>NC_090445.1:1407155821-1407774816 GCF_031143425.1 Pleurodeles waltl | reverse complement strand
GTTTCCCTAGGTGCCGGCTGAGCTAGAGGCCAAAATCTACAGGTAGGCACTTTGCAAAAAACACCTCTGTTTTCTTTCAAAAAATTGGATGTGTCCACGTTGCGCTTTGGGGCGTTTCCTGTCACGGGCGCTAGGCCTACCCACACAAGTGCGGTATCATTTTTATCATAAGACTTGGGGGAACGCTGGGTGGAAGGAAATTTGTGGCTCCTCTCAGATTCCAGAACTTTCTGCCACAGAAATGTGAGGAACATGTGTTTTTTAGCCAAATTCTGAGGTTTGCAAAGGATTCTGGGTAACAGAACCTGGTCAGAGCCCCACAAGTCACCCCATCTTGGATTCCCCTAGGTCTCTAGTTTTCAGAAATGCACAGGTTTGGTAGGTTTCCCTAGGTGCCGGCTGAGCTAGAAGCCAAAATCTACAGGTAGGCACTTTGCAAAAAACACCTCTGTTTTCTTCAAAAAAATTGGATGTGTCCACGTTGCGCTTTGGGGCATTTCCTGTCGCGGGCGCTAGGCCTACCCACACAAGTGAGGTATCATTTTTATCGGGAGACTTGGGGAACGCTGGGTGGAAGGAAATTTGTGGTTCCTCTCAGATTCCAGAACTTTCTGCCACAGAAATGTGAGGAACATGTGTTTTTTTAGCAACATTTTGAGGTTTGCAAAGGATTCTGGGTAACAGAACCTAGTCAGAGCCCCACAAGTCACCCCATCTTGGATTCCCCTAGGTCTCTAGTTTTCAGAAATGCACAGGTTTGATAGGTTTCCCTAGGTGCCGGCTGAGCTAGAGGCCAAAAACTACAGGTAGGCACTTTGCAAAAAACACCTCTGTTTTCTTTAAAAAAATTGGATGTGTCCACGTTGCGCTTTGGGGCGTTTCCTGTCGCGGGCGCTATGCCTACCCACACAAGTGAGGTATCATTTTTATCGGGAGACTTGGGGGAACGCTGGGTGGAAGGAAATTTGTGGCTCCTCCCAGATTCCAGAACTTTCTGCCACAGAAATATGAGGAACATGTGTTTTTTTAGCCAAATTTTGAGGTTTGCAAAGGATTCTGGGTAACAGAACCTGGTCAGAGCCCCACAAGTCACCCCATCTTGGATTCCCCTAGGTCTCTAGTTTTCAGAAATGCACAGGTTTGGTAGGTTTCCCTAGGTGCCGGCTGAGCTAGAAGCCAAAATCTACAGGTAGGCACTTTGCAAAAAACACCTCTGTTTTCTTCAAAAAAATTGGATGTGTCCACGTTGCGCTTTGGGGCATTTCCTGTCGCGGGCGCTAGGCCTACCCACACAAGTGAGGTATCATTTTTATCGGGAGACTTGGGGGAACGCTGGGTGGAAGGAAATTTGTGGCTCCTCTCAGATTCCAGAACTTTCTGCCACAGAAATGTGAGGAACATGTGTTTTTTTAGCAAAATTTTGAGGTTTGCAAAGGATTCTGGGTAACAGAACCTAGTCAGAGCCCCACAAGTCACCCCATCTTGGATTCCCCTAGGTCTCTAGTTTTCAGAAATGCACAGGTTTGGTAGGTTTCCCTAGGTGCCGGATGAGCTAGAGGCCAAAAACTACAGGTAGGCACACTTTGCAAAAAACACCTCTGTTTTCTTTAAAAAAATTGGATGTGTCCACGTTGCGCTTTGGGGCGTTTCCTGTCGCGGGCGCTAGGCCTACCCACACAAGTGAGGTATCATTTTTATCGGGAGACTTGGGGGAACGCTGGGTGGAAGGAAATTTGTGGCTCCTCCCAGATTCCAGAACTTTCTGCCACAGAAATATGAGGAACATGTGTTTTTTTAGCCAAATTTTGAGGTTTGCAAAGGATTCTGGGTAACAGAACCTGGTCAGAGCCCCACAAGTCACCCCATCTTGGATTCCCCTAGGTCTCTAGTTTTCAGAAATGCACAGGTTTGGTAGGTTTCCCTAGGTGCCGGCTGAGCTAGAAGCCAAAATCTACAGATAGGCACTTTGCAAAAAACACCTCTGTTTTCTTCAAAAAAATTGGATGTGTCCACGTTGCGCTTTGAGGCATTTCCTGTCGCGGGCGCTAGGCCTACCCACACAAGTGAGGTATCATTTTTATCGGGAGACTTGGGGGAACGCTGGGTGGAAGGAAATTTGTGGCTCCTCTCAGATTCCAGAACTTTCTGCCACAGAAATGTGAGGAACATGTGTTTTTTTAGCAACATTTTGAGGTTTGCAAAGGATTCTGGGTAACAGAACCTAGTCAGAGCCCCACAAGTCACCCCATCTTGGATTCCCCTAGGTCTCTAGTTTTCATAAATGCACAGGTTTGGTAGTTTTCCCTAGGTGCCAGCTGAGCTAGAGGCCAAAATCTACAGGTGGACACTTTGCAAAAAACACCTCTGTTTTCTTTAAAAAAATTGGATGTGTCCACGTTGCGCTTTGGGGCGTTTCCTGTTGCGGGCGCTAGGCCTACCCACACAAGTGAGGTATCATTTTTATCAGGAGACTTGGGGGAACGCTGGGTGGAAGGAAATTTGTGGCTCCTCTCAGATTCCAGAACTTTCTGCCACAGAAATATGAGGAACATGTGTTTTTAGCCAAATTCTGAGGTTTGCAAAGGATTCTGGGTAACAGAACCTGGTCAGAGCCCCACAAGTCACCCCATCTTGGATTCCCCTAGGTCTCTAGTTTTCAGAAATGCACAGGTTTGGTAGGTTTCCCTAGGTGCCGGCTGAGCTAGAGGCCAAAATCTACAGGTAGGCACTTTGCAAAAAACACCTCTGTTTTCTTTCAAAAAATTGGATGTGTCCACGTTGCGCTTTGGGGCGTTTCCTGTCACGGGCGCTAGGCCTACCCACACAAGTGCGGTATCATTTTTATCATAAGACTTGGGGGAACGCTGGGTGGAAGGAAATTTGTGGCTCCTCTCAGATTCCAGAACTTTCTGCCACAGAAATGTGAGGAACATGTGTTTTTTAGCCAAATTCTGAGGTTTGCAAAGGATTCTGGGTAACAGAACCTGGTCAGAGCCCCACAAGTCACCCCATTTTGGATTCCCCTAGGTCTCTAGTTTTCAGAAATGCACAGGTTTGGTAGGTTTCCCTAGGTGCCGGCTGAGCTAGAAGCCAAAATCTACAGGTAGGCACTTTGCAAAAAACACCTCTGTTTTCTTCAAAAAAATTGGATGCCACGTTGCGCTTTGGGGCATTTCCTGTCGCGGCGGGCGCTAGGCCTACCCACACAAGTGAGGTATCATTTTTATCGGGAGACTTGGGGGAACGCTGGGTGGAAGGAAATTTGTGGTTCCTCTCAGATTCCAGAACTTTCTGCCACAGAAATGTGAGGAACATGTGTTTTTTTAGCCAAATTTTGAGGTTTGCAAAGGATTCTGGGTAACAGAACCTGGTCAGAGCCCCACAAGTCACCCCATCTTGGATTCCCCCAGGTCTCTAGTTTTCAGAAATGCACAGGTTTGGTAGGTTTCCCTAGGTGCCGGCTGAGCTAGAGGCCAAAAACTACAGGTAGGCACTTTGCAAAAAACACCTGTGTTTTCTTTAAAAAAATTGGATGTGTCCACGTTGCGCTTTGGGGCGTTTCCTGTCACGGGCGCTAGGCCTACCCACACAAGTGAGGTATCATTTTTATCGGGAGACTTGGGGGAACGCTGGGTGGAAGGAAATTTGTGGCTCCTCTCAGATTCCAGAACTTTCTGCCACAGAAATGTGAGGAACATGTGTTTTTTAGCCAAATTCTGAGGTTTGCAAAGGATTCTGGGTAACAGAACCTGGTCAGAGCCCCACAAGTCACCCCATCTTGGATTCCCCTAGGTCTCTAGTTTTCAGAAATGCACAGGTTTGGTAGGTTTCCCTAGGTGCCCGGCTGAGCTAGAGGCCAAAAACTACAGGTAGGCACTTTGCAAAAAACACCTGTGTTTTCTTTAAAAAAAATTGGATGTGTCCACGTTGCGCTTTGGGGCGTTTCCTGTCACGGGCGCTAGGCCTACCCACACAAGTGCGGTATCATTTTTATCAGGAGACTTGGGGGAACGCTGGGTGGAAGGAAATTTGTGGCTCCTCTCAGATTCCAGAACTTTCTGCCACAGAAATGTGAGGAACATGTGTTTTTTTAGCCAAATTCTGAGGTTTGCAAAGGATTCTGGGTAACAGAACCTGGTCAGAGCCCCACAAGTCACCCCATCTTGGATTCCCCTAGGTCTCTAGTTTTCAGAAATGCACAGGTTTGGTAGGTTTCCCTAGGTGCCGGCTGAGCTAGAGGCCAAAAACTACAGGTAGGCACTTTGCAAAAAACACCTCTGTTTTCTTTCAAAAAATTGGATGTGTCCACGTTGCGCTTTGGGGCGTTTCCTGTCGCGGGCCGCTGGCCTACCCACACAAGTGAGGTATAATTTTTATCGGGAGACTTGGGGGAACGCTGGGTGGAAGGAAATTTGTGGCTCCTCCCAGATTCCAGAACTTTCTGCCACAGAAATATGAGGAACATGTGTTTTTTTAGCCAAATTTTGAGGTTTGCAAAGGATTCTGGGTAACAGAACCTAGTCAGAGCCCCACAAGTCACCCCATCTTGGATTCCCCTAGGTCTCTAGTTTTCAGAAATGCACAGGTTTGGTAGGTTTCCCTAGGTGCCGGCTGAGCTAGAGGCCAAAAACTACAGGTAGGCACTTTGCAAAAAAAAAATGTGTTTTCTTTAAAAAAAATTGGATGTGTCCACGTTGCGCTTTGGGGCGTTTCCTGTCGCGGGCGCTAGGCCTACCCACACAAGTGAGGTATCATTTTTATCGGGAGACTTGGGGGAACGCTGGGTGGAAGGAAATTTGTGGCTCCTCCCAGATTCCAGAACTTTCTGCCACAGAAATATGAGGAACATGTGTTTTTTTAGCCAAATTTTGAGGTTTGCAAAGGATTCTGGGTAACAGAACCTGGTCAGAGCCCCACAAGTCACCCCATCTTGGATTCCCCTAGGTCTCTAGTTTTCAGAAATGCACAGGTTTGGTAGGTTTCCCTAGGTGCCGGCTGAGCTAGAAGCCAAAATCTACAGATAGGCACTTTGCAAAAAACACCTCTGTTTTCTTCAAAAAAATTGGATGTGTCCACGTTGCGCTTTGGGGCATTTCCTGTCGCGGGCGCTAGGCCTACCCACACAAGTGAGGTATCATTTTTTATCGGGAGACTTGAGGGAACGCTGGGTGGAAGGAAATTTGTGGCTCCTCTCAGATTCCAGAACTTTCTGCCACAGAAATGTGAGGAACATGTGTTTTTTTAGCAACATTTTGAGGTTTGCAAAGGATTCTGGGTAACAGAACCTAGTCAGAGCCCCACAAGTCACCCCATCTTGGATTCCTAGGTCTCTAGTTTTCATAAATGCACAGGTTTGGTAGTTTTCCCTAGGTGCCAGCTGAGCTAGAGGCCAAAATCTACAGGTGGACACTTTGCAAAAAAACACCTCTGTTTTCTTTAAAAAGATTGGATGTGTCCACGTTGCGCTTTGGGGCGTTTCCTGTTGCGGGCGCTAGGCCTACCCACACAAGTGAGGTATCATTTTTATCGGGAGACTTGGGGGAACGCCGGGTGGAAGGAAATTTGTGGCTCCTCTCAGATTCCAGAACTTTCTGCCACAGAGAATGTGAGGAACATGGTTTAATTAGCCAAATTTTTGAGGTTTGCAAAGGATTCTGGGTAACAGAACCTGGTCAGAGCCCCACAAGTCACCCCATCTTGGATTCCCCTAGGTCTCTAGTTTCAGAAATGCACAGGTTTGGTAGGTTTCCCTAGGTGTCGGCTGAGCTAGAGGCCAAAAACTACAGGTAGGCACTTTGCAAAAAACACCTCTGTTTTCTTTAAAAAAATTGGATGTGTCCACGTTGCGCTTTGGGGCATTTCCTGTCGCGGGCGCTAGGCCTACCCACACAAGTGAGGTATCATTTTTATCGGGAGACTTGGGGGAACGCTGGGTGGAAGGAAATTTGTGGCTCCTCTCAGATTCCAGAACTTTCTGCCACAGAAATGTGAGGAACATGTGTTTTTTTAGCAAAATTTTGAGGTTTGCAAAGGATTCTGGGTAACAGAACCTAGTCAGAGCCCCACAAGTCACCCCATCTTGGATTCCCCTAGGTCTCTAGTTTTCAGAAATGCACAGGTTTGGTAGGTTTCCCTAGGTGCCGGCTGAGCTAGAGGCCAAAAACTACAGGTAGGCACACTTTGCAAAAAACACCTCTGTTTTCTTTAAAAAAATTGGATGTGTCCACGTTGCGCTTTGGGGCGTTTCCTGTCGCGGGCGCTAGGCCTACCCACACAAGTGAGGTATCATTTTTATCGGGAGACTTGGGGGAACGCTGGGTGGAAGGAAATTTGTGGCTCCTCCCAGATTCCAGAACTTTCTGCCACAGAAATATGAGGAACATGTGTTTTTTTAGCCAAATTTTGAGGTTTGCAAAGGATTCTGGGTAACAGAACCTGGTCAGAGCCCCACAAGTCACCCCATCTTGGATTCCCCTAGGTCTCTAGTTTTCAGAAATGCACAGGTTTGGTAGGTTTCCCTAGGTGCCGGCTGAGCTAGAAGCCAAAATCTACAGATAGGCACTTTGCAAAAAACACCTCTGTTTTCTTCAAAAAAATTGGATGTGTCCACGTTGCGCTTTGAGGCATTTCCTGTCGCGGGCGCTAGGCCTACCCACACACAAGTGAGGTATCATTTTTATCGGGAGACTTGGGGAACGCTGGGTGAAGGAAATTTGTGGCTCCTCTCAGATTCCAGAACTTTCTGCCACAGAAATGTGAGGAACATGTGTTTTTTTAGCAACATTTTGAGGTTTGCAAAGGATTCTGGGTAACAGAACCTAGTCAGAGCCCCACAAGTCACCCCATCTTGGATTCCCCTAGGTCTCTAGTTTTCATAAATGCACAGGTTTGGTAGTTTTCCCTAGGTGCCAGCTGAGCTAGAGGCCAAAATCTACAGGTGGACACTTTGCAAAAAACACCTCTGTTTTCTTTAAAAAAATTGGATGTGTCCACGTTGCGCTTTGGGGCGTTTCCTGTTGCGGGCGCTAGGCCTACCCACACAAGTGAGGTATCATTTTTATCAGGAGACTTGGGGGAACGCTGGGTGGAAGGAAATTTGTGGCTCCTCTCAGATTCCAGAACTTTCTGCCACAGAAATATGAGGAACATGTGTTTTTAGCCAAATTCTGAGGTTTGCAAAGGATTCTGGGTAACAGAACCTGGTCAGAGCCCCACAAGTCACCCCATCTTGGATTCCCCTAGGTCTCTAGTTTTCAGAAATGCACAGGTTTGGTAGGTTTCCCTAGGTGCCGGCTGAGCTAGAGGCCAAAATCTACAGGTAGGCACTTTGCAAAAAACACCTCTGTTTTCTTTCAAAAAATTGGATGTGTCCACGTTGCGCTTTGGGGCGTTTCCTGTCACGGGCGCTAGGCCTACCCACACAAGTGCGGTATCATTTTTATCATAAGACTTGGGGGAACGCTGGGTGGAAGGAAATTTGTGGCTCCTCTCAGATTCCAGAACTTTCTGCCACAGAAATGTGAGGAACATGTGTTTTTTAGCCAAATTCTGAGGTTTGCAAAGGATTCTGGGTAACAGAACCTGGTCAGAGCCCCACAAGTCACCCCATCTTGGATTCCCCTAGGTCTCTAGTTTTCAGAAATGCACAGGTTTGGTAGGTTTCCCTAGGTGCCGGCTGAGCTAGAAGCCAAAATCTACAGGTAGGCACTTTGCAAAAAACACCTCTGTTTTCTTCAAAAAAATTGGATGTGTCCACGTTGCGCTTTGGGGCATTTCCTGTCGCGGGCGCTAGGCCTACCCACACAAGTGAGGTATCATTTTTATCGGGAGACTTGGGGGAACGCTGGGTGGAAGGAAATTTGTGGTTCCTCTCAGATTCCAGAACTTTCTGCCACAGAAATGTGAGGAACATGTGTTTTTTTAGCAACATTTTGAGGTTTGCAAAGGATTCTGGGTAACAGAACCTAGTCAGAGCCCCACAAGTCACCCCATCTTGGATTCCCCTAGGTCTCTAGTTTTCAGAAATGCACAGGTTTGATAGGTTTCCCTAGGTGCCGGCTGAGCTAGAGGCCAAAAACTACAGGTAGGCACTTTGCAAAAAACACCTCTGTTTTCTTTAAAAAAATTGGATGTGTCCACGTTGCGCTTTGGGGCGTTTCCTGTCGCGGGCGCTATGCCTACCCACACAAGTGAGGTATCATTTTTATCGGGAGACTTGGGGGAACGCTGGGTGGAAGGAAATTTGTGGCTCCTCCCAGATTCCAGAACTTTCTGCCACAGAAATATGAGGAACATGTGTTTTTTTAGCCAAATTTTGAGGTTTGCAAAGGATTCTGGGTAACAGAACCTGGTCAGAGCCCCACAAGTCACCCCATCTTGGATTCCCCTAGGTCTCTAGTTTTCAGAAATGCACAGGTTTGGTAGGTTTCCCTAGGTGCCGGCTGAGCTAGAAGCCAAAATCTACAGGTAGGCACTTTGCAAAAAACACCTCTGTTTTCTTCAAAAAAATTGGATGTGTCCACGTTGCGCTTTGGGGCATTTCCTGTCGCGGGCGCTAGGCCTACCCACACAAGTGAGGTATCATTTTTATCGGGAGACTTGGGGGAACGCTGGGTGGAAGGAAATTTGTGGCTCCTCTCAGATTCCAGAACTTTCTGCCACAGAAATGTGAGGAACATGTGTTTTTTTAGCAAAATTTTGAGGTTTGCAAAGGATTCTGGGTAACAGAACCTAGTCAGAGCCCCACAAGTCACCCCATCTTGGATTCCCCTAGGTCTCTAGTTTTCAGAAATGCACAGGTTTGGTAGGTTTCCCTAGGTGCCGGATGAGCTAGAGGCCAAAAACTACAGGTAGGCACACTTTGCAAAAAACACCTCTGTTTTCTTTAAAAAAATTGGATGTGTCCACGTTGCGCTTTGGGGCGTTTCCTGTCGCGGGCGCTAGGCCTACCCACACAAGTGAGGTATCATTTTTATCGGGAGACTTGGGGGAACGCTGGGTGGAAGGAAATTTGTGGCTCCTCCCAGATTCCAGAACTTTCTGCCACAGAAATATGAGGAACATGTGTTTTTTTAGCCAAATTTTGAGGTTTGCAAAGGATTCTGGGTAACAGAACCTGGTCAGAGCCCCACAAGTCACCCCATCTTGGATTCCCCTAGGTCTCTAGTTTTCAGAAATGCACAGGTTTGGTAGGTTTCCCTAGGTGCCGGCTGAGCTAGAAGCCAAAATCTACAGATAGGCACTTTGCAAAAAACACCTCTGTTTTCTTCAAAAAAATTGGATGTGTCCACGTTGCGCTTTGAGGCATTTCCTGTCGCGGGCGCTAGGCCTACCCACACAAGTGAGGTATCATTTTTATCGGGAGACTTGGGGGAACGCTGGGTGGAAGGAAATTTGTGGCTCCTCTCAGATTCCAGAACTTTCTGCCACAGAAATGTGAGGAACATGTGTTTTTTTAGCAACATTTTGAGGTTTGCAAAGGATTCTGGGTAACAGAACCTAGTCAGAGCCCCACAAGTCACCCCATCTTGGATTCCCCTAGGTCTCTAGTTTTCATAAATGCACAGGTTTGGTAGTTTTCCCTAGGTGCCAGCTGAGCTAGAGGCCAAAATCTACAGGTGGACACTTTGCAAAAAACACCTCTGTTTTCTTTAAAAAAATTGGATGTGTCCACGTTGCGCTTTGGGGCGTTTCCTGTTGCGGGCGCTAGGCCTACCCACACAAGTGAGGTATCATTTTTATCAGGAGACTTGGGGGAACGCTGGGTGGAAGGAAATTTGTGGCTCCTCTCAGATTCCAGAACTTTCTGCCACAGAAATATGAGGAACATGTGTTTTTAGCCAAATTCTGAGGTTTGCAAAGGATTCTGGGTAACAGAACCTGGTCAGAGCCCCACAAGTCACCCCATCTTGGATTCCCCTAGGTCTCTAGTTTTCAGAAATGCACAGGTTTGGTAGGTTTCCCTAGGTGCCGGCTGAGCTAGAGGCCAAAATCTACAGGTAGGCACTTTGCAAAAAACACCTCTGTTTTCTTTCAAAAAATTGGATGTGTCCACGTTGCGCTTTGGGGCGTTTCCTGTCACGGGCGCTAGGCCTACCCACACAAGTGCGGTATCATTTTTATCATAAGACTTGGGGGAACGCTGGGTGGAAGGAAATTTGTGGCTCCTCTCAGATTCCAGAACTTTCTGCCACAGAAATGTGAGGAACATGTGTTTTTTAGCCAAATTCTGAGGTTTGCAAAGGATTCTGGGTAACAGAACCTGGTCAGAGCCCCACAAGTCACCCCATCTTGGATTCCCCTAGGTCTCTAGTTTTCAGAAATGCACAGGTTTGGTAGGTTTCCCTAGGTGCCGGCTGAGCTAGAAGCCAAAATCTACAGGTAGGCACTTTGCAAAAAACACCTCTGTTTTCTTCAAAAAAATTGGATGTGTCCACGTTGCGCTTTGGGGCATTTCCTGTCGCGGGCGCTAGGCCTACCCACACAAGTGAGGAATCATTTTTATCGGGAGACTTGGGGGAACGCTGGGTGGAAGGAAATTTGTGGTTCCTCTCAGATTCCAGAACTTTCTGCCACAGAAATGTGAGGAACATGTGTTTTTTTAGCAACATTTTGAGGTTTGCAAAGGATTCTGGGTAACAGAACCTAGTCAGAGCCCCACAAGTCACCCCATCTTGGATTCCCCTAGGTCTCTAGTTTTCAGAAATGCACAGGTTTGGTAGGTTTCCCTAGGTGCCGGCTGAGCTAGAGGCCAAAAACTACAGGTAGGCACTTTGCAAAAAACACCTGTGTTTTCTTTAAAAAAATTGGATGTGTCCACGTTGCGCTTTGGGGCGTTTCCTGTCACGGGCGCTAGGCCTACCCACACAAGTGAGGTATCATTTTTATCGGGAGACTTGGGGGAACGCTGGGTGGAAGGAAATTTGTGGCTCCTCTCAGATTCCAGAACTTTCTGCCACAGAAATGTGAGGAACATGTGTTTTTTAGCCAAATTCTGAGGTTTGCAAAGGATTCTGGGTAACAGAACCTGGTCAGAGCCCCACAAGTCACCCCATCTTGGATTCCCCTAGGTCTCTAGTTTTCAGAAATGCACAGGTTTGGTAGGTTTCCCTAGGTGCCGGCTGAGCTAGAGGCCAAAAACTACAGGTAGGCACTTTGCAAAAAACACCTGTGTTTTCTTTAAAAAAATTGGATGTGTCCACGTTGCGCTTTGGGGCGTTTCCTGTCACGGGCGCTAGGCCTACCCACCCAAGTGCGGTATCATTTTTATCAGGAGACTTGGGGGAACGCTGGGTGGAAGGAAATTTGTGGCTCCTCTCAGATTCCAGAACTTTCTGCCACAGAAATGTGAGGAACATGTGTTTTTTAGCCAAATTCTGAGGTTTGCAAAGGATTCTGGGTAACAGAACCTGGTCAGAGCCCCACAAGTCACCCCATCTTGGATTCCCCTAGGTCTCTAGTTTTCAGAAATGCACAGGTTTGGTAGGTTTCCCTAGGTGCCGGCTGAGCTAGAGGCCAAAAACTACAGGTAGGCACTTTGCAAAAAACACCTCTGTTTTCTTTCAAAAAATTGGATGTGTCCACGTTGCGCTTTGGGGCGTTTCCTGTCGCGGGCGCTGGCCTACCCACACAAGTGAGGTATAATTTTTATCGGGAGACTTGGGGGAACGCTGGGTGGAAGGAAATTTGTGGCTCCTCCCAGATTCCAGAACTTTCTGCCACAGAAATATGAGGAACATGTGTTTTTTTAGCCAAATTTTGAGGTTTGCAAAGGATTCTGGGTAACAGAACCTAGTCAGAGCCCCACAAGTCACCCCATCTTGGATTCCCCTAGGTCTCTAGTTTTCAGAAATGCACAGGTTTGGTAGGTTTCCCTAGGTGCCGGCTGAGCTAGAGGCCAAAAACTACAGGTAGGCACTTTGCAAAAAAAAAATGTGTTTTCTTTAAAAAAATTGGATGTGTCCACGTTGCGCTTTGGGGCGTTTCCTGTCGCGGGCGCTAGGCCTACCCACACAAGTGAGGTATCATTTTTATCGGGAGACTTGGGGGAACGCTGGGTGGAAGGAAATTTGTGGCTCCTCCCAGATTCCAGAACTTTCTGCCACAGAAATATGAGGAACATGTGTTTTTTTAGCCAAATTTTGAGGTTTGCAAAGGATTCTGGGTAACAGAACCTGGTCAGAGCCCCACAAGTCACCCCATCTTGGATTCCCCTAGGTCTCTAGTTTTCAGAAATGCACAGGTTTGGTAGGTTTCCCTAGGTGCCGGCTGAGCTAGAAGCCAAAATCTACAGATAGGCACTTTGCAAAAAACACCTCTGTTTTCTTCAAAAAAATTGGATGTGTCCACGTTGCGCTTTGGGGCATTTCCTGTCGCGGGCGCTAGGCCTACCCACACAAGTGAGGTATCATTTTTATCGGGAGACTTGGGGGAACGCTGGGTGGAAGGAAATTTGTGGCTCCTCTCAGATTCCAGAACTTTCTGCCACAGAAATGTGAGGAACATGTGTTTTTTTAGCAACATTTTGAGGTTTGCAAAGGATTCTGGGTAACAGAACCTAGTCAGAGCCCCACAAGTCACCCCATCTTGGATTCCCCTAGGTCTCTAGTTTTCATAAATGCACAGGTTTGGTAGTTTTCCCTAGGTGCCAGCTGAGCTAGAGGCCAAAATCTACAGGTGGACACTTTGCAAAAAACACCTCTGTTTTCTTTAAAAAGATTGGATGTGTCCACGTTGCGCTTTGGGGCGTTTCCTGTTGCGGGCGCTAGGCCTACCCACACAAGTGAGGTATCATTTTTATCGGGAGACTTGGGGGAACGCCGGGTGGAAGGAAATTTGTGGCTCCTCTCAGATTCCAGAACTTTCTGCCACAGAAATGTGAGGAACATGGGTTTAATTAGCCAAATTTTGAGGTTTGCAAAGGATTCTGGGTAACAGAACCTGGTCAGAGCCCCACAAGTCACCCCATCTTGGATTCCCCTAGGTCTCTAGTTTTCAGAAATGCACAGGTTTGGTAGGTTTCCCTAGGTGTCGGCTGAGCTAGAGGCCAAAAACTACAGGTAGGCACTTTGCAAAAAACACCTCTGTTTTCTTTAAAAAAATTGGATGTGTCCACGTTGCGCTTTGGGGCATTTCCTGTCGCGGGCGCTAGGCCTACCCACACAAGTGAGGTATCATTTTTATCGGGAGACTTGGGGGAACGCTGGGTGGAAGGAAATTTGTGGCTCCTCTCAGATTCCAGAACTTTCTGCCACAGAAATGTGAGGAACATGTGTTTTTTTAGCAAAATTTTGAGGTTTGCAAAGGATTCTGGGTAACAGAACCTAGTCAGAGCCCCACAAGTCACCCCATCTTGGATTCCCCTAGGTCTCTAGTTTTCAGAAATGCACAGGTTTGGTAGGTTTCCCTAGGTGCCGGCTGAGCTAGAGGCCAAAAACTACAGGTAGGCACACTTTGCAAAAAACACCTCTGTTTTCTTTAAAAAAATTGGATGTGTCCACGTTGCGCTTTGGGGCGTTTCCTGTCGCGGGCGCTAGGCCTACCCACACAAGTGAGGTATCATTTTTATCGGGAGACTTGGGGGAACGCTGGGTGGAAGGAAATTTGTGGCTCCTCCCAGATTCCAGAACTTTCTGCCACAGAAATATGAGGAACATGTGTTTTTTTAGCCAAATTTTGAGGTTTGCAAAGGATTCTGGGTAACAGAACCTGGTCAGAGCCCCACAAGTCACCCCATCTTGGATTCCCCTAGGTCTCTAGTTTTCAGAAATGCACAGGTTTGGTAGGTTTCCCTAGGTGCCGGCTGAGCTAGAAGCCAAAATCTACAGATAGGCACTTTGCAAAAAACACCTCTGTTTTCTTCAAAAAAATTGGATGTGTCCACGTTGCGCTTTGAGGCATTTCCTGTCGCGGGCGCTAGGCCTACCCACACAAGTGAGGTATCATTTTTATCGGGAGACTTGGGGGAACGCTGGGTGGAAGGAAATTTGTGGCTCCTCTCAGATTCCAGAACTTTCTGCCACAGAAATGTGAGGAACATGTGTTTTTTTAGCAACATTTTGAGGTTTGCAAAGGATTCTGGGTAACAGAACCTAGTCAGAGCCCCACAAGTCACCCCATCTTGGATTCCCCTAGGTCTCTAGTTTTCATAAATGCACAGGTTTGGTAGTTTTCCCTAGGTGCCAGCTGAGCTAGAGGCCAAAATCTACAGGTGGACACTTTGCAAAAAACACCTCTGTTTTCTTTAAAAAAATTGGATGTGTCCACGTTGCGCTTTGGGGCGTTTCCTGTTGCGGGCGCTAGGCCTACCCACACAAGTGAGGTATCATTTTTATCAGGAGACTTGGGGGAACGCTGGGTGGAAGGAAATTTGTGGCTCCTCTCAGATTCCAGAACTTTCTGCCACAGAAATATGAGGAACATGTGTTTTTAGCCAAATTCTGAGGTTTGCAAAGGATTCTGGGTAACAGAACCTGGTCAGAGCCCCACAAGTCACCCCATCTTGGATTCCCCTAGGTCTCTAGTTTTCAGAAATGCACAGGTTTGGTAGGTTTCCCTAGGTGCCGGCTGAGCTAGAGGCCAAAATCTACAGGTAGGCACTTTGCAAAAAACACCTCTGTTTTCTTTCAAAAAATTGGATGTGTCCACGTTGCGCTTTGGGGCGTTTCCTGTCACGGGCGCTAGGCCTACCCACACAAGTGCGGTATCATTTTTATCATAAGACTTGGGGGAACGCTGGGTGGAAGGAAATTTGTGGCTCCTCTCAGATTCCAGAACTTTCTGCCACAGAAATGTGAGGAACATGTGTTTTTTAGCCAAATTCTGAGGTTTGCAAAGGATTCTGGGTAACAGAACCTGGTCAGAGCCCCACAAGTCACCCCATCTTGGATTCCCCTAGGTCTCTAGTTTTCAGAAATGCACAGGTTTGGTAGGTTTCCCTAGGTGCCGGCTGAGCTAGAAGCCAAAATCTACAGGTAGGCACTTTGCAAAAAACACCTCTGTTTTCTTCAAAAAAATTGGATGTGTCCACGTTGCGCTTTGGGGCATTTCCTGTCGCGGGCGCTAGGCCTACCCACACAAGTGAGGTATCATTTTTATCGGGAGACTTGGGGGAACGCTGGGTGGAAGGAAATTTGTGGTTCCTCTCAGATTCCAGAACTTTCTGCCACAGAAATGTGAGGAACATGTGTTTTTTTAGCAACATTTTGAGGTTTGCAAAGGATTCTGGGTAACAGAACCTAGTCAGAGCCCCACAAGTCACCCCATCTTGGATTCCCCTAGGTCTCTAGTTTTCAGAAATGCACAGGTTTGATAGGTTTCCCTAGGTGCCGGCTGAGCTAGAGGCCAAAAACTACAGGTAGGCACTTTGCAAAAAACACCTCTGTTTTCTTTAAAAAAATTGGATGTGTCCACGTTGCGCTTTGGGGCGTTTCCTGTCGCGGGCGCTATGCCTACCCACACAAGTGAGGTATCATTTTTATCGGGAGACTTGGGGGAACGCTGGGTGGAAGGAAATTTGTGGCTCCTCCCAGATTCCAGAACTTTCTGCCACAGAAATATGAGGAACATGTGTTTTTTTAGCCAAATTTTGAGGTTTGCAAAGGATTCTGGGTAACAGAACCTGGTCAGAGCCCCACAAGTCACCCCATCTTGGATTCCCCTAGGTCTCTAGTTTTCAGAAATGCACAGGTTTGGTAGGTTTCCCTAGGTGCCGGCTGAGCTAGAAGCCAAAATCTACAGGTAGGCACTTTGCAAAAAACACCTCTGTTTTCTTCAAAAAAATTGGATGTGTCCACGTTGCGCTTTGGGGCATTTCCTGTCGCGGGCGCTAGGCCTACCCACACAAGTGAGGTATCATTTTTATCGGGAGACTTGGGGGAACGCTGGGTGGAAGGAAATTTGTGGCTCCTCTCAGATTCCAGAACTTTCTGCCACAGAAATGTGAGGAACATGTGTTTTTTTAGCAAAATTTTGAGGTTTGCAAAGGATTCTGGGTAACAGAACCTAGTCAGAGCCCCACAAGTCACCCCATCTTGGATTCCCCTAGGTCTCTAGTTTTCAGAAATGCACAGGTTTGGTAGGTTTCCCTAGGTGCCGGATGAGCTAGAGGCCAAAAACTACAGGTAGGCACACTTTGCAAAAAACACCTGTGTTTTCTTTAAAAAAATTGGATGTGTCCACGTTGCGCTTTGGGGCGTTTCCTGTCGCGGGCGCTAGGCCTACCCACACAAGTGAGGTATCATTTTTATCGGGAGACTTGGGGGAACGCTGGGTGGAAGGAAATTTGTGGCTCCTCCCAGATTCCAGAACTTTCTGCCACAGAAATATGAGGAACATGTGTTTTTTTAGCCAAATTTTGAGGTTTGCAAAGGATTCTGGGTAACAGAACCTGGTCAGAGCCCCACAAGTCACCCCATCTTGGATTCCCCTAGGTCTCTAGTTTTCAGAAATGCACAGGTTTGGTAGGTTTCCCTAGGTGCCGGCTGAGCTAGAAGCCAAAATCTACAGATAGGCACTTTGCAAAAAACACCTCTGTTTTCTTCAAAAAAATTGGATGTGTCCACGTTGCGCTTTGAGGCATTTCCTGTCGCGGGCGCTAGGCCTACCCACACAAGTGAGGTATCATTTTTATCGGGAGACTTGGGGGAACGCTGGGTGGAAGGAAATTTGTGGCTCCTCTCAGATTCCAGAACTTTCTGCCACAGAAATGTGAGGAACATGTGTTTTTTTAGCAACATTTTGAGGTTTGCAAAGGATTCTGGGTAACAGAACCTAGTCAGAGCCCCACAAGTCACCCCATCTTGGATTCCCCTAGGTCTCTAGTTTTCATAAATGCACAGGTTTGGTAGTTTTCCCTAGGTGCCAGCTGAGCTAGAGGCCAAAATCTACAGGTGGACACTTTGCAAAAAACACCTCTGTTTTCTTTAAAAAAATTGGATGTGTCCACGTTGCGCTTTGGGGCGTTTCCTGTTGCGGGCGCTAGGCCTACCCACACAAGTGAGGTATCATTTTTATCAGGAGACTTGGGGGAACGCTGGGTGGAAGGAAATTTGTGGCTCCTCTCAGATTCCAGAACTTTCTGCCACAGAAATATGAGGAACATGTGTTTTTAGCCAAATTCTGAGGTTTGCAAAGGATTCTGGGTAACAGAACCTGGTCAGAGCCCCACAAGTCACCCCATCTTGGATTCCCCTAGGTCTCTAGTTTTCAGAAATGCACAGGTTTGGTAGGTTTCCCTAGGTGCCGGCTGAGCTAGAGGCCAAAATCTACAGGTAGGCACTTTGCAAAAAACACCTCTGTTTTCTTTCAAAAAATTGGATGTGTCCACGTTGCGCTTTGGGGCGTTTCCTGTCACGGGCGCTAGGCCTACCCACACAAGTGCGGTATCATTTTTATCATAAGACTTGGGGGAACGCTGGGTGGAAGGAAATTTGTGGCTCCTCTCAGATTCCAGAACTTTCTGCCACAGAAATGTGAGGAACATGTGTTTTTTAGCCAAATTCTGAGGTTTGCAAAGGATTCTGGGTAACAGAACCTGGTCAGAGCCCCACAAGTCACCCCATCTTGGATTCCCCTAGGTCTCTAGTTTTCAGAAATGCACAGGTTTGGTAGGTTTCCCTAGGTGCCGGCTGAGCTAGAAGCCAAAATCTACAGGTAGGCACTTTGCAAAAAACACCTCTGTTTTCTTCAAAAAAATTGGATGTGTCCACGTTGCGCTTTGGGGCATTTCCTGTCGCGGGCGCTAGGCCTACCCACACAAGTGAGGAATCATTTTTATCGGGAGACTTGGGGGAACGCTGGGTGGAAGGAAATTTGTGGTTCCTCTCAGATTCCAGAACTTTCTGCCACAGAAATGTGAGGAACATGTGTTTTTTTAGCAACATTTTGAGGTTTGCAAAGGATTCTGGGTAACAGAACCTAGTCAGAGCCCCACAAGTCACCCCATCTTGGATTCCCCTAGGTCTCTAGTTTTCAGAAATGCACAGGTTTGGTAGGTTTCCCTAGGTGCCGGCTGAGCTAGAGGCCAAAAACTACAGGTAGGCACTTTGCAAAAAACACCTCTGTTTTCTTTAAAAAAATTGGATGTGTCCACGTTGCGCTTTGGGGCGTTTCCTGTCGCGGGCGCTAGGCCTACCCACACAAGTGAGGTATCATTTTTATCGGGAGACTTGGGGGAACGCTGGGTGGAAGGAAATTTGTGGCTCCTCCCAGATTCCAGAACTTTCTGCCACAGAAATATGAGGAACATGTGTTTTTTTAGCCAAATTTTGAGGTTTGCAAAGGATTCTGGGTAACAGAACCTGGTCAGAGCCCCACAAGTCACCCCATCTTGGATTCCCCTAGGTCTCTAGTTTTCAGAAATGCACAGGTTTGGTAGGTTTCCCTAGGTGCCGGCTGAGCTAGAAGCCAAAATCTACAGGTAGGCACTTTGCAAAAAACACCTCTGTTTTCTTCAAAAAAATTGGATGTGTCCACGTTGCGCTTTGGGGCATTTCCTGTCGCGGGCGCTAGGCCTACCCACACAAGTGAGGTATCATTTTTATCGGGAGACTTGGGGGAACGCTGGGTGGAAGGAAATTTGTGGCTCCTCTCAGATTCCAGAACTTTCTGCCACAGAAATGTGAGGAACATGTGTTTTTTTAGCAACATTTTGAGGTTTGCAAAGGATTCTGGGTAACAGAACCTAGTCAGAGCCCCACAAGTCACCCCATCTTGGATTCCCCTAGGTCTCTAGTTTTCATAAATGCACAGGTTTGGTAGTTTTCCCTAGGTGCCAGCTGAGCTAGAGGCCAAAATCTACAGGTGGACACTTTGCAAAAAACACCTCTGTTTTCTTTAAAAAAATTGGATGTGTCCACGTTGCGCTTTGGGGCGTTTCCTGTTGCGGGCGCTAGGCCTACCCACACAAGTGAGGTATCATTTTTATCGGGAGACTTGGGGGAACGCCGGGTGGAAGGAAATTTGTGGCTCCTCTCAGATTCCAGAACTTTCTGCCACAGAAATGTGAGGAACATGGGTTTAATTAGCCAAATTTTGAGGTTTGCAAAGGATTCTGGGTAACAGAACCTGGTCAGAGCCCCACAAGTCACCCCATCTTGGATTCCCCTAGGTCTCTAGTTTTCAGAAATGCACAGGTTTGGTAGGTTTCCCTAGGTGTCGGTTGAGCTAGAGGCCAAAAACTACAGGTAGGCACTTTGCAAAAAACACCTCTGTTTTCTTTAAAAAAATTGGATGTGTCCACGTTGCGCTTTGGGGCGTTTCCTGTCACGGGCGCTAGGCCTACCCACACAAGTGCGGTATCATTTTTATCAGGAGACTTGGGGGAACGCTGGGTGGAAGGAAATTTGTGGCTCCTCTCAGATTCCAGAACTTTCTGCCACAGAAATATGAGGAACATGTGTTTTTAGCCAAATTCTGAGGTTTGCAAAGGATTCTGGGTAACAGAACCTGGTCAGAGCCCCACAAGTCACCCCATCTTGGATTCCCCTAGGTCTCTAGTTTTCAGAAATGCACAGGTTTGGTAGGTTTCCCTAGGTGCCGGCTGAGCTAGAGGCCAAAATCTACAGGTAGGCACTTTGCAAAAAACACCTCTGTTTTCTTTCAAAAAATTGGATGTGTCCACGTTGCGCTTTGGGGCGTTTCCTGTCACGGGCGCTAGGCCTACCCACACAAGTGCGGTATCATTTTTATCAGGAGACTTGGGGGAACGCTGGGTGGAAGGAAATTTGTGGCTCCTCTCAGATTCCAGAACTTTCTGCCACAGAAATGTGAGGAACATGTGTTTTTTAGCCAAATTCTGAGGTTTGCAAAGGATTCTGGGTAACAGAACCTGGTCAGAGCCCCACAAGTCACCCCATCTTGGATTCCCCTAGGTCTCTAGTTTTCAGAAATGCACAGGTTTGGTAGTTTTCCCTAGGTGTCGGCTAAGCTAGAGGCCAAAAACTACAGGTAGGCACTTTGCAAAAAACACCTCTGTTTTCTTTAAAAAAATTGGATGTGTCCACGTTGCGCTTTGGGGCGTTTCCTGTCACGGGCGCTAGGCCTACCCACACAAGTGCGGTATCATTTTTATCAGGAGACTTGGGGAACGCTGGGTGGAAGGAAATTTGTGGCTCCTCTCAGATTCCAGAACTTTCTGCCACAGAAATGTGAGGAACATGTGTTTTTTAGCCAAATTCTGAGGTTTGCAAAGGATTCTGGGTAACAGAACCTGGTCAGAGCCCCACAAGTCACCCCATCTTGGATTCCCCTAGGTCTCTAGTTTTCAGAAATGCACAGGTTTGGTAGGTTTCCCTAGGTGCCGGCTGAGCTAGAGGCCAAAATCTACAGGTAGGCACTTTGCAAAAAACACCTCTGTTTTCTTTAAAAAAATTGGATGTGTCCACGTTGCGCTTTGGGGCGTTTCCTGTCGTGGGCGCTAGGCCTACCCACACAAGTGAGGTATCATTTTTATCAGGAGACTTGGGGGATCGCTGGGTGGAAGGAAATTTGTGGCTCCTCTCAGATTCCAGAACTTTCTGCCCAGAAATGTGAGGAACATGTGTTTTTTTAGCCAACTTTTGAGGTTTGCAAAGGATTCTGGGTAACAGAACCTGGTCAGAGCCCCACAAGTCACCCCATCTTGGATTCCCCTAGGTCTCTAGTTTTCATAAATGCACAGGTTTGGTAGTTTTCCCTAGGTGCCGGCTGAGCTAGAGGCCAAAATCTACAGGTAGACACTTTGCAAAAAACACCTCTGTTTTCTTTTAAAAAAAATTGGATGTGTCCACGTTGCGTTTTGGGGCGTTTCCTGTCGCGGACGCTAGGCCTACCCACACAAGTGAGGTATCATTTTTATCGGGAGACTTGGGGGAACATAGATTAGCAAAACAAGTGTTATTGCCCCTTGTCTTTCTCTACATTTTTTCCTTCCAAATATAGGAGAGTGTGTAAAAAAGACATCTATTTGAGAAATGCCCTGTAATTCACATGCTAGTATGGTCACCCTGGAATTCAGAGATGTGCAAATAACCACTGCTCCTCAACACCTTATCTTGTGCCCTTTTTGGAAATACACAGGTTTTCTTGATAGCTATTTTTTACTCTTTATATTTTAGCAAATGAATTGCTGTATACCCGGTATAGAATGAAAACGCACTGCAGGGTGCAGCTCATTTATTGGCTCTGGGTACCTCGGGTTCTTTATGAACCTACAAGCACTATATATCCCCACAACCAGAGGAGTCCAGCAGACGTAACGGTATATTGCTTTTGATAATCTGACATTGCAGGGAAAAGTTACAGAGGAAAACGTAGAGAAAAATTGATGTTTTTTTCACCTCAATTTCAATATTTTTCTTTTTCAGTTGTTATTTTCTGTAGGAAACCCTTGTAGGATCTACACAAATGACCCCTTGCTGAATTCAGAATTTTGTCTACTTTTCAGAAATGTTTAGGTTTCTGGGATCCAGCATTGGTTTCATGCCCATTTCTGTCACTGACTGGAAGGAGGCTGAAAGCACAAAAAATTACAAAAATGGGTTATGTCTCAGTAAAATGCCAAAATTGTGTTGAAAAATTGGGTTTTCTGATGCAAGTCTGCCTGTTCCTGAAAGCTGGGAAGCTGCTGAGTTTAGCACCGCAAACCCTTTGTTGATGCCATTTTCAGGGGAAAAACCACAAGCCTTCTTCTGCAGCCACTTTTTCCCATTTTTTTGAAAAAAACGAAATTTTCACTGTATTTTGGCTAATTTCTTGGCCTCCTTCAGGGGAACCCACAAAGTCTGGGTACCTCTAGAATCCCTAGGATGTTGGAAAAAAAGGACGCAAATTTGACTTAGTTAGCTTATGTGGACAAAAAGTTATGAGGGCCTAAGCGTGAACTGCCCCAAATAGGCAAAAAAAGGCCTGGCACTGGAGGGGGAAAAGGCCTGGCAGCGAAGGGGTTAAGGCAATGAGCGGTATATCTTGAGCATATTTTTCTGTGTGGCTAAGATTACCTTGAGTTACTTGTAAATTGTTAAGCTGTTTTGCTTACTGGGTTCAGATATCGGGTCGGATGTCAGAGCACAGTTTAGCCATCAGAGTTATGTGGTGAATATATTATTGGAATATTTCTGATCCTCTAAAAACTTTCCTTTGTAAAGTTTTATTGTTTAGTATTGATCAGATGCTGTGACATGTTCTAGTGTGTGCCTACCATAATGTGGAGAAGTGTGGCTCAATGGTTAGAGCGGCAGACCCTGATGAAGAGGTGTGCCCTGGGACCAGGGTTCAATTCCCACCTCAGCAGGTCTTGGGCTCAATTTCCTCAGACCTGATAACTCTCAGTCGGTGCCAATCTAATCATGGGGTCTAACTCTGGGCAATAGCTTGCTTAATGTCCACAACGGCCCCAACAGCGCTAGGGATGCCTGGCTTTACCTTGGGGGTGCCCATGAGTGGGCACTTCACAGGGAAAGCCAAGAAGGGTTCCACAGCAGTATGTGTAAAAGTGCCAAGATGCCCTCAGGGTAAACGAGCGCTATACAAGTACGAAGTTTACAGTTTTACCATAATGTGAGTATATTTTAAAGACTAATTTTGTTTATGGGTGAGGTGAGTGCACGACAGATATCTTTGTTACTCAGTGCTTTGACTCACATGAGTGGTTACTACATTGTGTGAAATGTGTTATGTGATGACCGTTGAGTTAGTGGGAAGCTTAGTCTTGTGACACTGTGTGTTCCTTATGTGTGATGCTTTGGTATTTTGTTGAGTGAAGAGACTTACAAGATGTTTCATTCCATAGTTCCATAATAAATGGAAGGTGTGTGTCTGTCTATTCTGCCTGGGGGGCATTCGTTTTCAGTACATTTTAGTTCGACTTGGTGGAGGACTGTGTGCTTTTGTCCCTGATGAGTGATGTCGTCACAGGCTAGGGTAATGGGCCCAAGATTCGTGACGTGTGTGGCGAACTGCAGGTATGGGCAGTCTACAGTTGTGCAGTTGTCTGTTGTGCATGCATGTGGTGCCAGTGTGAAGCTGGTTTATGGAGCCCCCTAATTTGTAGTAACGAGCAGGATTTGGATACAATGTACTACATATAGTAATTGGAAATTGTAGCAAAACTGTACCACTTGTATTGCAGTAATAGCTCCCATTTTAATCTAACCACTTATAGCCTGTTCATCCCAAAATAAATTGCAATATATCATATTTATAACCTACATGGGCCAACTCGGACTACTTAAATGAGCATGAATCTGCCTTTTCATAGAAAACATATGGAACAATTTGTACAGTGGATTGTATATAGGCCAAAATGGTCCCATAATGGCCATTTCTATTCAACAAGTCTACGGTTCTATACAAAATGTTCAAACTGGAATCTGTGCTTGTTAAATTTTTCTTAGTGCCTTGTGAAAATCTGTCTATAGCATTAAATATATTAAATATATCTAGATGTGATTAAAAGAGTGCATTAAAGACAATAATCAAAAATTATCGAAGTGCGGCCCTACATCATGGCAACATCAAATGTATTTATATGTTTCTTAATTATTCATTTATGCATCAGGCTTCCCCCTGGAGATTTTAGGATTAGATAGCTGTTCATTTGCTGTGTAAAGTAACACTGCAAACTCACAAATAGTATATGCCCCAAACTCCAGGCATAAAACTGTGACACTCTGCTGCTATGGAGCCACGAGGACCCACTCTCTGGTCAGGTATGGGTCTCCTTGTAGGGCGGGAAGAATTCAGCCACACACAATCACTTTGTACACCCCATGCCTCCTGTCTACCATCTTAGAAATAAGACCCGCTATTTAGGGTGATCAGTAATGGCATAACTTTCACTTTCAATTGTCAGGAATTAAAGTTATCAACAATGAACTTGCTAATATGGCGCATGAAATCAGCCTGCCCTGCACTGAGAGCAGATACTCATGCTCTAGAACAGCCGGGCCTCCTGAAGCAACTATTTTACATATACTATCTCTTCAATGTTCACTTGGACACACAGTCTACGGTTTCTCCCCGTTGTATGCCCAGAGTGTAGAGGCTATAATACCACTTAGTACCTCTCCAGCTGAGACTGGACTGAACATATAGCGAGGCTAATAATTCTGTGAGGAGTCTGTTTCATCACATAAAACTTCTTTAGGCGCTCTCTCTGAGATTACTTTGGTTATTCCCCATCGGCAGATACGCATTTGCATGATACATATTATGCCAAAAGAGAAGACCTCCTTGCATATTTTGGATATTAGGCCTCCTTTTTTACTTTGTTCGAATACTCACCTACCTACAAAATTCAAGACTCCACAGATGCACCAGGCTTCATCTAATGTCCCGCAGTGAAGGACGAAGACATGCAGCAAGGTATAAACTAAAGAGACTGAAGAAGACTGACCCTTCTTTTCCAATAAGGACACTGCAGGGCTATGTTGTAGACACCAGATTGAAGAAAATATATGCCTCTTAAGCATTTTATAAAAGTCCCGGCGGTAAGCATCCACAGACAGAGGTAAGATGGAGAACTATGGACAGGATAATCCATAGGCTGTGAACTAATTATGACTGGGAGTCCTGGACGGTGATTTTGGAGAAGAAAGTATTTGGCATCAAAAACATTGCGAGTTATCTGAAGAACAAGAGCAGGTAGAAACATTTCTACTGTATGACATATCTGAATTTGCCATGAGAAAAGAGCCTTCTGCTTGTCTGAGGTCCTGTTTGACATAGATTCTGACAATTACACCTTCATTTATCCTCTGCATGCAAAGAATGAATCATTTGGCCCATAACAGAATACTCTGCAGTAATTGCTAAGCCTGGAGGGTTTATAACAACATTTTTGCAATACAGTCATCCTGTGAAGGTTCTGAGAGAGGAAAAGGAAAACGGTAACTTGATGTAGGCTGAGCATATTATGTAAGTGGACCACGGGTCGTATTATAAAAAGTGTCCATGTAGAAATGAGGAAACACTTTGCTACTGTGCCCATACATATTACAGTAGCAGATGCAAAGGCAAAAAGCCACCAAGAGATGCACTGACTGTGCACCGCAGGAGGTGGTTTACAATTTGCCTGAAAGGGCTATCCTTAAAAGGTGAAAGTTATTTCTTGTACTCTCAAACATGCCTCTGCAGCACTCACTGCAACGGCCTACAGGTGAATCTCTAACACCCTTTTGTAATGCAGGCCTGATTGCTGCATGCACAGTGAAATGAGGACTAAGATGCTTTAAACAACCAGTTTGGCTTTCACCTATGTTCTGTCCCCAAGGCAGTTAGGAGTTTGCTGGGGGGGTGGTGGCAGTGCTTTAGCAGTAGTAGGGTGCACTGTCCCAAACTGTGTCAGCCACACTTATTTAGAAATGTATCATAATGCAAACAAGGACAGTGTGTCCTATGTATAAGAGGGCCTCATGATGTTTTAAAATTAACTGTTGAGCACAAGAAGGCTTTTTTACTCTTTGACGAGCATTTATGTAGCCTGAAGCAAAATATGTAAGGTATCCTTTTTTAGGATTAAATGTATAATAATTGATAAAACCCTAACAAAAGAGGAACAGCTCTCAGTAATGTAAACATATAAACTCTGATAAACACTTGCACAACCACAAACTAACCTGCCATTTAAAAAAAGAAAATGAAAGAGAAAGAGTTTTTTTATTTCCTTCTGAAATGGTCAAAACACTGTAACTTTGTTAAACATGGGTGCAACAAGAAATATTGCTTTAAGATTATTCTACTTGAGTTTTGTCATTTAGGGATATGACTAAAGAACTATTTCTTCTTACTTTTGTTTCCTCCAGTTTTGTGTGCTGGGATTAAAGGGGCAGCATTTAGAACTATATTTTAGGACTGGTCTAATTATTTTACACACTGTAGATAATCTGGGAATATGAAAATAATATTTGATCCTTTGCCAGTGCTTAATTCTTTCACTGACAGGTGAAGTGGCTGGCTCATCAAGCTCATTAGCCAATATGTACTATCACATTCAGCCACAGACAGGGTAAAACCCATTAATGCATCTGCTCTCTCTTCTAATAGTATTGATAGCAGATCACATTCCAAACACCTCTTGGTTTAAACATTCAATGCACGGTATAGTGAGAGGTACATTTAAAAAGAGTGCTGTCACCACGCACATGGTATAGTGGTGAAAACAAGACACGTCTTTTCATATACTAACAAAATCCATTGATCCAAGGTGTCCCATTGTTATTTGTGACAACTTTAGCTAATACGGGCTTTTTTACCCAACTGCAATGTTAATAGCACCTTTTCAGATCCCAGAATACAATTTGAAGTCTGTTAAAAGGTCAAAAATGACACTCGTCAGCTGTGAATGTCCAAACAACAGAAGCACCAGCTGAACATAGTCAGCTAAAGAGTGCAGGGCCACAAATTAATCTGATGTCATTTAACATTTTAAAAGGTTCACAGGGTAGTATAGTGTTGAAAGCGTTGACCACATCTACAATGCCATAGAATTCAGTTAAGGAGTAGGTGAATGACCCCCAACTGTGTCCAGGAATTTGTTTACCAAAACATTCGAATGTAGCACTCTTACATGTTTTACTACATTAATAGTCCTGTAAATCAGAAAATGTCTTGACAGAGCCAGTGCGAGAGGTACTAAGATGTCAGAGAGGGTAATGAGATGTGTGTGAGACTGCAATACACAGACTTTCTCTGCTTCAAACAGCTTACCATTAGTCCCTTGAACACACTGCCAAAGGGAGGACACTGCATATCCTGCATTAGGTCTCCTTTAAATTAAATATGTGCTTTATAACAATCACTGCAGAAAAACGTCATGTTTTGTAAACTCTGGAAGAACGTGTTTGGTCTATTTGGTGGGTTAGGCAACTAAATAAACACTGGTAAAGAATGATTTTAAAAGGTTTGGAAAACAGTGAGAAATAATCACTAAAATTCACACGAAACAAACACTGGAAACAGGACAGCCTAAAAATATGGTAATTTGCACCTAGATATGTTCTGTGTCACCTTGAAGAATAAAACCACTACATATGACTTACTGCAGAAACTGCAGCACTTGATCAGAAGAGCTAAGCAGGAAGAAAAAGAGGTCTCTCACTTTGAAAATTATTGACATCGAAACATACCTTATTAACACACGTTTTTCAAGTGCACATATCTGTAGGCTATTGACAGCTCAAACACTAAATTAAGTTTTACAGGAGTGATGTTCATGTTCTGATAGTGTGAACCCTGAATATCGCCCCCTTATTATCGGCGGGGCACAATATTGAAGGCAGAATATCGAGAGAAAAATATTGACAAGTAAACTTATATTTTTGATGCTTAACTCCACATATATGTACCTACCTGGTACATTTATCTTCAGGGTACAGGGATGTGGAGTTAGGAAAAGTACATCTATACATCCCTACATGCACTAACTTTTCAATCTTTGTTGTTCCTCAGTACTCTGTAATGGATATTCTCAACCAAAATATCTTGGAGGTTGATAATCAGTAGTAAATTATGTTATGATAATGTTACTAGCAGTTAAATGTTTCTCAATGGTTTCATTGTTTTCTTATGTCTTAAAATATCAAGTGTATTTTGGTGATGTTTAATAGCAATTACCATCCCTTACAATTGAATAGTGGTACAATTTATGTGCCCTTTTCACACAACTCCTTCACAACTTCCTCGTAGAACATAACCCTTATGTTTTAAAATAACCAGTTTCCATTACCTTTAGATCATTGGCTGGAACAAAGGTCATGAATTCATCCACGTGGCCAACCAGCAGCCAGTCGGCATATAGCTCAATGGGGGCTTGCACCTGCTGGGCATAAAGGAAGTCTCGCACCACCTTAGTCATCCTTCTGCCAGTATTCCTGATATGCAGATATCAAGAAGAAAGCTGTGAGTTAGGATAGTGGGCATGTGATTCTCTCTCAAAATCAAGGCAAAACGTATACAATCTTTTTTTATACCTGAGTCACATCAGAGTTTGCTTCCAACAAACAGAAGAACCACTTGTGCAATTTCATCCAATTTATTTAAGAATTTACTAACTTACTATCTACTAATGCACCTTACAACCCAAATGAACAGGTTTCACAGGCATAAATACATTAAACACCAGCTTTTGGTACATCATTCAGCTGTAACTCATCATCCCATGTCCGAACTTTGAGGTTCCCCTATGAAACCGCAAATCCTTAGGAGGAAAACATGGATGAATCTTTCACTTAAACAAAGCTATTTAACTGCCCTATGTGGATTTCATAAAATGTGCACCTGCCTTGTACAACCAACAGCCTGTTCTAATGCCTTCCCCAATGCAGCCCTAGAGATCAACAGGCTGTCAAGTGCAAACCTGAGGGTTGTACTGCTTCTTCTACAACAATAGCACCATCACACTAAGTGAAGGATTAAACCTATGTAATCCTTCTGGTGATTCCTCAGAATTACAAATATTTTAAAGAAACAAAAAGACATTGCTTTATCAGGCTTTATTTCCACTAGCTTTCGCCACTTCCAGCACTGTCAATAAGGCATTTTAAACTGTTATCAAAACATCACTAGCTGTTTAAAAAAAGCGTAGCGCTGGATGAGATGTTACCCAGCGTCTATGGCAGCTGACTTTAGCACCTGGGGGCGTAGGCTTAAATCACGACCTTTGCTCATCACTTAATATTGCATAATTAAGAGCAAATGACCTACTCTTCCTCTCCCAAAAATGCGGAAAGTAAATATGTAACTTCTACTTGATGTAAACAATCTTGATTATCTCCCAACATCCCACATAATGGGCAGCGCTCCACTGCTCCCCAGCTAGGTTGCAGGTATATAAATATCAGTAATTACATAGGACTGGCTGTTATGTTGTCTTTCAGCATCCCTTCCAAAAATGTATTTATTTATTTATCTATCGAATCTGTACTGCGGATCTTCTATGCTCAGGTGGCTCCAGGCACATTCCCTGCTTAAGTCCAGCTCCAGCTGAAGTCATGAAGCTTGATGAAGGGTGTTGCTGATGTCACTGCATTTTGAATGACACTGAGGTTAGCTGAGTAAGGGTCTACAATCAATGTGGTTGAGTTTTAAAAGGCAATTCTCGAATGTTGGCACCCCAAATGAATTCCATTTTTGTATGCAGGCCTTCACATAAAAAAGGTATTGGGGCAAATGTAATGTAATTTAACATTCAGGAATAGAATTTCAATTTTTGATAGAAGCAAGCAGGAAGAAACACGTTTTTATTAAATAATTTTGTGAGTCCTGTGCCAATGTATCTTACCCTTAATTACTGACAGGAGGGGCCTGGCTTTGGGCTGGACACACCAAAATGATTGCAGGAATTTATAGGTGCTTATCAAGAGGTGAACTATTCTAAGGGGATAGCATGCACAGTTCAACCATCTGATGGGATCCAAAGAAAATAAAATAAAAACTTTCTACTTAAAATATCACTATGGTTTCAGTAACACATAGAAATGGAGTTAGATGTGGTGCTCTCAGCAGTTCCAGATTGCAGCAGCTGGTTAGACCCATTCAGTCTTTATTCAAAATGCATTTTAAACCATCAGAGTTCCCAAATCTTCAGAAAGAGTTCTGCTGTTCCTTTATTCAGGATGTTCTCGAATCAGGTACGAAATGGGTCTAAGTAGTGGACCAGAGTCCTTGTTGGGTCATATAGAGAGGAGTAAAATAATTTGAGTCTCGGGTCCAAACACCTTCAAATGAATGTGCTAGCAGCAATTTTGGTTCAATCTGCACCATTTATTGGCTTCACATTCGATGCTGAGACAATTAACAAGGATTATCAAAGTCAACAGGTTGGCTCTGTCAATATCTTTTTACATGTTGCATACATTACATGGTTTGGGCTGACTAGAAATGCCAACATAGAGCCATCTTGTATTATTCTTACCACTTCTTCCAAATGTATTACGAACTGCAAATAGCAGATATGTTATACCTTAGCATAGTAACTAGGGGTTGAAGTATGAATATGGCACTTCACTTTCATCTTTAATATTTGCTTGCATTAATTTCTCATGGCTTTTATTTTTTATGAATCAGGCTCATTTTAGAAAAGTGTCCAAAAAAACCAATGACTGTCAAATTGATACATTGTAGGTGAACCCTTAAGTGAGGCTGCACAGAATGACGCAGCAACATCCTTGAGCTCCATTTCTGCAATGTGCTGTCTAGAAATGATAAATTGCAGCTGGCTACTGAATTAAGAAATAATCCAGATTTTCATAAACTAATCTGAGATGCTTGAATGCTTGTTCAGGGGATAAGTTGGAGGCCAGACCCGAACCTCTGCTTCTACCAGTGGAGAGGTTGTGAGACCTGGTGGAGGGAAGTTATGAGAGACAGGCAGGATGCAGGGTGTGGAAGCAAACTGTGCCTCTACACACACACTGCTCACATATCCGATGGCGAGAGCTGGCACCAGAGAGACGAGCCAAAGGGTCTTAACTTAACGTAAATGACCGACACATAATCAGAGCACGTGTGCCCCTATCTGCAGTTCTAAGTAGTGCGAGGACAGTGTGTGGGGTTTGAGTTCCATAGGTGTAAGCCTATGAGGAAGCTCATATCTTGGTTGTGATTTTTGCACAGCTACCAAGGGGCGCATAAGCCGCTCCTTTTGGATAAAGGTCTTTTTTACAGAGTCTGTTGTGCAGTACTGCGGGACATGACCCTGTCCTTAACTATGCTGCAGGCTCAAGAAGTATATGATGCGCATTGTGTCTACCAGATTACAAATTCAGGCACAGCCTTGCTTCTCAATATGTCAGTGCATGTTACAGCAAAGGGATTGGGGACGGAGTAGGAGCAGGTGGTTTTCAGTGGCCGGAGAGATGATCAAAAGTACAAACAAGTACAGAAAGTAGGGGTGAGGAGAAGCACTGCAATAAAATGCACTCTCAGAGTGCAAGTGAAAATTTCAGAAACAGCATCTGACATCTCAGTGCTTCAGCACTTTCAGCACCTTTGTGAGTTTTACCTTGCTCAGTGTTATGCCGCTACATCCAGCAGGCTGTGTGGGGCACATGCGAGGAGCAGTATTCTCACAAGGAAACTGCGAGAGGCAGTGTGCGGACAGGAAGGCAGAAGCTTGATGCCTGAGAAGCCCAGGAAAAAATGGCCGGCGCAAAAAAAAGCATGAGTGGCAGCCCATAATTACTCATAATGTTCATCAAGCTCCCTTAAGATTTCTTAATCGAGATTTGTCCACAAGGAACTTTCAATACGGATTTGAGCTCAATGTGCAAGTACTTAAACACCCAGTTTCAATCTGGCTGCCAAGTCTGCAAATGACAGTATACACCAAGAGGACGCCATAGGCAACCTACCCATATGCCGCAGTTTCAAGAAAGTACAAGAGAGCCAGGGGCGGCCCCTCCAATTCGGCAGGAGAGGGTTGCTCCGCCAAAAGAATGCCCCCAATAATGAAAAAATAAAATGGTAATAAATCTTGTTTATTACCATTTTATTTTGCAGCGCCCTGCCCTGAACCGAGTGTCCGGATGGGCCGTGGCAATTGCTGCTGAGTGGCAGTTGTCTAAAGTTGTCTGAGTGCATTTGTCTAAAGTGTGCATGTTCCTCTGGCCAGCCATCTTGCGACAGTGATTCTGACATACGCTCTTTAAATATCTCTAACCAAGCTATCTTAAGACCGCTGGGCTAGAGAAGGCACAGGCCTCCAGTGCTCTGGTGAGCACTGAGAGAGCCTGCTCCCACCAATCCTGATGCTGGTTTCTTGCTAGTTACCAGCATGAAACCAGCATCAGGATTGGCTTGTACAGTTTCCTGGATCCCCTGACCGTCACGCGTCGGAGCTGGGAGAGGCAACACAAGAAGATAAGATCTTCGACAGGTAGGTGCCTTTTTTTATTTAATTTTTATAGTATCCCCCCTCCCACCTACCTATTGTAAATATGAGCTGGCCGCCACTGATGGATAGATTGCTCAGCAAATAGCTGGTGTCTCCTAACAACACAAGCACAGCTGCCAACACCAATCAGGCAACGGAGTTTAAGCACCATCGAAGCCCACGGGGGCGAATATCTACAAATATAAACAAAACTGATAGTGGGAGGAGAGCGGGAGTGCAGATGGAGTGCTTGTTCATACATTTTTAAAAAGTACCTGAGGAGTTAGGTAGCCAGCTAAGTTCAAGTAAGTAAGGGGTGGGTTCTAAGCACTGTTCTGTTTTATTAACAAAAGACTTCACAAGCACAGCATACAAGCTTGTGCCCTGCAGGTGAAACCTAAAAACTAATGTTGGTCGATTTCACAACCCCACCACTGATATTCTATCCTTCACAAAAGCAAACAATATTTTTTTAAATAATCTTTAAACACCAATATGCTTACGTAAAAGTGGCATGCTTCCTACGGCGATATTAAAGAACATGCCATGACATCAGGAAAGGAAGCAAATGCTACTCTTGTAAACACTACTCTTGTAGAACACCGTTGCCACCTCTTCCAGACGCATGCTCTGTTTTGCAAATTGTTCAGATAAGGTAAAAGGTCAGGAAGTCACATAAGTGGCAGCTATGTGTAGTACAAATCACGGCGATGATTATGGTGATACTGTGCTCATCTTATTGGGTAAAACTGTTGTTCATGATGTTAACAAGAACAGTTTATGTAGAGAATTTTCTGATTGACAGACCTCTGGAAGGTGTGGGCTTCATGTCGTTTCTAGGGCTATGTGAGTTTTACTCTTCAAAGACCAGGATTATATAAGAGTATTTACATTACCTTGGACCAAAAGCCAAAAGGGAACCATGGCAGAAGAACTCACATACAAGTCGAATAATATTGAGTAGAATTTTCCCTATGTTTGAAAATTTATCTCTAGAAAAATATTTGTTATTGTGAAAGAATCTGCATTGTCTATTCAAAATATTACATATTCTAGACACAATAAATGTTATGTTGCCGGGATCTGTATAGCACATATCTGTCATCTGTAAGTCCCTGAATCTGATGCCATAGAGGCACAGTTTTATAATTTATAATCAACTGGAGTTTTCGTAGTCTTCTGTCATTGTTTGGTTGGCGAAGAATTATCATACTCCATTATTTTCCCCTGGCAGATTTCAACAGATGAAACCAAGTGAGGGAAAAGGCCAAGTAAAACAGAAAACATGTTGTCAATATAAATGTTGAATTCAGATATTATGAATCTTGTCCCATTACCCAATATGGAAAAGTAGACATTTGCCGTATCTGTTAAATACCTCAGAAATTGCTTCACTAATAGGTATTTGCTATGGGTACCGGGAGAAATAAATACCACTCCCTATTCTGGCCACCTCATATTAAGGGGCTTAGGGGCATATTTATACTCCGTTTGCGCCGGAATTGCGTCGTTTTTTTTGACGCAATTTCGACGCAAAACTAACTCCATATTTATACTTTGGCGTTAGACGCGTCTAGCGCCAAAGTCCATGGAGTTAGCGTCATTTTTTAGCGTGGACACCTACTTTGCGTTAATTATATGCAAGGTAGGCGTTCCCGTCTAAAAAATTGACTCCGAGGCATGTGCGTCGGATTTATACTCCCGGGCAAAAATCACGCCCGGGAGTGGGCGGGTCAAAAAAAATGACGTACGGCCGCTTTTGCGCCGTTTTTTAGCGCCTGTGTTAAGGGGCCTGTGGGCTCTGAAGGTGCCCTCCCATGCCCCCAGGGACCCCCCCTGTCACCCATGCCCACCCCAGGAGGACACCCAAGGCTTGAGGGACCCATCCCAGGGACATTAAGGTAAGTTCAGGTAAGTGTTTTAAAAAAAAAAAATAGTGGCATAGGGGGGCCTGATTTGTGCCCCCCTACATGCCACTATGCCCAATGACCATGCCCAGGGGACATAAGTCCCCTGGGCATGGCCATTGGGCAAGGGGGCATGACTTCTGTCTTTGCTAAGACAGGAGTCATTTCTATGGGGGTTGGGATTGAAAAAAAAATGGCGCAAATCGGGTTGAGGCGAAAAAATTGCCTCAACCTGACTTGCCCCATTTCTTGACGCCCAAGCCCCATTTCCCCCTACGCCGGCGCTGCCTGGTGTACGTCGTTTTTTTTAACGCACACCAGACGGCGCCGGCGGCTAATGCCGGCTAACGTCATTCAATAAATACGGCGCCTGCATGGCGCTTCAGAATGGCGTTAGCCGGCGCTAATTTTTTTGACGCAAAACTGCGTTAGTGCAGTTTTGCGTCAAAAAGTACAAATATGGGCCTTAATGTTCTGTGATAAATAGCACAATATTCTCAAACTGAAATCCCTCTCTACTGTGCATCTGAAATGGATCAAAGATATATTGCTCTATATATGGGCAGCATAAGTTATTTACCAATTTCTCACTAGTGATTGACCATATTAGATGTTTCTAATGCCTCTCACAACAAAACATTCTATTTTGACCTTAAATCCACAATTTTTGTAAAAAAAATATTTTTACTTTGGTTGTTTTCAATTTACATGAATCTCACAACAAAAAAGGGCATAGGCACACACCCTGCAACAAAAGAAGGTAGGAGCACCCAGGCATAAAAATCAGCAAATCTTAAGCCACTGTCTTTGAATTCTCATCTGCTTTGACCTTTCTACATTCTCACTAAAGCCCCCACAGTTTGTTGAAAACACTCAAGTAAGATGCAGTGTTCACACTGACTGAGGTCAATTCATTTTAAAAAGAAAAAAAACACAAGCATTTTAAATGGTAAAATTAAGGTATGCTTTGATAGTTTGCTGTGAAAGTGAATGGCAGATTAAGGAGATATGGCCTGATTAAAAAAAATAAAATGAGTTCATCAATTAGAACTTTACAAATATCTGAAAATGTAATGCTAAAGTATGAATTAGTTTTAAAAATACCTGAAATGTAAGTAAATGTAACTGGCTGTGGCTTCACACGTTTTTACATGGGTGGACCTTTTTCATGCCTCGCAATCCCTAGGAGGTGTAAGTGCCTATTTCCAAGCCAGAGAACTCAACAGGTTCAGTGGGTTTGCTCTAATTCAGATTCAGACTTGGCAGTGTGAGGAAAATACAGTTTTACGTACGAGAGAGTAATGCTTCCAATAAGAATCCTCCCCAGCGGATACGCCTTCTCTCTGACTGTCACTGGGGGGCTCACTTCCAGGTTACCAAAGGAGTCCAGGCTGCTGACCTCAAAGGAATTTCTTGGTTCTCTTGTTACATAGCCAAAATCAGGCCCCTTTGAAAACAAACATAATTATATGTATATTACAGATATATAAACAGAATACACTGGGCCATTTGCCAAAACTTGCAGTGCCAACAGTCCAACAGCATAAACATCAGGAGAGTAATTGTACTCCATGGGAAGAGGGATATCCCCATAGAGGTCCACAGGACATCACTGAAATTAAGGTTGGGCAAACTCCATTGAAGTGAGCCCTCCATAAAGAATTATAGAATACTGCAGACAGACACAATATTTCTGGGAACATCGATGGGTTGCCAAAAAACAGAAGAAAAGGATACATCCTGAGGATTTAGGGTAACCAATTTCAATACAAATCTCACTAGGAAAGAATATGATGCATTCAGAGAAAGATCTGACAGTAACAATTATTTAACAAGTACTGGCAAAGCCATTAGGTCTTGGCAAACCGTCAATCCGACAGCTACAGCCATTGGCAATGAAAATGTATTTGTGTACGGCTCTAGGGCTGTTTTTATTAATATACACAAATGCATTAACCTTGCCAATGACTACAGCTCTCAGATTGTCGAGACCTATTGGCTTTCTTGCTTTAAGTGAAAGAAAGACATTGAGCAGGGATAAGGAGGATTTCAGTGAATTTGCATTTTAAATGGAGAGAGACGTCCATTAGGTATGTTAATGATGGTAATTTAATGTATGCATATTTCCTTATTTTCACCTTCTGGGCCAGATGCATGGCTGTGGCTTCAGCAGGTCAAAAAGCAAAATGCTCTCCATTTGTTCGTAAGACCCTGAGGCCAGGGGAACACCTTTTGTAATAAACCACTGGGTCTGGGCCTGGTGTATATAAAGCATCATAGTGTATGAAACAATGTGTTTCTAATACAATGTTGCAAAATGTTTTATATTATTAACAAAAGCATGTGTTTAATACGATTTTGGACGCAAGTTGATCAGAGACATCTTTAGGTTCAATATTAAATGTGAGCTTACTACCCCTGACAAGCACTCAAATCGGGCACAGAGCATATAAACAAATACATTTTGTTTCGATTAGGTATTTGGAAGAATCGAGGGAAAATGCAACAGATTACTCACATGTACCAGGGTTTAACCAAAAGTACATGTCTGTATTAATAAAAAAAGAAAAAAAAAAGAAAACCAAAAAGAAAAATATAAATATTACACATCTGTAAAATAAAATTATATCATTATTTGGGCTTGTAAGGTCAGCAGCGCAATAGGAAATTGAAATATAATAAAGTGTGATATGTACTCAATTTGCAAGTTTTGATTTCCAAGCTACTTCGGCAATGTACAAAATATGCATTTACAAGATCTACAGTGCCATCCAGGGAAGGACGAGACAAATGCAGGTGGCAGCCCACATAGAACCTGGGGCTAGATGTACTAAAATGCAATTTTGGATTTCCTAAATTGTGACTTCATAGAAATAGCCATTGAGGAAATGCAAAATGATATGTACAGATACCGATTTCCTAACAGCGATTCCTACAGAGTAGGAATCGCTGTTAGGAAATCATAAATAAGGATTCACATTGCATTTGTGTCAATAGGCCAGTTTTGCATTTATCAAATAGTGATTTCCTATTAGGAAATTGCTATTTGGGAAATGCAAAACCAAGAATGGCAATGGGCAAAATGCCCCCCTTGGTGCACCCCAAAAATAGTGGTGTACATTTAGCACACACATGTGCCCAAGGAGCATGAGTGTGCTCTATTGCAATTTTTAAAAAAAGCATTTTGGGGGCTTTTTTAAAATTGCACAGGGTTACCATCAACTTCAAGTCGATGGTAATTACATTTCCTAAATGTCCAAATCACATTTAGGAAATGCTTTGTACATCTGAATAGGAATCTCAAATAAGTAATCTCTATTTGCAATTTCCTATTCTGGAGATAGCAAATTGCGATTTCAACTGAGTATAAATTGCAATTTGCGGTTTCCAAGAGGCCTTTGTACATCATTAAAGGCCGTTTTGCATTTCTTAATGGCCCAAAATACTGATTCGGACCGTTAAGAAATGCAAAAGGGCTTTGTACATCTGGCCCCTAGAGCATGTTCCAAATTTGAAGAGAAAATACCAACATTGGAGAAAAATGTATGTGGCATGTGCATAGTTGCCAAGGTTTTAGATTGCTAAGTGTGACATATTCATAATTTCAGTATAATTATGAGTGACATCTCAATGACTATGAGTGACACTCTCTCGTAAGCAAATTCAAGCAATGAAGACAAGGGAAGCATATAAAATCAGAAATTACATCCATTTGAGCAACGCAAAACTTTAAGATTTTAAACTGCTGTAAAGCACCAGAAACGGAAGCACCTAGGCACATATTTATACTTTTTTAGTATAAAAAGTTCCTGTAAGTTTGCACCGCTATTGTGTCAAAAAATAAAGCAAATGCAGTTCTAAAAAAGTATAAATATGGGTTCTAGTGCCCTGGTAATCTGATCGAACTGTGAGAGGAGCATTATGGAACTCTAGGTTGTTCTGTCCCATGTGGTGCCACAGGTCATCCACGTCAAGTAACAGGATGTGAGGCGCGTCTGAACATGGATCTCAGCTGCTTCAGCCTTCCTATATTCATAAATTATAGAGTCAGCTGACTTGGACCCCGGCCACCATAGTCAGCACCACCCAGGCATGATAATGATATGGCAAGACTTAGGAAACAAGAGGCTGTGACTGAGGTATACATAGCATTGTGGTCACAGCCAGGGCTGAGGAGCTGTATTCAAAAAGTCACAGCTCACGTCTTCATTTATAAACAAATAAGGGGGTTATTACAACTTTGTATCCTATGGAACTCGTAATACGGCTGGTGGTATATCCGTCACATTTGGGACGGATTAACACCGCCTCCAAAGTTGTAATAACCCCCTAAGTCTTTTACTTAGCTCAGTCAAGTCACACTAATCATTATTAGTAAAGCATTTGAGTGTGAGGGGCGACCCAGTCGCCGCGGCCCAGTGCGTGCTGTTGCACCCGCTATATAAGTACCACGAGTCTTCACTTCAAGTTGCAAAATAAATCGGAAACAAGGAAATGCAAATGTAATTAAACTGAGGTAAAGACAGGCATAAAAATTAAAAAGGTGATATGAAGATTCAGAATTGGGGCCCTAAGGACGACATGTACAGGTGGGGGGGGAGGTCTTGAAAGGCACGGCAAGCTTTAGTGCTCTACCTCCCTCCAAGCAGCTGTCTCCTGCACACAGTAGAATGCAGCACTCCAGGCATCAATGAGAAAAAAAGGCTAATGGCCGTTAGAAAGAGGCCGGAAAGAACCCGAGATTACTAATGAATGTGGATAGAACTTAGAGGAGGATTTCACAAGCAGTAGGTTCCGCAGACATTCATATGTGCCAGGTATGTATGGAGAGTGGAACAAAGCATAAACAGCAGTGAACACTAAAAGCCTAGTAATGTAAATCAATAGTTACATTTAATACTTGTATCATGCTTATTATTTAATGTCATCAATGTGAAAATCAAGCACACAGTTCAGTTTCAAGTCAATGTGTGTGCTTGCTGTAGGGAAGAAAAATACTTTACGCTTATTAAATGCTATTGAATTGCATTCTTTACTTGCTCGCAGACCAGTTAAATGCTACCGGCCATTGTCTTGTGGGGGTCTAATAGAGAACAAGTTTAGAACACCTGAATATTAGGACTGCAGTGCCTACATACTGACTGTGAGACACAGCTGCAGAGAGCACACTAGCCACCCCTCAGGTCACAAGGAGACAGGCAGCAGTGTGGGCACGGGGTAAACGAAAAAAATAAAAACGGTGCTCAGAGCACATGTAAACACCAGCGCTCCTAAAGAGGGCTTGGAAACGAAGACCAGCCTGCGCATGGGGTAAAAGAAAAAAACAAGCATTGGTAAACGCTTTAGGTTTTGCTCATGTGATTAATAATAAGGTTTGTTTTGTACGTTTTAGCTTGGTGTGCAGTTGAGCAATATAAATTAAAGCAAGCGTGAATGATAAATAGAGTAGTCCACCTTAAACACACGTTGGGCACCACAAGGGATAATCAAGAGCTATGTAAATGCAAAGACAATACAATACAATAAGGCTAACATCACAAATTCGCTATGGCACAGAGTTTTTTCAACTGCAGCAGGAAACGAAAGGGAACCATTTGGCATGCACAGGTAGTAATTTAACAAATTCTGCAACACATCTCTAGTGTAGCATGTATGCTCCATAAATACAATAGCCTAGGCAACATTTTGAAATCCTGGCTGCCTACGCATATTGTAATGTCGCACAAAGAGCTTCTTTTATGGGCAAGTGTGTAGAAAACTAGGCTTTGTGACAGAAACCTACAGCTGAAATGGAAGCCCCTGTGAATACATTAGCTATATATCACATACATTAAAACACCAGAACAGCTTGCTACGTCTATGTGCAAAATGTTCTCGCTGTTAATGGCGCTTTGCTTACAGAACTGGCTGTGTTTCTCTTTATCAATAATATACAAAACTAGACAAAGTGTGCACCCTGAGGCATCATAACAAAATAGTGCTTGCCAGCCTTAACTGTAGAGCCCAATATGGAAGAATTCTGCCTGCAAGGTTCACTAATATGTTGCTGTCTTGGTGAAACATCCGAAAACAAGGCAAGCAAGAATGCGGGAGGGGGTTTTATAGCTCATGGGGGTATCCTTCCTTTTGCTCTGGCAGCTTGATGAAACCCAGCATGTGTGAATCTGAGAGTCAAAATAACCCTTGTTTATGAACAGACATAACAATGGTGGGCACTTGCAAGATCAAATGATGCTTTAAAGACGAGAAGCGAAAATGATTTATGCGCCGTTTCAGTAACATCCAACTATTGAGAGCACCACTTAACAAAATAAACAAATGTATTGCAGAAGTAACATTACCAGTCGCCCACACCAAAGGCACAAATAACCCCTGGCGCATGGTACAGATAGCAGGGCTCATAGAACAGAGTAGCACTTGCTGTCTGAGCTGCCTTGTTTAAAAACACATTTTTTTTTCCTTAACGTTCTGCTATCTTCAAATTAATTTTTAATTCCTCGGTAAATCAATACAGAGAGAGACACATGCACGTGTCAATCTAACCGTACTGGTGCAGGAATACCTACACATGCACAACCCTACACGTGCATCATTACTATGAGCGGCACAACTCCTCTGAAGAGTGAAAGTATCAAACTCAACACTAATACGTGTCCCAGTAAACACTTTAATAGCTATAAGACGGCACGCTCCTAAAGTACTATACCCAATCATGCTCAAACAGTGACAGTCAGAAAACACTACGCCCAGTTTAACTTCAGTGCTGAAATCCTACAAGTCCCACGAGCATGTAGTATTCGAGTGTTGAAAAAAACTCACTCCTCCTTCCTCGCACAGTAGGCAATGAAGAAGCAAAGGAAAGCTGGTGAGGGAGGTTTGTGTGGGAGGAGAAGGAGATGAGTAGGGTTAGAAACACAGGAGAGCAGGAAGGGGGTAGGTTGAGGGCAGGGTGGATTAAAAAACCGACGGAGGTCAACGAAATAGACTGTAGGGACATGCACTCTCTACATGTGCAGGACTGAAATTAAAATTAAAACAGAGAACCTGCAGCCAGAAATTCAGTACACCATACACATGAACGCCTCCAGTGCAACTTTTACTTATCAGTCAACGAGTGCTTAAATATGTGAAGATGGGGCGCAGGTGTCCCAGGCGTTGCCTTATCGCTGTACAGAGAGAAGAGCCAGATTCCATCCACTAGTGCATGTCAAACTAAAATGGCACCTCTGTGGCGGAATCAGTAAAATAAGCACAGTGCAAGCACTGTGCATGGGGGAGCAGAAGGGGGTGGGTGTAGGCAGACAAAAGAGACCTCAGGTACATGCACTGTCCAACGAGTGCAGGGCTGAAATTTAAATGATAAAAGGAGTACCTGCGGCCAGTAACTCAGTAAAATCATACACATGAAGCCTCCCGCACAATCCTTACTTATCGGGCAGCAAGTACTTAAATATGTGAAGCTTTGGCGTGGCATGTAGACTCGTGCTCATCCGTAATGAAAAACAAGTAAACACAATTAGCAGAATAAAAATCGATACCAGCAGTGCAAGCTGCTGCATGTCCAGAAAGTGCCATGCAGCAGAGGTGCACACCGGAGAGCAAGAACACTACTGTAGAACGCTGACTTTTGTCGGCATCAACTGAGCAGCCTCACAAAGAAGTCTGGCAGAGGAAAAGGATTACTTGGGCCTTAGGACACTGATAAGAGCAAACAAAACAGCAAACATGCAGAACAACAGGAAATAGTGTGCAACAGCCAATGAAAACTGAGAAAAAGTCAGTGGCAAGCACGCTAACCAATGGAAAATAAGGACGGTATGTAAGACCATTTTGAGATTTATATTAAACACAGTAGATTTCATAAGCACAAAACAAGGACAGTGCAGGTAAAACCTAAAAACGACACTTGGTGCTCAGAGTGAATGAAAGTCCCTGTCCTCCTGAGGAGGGCTTGAAAACAAAAGAAAAAAGTTCCTACATTGGACATAAGATGAGGGATAGTGGAGAAATAATGTACTTGGTCCCTGCTCTCTAGGAGGGGTAAGGATAGGAAAAGGCATGACCCAAGCATGCCATGGACAAATGGTGAAAAACAATGGGAGAGCAACGATGGAGTCAGCCGATGTAAAACCTATGGGCGGGCTGAAGCCCACAATGTAGGTACAGCATGTCTCAGTTCGAGACAGTGCATGCGCACCACCTAGAGCCAAGACCTTAAAAGAATTATGACCTCCTGGGAGAACAACACCAGATATGCTGGGACTTGAGGATCCCTCAAAACAAGCATGATCTCCTGGGAAAAGTATAGGATAAACATTCAGTGGGGTGCTTAAGGTTACCATTTAGATGATGACACAGCAAAGAGGATACAGGTGGGTAGAAGTAGGCACTGAAGTTGAATAAGGGTACTGGTGATTCTGTCAAACAGTTTTTAGTCCTTAAATCAGTCAGGCATATGGTACTACTTTATAGGGATTGCTCAGACTCTGCAATAACCTCCAGCCAATTGTTGACTATCTCAACTGTGAAAGCTATTCACAGGATGGCTGTTCTGAAGTCTATGTCAAGGAACAGAGGCTTCACTTTGGGAAGTATTGAGAGTTGGAGCCAAACATTGTTCACCTGCTTGACAATATGCTTGACAATATGGGTTGTCAATTTAAGGTCTGTGCCAATGAAAACTCCCAGATATTTGGCACTGTCGACAAGTTGTGGGGGGGACTGTCTTGATGTTCAGTGTTGACTCTCATGATTATATATATTTTTTTGTTTGGCCTTCTAAACGATCTTGCTCAGGACTGAAAGGTGGTGGAATGGAAAATAGTTTTTAAAGTCAAGGTCAAGATTTGTTCTCTTCAAAAGAGGGATGGTCTATCCAATCATAAATGAGTCTGTTGAAGATACCTTGGGAGAGGGAGACATTGACTTTGTTCAAGGGAAGTCCGAGAGCTTCAACAGTGATGTTTCACATTAAATGCAAAGAAGATGTCATACTCATATGACGTGGCTTCCAGAGAATCAAAGAGGTTACAAATATCATTGAATAACAGGGTGCTAAAGCAAGTCAATTTGAGTTTGTTTTAAGGTGGTATTACGGTACGACAGGCTGTGTTTTTGTGTCATCAATGTGCAATAAGATTGTGTTGATATCCTCTAAAAAGCTGTTTACAGCTGTGCCTTTTTCCATGGAGTGTTGTGATGGTGAATCTGGCATGAGCATGACACAGTGCTTGCTGGCCTTGAGAAGTGCTTGCCTCTACTGGAAGTTTCCCAGAGACTGGTGGTGTAGTAGGTAACCTTAGCATTCACGCTATGGTTCCAGAATAAAAATGATAGTTTCATTGGTGTGGATATTTATGTCCCCCATTGTATTTCTTTTTAAGCATTCTGAGGCATGTTTTGTTGTTAGTGAGCTCCTCATAGTACCATGGCACCATGGTGTGCTTGGCTTGTTCTTCATATATTAAGTCTTGAGTAGAGTGTGGGAATTTATTGTGAAAGAATACAATTAAATTCACCTTCATGATTCATTTGTGATTCCAGCCTCCATTTCAAATAGCTGTGCTTGCAACTGATATTGTACAACACTGCATGGTACACAAAGTCTTGCAAAGCCTCACTCCCGTGTCAGTAGTGGTAAGTGTGAATCCTGAAACTGCTTAGTCACTATTGTAATGTTTTTAGTCCTGTAAAGTCAAGGTCAAGATTTGTTCTCTTTTAAAGAGGGATGGTCTATCCAATCATAAATGAGTCTGTTGAAGATACGTTGGGAGAGGGAGACATTGACTTTGTTCAAGATAAGTCTGAGAGCTTCAACAGAGATGTTTCACATTAAATGCAAAGAAGATGTCATACTCATATGACGTGGCTTCCAGAGAATCAAAGAGGTTACAAATATCATTGAATAACAGGGTGCTAAAGCAAGTCAATTTGAGTGTGTTTTAAGGTGGTATTACGGTACGACAGGCTGTGTTTTTGTGTCATCAATGTGCAATAAGATTGTGTTGATATCCTCTAAAAAGCTGTTTACAGCTGTGCCTTTTTCCATGGAGTGTTGTGATGGTGAATCTGGCATGAGCATGACACAGTGCTTGCTGGCCTTGAGAAGTGCTTGCCTCTACTGGAAGTTTCCCAGAGACTGGTGGTGTAGTAGGTAACCTTAGCATTCACGCTATGGTTCCAGAATAAAAATGATAGTTTCATTGGTGTGGATATTTATGTCCCCCATTGTATTTCTTTTTAAGCATTCTGAGGCATGTTTTGTTGTTAGTGAGCTCCTCATAGTACCATGGCACCATGGTGTGCTTGGCTTGTTCTTCATATATTAAGTCTTGAGTAGAGTGTGGGAATTTATTGTGAAAGAATACAATTAAATTCACCTTCATGATTCTTTTGTGATTCCAGCCTCCATTTCAAATAGCTGTGCTTGCAAGTGATATTGTACAACACTGCATGGTACACAAAGTCTTGCAAAGCCTCACTCCCGTGTCAGTAGTGGTAAGTGTGAATCCTGAAACTGCTTAGTCACTATTGTAATGTTTTTAGTCCTGTAAAGTCAAGGTCAAGATTTGTTCTCTTTAAAAGAGGGATGGTCTATCCAATCATAAATGAGTCTGTTGAAGATACGTTGGGAGAGGGAGACATTGACTTTGTTCAAGAGAAGTCTGAGAGCTTCAACAGAGATGTTTCACATTAAATACAAAGAAGATGTCATACTCGTATGACGTGTCTTCCAGAGAATCAAAGAGGTTGCAAATATCATTGAATAACAGGGTGCTAAAGCAAGTCAATTTGAGTGTGTTTAAAGGTGGTATTGCGGTACGACAGGCTGTGTTTTTGTGTCATCAATGTGCAATAAGATTGTGTTGATATTCTCTAAAAAGCTGTTTACAGCTGTGCCTTTTTCCATGGAGTGTTGTGATGGTGGATCTGGCATGAGCATGACACAGTGCTTGCTGGCCTTCAGAAGTGCTTGCCTCTACTGGAAGTTTCCCAGAGACTGGTGGTGTAGTAGGTAACCTTAGCATTCAAGCTATGGTTCCAGAATAAAAATGATAGTTTCATTGGTGTGGATATTTATGTCACCCATTTTATTTCTTTTTAAGCATTCTGAGGCATGTTTTGTTGTTAGTGAGCTCCTCATAGTACCATGGCACCATGGTGTTCTTGGCTTGTTCTTCATATATTAAGTCTTGAGTAGAGTGTGGTAATTTATTGTGAAAGAATACAATTGTCACCTTCTTGATTATTTTGTGATTCCAGCCTCCATTTTAAATAGCTGTGCTTGCAAATGATATTGTACAACACTGTATGGTACACAAAGTCTTGCAAAGCCTCACTCCCGTGTCAGTAGTGGTAAGTGTGAATCTTGAAACTGCTTAGTCACTATTGTAATGTTTTTAGTCCTTTAACATTTTGAACACTAATGTGTTCTGTCTCTCTTTTATGTTCTTCTTCCATCTGGAAAGTCTGTAATGATTCAAAACTGTAAGGAATGTTTATTGATGCTTTTCTTAAAAAAGACTATAAATTTAGTTGTCCTAAGTAATGCACAGAACATTAATAATACTGAAAGGTGGAGGCAACACTGGCACCCAATTCTGAAAATTCACATAACAAATAAGTAAATATTGGACATCTTGTGAGGTATTTTACTTCAATACTACCAATGCTTATATTGGCATATGTTTTTGGTATAGGCTCAAAGTGGGTTGAGATACTCTTGGAGTGCATTGATAGGGAAGATTTGAATAAGTAGGCTTGTTGCTTCAAAGGGTACAATCATCCGCTATGGGTTAGTCTGGAAAAGTAAAGGTTAAGGTTGATGGCTGAGTAGTCAGTTGATTCCATATGTCATGGTTTATGGCAGGTATTCACTGTACAGATGAAGTCCTAAATGTTTCCCTTGATGTGTGCTGGTAGTGTGACAAACTGTTTTATGTTGTTGGTGTGTAGCAGATAGAGAAAGGCTTACTTCATGATCTCGTCCTGGGAAGTTGAAATCACTGAAAGATTATGTGCACTGAAGCTCAAGCACTAAGTGCCTGATTTCGATGTTGGCAGAGGGAATACTCTGTCACAAATGTGACGGATATCCTGTTCATTGTATTACGATCCCCACAGGATCAAGACATGGAGAATGTGAATGATTTCAGCAACAGAAGGGGTTACAAAGCTTTTATCTAAGGTACTGGATGGGTTAACAAAATTTGACACTTCAGCAAAGGACTGCATGTGTGTGAGTGTGTGTATGTGGGTTTTTGTGTGTGTTGCCTTCATTTCTTAATTTGTGCTGCAAGGGAATGAAATTGCATCCTGCTGCCTATGCTCAGTGGTGCTAGACTATTTTCATTATGGAGGTGCAGAAAACATTCACGTCATCTTCAAAATATGACCCAGCAGTCACAGCTCTCGGCATAGAAATACATAGGTGCACTCATAAAGCTAAGTTATCCATGGCTATTTTAACACTGAATTTTAGATATTTATTGTAACCCATCACTTTTTTTTTTAACTCTGTAGGATGAAAGGCTGTGTGAACCCATCAGGTTTCAAACTTTGACAATGGGGCCACAAATGCATTGTATAGTGTATGCATTAATTCACTGACACAAGAGATCCATTATGGTGGGGCTGTAGCTTCTATCATATCCCTAGTTACTGCCCCTATGTCCAGGTTCTTATTGAGCTGAGACTTCTCTATGTACTGTTTCTACCTGTACTGGTGTTTGAGTGAGGATGTGCAGTTGCTCAGGGTAGTTCCTTGTGTGTGAGGATATATTGCACTTCTTATGCTTGTGCTTTGTGTGTGTGTGGAGGGGAGGAACACTGATACTGTCAATGCTGTAGGGATCGCTTGTTTGATTGAGGAAAGTATGGTTGCTGTGTGTAACTGAGTCTTCTTTAATCGAGTACAGTGTGGAGTACCAGGTTCTATTGTCAGATGCACAATAGAGTGGTAAATGCACGTTCCTTCTGTAGTTGAGTAAAAGGTAAAATATTTTCAGTTATCTCATGGAAATTAAATGCAGGATAATCCATTAAAGCTTTTTCAATTGAATGTTGTTAATGTGATTTAAGCAATCCCCTTCGGTGACCTAGTTATTTATTTAGATATTTTGAAATGACCCAGGCATCATCTTACGCTAACTTTAGAGCGTTAAGCTATATAGCAATATAAACAGAGATAAATATAACAAAGCCATTAGAGTCCAGTCAACTGAGGAGAAAAGCCTAGACAGTGATTCTTTGCTTCGGGTCTGCAGACCCATACACCTATTCAGAGGGTCCGTGGGCCCATATGACCTGTAAACATTATTTTCTTTCAATCAGCATAAAGCTTCTGAGGCACATATATGTACAAAGTGGTTCCTTCTATAAGGATAACAGTTTCATCAAGTAACAATAATACCTACACAAAGTCTAGTATATTGCCTCCCATCGTATAATATATACAAAGTCTAGTATATTGCCTCCCATTGTATAATACATATATTATACAATGGGAGGCAATATACTAGACTTTGTGTAGGTATTATTGTTATTGTTACTTCTATATTGCCTCCCATTGTATAATATATGTGTGTATATATATATATATACATATATAAATATATTATATAATAATATATATAATATATATATATATTGTATAATATATATATAGTATATATATATTATACAATGGGAGGCAATATATTAGACTTTGTGTAGGTATTATTGTTACTTGATGAAACTGTTATCCATATATATATATATATATATATATATATATATATATATAGCGAGAGAGAGAGAGAATACTATGGGAGGCAGTACTTTGTGTAGGTTTTGACACTTCAGCAAAGGACTGCAATCAACACAAATATTTAAAGAAAATGGCCTAAGCATTTTAAACATGTGTTTAGTCAGAAGCTGATTGCTAATTTAGGAGAATGCATCTGTGAATGTGCTCTGTCACTTTACACATTTAAGCACACTGCAACGTGAAATACCACTCCGCATTTGACCAAGAACTCTTTTGAATTGCATATGATTTTCTGTCAAATCATGCACATCTGCACACCTAGAGAACTAATGTTTAACATCTCAGTGATTTATGATGTTTACACAGGTAGACCTTCTGAAAGGCCCATCCAAGTTGTATGTTGACTCATCTACTGCTTTACAAGGGCAGGCTCATACAGACTCCGAGCATCTCCTCTTATTATAGTGGAAAGTAGGCATGTCGGTACTTCAGCAGAGCTGAAGTAATTCCACAGGCACGTCTCTGAAGCCAGCACGTACTCTGGTATAATGAGCACCTAGTTTTCTAGCTTTTATGAAGTCTCTGCATTTGTCCCCCTTTAACAGGAAGACCATGCCTGGTCTACAGCTCAATCCATAACAAGCTTGATTGGTGCTGTGTCTTTACAAAGCCAATATCAATCCATTCACTACTCTTACATCTTCTGCTCAGAGCTCTTATATAGATAATTGCCTGTTGATTTGTGAAAACCACCTGGGTCTTGTACCAGTGTATATTCACTCTAATATTAAAACATGCAAAGGAACACAGGTGTGCTAAGTTCATCTAGAACATACGTGCTAATATTTCTTTTTGTATTATTGTTCATGTACAAATAGTAGACATAGCATGGGGGTCCATGCCTTCCATTTGTAATTTAAATAGATCCATATATGTAAAAGGTTAACAACCGCTGGCCTAGATGGCATTTTTGGTCACTGACCAATGAGCGGTACTCAATTTTTTTTTTTTTAAAGAATGTCTTAAGCAGCATCTCTTAAAAATTGTGGTCTTTACTCTAGATCAACATGAATCTGGTTTTGAATTAACCTCAATTAAAACAATGTGTATCATTTTATCATTGTACTTGATATTTATGTTGCAAGTTATTTATTTTTGGTTTCTGATCTCTGGCAATTTAAGCACTTTATAAATCAAAAATCTAATAAGAAATAATTACATGCTATCCTGAGTAGTTCAATTTTGAGATATTTTCTGGATCCAACACTGTTTAATTCTGCATAAGAGAAAGACATGCAAAATGTTCCAAAGTTCAGGAGATTGCACACAAAGGTTGGCAAGCATGCAAATGTAATTTAAAGTGACACTGAGGAATCAGTGAAAGAAAGCTAACTGAAGGATCTTGGTGGTGATGTACTGAAATGTCATATTTTGTAGGTATACAGAGCCTTTTATCTGTTGGGCCTTGTGAACTAATCAAAGCATCTACCACCTGATCCGGGACTCCACGGGGAGCCAGGGGGGTATTTATGTGGCTGCTTAGGGGTGGTCATATCTCCACTGGACTAGTCCCATCCAATGGCCTGCCCTTGCCTTGTTTCTATTCTGCTCTGCTCTTTCGATAAATATATAGACCACTGTACAGTAGTCAATGTATCTTACAAACAGGCATCTTAGTTCAACCCAGTAAAGAGTTTGCAGAAGAAGGGGTATTTCTTGGTGCATGGAGAGCTGCACCTTTCCACCTTGCTTATAGCACTGGTTGAAGGGGAACAATTAAAGTTAGCACCACAATAAACCCCCACATTTTAAAATGTTTGCGATGTGAGAGTCACAGGTTTGAAAGGCAAAGTAAACATTAAAGAGGCAGTGATTTTCTAGGATGTCAGTTTTGTATTCCTTCAAAGTTAGAGTGCTTTTTCAAAGGGCTGTTGGCAACGAAATTTGAGATTTTTGAGCCATTTTCAGGCAGATGCAGTGCAGGATGTAATTGGCATAGATCTTGATTGATACCTGGTATCCTCTATTAGCTGACCTAAGGTTTGCTTTTTGCCATTCAACATCAAAGAGGTGAGGGGGCACAAATTTACTTCCCACTGGTCTTTCGCCAAAATATAATTTCCACACTATCATGAGACACAAATATTGTGATGTCGAGAATATCATGAGACACTATAAAGCAGGAAATACCATACGTTTAAAGCCTTTTTTAAGTGTATAAATTACAGTTTTAAATAATATTGTTTTTTCTAAATAATTAGTTGAGTTTTATTAGTTTTTGTGTTGGAAGTTATTTCAATGTAAAATATATTTAACGATTTTTTGTGTGGTTCAGTTACTTTCGTATTTGTAAATATAGTTTATGTTTCTTATTTATTTTTATGTCAAATTCTTGGGATGTTGGGTTTATACAGGAACAGGAAGGGAAGTTTTTTAAAATATTTATTTTTTTATTAAATATGCATTTTAATGTGTTTTAATTTGTTTATCTGACAATTAAAAAAACACAGTGTATTTCTTCATTAGGTAATTAGTTAATTAGATAATTGATTGTGTTAATTATGAAATTGTTTTTAATAATTGGGAAAATTCATTAGATAATGTTTCAAGTTTTTTGTATAATAATTAATTTTATTTGTGCATTGTTATTTTTTTCTGTTATTAATTATTAATTTAATGTATTTGTGGAGTGATGGGATTTTGGGGTAAGATAGTGTGGCAAGTGTTTTAAATCTGTTATCTAATTTTTTTAATTGATATAATTTTTTAATATAAATTGATGCAGAATAATATATATTGATGTTGTTTTTAATGCTAATTATTTATATGAACTATATTGTTAAAATATTGTTTTTGTATGAGTATGAATTATATGCTATGCCTCTCTCTCTCTCTCTCTATATATATATATATATATATATATATATTTTCAAAGCACGCCAAGAGAAAAAACGACGCGCACTGAATACCAAGAGGCCTACGCATATTTACTATACTAACAGATTCAGGAGAAAATTCTGAACTATTCAAGGAGTGGGAAGAGAATAACACACAGTGCTCACTGAATATGATGAGGATTCTCATAAAATATGCTAAACTTGATTTGGAAGAGATTTATAATCAAATTAAAAAATTGGAGGAACAGATTGAGAAGAGTGAAGAAAAGGAAGATAAAATATTATTGAAAAAAAATATGGAAGGGAAATTGGAGAAATATGAAGGTGAAATACAGGAACGTAAGAAAAACAAATTCCTACGGGATGAAAAAGATTATAAATATGGTAGGATTTTAACTTTTGCGAGAAGATTTGAAAGCCTCAAACTGGATATGCGACGAAAGGACTTTAGAACTGTTCCTAGTAATGATGATACTCCCAGTGAATGGGACGTAGATGTAAGTGAAGGGGAAAGCTCTTCGGAACGTATGAAAACTCCAAGTAGGAATACTTTTTTAAGGGAAATGCAAGTATTATATCTGGATCAACGATAAATGAGGAGCAGAGGAAGAAATTACAATCGAGGCTCTGGAAGAAAAACAGACCAAATGGTAAACAGAAAAGAAAAACCAGAAGAGCCAAAAGAAATAGGAAAAAGACAATATCCCCTCAGAAGTCAGAAGAAATAACATAAAATCAGCCAAATTTGGTGATAAATCTTTCAGACTATGAGTTAACTTCATCTGAACTACAATTATTAAATAAAGGTTTATTATTTATAAATTTATTTGAAAATTAAAATTGGCAAAATTTTATTCTACAAATTCCAACAACACAGATCTAGATCATGAGGAGGTACTAACTGATAATTCTAAGACAACAGATTTGCAAATTGATCAGATTGCAGATTTGAAAACTCTGTTTGACTTATATCATGATTTACCGGACGAGGAGTATACTGAAGCAGAGGTCCTTTGAGAATTGCAAGTGGGCACTAATAAACATCAATTTAGTAATTTTAAAGAAAGATCAAAGTTTTGTCCAGTCTTATCACCTGGTAACAAAATTGACATATTTTCTGAATTAGTGATGGAGGATCTAAACAGATTACAAAAGACTAGACATCATGGACAACGGGAACATTTGACGAAAGAAGAACGACTGGCTTTAAAGAAATTGACAAACAATAATAACATTATAATAAAACCTGCGAATAAAGGTGGAAATATTGTGATTCTTAACATACGGAGCTATATGTCTGTGGCATACAGGCAATTGAATGATAAATCCAATTATAAAAAATTAAATCATAATCCCATGAATCCCTCGGGTAGGTCGCTCCCCTGCTCACGCAGCGCCACCAGTCCCTGACTGCCCTCCTCACCGTTTCTCCTCCTGTGAGTGTGCTCCTTCTTTACCCGTGTACCCCGAGTGCTTGTGTTGCCGGTCTGACTGTAATCCTTTTTCCTGTGTACCCCGTACGTGTGCCCCCTGAGTGCCGTGTGCCCCCTCTCGCCGTTCTTCTTTTTCAGCCCCCTCCTTCTTAGGGTTTTTTGCCGCCGTTCTTTTTTGCCGCCGTTCTTTTTTGCCGCCGTTCTTTTTGCCGCCTTCAGATTCCCCCGCCTACCCGCCCGCCTCCCGCCTCCCAGCTGACCCCTCCTCCCCGGCTACCCTTAAATGGCGGCCGCTGCGAGGCAGAGGTAGCGACCCCTGACCCTCGGGTAGGTCGCTCCCCTGCTCACGCAGCGCCACCAGTCCCTGACTGCCCTCCTCACCGTTTCTCCTCCTGTGAGTGTGCTCCTTCTTTACCCGTGTACCCCGAGTGCTTGTGTTGCCGGTCTGACTGTAATCCTTTTTCCTGTGTACCCTGTACGTGTGCCCCTGAGTGCGGTGTGCCCCCTCTTGCCGTTCTTCTTTTTCAGCCCCCTCCTTCTTAGGGTTTTTTGCCGCCGTTCTTTTTTGCCGCCGTTCTTTTTGCCGCCTTCAGATTCCCCCGCCTACCCGCCCGCCTCCCGCCTCCCAGCTGACCCCTCCTCCCCGGCAACCCTTAAATGGCGGCCGCTGCGAGGCTGCGCAGCGGGCGCGCCGTTGGCGCGCCAAAGGCGCGCCTAAGGCAAGCCCGTCTGCGCCCGTCCGCGCCTGGACCGCGCCCAGTGCCACAACCCCTGGCCCCCTGGCCCCCGCGACCCCCACCTCCCCCGTCGCCCCCCGCCTGACCCACAGCTCCACCGTCCTCACCGCTCTCAACCCCGGCCGCACGCCAGGCTGCTGCCGCGCCACCCCGAAGCGGACCCACGGACCTTTCACCTGCCGCAACTGCCACTTCACCTGCCTACGAACTCACATCGCACCCAACAGGAACGATTCGCCCGGAAACAACCTCGACTGCATCCTGGTCAACACCCGATCCGTCCACAGGCACGCCATCGAACTGTGGAACCTCATCGACTCTACAAACCCGGACATCGCCTTCCTCACCGAGACCTGGATGAACCCCTCCTCGGCACCCGACATCGCCATAGCCATCCCCGACGGCTACAAAATCATCAGGAAAGACCGCACCAACCGCACCGGAGGAGGCATCGCCATCGCCCACAAGAGCTCCATCCGCATCGCTACCTACACCGACGACTCACTCCCCGACGCCGAGCACCTCCACTTCTCAATCCACAGCGACCCCAAGACCACCCTCAGAGGCACCCTCATATACAGACCACCAGGACCACGCACAAAGTTCAGCGAAGACATCGCAGACTTCATCAGCCCACACACCCTCCCGTCCACCAACTACATCCTCCTAGGGGACCTCAACTTCCACCTGGAGAACCGCACCGACAACAACACCACCGCCTTATTGGACAACCTTGCCAACCTGGGACTGAAACAACTAGTCAACACCCCCACCCACTACGCCGGACACACGCTCGACCCCATCTTCTCCTCCAGCAAACACATCTCTTTCAACCACACCACCGAACTCTCCTGGACAGACCACAGCTGTGTCCATTTCAGCTTCAAGAAGACCAACGTACACCACCACGCCCAACAACCACCAAGAAGACAGTGGAACCGAATCTCCTCGGTACAACTCGCATCAACCCTCTCTCAGAACCCACCCACCAGCACTACAGACCCCAACGAAGCCGCCAACAACCTCACAAGCAGGATCTCAGACTGCGCCAACCTCCTGGCCCCCCTGAAGACCCAAGCAAACAAAAACAGCCACAAGAAAAACTCCTGGTTCACCCCCGAACTCAAGGACTCCAAAAAAGAATGCCGCACCCTCGAGAAGACTTGGCGCCTCAACCAGACAGATGAGAACATGTCTGCTCTCAAGAACGCCACCCGCAAACACCACCAACTCCTCCGCGCCGCACGAAAATCAGCCTTCCAGAACAGACTAGACAACAACGCCCACAACAGCAAGGAACTATTTGGCATCGTCAAAGAGCTCTCCAACCCCGACGCCGAAAACAACTCCATCCCCCCCTCACAGGACCTCTGCGACTCCCTCGCAGCCTTCTTCCACCACAAGATCACCGACATCTACAACAGCTTCACCACAACCAACATGAGCCCCCCACCGGAACCCGCCACCGACAACACCACCATCCACACCTGGAACCCAACCACCACCGAGGAAACCACCCGCGTCATGAACTCCATCCACTCAGGATCACCATCCGACCCCTGCCCGCACCACATCTTCAACAAAGCCGACTACATCATTGCACCCCACCTCCGAGACGTCATCAACACATCTTTTACCACCGCCACCTTCCCGGAGAACTGGAAACACGCCGAACTGAACGCCCTCCTAAAGAAACCAACAGCAGACCCCACCGACCTCAAAAACTTCCGGCCCATCTCGCTCCTACCGTTCCCCGCCAAAGTGATTGAGAGAATCGTCAACGCTCAACTCACCACCGCCCTGGAAACCAACGACTCCCTCGACCCCTCACAGTTCGGCTTCAGAGCTAACCACAGCACCGAGACCGCCCTCATCGCAGCCACGGACGACATCAGATCCCTGACCGACAAAGGAGAAACCGTGGCCCTCATACTCCTGGATCTCTCTGCAGCATTCGACACGGTCTGCCACCATACCCTGATACGTCGCCTCAGCAACCCCGGCATCAGAGGCAAGGCCTTGGAATGGATCATCTCCTTCCTCTCCGGAAGAACCCAGGGAGTCCGCCTCCCCCCTTTCAGATCCACAGCTACGGAAATCATCTGCGGCGTCCCCCAGGGATCCTCCCTCAGCCCCACCCTCTTCAACATCTACATGACCCCCCTGGCGAACATGGCACGTAAACACGGACTCGACCTCATATCCTACGCAGACGACACCCAGCTCATCCTATCCCTCACCAACAACCCCACCTCAGCAAGAACCAGACTACACGAAGGCATGAAGGAAGTGGCGAAGTGGATGACAGACAGCCGGCTTAAACTGAACACAGAGAAGACGGAGGTCCTCATCCTTGGCCCTACACCCACCGCCTGGGACGACTCCTGGTGGCCCCCCGCCCTAGGTAGCACTCCCCAACCCACCGACCACGCTCGCAACCGCGGCTTCATTCTGGACTCATCCCTCTCCATGACCAGACAGGTCAACGCAGTGACCTCGGCATGCTTCAACACTCTCCACATGCTCCGCAAGATCTTCCGCTGGATCCCCCCCGATACCAGGAAGACCGTCACCCACGCCCTCGTCACCAGTCGCTTAGACTATGGGAACACTCTGTACGCCGGCATCGCCACCAGGCTGCAGAGGAAACTTCAACGAATCCAGAACGCGGCCGCACGACTCATCCTGAACATACCCCGCCACCACCACATCTCCGGACACCTGAAAGAACTCCACTGGCTCCCAATCAACAAGAGGATCACCTTCAGACTCCTCACCCACGCACACAAAGCCCTGCACAACCTCGGACCAAAACTCATCAACCACCGCGTCTCCTTCTACACTCCTCCTTGCACCCTACGCTCGACCGGACAAGCCCTGGCAGCCGTACCTCGCAAAGCCACCGCCGGAGGCAGGTCTTTCTCTTACCTAGCAGCGAAAACCTGGAACTCTCTTCCCAGCCACCTTCGCGCCATACAAGACCACCTCCCCTTCAGAAGGCAGCTCAAGACCTGGCTCTTCGAGCACTGACCCCCCCCCCCCCAGCGCCTTGAGACCCTTACGGGTGAGTAGCGCGCTTTATAAATGCGATTGATTGATTGATTGATGAATCGAATGATTTATCAATTACATTCAAGACTTGATGATTGGTATGAACAATCACTTTTGAACAAGGAAGAACTTACATTTTTGAAAAAAGAAAATCCAACCATACCCACAATTTACTTCTTACCCAAGATACATAAATCCTTAACAGCACCACCAGGATGGCCAATAGTTTCGGCGTGTGATTCATTATATGAGAGAATTTCAGATTATGTTGATTATTATCTAGCACCCATCATGATGACCTTAAGTTCATATATTAAAGATTCAGGAGATTTATTGCGAATTTTATCGGATATAAATTGGTCAGATGAATATTTATTGGTCACAATTGATGTTGTGTCGTTATATACATCTATTAATCATGAAATTGGCTTGAGAGCATGTGAATATTTTTTAAGGTAGAGAAGTATTGTGGAGTATGAGCATTCAAAAATGTTATTATCTATGATAGAATTATGTCTCAAAAATAACATCTTTATTTTTAATCATGAAATTTACCAACAAATGTGCGGAACGGCAATGGGCATTTCCCTTTCTCCGAATTATGCCAACCTCACAATGGGTTGGTGGGAAAGAGAAATTGCTTGGGGTAAGGACAATGATGTATTTATGGATAAAATTGCACTTTGGGTTCGATTTATTGATGACTTATTTATAATTTGGCAGGGATCACAGGAGGACTTTCAGTTGTATTTTAACAAATTGAACAACAATAATTTAGGTTTACAATTCACATGTGAAATGAGCAAATTATCAATTAATTTTTTGGACATTAATATCTATGTGGAAAATAATAAACTAGAAACCACAGTATATCGTAAGAAAACTTCAACAAACAGCATTCTGCATGGTAAAAGCTTTCACCCTAAACCTCTTATAAAGAGTATCCCATATGGGGAGTTACTCAGAATGCGTAGAAATTGCTCTAATGATCGGGAAGTTGAGTTAAAATATCAAGACACTATACAAAGATTTAGACAAAGAGGGTATAATCAGAAAATTCTACAAAAGAATTTAGAAAGAGTACGAACCATCCCTCGGGATGAAACATTAGTTCCGAAACGAGCGAGGACAAGACAGGATAATTCTGGTGAAAGTAAAGTTAGAATGATATTGGATTACACAAAGGAAAGTGGCTTAATTAGAGGAATTTTGTGTAAACATTGGCATGTTTTACGAAAAGATAAAGATTTGGGTCCTAAAATTGGTTTAGCCCCATTAATAACATATAGGAAAGCACCCTCATTAAAAGATCATCTTATTAGTAGTCACTTCATTATAAAAAATCACAAAATCGGCTGTCAGAACAACAACTTGGATTTATTAAATGCAATAGTTGTAAAGCATGTAAAATTGGTAGATCAACCAAAGAAGTGAAATTATGGAATGATATGAAATTGAAGATAAAACATTGAATTACTTGCAATACAAAATTTACAGTCTACGTCATTGAGTGTCATTGTGGTTTAAAATACATAGGTAGTACAATTTGCATGCTTAAGAAAAGAATTTTAGAACATATTAGAGCAGTCCTGCATAAGGATTTCACATATGCTATTGCTAAACATTTTCAGCAACATGAAGTGAACAGTTGGAAACAGTTACGGTATTATGGAATTGACCATATTCCTGAACATGAGAGGGGTGGAGATAGAGTAAAGAAACTCAGACAACTTGAATCTAAATATATTATCTTAATGAGGACAAAGAGCCCATTGGGATTGAATAATGATGATGAACTTTTTGTTCATCTTTACATTTTGGAATATTGGTATTTATAATGTTAATGATGTCTTTATGAAACTAGAACACTTTAATTTAAGTTAAATGTTAAAATGTGAATTCAAAACATTTTTTGTATACATTTACTGTGGCTAATCCTCATAAGTATTTTTAAATTAATCATGTACATAAGAAGTTGGTTACTTTTTGCCTACCTTTCAAAATGATATAATGGGATAATTATTCATTTATTTAAGTGATTATTGATTCCCTTCTCCATAGTATTTTGTTCAGATATTTTCTTTTTAATCCCAATGCAATTGTTAACTACTGAAAAATTCCTTTTTAGGTTAATTATATGAGAGTATACACGGAAAAACTACTCGGACCATAATGCATTGTAATGACTTTGGGAATAAAGCACTATAAATAGTGAGAATGGAGAAAGGACTGTAAAACCAGGAAGAAGACTGTAAAGTCGAAACGCGTTATTATATGAGAGTATACACGGAAAAACTACTCGGACCATAATGCATTGTAATGACTTTGGGAATAAAGCACTATAAATAGTGAGAATGGAAAAAAGAACTGTAAAACCAGGAAGAAGACTGTAAAGTCGAAACGTGTTGGTTTTCTCTTTTTGCATTGAATAAACTTGATTTATTTTTTGAGGAGCTGAACGGAGTGCGTGGCATTTATCTCTTGCTTACAAAAATATATATATATATATATATATATGCATATATATAAAACATTTGTATTAATTAACTAAAGGGAAAATTAAGGGCCTAATTACAATCTTGGCTGATGGAATATTCCGTCACAAATGTGACGGATATTCCATCGGCTGTATTAGGATCTCCATAGCGTATAATGGGATCATAAAATGGCATACAGGATATCCGTCACGTTTGTGACAGAGTAACCCATCCACCAATATCATAATCAGGCCCCTAACCTGAGTTTTCTAAACCTAGCACTTTCCCTTCTGTTACATAAGTTGGAGAGGGAATAGAAAATCTATACCCTCCAAGTCCACCACTGTCCCCTGCTGCTGCTCAGGTTGGAGTGGAAATAGTTGAAGTCCAACAACCACTGTTGCTAACATAGGAGTGCAATAGTAAATCTGTCCCCTTCAAAGTGCAACACTTGCTACTTTTTGTCATGTTTGAGTTGGAACAGTGAATTTGATTTCTGCAACTATCTAATAAAGCGTAGCGAAGGAAATGGCTAGGCTTTGTATGGAGGTGTGTGACTTAAAGTAAATTGAAGGTGAAGCATGAATTCTAAATTTAAGTTATAACTGTTGGTGCATAAATTATAAACATAAGTTGTAACTATACCTTTAGAATTTCTACTGTTTGTATAGTTTAAGTTGGGTTTGTATAGAAAGAATATATAAAACTTTCCTAACTATAATGTATCCTTAACATTTTTTTCATTGAATTTCAAAGTTTTTTTAAACGTTTTTCAATAAAAATGTGTTTCAAATTGTACAGTCTAATGTCCTTGAGTGGAGGGTTGGTATGTGGAGTGTAGTGCAGTACAGTGGAGGAGAACATCATACAGTGTAGTGTCAGAGTGTAGGAATGTATACTGGAGAACAGTAGAGTGAAGTACATTAGAGGGCTATAGAGTGGAGCACTGTGTGGTAGAGTGGAGGGGCGTAGCATCTTGTTGAATGGAGTACAGTGGTGAAGTTGGATAGAGAGGAGTGGCATACAGTGTTAAAGGGTAGGGTGGAGAGGATCAGAGGGAAGAGGCACAGAGCTCAGTGGCATAGAGAGGAATGGCATGCAGTCTAATAGCACGGAGTGAAGTGGCCTACGGTTGAGTGGCAGGTCATAGAGTGGAGTTCAGGGGATTGGCATAGAGTGAAGTAGATTGTTGTAGAGTGGAGTGGTGTACAGAATACTATCATAGAGTGTGGTAGATTATAGTGTTGTAGAGTCAAGTGATATTGAGTGGCAGAGTGGAGTGGCATACAGTGGAGTGTGTGGAGTGGAATAACATAGAGTGTAGTAGCTTAGAGTTCAGTGGTGTACAGTGGAGTGGACAGGAGTGTCGTACAGTGGAGTGGGGCTGAATGAAATTGCATACAGCAAAGTAGTGTAGAGTGGAGTGGCTCACAGTGGAGCAGAGTAGAGTGGAGTGGCATAGAGCAGAGTGGTGTACAGTGGAGTGGCGTAGAGTGGAGTGGTGTACACTGGAGTGGAGCCAGTGGAATAGCATGTAGTGTGGTGATGTACAGTGGAGTGGCATATGGTGTAATAGCACAGATTGAAGTGGAATAGAATAGAGTGGAATAGAGTGCAGTAACATACAGTATAATGGTGTTTGTTTGAGTGGCATACAGTGTAGTGGAGTGCAATAGCACAGAGTGGGGTGCGCAGAGTAGAGTTGCGTACAGTGGAATAGCATAGAGTAGAGTAGTGTACAGTGGAGTGGCATATGGTGGAGTGTGGTACAGTGGACTGGCATACTGTGGAATAGCATAAAGTTGAGTGGTGTAGAGTGAAGTGGAGTACAGTAGAGTGGCATAGAGCGAAGTAGCAAACAGTGGAGTGGCATACAGTGAATAGCATAGAATTATGTGCTGTAGAATGGAGCAGGATACAGTGGAGTGGCATAAATTGTAGTGGCATACAATGGAATGGCATAGACTGGAGTGTTGCACAGTGGAGTGGGGTAGAGTGAAATAACATGCAGTGGCATAGACTGGAGTTGCTTACAGTGGATTAGCGCAGAGTGCAGTCACACAGAGTGCAGTAGGAGTGGCATACTGTAGAGTGGCATCAAGTGGAGGGACATTGTGTGGAGTGGCATAGAGTAGGATAGCGTAGAGTGGAGAGGCATACAGTGGAGTGGTGTAGACTGGAGTTTGGAAGAATAGAGGTGCATAAAGTCTAATAGCGTACAGTTGAGTAGTGTAGAGTGGCGTGGGGTACAGTGGATTAACACAGAGTTCAGAGGCCTACAGAGTAGTGATGTAAAGTGGAGTGGTGTAGAGTGTAATAACGTAGAATGAAGTGCTGTAGCTGTGAGTTGCATGCAGTGGAGTGGAATAACAGAGCAGAGGGGCACAGAATAGAGATGCATACCGCAGAATAGTGTAGAGTGGCCTGGCAAAGAGTAGAGTAGTGTACAGTGAAGTGGCATTGGGGGGACTGGCAAATTGGAGTGGGGTGCAGTAAAATAACATACAGGGAGTGCAGAATTATTAGGCAAATGAGTATTTTGACCACATCATCCTCTTTATGCATGTTGTCTTACTCCAAGCTGTATAGGCTCGAAAGCCTACTACCAATTAAGCATATTAGGTGATGTGCATCTCTGTAATGAGAAGGGGTGTGGTCTAATGACATCAACACCCTATATCAGGTGTGCATAATTATTAGGCAACTTCCTTTCCTTTGGCAAAATGGGTCAAAAGAAGGACTTGACAGGCTCAGAAAAGTCAAAAATAGTGAGATATCTTGCAGAGGGATGCAGCACTCTTAAAATTGCAAAGCTTCTGAAGCGTGATCATCGAACAATCAAGCGTTTCATTCAAAATAGTCAACAGGTTCGCAAGAAGCGTGTGGAAAAACCAAGGCGCAAAATAACTGCCCATGAACTGAGAAAAGTCAAGCGTGCAGCTGCCACGATGCCACTTGCCACCAGTTTGGCCATATTTCAGAGCTGCAACATCACTGGAGTGCCCAAAAGCACAAGGTGTGCAATACTCAGAGACATGGCCAAGGTAAGAAAGGCTGAAAGACGACCACCACTGAACAAGACACACAAGCTGAAACGTCAAGACTGGGCCAAGAAATATCTCAAGACTGATTTTTCTAAGGTTTTATGGACTGATGAAATGAGAGTGAGTCTTGATGGGCCAGATGGATGGGCCCGTGGCTGGATTGGTAAAGGGCAGAGAGCTCCAGTCCGACTCAGACGCCAGCATTGTGGAGGTGGAGTACTGGTTTGGGCTGGTATCATCAAAGATGAGCTTGTGGGGCCTTTTCGGGTTGAGGATGGAGTCAAGCTCAACTCCCAGTCCTACTGCCAGTTCCTGGAAGACACCTTCTTAAAGCAGTGGTACAGGAAGAAGTCTGCATCCTTCAAGAAAAACATGATTCTCATGCAGGACAATGCTCCATCACACGCGTCCAAGTACTCCACAGCGTGGCTGGCAAGAAAGGGTATAAAAGAAGGAAATCTAATGACATGGCCTCCTTGTTCACCTGATCTGAACCCCATTGAGAACCTGTGGTCCATCATCAAATGTGAGATTTACAAGGAGGGAAAACAGTACACCTCTCTGAACAGTGTCTGGGAGGCTGTGGTTGCTGCTGCACGCAATGTTGATGGTGAACAGATCAAAACACTGACAGAATCCATGGATGGCAGGCTTTTGAGTGTCCTTGCAAAGAAAGGTGGCTATATTGGTCACTGATTTGTTTTTGTTTTGTTTTTGAATGTCAGAAATGTATATTTGTGAATGTTGAGATGTTATATTGGTTTCACTGGTAATAATAAATAATTGAAATGGGTATATATTTTTTTTTGTTAAGTTGCCTAATAATTATGCACAGTAATAGTCACCTGCACACACAGATATCCCCCTAACATAGCTAAAACTAAAAACAAACTAAAAACTACTTCCAAAAATATTCAGCTTTGATATTAATGAGTTTTTTGGGTTAATTGAGAACATGGTTGTTGTTCAATAATAAAATTAATCCTCAAAAATACAACTTGCCTAATAATTCTGCACTCCCTGTAGAGTGGAGTGGTTTATAGTGGAGTGGCGTTCAGAGGAGGTGCGTAGAGCGGAGTAGCATACAGTGGAGTGGCATACAGTGGAACAGCATAGAGTGGGATAGTGTAGAGTGGAATATCACAGTGTACAGTGGAATGCTGTAGACTGGACTGTCGTACAGTGGAATGGTGTAGAGTGGAATAGCGTGAAGTGCAGTGGTATAGAGTGCAGTAGTGTGGAATGGAGTGGCGTACCGTTGACTGGAGTAAATTGGAGCAGTGTAGAGTGGTGTAGAGTGGAATAGCATAAAATGGGATGTTGTAGAGTGGCGATGCATACAGTAGAATAGTGTAGCATAGAGCAGCATAGAGTAGAGGGGCATACAGTGGAGTGTCAGAGAATGGAGTGGCATACAGTGGAATAGCATATAGTGGATTGGTGTAGAGTGGACAGGAGCACAGCAGAGTGGGGTAAAGGGAAGTGGCGTTCAGTGGATTCGCGTTGAGTGGAGTGGAATATAGTGTAGTGACATAGGTTGGAGCAGTGTAGAGTGTAATAGTGTAGAGTAGAGTGGTGTAGAGTGGAGTGGCAGAGAGTGGAGTGGCATAGATTGGAGTGTGACTTGAAAAAGATGTATGCTGAAAGTGGGTGAATGGATGTGGAAAGAACATGTTAAGAATATAAATTATGAGGTGTAAATGCTAATTTTTGGTCGTAGGTGTAGTAACAGTGTATTGTGCTGTGGTATACTACAGTAAGTTCACAGTATATGGATGTAGATGCCGATAAGAAGGCAGTATCGGTTTGACTAATGGCTGTCTTAGAAACCGTAAAAGGCAGCCATGTGGTTTTCAGCAACCTTTTGCTGCGTTCTGGATTAGGGTCTTATATACAGGCATTACATCGTATAGTTCTTCCCTAACTATTGCCACATTATTACCACATTATAAAAGTGATAATAATAAGAGAACTTTATTTATAATTTTAAACATATTTTCAGCAGTTTAGGGAGGACTGCTTTTTTGTTTTTTAATGTTTTAGGTAAACCAGTAAATAATAGGCATTACTGCTATACTCTGTAAATTTTTTTGTGAAGATTTAAATATGTGAACAATTTAAAATAAACTTTAGGACACTACATTTGTAAACTGTAATGTAGTACAGTAGTACAGTGTATTTTGAACCTTTTAACATATTTTTTATAAACAGTATTGCAATACTCAGAGGAACAATATCAAAACTAATACTTACCTATATCTAAGGGCAAAACAAAGAACACAGACTTAGGGCCTCATTCCGACCCGGACGGGCGGCGGACGCCGCCCGCCGGGCGGAAACCGCCCAAACACCGCCCCGCGGTCAGAAGACCGCGGGGGGCATTTCAACTTTCCCGCTGGGCCGGCGGGCGATTTGCAAAAGATCGCCCGCCGGCCCAGCGGGAAAGCGCCTTCCACGAGGATGCCGGCTCCGAATGGAGCCGGCGGAGTGGAAGGTGTGCGACGGGTGCTGTGGCACCCGTCGCGCTTTTCAGTGTCTGCTAAGCAGACACTGAAAAGCAATGTGGGGCCCTGTTAGGGGGCCCCTGCAGTGCCCATGCCATTGGCATGGGCACTGCAGGGGCCCCCAGGGGCCCCACGACACCCGTTCCCGCCAGCCAGGTTCTGGCGGTGTAAACCGCCAGAACCAGGCTGGCGGGAAGGGGGTCGGAATCCCCATGGCGGATTCCCATGGGCTGCGCCGCCATGGAGGATTCCCATGGGCAGCGGGAAACCGGCGGGAGACCGCTGGTTTCCCGTTTCTGACCGCGGCGTTACCGCCGCGGTCAGAATGCCCATGAATGCACCGCCAGCCTGTTGGCGGTGCATTCGCTGCCCTCGGCCCTGGCGGATTCAATCCGCCAGGGTCAGAATGAGGGCCTTAGTGTACTTAATTAACATGGGTGCCTTTAACTTTTGAAAACAGTCATTAGCCATTCCATAATGCCTTGTCATCACTATGTACCACGGTATTTCTGTGAAATAATGGCAAATACCAAGAAATTTCACACAAATACCACAACAAATATCACTAAGTCAAAATTGCTCATGAAAATATTTATTATACTTGCCTCTAGTACCCAAAAGGATCATCTGCACACCATAAGGTGTAATCCTGACAACTTTTGAGAAAAACCAACTAGCTGTTTGCCTGCTACTCATGAGTACAACGTCAATGGAAAAATTAATTGGTGCCCAAACACATTTTGGACTTTGGAACTGCCCTTTTATCTCACTCCGCCTCGAATAATCACCACAAAACTTCCCATCTTCCATCAATCTAGGACAAGGAATAGGTCAGCAAATATTTGTGGGGATTCGTCAAATGAGCACAATGTTATTAACGGTCAAGAATCTGAGGAATTCTTATATTATTACATCGTATAGTTCTTCCCTAACTATTACCACATTATTACCACATTATAAAAGTGATAATAAATAGAGAACTTTATTTATAATCTTAAACATGTTTTCAGCAGTTTAGGGAGGACTGTGTTTATTGTTTTTAAATGTTTTAGGTAACCCAGTAAATATTATAATATTTATAAAGTTAATACACTTTTTAAAAGTTAAAATTCAATAAACCTTTACAACAATACTGTGGTCTTTTATCCACAATTGTTCAACATACAACTTTTCCACGGGAGGAGGATTAAATAGAACTGATGCACACTTGTTGAATACAATGTCAAGATCCAGTTTAAGGAACCCCAGGCCAGATGTATGCTCAGCTCTACAGGAGGGTAGAGTAGAGGGAGATAAAAGAATAATCTGACTATAACTGAGGCTGCAACTAGGAATAAAAGAAAAATTAAAGGCCAAATAATAGATAAGAGATGATTGTATTATTACACTCACAGGTACACTAATGTCGGTTTCATAGTGACAAGAGCTCCTGGTTCACCAGCAAGGAACCGTGGGTCTTAGCACTGTGAAGTTCAAGGAGAAGGCAATTACTCACACTGCCTGATAAGAGATTCCTTTAAAACTAAAATATTATAAGGCCTCATTTAGTCCCTGGCTGGCAGCCAATGATCTTACCAGATTGTCAGAGACCCTGGCCTTCACCCCCAATTTCGAAACCATGCCTGCTTGGCAGAGATCACACTGCCTACAGCAGTGCATCCACAGAGGACACATTGTAAACAGAGAAGTATGCCCAGCAGGTGCTATGTTGCTTTGGCTGCACTTCCCATACTTACATATGTTACTCAAACAGATGTATAAGTGTATTTTAGCAGGAATATGGCTTTGTGACATGTAGGGAGTTTTCCCCCTGTTTGCCAGAGCCAATGATTCATTTTCTTGCTTGGAACTGCCATGCCTTTTATAGTGGTCCTGGACAGTAAATTTCAGTAAGGATCACCCCATCCTTAAAAGAGTGAAGTGACCTTCATTGTAACTAATTGATCCTGTAGTGGAGGGACTGATGGGTTACGGGATCCTAATGACAGAGCTAGATGTGGCTCCACATTTGGAAACCCAGAGATTGTCCCACTTCCAAGTAGGATAATTGAAACATGGGATGGCTTGATGGGTCATCTGTCAGTTTTCAACCTCTAAGGGGAGACCTTAACCATTTAATACCCCTGTCGTATTTATTCTTTCAAATAATCACCACTCTCAGACTAATCACAGGAATAATGTCTGATTAAAAAGTGGGCTATCACCAATGTGCAAGTGAAAAAAACTTCCAACGCAAAGCAATGTTTGAAGAAAACACAGAAAGTATACTATCAAACCATTCAGACCATTAAAAGGGACTGCTACTGGAAGCCCCATTAACTGTTATTTTTGTGAGGTTACAAAATCAATGGAAAGTTTTACTTTCAAACAATGCATTGTAGGCTTTTTTACTGCATTATGAGATTTGTAGAACATTCTTGGTTTCAGATGTCATCACATATCAAATTTTCTAGACTTTGAGTAGAAAGTTGTCAACTGACTGAAAGACAATGGATGGTGCTTTATAATATTAATAGATCAATAAGGAGGATACCAGGATCTTCTTGAATGGGAAGTTCTGGAGTCCGCGGTTTCTGGGGGAGTCGAATACCACTGGGAAGCATGTCTGGGGAGATTCTGTGTAGCCAAACTCCATTTCATCCTAGAAGAGAGAGTATGAAAGAGAACACAAATAATTGCAAATTGGCATGTACTGTTGTATGCAAGGTAATGACTACCAAATGAAAATGCCTTCTGAAATACCAGTGCTTTGTTCATTGGATTCATGCACAGAATGCCCTCTCCAGGTGGCCTACTTAAAGGAAACCATGACTTCCAATCAATGGGTCCAAGCGGAGTAATCCGACCATGAAGGAGAACTTGTTGTTCTTTTGACCCTTGAACACTCAGTAACTTCATCATTTACAGTCTCTAGTTATCACTGCTTGCAGGATCCCACAGCAGGTTACAACACCTCTGAGGACCCAAGTACTTCCCGGAAAAAAATGCATAAATTGGCATATGGCTATCATTCTCAACAGAAAATCTGACACTGAGTGTAAGTTAGTGACTACTGTCTAGTGCAGATCACTGATCACACCTTTTTCACCAACGGCTGGGTAATTACTGTACCGAAATCTTAGACTCATGCCATCTCATTCCTTAACAACACCCAATAGCATGTCCTTTGAAACTCTCTCATTTAATTGAATTGACTTCTAATCCTTTCCAGTCTTCCTCTGGAGAACTTCCTGTATGGACAACATGACCACACTATTCCATTTTACTAGTCTGTAACACAGTCCATTAATCACTGTCTAGCTTGACAAGTGCCAACACAAGGTATCACTGTATGCACTTTTTCAAATATAGGACAGTTTCAAAAAGTATAAATTATTTTGAAGTCTATCTAAATCAAGGACAGCTCTTAGCTATGCAACAGTGAAGTGGTTAACCGATCTCCAGTTGATAACGTTTCCCTGGATTTTTGGTGGGTAATGCTAAGAAATAGATTGTAGTTTGTTGATGTACTTGGTTCCTCTGTGGGTTTTATGAATATCATAGGGGGAAAATAATATGTTTGATGTGCCAAGCTATTCTTTGTCAGGCTATTGGAGAATGTTTTCATCAAGTGGGCCAAACTGGGCTGTTTCAATGGAATATGTAAGGTCTGCCTGACTCTGAATGAGACAGGCGTACCAAGAGTTTGACAGACAGGGTACAACATCATGTGTGCAATGGAGTACTCTGTCCTCCAAAGTCTAAAACAGGCCCTTAGTGCAGTAAGACACTTAGGGGCAATATTTATACTCTGTTTGCGCCGAATGTGCGTCAAACATTTTGACGCACATTCGGCGCAAACCTTGCTCTATATTTATACTTTGACACCCGACCCCGCGGACGTCAAAAATCCTCTGTGTGCGGCATTTTTTGGCTGCGAAAACCGCCTTGCGTTAATGACATGCAATGTAGGCGTTCCCGTCCACAAAATAACTTTAAGGCCTGAGCGCCTTATTTATATTCCCATGTCATTTTGCCGCACAAGGGGGGGGCGGGCCTTAAAAAACTGCACCAAGCCTGATGTGCGTTTAAAACCTGGGTGAAAGCAGGCGTTAAGGGACCCGTGGGCTCACTTCCATGGTCTCTGACCATGGAAGCAGTCCAGAGGTGCCCTTCTCTGCCCCCAGGGACACCCCCTGTGCCCCCACCCACCCCTGGAGGACACCAATGGATGTGGGGGACACATTCCAGGTAAGTACAGGTAAGTTGAGGTAAGTATATATTTATTTTAAGTGGCATGTAGGGGGCCTAATTTGGGCCCCTACATGCCACTGTGCCCAATGACCATGCCCAAGGAACAGAAGTCCACTGGACATGGCCATTGGGCAGGAGGGCATGACTCCTGTCTTTGCTAAGACAGGAGTCATTTCAATGGGGGTTGTGTGTCAAAAAATGGGGCAAGTCCGGTTTGAGCCATGATTTTTGCCTCAAACCTGACTTGCACCATTTTTTGACGCGAAACCCCCATTTTCCCCTACGCCGGCGCTGCCTAGTTTGAGTCATTTTTTTTACTCTGACCAGCCCGCAGTGCCGGCTAACGTTAATCCTTAAATAAGGCGCCCGTATGGTGCGTAGGAATGGCGTTAGCCAGCGGTAATTTTTTTGGGCCGCAAACCAGCGCCAGCGCTGGTTTGAGTCAAAACGTATAAATATGGGACTTAGGGCCTGATTTATACTTTTTAGCACGGCATTTGCTGCATTTTTTTAAGCAAAAGCGGCGCAAACTTACAAAAGTTCAATTATATTTTGTAAGTTTGCGCCACTTTTGCGTAAAAAAAATGGTACAAATGCAGCGCTCGAAAAGTATAAATCAGGCCCTTAGAGCCTGATTCAGAGTGTGGAGGACATGTGACTCGGTCACAAAAGCGAAGGATATCTTGTCTGCCGGACTACGATTCTCATAGGATAGAATTAAATCATAATAAGGCAGGTGGGATATCCATCACGTTTGTGATGGAGGAACCCCATCGCCAAACTTTAAATCAGGCCCTTTAAGTCAGGTAAAGTAATTTGTCAATAGGGATTCCGAATCTTAAGCATTAATATTACAAATTAAATTCTCTAATAGCTGAAAGTTTAGAATAAGGAAAAGCATTACACGTACCAATATTACATACATTTTACAAAATAACTAGAAATAGTGTTCCATCGGAAAACATCTAACCTAAATTATGGAGGGATGGGTCAAAAAAGTAATTTGGCCAGGCAAATGGATAAGGTGTCAGCTTCAGAAAATCAAATGAAGGTAAGAATGCTCAGGTATGAAACCTTTGCATTCAAATTTTACATATTTGTAGAGGTGAGAAAGATTATCTCAGTTCGAAGCCAGTGAGCATCTCTCTAGTGCACAAAGAGTGTGAGAGACAGACAGTAGGGAGTCCTTCTCTAGTTTAGGGAACACATACTAATATAATTCCACAGAACTCAAATTTCAAGTCTTAAAAGCCAATCATTCTTGACTCTTGCTTCCTGCATCTACTTGTCATCCCGGTAAGAACCTCATTATCATCTTATGGTCTAATACATAACAAATGCCTATTCACTATCTAATAGAAGGGTTCTGAAAAATTACAGCATCTGCAGTGGGAAAAGGAAGAAGAAAACATATTGCGCAAAGCAATTACAAAAATATGTGAGCAGGACTCTTTACCTTACATGTGTAAAGTTGAAATTAAAAATTCTATTAATATAAAGTTAATCAATTTCTAAACAACAATTTAATTTGAGAATTGCTTGTAATAGCTAAGTGCAGTTACCTACTACAAATTATAAAAATTATAATTTGAATAGGCATGTCATTTAACTTTGCAAATCGTACCTTGTTAAAGAATGTGTTTAATTTTTGCAAAAGAAAATCACACTCCATAATAGGTGCCACGTCATAATTTTTCACCTCAGCTTTTTGACATACAACAACAAAAGTTCTCAGGTACCATGAAGTACTTTGTGCTAACTATTGCCACATACAGCGGACGGGATATCCATCACGTTTGTGACAGAGCAACCCAACCACCAAGCCTAAATCAGACCCTAAATTATGTAATGAATCTCTTTTGAACTATCTTCAACTCTCTGTGTCTTTTCCTGTGGAGCATCATGTTTTCACTGTTTATGGTAATACCGATAAATCCTAGCATCTAGTCATCTTTTCACATTTATGAACAAAGGCCCATTAGACCAGTGGCTAGGTTTGTATGATGATTATACTCACAGAATAGATTTAAAAATCCCTGCTGGATCATCTATATGGACGCCACAACATCGATGACCAATACATTATCAAGGTAAGTATACATACGGAGGAATAAATGTATTATTCTTAGTCTGCATCTACGTATCTTGACTATATGCTGGTGGTCAATACTGAGGAACTGATATAAGTGAAGATTAATATTTAAACTTTAATATTATAGTAGAACACCATGTCTTCACAGCTGGGTGGTTTTGATACATAAAGGGTGAAGCAAGGGAAATAAGGAAAACAACAGATGACAACAATAGCAGAGTGAACTTCTTACCCTGATAGGTCTGCCTCATATATAGGCCATGACGTAACCTGTGTGCAGCTCTGTTTTCGTGGGCAGGAGTAGATTATGAAGAGCCGAACTAGCTGAAGTTTAGGGACTTCTTATTTAGAGAGGTCTTATCAGATAATTGTGGGCTCCAGTGTTTGAAAGAGATTAAGAATAATGATGAAGATTTGGAAGTGGAGCACTATAGTTAAGACCTTGGATAAGGCATCATGGCCATGGATAGCTCCGAAAACAAGAATTAGAAACTCAAATAGAGACCTGTGCCAGAGCAAGAAACAGACTACCTTCTGACAGACTGAGTAAGTGGGAAATAGTATGCTAAAGAGGCTGTGAGTGGCAATGTTGATGAAGCTTTATAAAGATTAGGATCAGCAGCAGGAAACACCATGTCATAGTTACAGAAGATGGACAATAAGGTACGGGGTAGTGCAGTAAGGGTCCAAACTGTATTCTCATAAACTCAATCACAATGCAGTAGGTAGTGCCTGTAAATCAATCAGGAAGACTGACTTAATTCTTGACTTTTTCAAGCACCTGCTAACTTTAATTTTGCTTCTATTTTCTGTACATTTCTCAACAATATCCTATTCAGGTCAGGCATATTAAGGGAAAACTGCATGGTGCAAGTAGTTATGTTATGTTATGCTATGTTATGTTTTGTTAGGTTATGTTATATTGTGGTATGTGATGCAAATTTGTAGAGCTTGCATCTCACTGGAAGGGTATCTTGCCACCAATGGAAGGGGGAAACTGTACTTTCTGGGATCTCTCGGAAGAGCCTTTTTATTATTTTCTGGAATTCTAGTACTGTGCTAGTGGTTCTGATATGGGGGCAGAAGATCCTTTCACACTTTAGGAGCCAGGTATGAAACAGCATGACGGCCAGCTCTGGCTCTTTGGATGCATGGGACAGAGGTGAGGTGTCTGGCAGGATTATGAAAGGTGATACAGAGGCTAAGGTAAGCAGGACCTAGGTTGTGCAGATCTTTGTATTTGTGCATGAGTAGTTTGAAGACAGCTCATTTGTGGCTGGGGAGCCAGTGGAGGCTTTTGAGGTGAGTGGAAATTTTGGTGCAGGGGATGAGACGGGTGTAAGTCTGCCTGCTATGTTCTGGATGAGATGAAGTCTTTTGGTTAGTTGAGTGAAGATTCTCACATAATGTGCATTGCCATAGTCCGGCTTGCTGGTGATTATTGCTTGGGTAATTGTACAATGGGTGTTGAGGTGAAGCCTTCTTAAGGTTTTCCGGAGTAGCTTGAGGGTGTGGAAGCAGAAGGAGGTGATCAAGTTAACACTGCTATACACCGAGATGTTGCTGTTAATCACGATCCTTAGGTTCCTAGCTTGGTTATGCAGGGTATGACTAAGCCCCAGTTTTGACAGCCACCAAGCTGAGGGCCAGAGTGAGGTGTCTTTTCCAAAGAGTACCACCTATGTCCTGCCCGAGGTGCGCTTCTGGCACTTTTTTATTTATCCAGAGAGCAACTTCTGGCATGCATTTGATGAGCTTTGCTAGGGTGTTTGGCGTGTTATCTGAAAGGGAGAAAATGAGATGTGTGTCTTCGGCATACAAGATGATGTAGAAGCTCAGTGACAAGTCTTTGGGGATGCTGCAGATCAGGTTGTGCAGGTTGTTCAGAGGTGTAGGGGGCCAGGCTGACAGTCTTCATGCAACCTATAAGGAAACCTGTAAGGAAGGAGCCGATACATCTGAGAGCCAATTCACATATTCCTGTTGTGTGGAGGGTTGCATGCAGATTGTCAACTGGGCAGCAGACATTGTCGAAAGCCATGGAGAGGTTGAGGAGGGTGCTACCCTGGTCTATGATGAGGTGGATGTTGTTGTTGGTGGTGGTGGTGAGGGCACTTTCAATGCTGTGGTTTGGCCTGAATTATGACTGGGACAGATCTGAGAGGCCGTTGCCACTGAAGTGGTTCACCAGTCTCCAGTAATAACTTTCCCCTGGATTTTTGCTGGGTAAGGTTGGGGGATAGGTTGTAGTTTGCTGATGTACTTGATTTGTCTGTGGGTTTTTTGAGTATCAGCAGTATGGTGGCAAGTTTCCATGTGTCTGGGAAAGTGTGGGCTGTGGTGAGAGATTCATTGCGGGTTGAGGTGAAGGCAGATCAGAAAGGTTCTAGTCCTTTGACGAAGGTGAAGTGTGGGCATGGGTCAAAGGAGGCTTCTGAGTAGATAAAATTCATGGTGTTTCCATAGGGTAATGGGGATCCAGTAGGTCAGGAAGGTTTTTAGTGTGTTCTCATCATTGTGAAGTATGACTGACAGAGTGGAGGGGTTCGGTTGAAGTGTAAAGTTGCCAAAAATTGTGCAAATCTTATTGCAGAAGGACGGGACGAGCGGGAAGCAAACTTTTTGTGAGGGGTGGTGGTTGTGAAGCTGGCAGTGGGCGAGGTGAATTTCTTCATTACGAGGAAGAGGCCTTTGGATTTATTACCACATTTGTTGTTCTGTTCAGTCAGGGCTGAATGTTTGGTTGCTCTGAGTTGCTGGTGGTATTGCCGTAAGTCTGATTTTTACATACATCTGTCTGTCTTTGTTGTGGGTCAGTCTCCATCCGATCTCCAGCTGTTTGCAGTGGCGCTTGTTGATGTGCAGGTTGTCACTACACCAGCTTGCTTGCGATCAGGTTCTGAAGGTGTTGGTAGTTTGGAAAGGTGATAGGGTACTCACACATGAGGTGATCCAGTTATTAAAGTTGTTGATAGAGCAGGATAGGTCCCCTTAGTACTTTGGGCAGCGGGATTGGAGTTCTGTGGTCCAAATTATCTTGGAAATTGTGTTCCATTTGCATCTGGTGGTTTGGCTGAAGGCGGTTCTTCTTTGAAGGGTGAGGTGTAGATTGAACTGGACAAGGGAGTGGTTAGTCCAGCTGACAGGTTGTTGGCTTGTCCACCATGATGTTGGGAAAGTTAGTGAGGATGGGGTCTAGTAGCTGTCCAACACTGCGCGTGGGGTTCGTTATTCTTTGGGAGGGTTTGAGTGTGTTCAGGTTTTCCATGAGGCTGATGGTGCTTAAGTCAGTGCGACTCTCCGAATGGAAATTGAGGTCATCAAAGAGGATGAAGAAGTTAGAGTAAGTACGTGTGGGGACAGTGTCTGTGATAGGGTTTCCAATTCAGCTCTTGGTCCAGGTGACCAGTAGAGTAGGATTCTTCCAAGGGTGGTCCTGTGCTTGAACGTCAGGAGTTTATGTACGTCACAGGAGTTGTCTATGGTGAAAGAGCATAGTTTTCCTTGTAAATGACTGCAATTCCTCCTCTGGTTTGCCTGGTTCTGTCCTGTCTTGTGCTCTTGTAGCTAGGTGAGGTGGCGTAGCGATGTCTGAGGTGGAGGTGAGTTTGAGCCAGATCACGCTGGGGAAGAGTAGGTCTGGGCAGAGGCTGTGCAGGAGATCCCAGGTTTTGATGCTTTGTTTGAGGAATGACTATGTATTAAGGCGGGTGAAGGTCAGTGTTAACTGGGTGATGTACGTGGCGGTGTCATGTACTGCATGGATGTTTATATCTTCCTGCACAAAAACAATCTTGCTGTACCACAGACATCTTTGCACCATGGTGCAAGGGTGCCTGCATTGGCTCTAGGTAACCACATTAGTGCCAGCGCAGGGAAGGAGCTGATGCGCAGGGAAGTAGCTGAAGAGCTCCATACCTCAGTGGATTTGGCACTTTTCAGCTCTCTCCCATTCATGCAATGCAGCACAGCAACTTTGGTTACTGCCCTGCTTTGCAAGAACTTTTGATATATACTAGGCCTGGGCAGACTTACGGGGTTGTATTCTGCAGAATTCTGCACAGTTAAGGAAAAATTCCACTCAATTCCGCGGAGTTCTGCACGTGGGCAGAGTATCATAACATCACACGCCAATTCCTCAATAAATATATGAGCTGGCCTGCTAATCTGAAATATGCAGGCCACAATGCAGTGGCACTGGTGACTAGTAATATTGTTACCTAAAACAACCTCAAATTAGCTCTGCTTACAAAATCCAGCCAATGATAACACAAATAATAAAACTTTGGACACTTGAGAAACCAGGACGCATGGAAGGCCACCCGTTTCTGTTTTGTTGAACCTGGGGTAAGGGACAATGTTCACGTTCGCATGAAAGCTTTTAAAGCAGTGATTGTCAGATAAGTGCAACATAGATAACCCCTTTGTGCTCTCCCAATGCTATTATCTGAAGTACCTGGGCACATAACAGAGGATGCGTAGTGCTGCTCATGTCTGCTAACTTCCATTAAGTGAAATTAGGCAGAGCGGGAAACTCACCACAAGATTAACGTCGGCTCGTAATTGAGCCAGCGGCAATGTTGCAGTGCGTCGGGTGTGACAGCACCGGTCGCTCGTTTCACTGCCTGTAAAGCAGGCAGTAAAAAGCGTGGCCGGGCTGTCCATGGGGGCCCCTACACTACCCATGCCAATGGCAAGTGCATGGGCAGTGCAAGAGGCCCCATGGGGCCCCCTGTCTCTGCCAGCCATGCAAAAGCTGGCGGACACGGGAGTCGTTATCCCCAGCTTGCAGCGCTGCCCTGGCAGATTTAGACCGGAGGCACCACCAGGCCATCAGTTGGCCTAAAAGTGTCAGTGCTGGTGCCGGCAGTCTGAGCATGGCACTTTCGCCACGGTCGTGATATGGAGGTCGGACCGTCACACTCGTAATGAGGGCCTATTTGTCCAAAATAGGTTGTTATTTGTTTCCTCTGTTTCCTCTGCTATTTCTGCTTGTGCAAATGAATTACCGTTATATATTAATTTACTACTTGAGTAATTTTAGGCAAATTTGGGTCCTACTGAACTGGTGGCTTTCAAAAAGTAGTAAATAAGTTTTCAGCTTTCATTAATGTTCGCAGCCTGGCACCTGACAGCTTACTGGGACTGTCTCAGACAACGCTGTAGTCAGTACGCTATAGTCAGTACAACTATACACTTCATATTTGCTCATGACTGGATAGCTTGCTGGTCTCTTTCACTCTGCTGTTCCAGATTCAATGATGTTGCTCCCTATTTTTGGGATTGTTCCGCCTTTGGAACATTTAGGTTTCACTCTTCTTTCTGACTGATAGAGTGTTTCTTTCCACTAACATTATCAGGGAACTATTTTACTTTTTTTTCAATCAGCATAATTTATTGAACACGACATGGGAGTGCATGTCCTGCTTCTTTCTCTCTCTCTCTCTCCAACCGAGTGCAGGCTTGCACCCGTTCCCTCGCTCCTCCAGACACTTATCTCTCTCCCCAGACCGCAGTCATCATCCATCCTCAGCGTACCTCAGCGTACTGATGCAGCTCAGTGTTGCTCTCTCTCTCTCTCTCTCTCTCTCTCTATGTCTCTCTCTCTCTCTCTCTCTCTCTCTTTTCCCCCTCCACTCTTCCTTCCATTGCCTCTCTCACCTCCTCTGCTTTTCTAAACCTACCCGCCATTCCTCTCTCACCACCCCGCACCCATTTTCTTCTGCTTGCCGCTATCGGCTTTACCAATGCTGGATGCTTTTAAAATTGTGCTAGCAATGACGAAGAGGAAAAAAACAGAAGAACATTTTTGAAGTGTTTTTTTTTTAACTTACCAGATGGCCATCATGTTACGTGGTGTGAAGTGGTATGAGGCAATGTGTTGGTCATTTTGAAAGTATAAAAACTATTTACTCTATTTCAATACTTTCAAGATGGCGCCAAATTGTGTCTAAAAGCAATGCCACAGTCACCTTGGAAAAATAAAAAAACACTTCCAAGATAGTTCGCTTCCGCTATTGGCTTTGCCACAGCTGGCTTCATTTAAAAACGCAGTGGCACATCCAACAGCATAAAACAGCAAGGGCTAGCATAACGAGTCTGATTGGCTTTGGAATATGTTTGTTTTTCACTATGATCAATGAAGCCAACAGGGTAGATATACCAACAACTGTGTATTTGCCAATTCAAAGGTTATAGGTGAACAAATCTTAGAAATTGATCAGCAAAGTTACAAATGGCAATCAAAATGCTACACTGGAGTATGCACAGCTTGATGTGCCCATCAGCACATGCAGAAGCCTGAGACTGCATTATAGTGCACACAACACAGTGATGTGTGGTGTTGTGGGTCAAATCTGGGCAAACAAATGTGTGTCTCTGTTTCTTAAACAGATGAACAGCAACTGCGTTCATCTGTTTAAGAAACAGATACACATCTGTTTCATAATTCACTTGCTACATCTTTTGCAGCGTTCGCAAAGCACATCCTTTGCAACACACATATTTTAAAACCTGTGCATCACACATCCAAAATTTACTTACTATCACTTAGCAACACCTAATTGGTAGATATCAGTTATTCATTCCTGCTGTAAAGAATGACCTTATGTTAAAAAAGATCTCATAAATACTACTTTTACCCCTTCAAAAATATACAAAAAATATTTCAAGAAATTATGAGGACAGGGCCTTTTGAATCTTGCTTACGACAACTTTGCTTTTACTGTGCAGAGAGCCTTAACAAATGAATCATTCATTTATTGTTTTAGAGCTCAACAGAGATCATCAATTTTTCAGTCATTAAATGTTTACAAAAGAAGTTAAAAAACATACGCCTGTCTTATCTCTAGAGTTCTTTAGTGCCTAGTAACGCTATTTAATGGTAAAGTGCCCAAATATAACATGATTAGACACCGTTTGGTACTATGGTCTAATGTAAACCCCACATATATTTTAGGGATTTGATAAACCAAGTTGCCTACAAGGGATCTGTGCATTACCAACCAGGAGCAATGTGTGATGCCTAGTTTAAATCTTAATCTGGGAATCATATTTCTCAAAACAACAGCTTCAGATGAACCTTAATTGCAGATGGGCAGTTCAGCATTGGAATTTCTCTAGCTCAATCCCAAGATTGCTATTAAAAGGTATAAAACCTTCTTTCTCTCCTAAAGTTTACATTTCTCAAGAGTGCTCTCAAGGAGCCTTTGGACACATGCAGGAGGTTATAAGCATACCTGATAACATTTGGAGGGATCTGGAATAGGCACTCGGTGAAGAGAACTCTAGGCGTAATGTTTGTAAGGGGTTGGGTTGGCTCAAAGATGTGATCTTACGGAGGACCCTCCCTTCAAATGAGTTTAAGATTGGCATTTGCTATCAGAAATATATTTAAGTGCACAAGAGAGGATAGGAGGTATCTTGGCCTGCTAACTATTGAGGAAGATTTTAAAATGTCTCTTACCTGAGGAGCAATAAAAACGTTTTAAAGCACCTCTGTGAGCAATAGGCCTAAGCCCAATGTGAAAAGGGTGAGAGGTGCATTTTAATGACTGCTAGAACACCCCCCAACTAGGAACATGTTTCAACCACTTCAACAGCCCTCCCACACAGCTTCCAGTTGTAAATGCAATACTTTTCCCTCCCTCTAAATGTTACCACCTTGGATTTAGATATATTTACTTTCAATAAATTTTCCTCCAAATACCTAAATAGCGCATCGATATCACGCTGAAGACCAATAGGAGTAAAGTCAAAAATTACCACGTCAGCAGCGTACATTAGAACATGTACATTTTTAGAAGTAATTTTTGGTGGAAAATTACTTCCTTTAAAAAAACAGACCAGTAAATCGCTAAGAAATAAGGAAAAAAGAAGTGGAGCTAAAATACATCCCTGCTTCAGGCCATTTTGTGTGTGTATCCTAGGGGTCAGCCACTTGTCCCCCCCCATAAGAACTCTACACCACGTGGATGTGTGCAGTGTAAATATTAACCGAAGTAAGGAGCAGGGGATTCCCATTCTTAGTCATTTCTTCCAAAGGGTAGGTCTATCAACCCTATCAAATGTGGTCGTGAAATCAACAAACACACAATAAACCACTTGTGATTTGTTCATAATGTACATATCAATGACTGTTTGTAATACAGAAATATTATCTGACCCTGAGGGCCTGAGATATACTTTTTTTAGCGCCACATTTGCATCCTTTTTTGACGTAAAAGTTGCGCAAACGTACAAAATATAATTGAATTTTGTAAGTTTGCCCCCCTTTTGCGTAAATAAATGACGCAAATGCGGCGCTAAAAAAGTATAAATCAGGCCCTGAGTGTTTGGACCGAAAACCCGTCTGGACTGTGGGAATCATGCCCCCGATGAAAGCCCACTCCTTAAGATGGTCCAAAACACTGGAGGCAAAAATCTTCCCTGTAGCATCAAGAAGTGCAATTTGGCAATAGTTGCAGAGAGATAACCAGGAGCATTTTTTTGTGAAGAGGGACCACTTTGTTGCCGGACCAAGAGCTCGGGATGCATCCTGTTTCATGACAATAGGAAAAAAGCGGGTAAAGAATCTTGCTCCATCCTACTGGGTGATCCTTGAGTACTTTGATGGTGATCTTCCCAGGGTCCATTACTGCTGAGGGTCTCACTTTCCTTATATATCACTCAGCTTCACATTAGGGGCTGTTACATGATAAGCTAGCTGGACAAGTGGCAAAGCTGTGTGTGTACGAGGGGCAGGGGACTCCTCCAAATCAGGCATTGGGGGGCTTTGACCAATACAATTCGGAAAAATAATGTATCCACTCCTTCTGCGGGATAAGAATTGTAGAGGTCTTTGTGTTGCTTCCCATGAACTTAGAAGCAAGCTGTCAAAAGACTGCTATTTTTGGTGAGGGTGCTTGCTGCAGTTAAGACCAATTCTTATCTATTGAAGTCCTTCGCTTTTTCTGCAAGGCCATGATTTCTTTGCACCATGAAGCAGAGAGGTCAATAAACTGATTACGTATTAGTCTATTGAGCTTGCGTGAGAGAACAAGATCTGATTTTTTCCTAGCAGCCATTTTATTTCTGGGCACAGACCTTCCCTAGAGCTTAAATACAGCTTCTGAAATGTGCTCTTCAAAAAATAACATAGGATTGCTTCCTTCAGGTGCACGGTACCATCTCTGGGAAGTAATTGCTACATTCATCTTAGATATATTGGTGGAGTTCCATATTATTCGGCCCTGCTTACTGACAAATTAAGCCTCTCCTTTGCCATCTGCTAAAGACCACAATAAAGATTTAAGTAGATAAAACTAGATCTGAATAGAGTAATGCATGGTTGCTGCCTTGTACAAATTCTACTTTGAGAAGCTGTATTTTTTATATAAATCATAGCTAGTTATAAGGTAATCCAATAAAGAATGACTGAGGACCCAATTTCTAATAAAGGCTTCCAGATTATCCACTTCTGTTCTACAATTTAGGATCACCCGATTGATTCCATTGAGCAATTTCAGTATTATTCTTCAATGCTTGTCCACCTTACTAGTTGGAATAGACCATGCTTCCTCGAGCTCCTTGTTTTTATAGGCTTTGTGCAGAGCACTGGAGATTTCTGCATTGAAATAATACATTATCAGCATTTGCGAGATTCCACCTGACACCAAGGTAGATTCTATTAGGTCAAATAACTCGACCAACAGGACACTGAATTCAGGACATGAGGGACATATAGGTTAAATAAAAATAAAGTGTTTGCTGAGGGGAAACTTACTTTTGGGAGATTTATCTTGATGGCACTGTATGTTAGTATGAGAAAAGTGAACTAATTCAAATTCCCCTTGTATATCTGCTGTAAGCAGGATCACAAGACCTCTCTTAGCATGTCGTCGCCTGACCTTTGAAGCAGGGGCATCTATGCAAAATAGTTGTTCCAATCAAATTTAACTGTTGACCAAGTTTCTTGGAGACAAATTATTGCTGGGGAAAATCTATGCAAACTTCTCAACTTTGTTAATTCTAATACAGCGATTTTCCAAGATATAAATGAGATAATATTACTAAAAGGGACGTTTGGAGCCACTATTTGGTTTATTTTTATTTAGATTCCTCAAGACCAAGAAACGTCTTCATGTGTTTTGTCCTCTTGGGCAGGCTGTGGTTCCAAATCTATCATCTCCATCTTTTTTAATGTGGATTGTCAATAAGTCCACAAGACGAATGTATGTCGGAACAACACCTGCCGGAACAACGCATGTCTGAACAACGGGGTCGGAACAATTACCTTGTTGTTACCACTAATGCCTTTACCACGAATGCCTTAACAACGATTTTTCGTTGTAAAGGCATTAGTGATAGGCATGCATATTTCCAGAATGCATCCCCTTTGGCCCCCCACCCCTAAAAATTACCGCAACCCCCCCACCACGCCCCCCAAAACCCCCACCCTTGCCACTAAAACTGCCCCAACCTCCCACCTCCTCCCTAAAATTACCGCAACCCCCACCCTACCCCCAAAACCTAAAACAACCTCAACCCCCACCCCATCCCTGAAACCTAAAGTACCCCAACCCCCACCCCTAAAACTACTCTGAGCCCCCCACCCTGCCAGTAAACCTAAACCCGCCCCTAAAATTACCCGACCCCCAACCCACCCCTAAAACCTAAAACCACCCCAACCCCCACCCCTAAAACAACCCCAAACCCCACCCCATCTCTAAAACCTAAACTACCCCAACCCCCACCCCTAAAACAACCCCAACCCCCACCACATCCCTAAAACCTAAACTACCCGAACCCCAACCCCCAAACCCCGCCCCTAAAACTAAAAATACAACGACCCCCCCACCCCGCCCCTAAAACTAAAACACCAACCCCCCACCCGCCCCTAAAACTAAAAATACCCCGACCCTGACCCCCCACCCCGCCCCTAAAACTAAAACTAAAACCCCAACCCCGCCCCCTCAAAACTAAAAATACCCCGACCCCCCACCCCTCTTACCTGACCCGACCCCCCACCCCTGCCCCTAAAACTAAAACCCAACCCCCGCCCCTAAAACTAAAAATACCCCGACCCCCCCACTCCATCCTCCTCAGCCGACTCCCTTGTTTGTGCCCTAACCACGCATGTGCGTTGTTCAGCACATGCGTGGTTAAGGCACAAAACAACAAAGTTGTGGTTAAGGAAAGCGTAGTTCCACATCTCAAAGATGCAGTACTGGTTTGTTATTAAATTTGATGATCTTAACCCTCCTACGGAACTAGTTGCTAGTGTTGTTTATACAGGGAGTTGAGTTTCCTGAAAAGACTTTAGACTCATAAAGTTAGGGGCCTGAGGGTTTAATTGCCACAGCTCTTCCCTTCTGAGAGAATGAAGAAAAGAACTAGAAGCTTGCACTTCCTCTGTGTTTTCCACATTTTTACTTAATGACCCATTATCTCCCTTTCCTTCATCGCTTGAAGGGGCCATGAACAGATCAACTTTTACTCTACGAGTCTTCTGCTTAGTGATTCTGTGATTCGTTTTCTGCTTTTTCCTTAAGGGTTTCTTTATTTGCCTCCAGTTATTGGTGACTGATTTTCCATCAATGATTTGTAATGGTGAAGAAGACGAGTAATTTTTTTAAGGAGCTTTCTCCCTTTGTGGAGTTAAAAATGGGATAACACGGGCAAGCTTCTATCTCTGAGCTAGCCTCTAAGTCGGATGAAGACTCAGCTAACAGCCTGCCGAGTGAATTCACTAACTCAGCCCTTTCCCCTTTCTCCTTTTTCCCTTTCTGGGGTCTCTTACTTGTTTGAGTTGCTGTAGTTTTTGTGAATATGTTCTGCATAAGTTAAGTTGTTTGGCGGTATCATTTATAGACCCTCTCACTCCAATGTTGGCCATTGTGGCTGTAGGCAGGCTGTTGTGATTTATTAAGATCTCTAGTATTGAAGTCTGAATTTCCAGGCTAGTGCTCCAAATTAGTTGTTGTGTTTTCTAGAAGTGAGAGTATATATTTAAGTACTCTCTGGAGGGATTGTAGAGACTCATAGATTATTATATGCTCGTCAGCAGGATAAAATGATATTAGAGGTAGATCAGGAGAGAGAGATAAGTTGATATCCGATTCGGATACGTGGCTCAGTGTGCTAATAAATAATTTGAGAGTCTCTTTTGGAGGTTTACTCCAGACCGAGCATGGGAGCTGGCTCAGCTCAATATCAGGAAGTGTTAAATCCATTAGTGGCATACAGGTTGAAAAAGCCTTGAAGACTGTCCTCTGCCTGCTTGAAATAGTAGAGTTATCTGTCCAAGTACTGTTGGTGTCTTCTGGAACTTTTAACTCAAATACCTTACAGACTGTTTTTAAGTTATCACTTGGCTCATCGCCAATCACTACAACACATCCTTTTAATATTTGCTTGTTTCCCTTTTTAAGGAAGAGATCGTAGGGAAGAATTTAGGAATTGCTGTTAGCCCTTACAGGGCACCGATGTACGTGGATTTCTGGTTACTTCGCCTTACAGATTGAGCTGGTTCGAAGCTCTTCATTACTATGGTGCAATTTCTTAGCTTTTTAATTGTCATGGTGGCAGGAATACTTTTCCCTTTTTTCCCAGTTTGGGGCTAGCTACCACCTTTACTCACTGCAGGACACTCGAGCTACGTTGATTGCAAGTAGATTCTTTCAACGACTGAGGACCATAAAATATGCCTCTTGTGAAGAAGGCACTCTAGTGCTATCAGTAGATGATGGCTAAGATTGAATGAATACATGGATGATGAAGGCCCCAGAACAAGAGAAGAGCAGGAGTGGGGGAGCACACGGAGGAGAGCAAGCCGCACCTCAGACCTAGCTGGGTTGCTTCCAAGCTTGACCGGCTCTACCCTCAAGACTGAGCTCGAACTACTCAACTAACACTCCGAAGGCTGAAACAAATGCATTTGCTGATGCGGGCCACCCCACAGTGGCCAAGGGGTATCACCCAGTCCAATAGTGCACTCCAAATACCCCCTTCTTTTCCTCATCTACCCCCTTGCCTGCACAGTTCTCCATCAAACCACAACAGGACTGAACAAGCAATATGTTGATGTTAAAATGATTCAATAATACAGACAATAACTTCCACAACAGCCACAGCGATCCCCCAGCGCAGAGAACCGTAAGCTAGAGAAGGCACCCCTCCTCTGATGAAAAGCAGCAGCGCCTGGTGGATAGGGGGGCACGGGCACACTATGTAGGCGGGTGTGAAATGATATGTGAGATGGTAAATGAGGTAAAAATGCAGTGTGACAAGTCAGACTGAAGAAAAACACATGATGCAATGAGGAACTGCCAAAGCTTATACTAAGAGCCGCCACACCCCTTTCCCAGGATGGTTATCTTGCCTAGTGGAGAGAAGGGAACAAGATTGTTGTTGAGGCAGGGGTAAATCCCTCCCTAATGCTGGGATGCAGAGAAGGTGATATGCTGGATGTCCAAAGCTGACCTCTAAGGCAGCTACTGCCAGTGCTACCAGTGGCCAGTGAGTCCCAATAAGTCACCCAATAACCTCCTGGAGGTAGCAGGGGGAGAGCTGGGGGCAGAGCTGGTGTGAGGAGCACAACACGCACCGGCCTAGAGCCAGCTGCCTCTGCACCTACTAGGTGCATGCCACAGCCCTACAGCCTTACGTGTGCTTGCCCCCACGCAGTCCACCTCCGCAAACTGTTGATGGCCGCCTCACTCTCCTTTCACCTGCTCTGTGCAGGTAAACTCAGATGACTTGCGGGCTGGCTGCTCCTGCTCTACTCCCGCTCCCATACTGCGCCTGGGGCCTTCGCTCTCTTCCCCCAGGAGCCAACTCAAATGCAGTGGGAAAAGCAACGGGCCCGAGCCTGGGAATCCTCCTAGCTACGACCGTGGGGGAGCAAATAACCACACAACTTTTGCTCACTGGCCACGCCCGTGTTTGCTCACAGTTGCAGTCCGTGCTCACCAGCCAGAGCACCACTATTTATGCTGCAGAATCTTCTCTGGTTTGCAGGACATGGCCTTGCATTACATGATGCTAGGTAAAGCTATTTGAAACACTGTGCTGAAATGTGAAATCTACAAAATCTGCTTATAAAGGGAGATGTACCAAGACACACATTCACTGATTTGCAAATGTTTTCCATTAGGTGAAACTTTGCAAAGTTCAAGAAATTCTGCTGTGTTAGTAGAATTTAATCCTTTCCAGCACCACAACAGAGCATCGAAAACCATAACACTGTGAAATTTTGCATTAATTCCCAGATTCAGTAAACTACAAAAAAGGTGATTCGTGGTGTTTTTTGTGTTTCATAAAACAAAACAAATGTTCGCACTTTGTCCTAGTTTTGGGTAAGACAACATATAATAATTAATTTATTGGCTGAACAGGGATGCTCTTTTTGTTCAAAACTATAGACATGCACGTTCGATATGTGATGAAGACAGGGATTTTGTTTTTGAGGATCCTCCACTTTAAATCACATTATAGTGATATGGCATAAAAACGTGAACAGGTAGAGGGCTCAAGGACAACTTGGTTATGTTGGAGATAACTTGGCTACTTTGTAAGTGGTTGATACTTACACAATTAGAGTAAACCTTCTTAGGAGAACATTCATATTTTACCTGGATCCACCGGTCGGAACGACTATCCTCTTCTGGAAGGATCCTTAGAGTGCATTTCGCTCTTTGTACCAGATCTGAAACTTGCTCTACAAAGGTGTGGTTGTCGGGCAAACTGGAAAAGACAAGATGAGAAAGTGAAGACTAGACAGTCCTTCACTTCGATACAGAATAGTTCACAACTTTCTCCAAAACCCATGCAGTAGTAAATGAGTGAATTGAGGGAGGACCAACTTTTTAATTCGGTGGCTTCAAGGAAACAAACAAAAACATTATTTTGATCTAATACAGCATCCCTCATGTGTCGACACTACAGATGGGCGAAAAAGTAACTGACAAGCAAATCATGTGAAATTTGCCGTTTTTTCAGTGTGTTCACAGTGTGAAATTAGGAGAAATGTTTTGCCACATCTATTCTGTGAACAATTCGGAAAAAGGCAGTCTTCTCACCCAAACAAAGAAAACATCTATTTTTTTGTGTTTCCACTCCCGCCATGGGCTGCAAAACACACACTCGGGGGGTGCAGGCTGCCCGGACAAATTCTGATTCAGAATAATGCTACCAAGGACCATTTCAGCTAATCAGATTACAACTGTGTGATAGGACAATTTGATTGGCTCTTAATCAAAATAGCCCAAATGTGGATCATAGTTGTGCTAGTGAGTTTGATCTGAATATCAAAACAACAAAAACAAGCATTGGCATAGCCATTTGGTCTCGCCTTTGGGACCTTATAAGTGTTTAGCCATGCAGTACATTACATTGGCAGATGGAACATACCATATCTTACATTGTGCAACCACTGGTGACCCCCTGGAAGGGTCAACCAAACATATCAAGAGTGTTCAAGCAGTCATAGAGAAATAAGGATGTTACGTTAGCCTCAATCATGGTCATAATTGCAATAAGGAGAAATCAATAAAACAAATACAATCATCAGGTAAACTCGATAAAAACCTTTATCAGAAATTAACTTTGTGTTTCTGCATTCCTTCATACACTTGGCATCAGACTGTAAGGCTCAGAACACCCCTTAGAGGACACCACAATAAAAATAGCATTTGGAAGAAACATGTTAATGTAACCGTATAGTCAGCCCCTAGAGGGCCTAACCACATGAAAAGAAAATGGCATAAAGCAATGCAGTGTATCCATATATTCAGCCCATAGAGAGCGTAGCATTTTCAAGCCTAGCAGGCTTACTAGAATATGATTACAAACAAGGCCCTTAAAACACAAACTACTCCCAGCTGTAAGACAAAAGTTTTAGCCAATGAGACAGCTTTAAAAGATACTTAATGATGGGAGAGGTTATTATTTTGAGGTCCCCCTAACCTATTGTGGGGACCCAGAGATGACCTAGACATAAAGAGCATGTTCTGCTGAATGTTTTGGTGGTGGTTCAATTGTTATAAGACCACCACAGGCTGAGTTCTGGGCAAAAATGTTTTGTAAACAAAATGCCCCGCAAAGAATTATTGGGCAGGTTTAGTGAGTGCAGTGAATATTGTAATATCGGCTATCCTCCCATGCCAGGAGAGCCTCATTGATGATTCTGTTTTTTCTGTTTGAAATGTGCCTGTTTGTATATTTTTCAAGTGCTAAACTCTGATAAATGGTACTCATGTAAAGTGTTCCTCCGATCCAGTTCACACTATGTGAAACTTCCCAAAAAAAAAAAAGGAACCCCCCCCCCAGCTTGCAGCCTTTGGGTGCAGACACCACAACAGTGGCATGCCTAAAAACAAGGAAGATGAGGAAACAACATACAGCCACAGAGCACGAAGTGGCAAAGCAAACAGTAGTGCGCCACACTGGGGTATATGGCCAACTGGGCAATAATCCATGTAACAGTTCCAAGACGGTAACAAAACAGCCTCAAGGTGGGACAAACATAAGCATTTACCAACAAAATCAAGAGAGAATTTTGAAAGGAAGGCCAAGGAAGATTGGTGTGGATAAAGCCCACAGAGTAGATTACAGCATATTGAGAGCTCAGCGCATGTTTTTCACAATGCCTTTTCCTGCTGCATAAATGTGCTTAGACTACATGCTTAATCAATCCTAGTCCTCTCTATAAAAAACTCCAAGCAATGGGCGCATGCACAATATTGTGTTGGAAAGTCAGAAGAAGAAACACAACTGAGTAAATAAAAAATGCAGTGTTAGGGTATATGTGTGTTTGTGCGTTTGGTTAAGTGGTGGCGATGAAAGAAAGTACATGCAGAAGTTGAAATGTGAGACATGCAGGTGGAGTTACTTCAGAAAAAGAAAAGCAAGCAGAAAAAATTTAAGTGATTAACGTACATGGAAGGACTGCAGAAGAAAGTGATATGGAGAGGAGAACAGGAGTTGATACTCATTCTGTTTTATACAAAGTTGTTATTTTTCTGATGTTGGATAAAAATCTGTGCTAACTGGCATTAGTTCAGCCAACAGATGTGGCTTGTTTTTTTTTTTATAACCAAATGTATTAGTTTTACAATGCAAAGTAACATCCACCACATTTGACACGTAGAAAAGGAAATCAACTCAACCAAGAAAGCAAGTAATAGAACATCTATATCTTGAGTCCACAGTTATAGCAGTGGTCCATAATGGGCACGCATTTACCCCATATCTATTTGTGTTTCCGGGGGAAGCCTGGAGCCGCATATATTGGTTGCTCCAGTCAGGCACACCAGTCCACACCCCTGTGTCATATTTTCAAACTTGGGGGCTGAGCAAGTTTCCATTGTTGTGCAATATCTCGTGCAATATCTCGTTTTGCAATCAGTGAGGCCACCCCTATGAAGATGCATTCTGCTTGCAAGTCGCCTTTGCCCTCAAGAATACCTAAAAGGGCCTCCTTTGGGCTCAGGTCATTCTGATGTCCAAGGACCTTATAAAGTTTGCGAAACACTCCTGCCAAGTAAGGTATGAGGACTGGGCAGGTCGAGACCATATGGTAGAAATTGGCTGAAGGTGCAGCACAGTACGGGCACGCAGAGTGGTCGTCTCGGCCCATGTGCTGTAGTCGTAGGGGCATAGGTATGTTGCATGGAGATAGTGGAGCTGAACCATCTGTAAAAATGCCGAAAAAGCCAATTTCCGAGAGGCCATACATGCATTCTCCTAGTCTTCGTCATCTTGATTACCCATCCAAGCCTCCTATCGGCGACAAAGGGGGAGCAGTAGGTAAGGAGCATTAATCATTAGGGAGCTGTAGATCATTGAGATTGCACCCTTGCCCAGTTTACCAGTCAGTAGCTTCGCCTCTAAGGGGCTATGTTAAGGGAGTGGTGCAGAAATTGGGAGGTGAGCAAGTAACGCATGGCACAACTGAAGAAAATGGAAAAACTGAGTGAGGGGCAGTTCCTGGAAGGATATCAGAGAGTCATGCTGCCAGATATCACCCAAATGTGTGATGCCTATGCGATTACAGCTAAGTAAACCCTTCACAGTAGCCACCTGACTTGGCCAAGTTCCCTGCCACAACGGCATCATGGCCGTTAAGTGTCAGGGCCAGCCTATAAAACCTAGAGCCTCCCGCCAACAAAGTAATGAGACCCCGGTGCAGCATGGCAACGTGGAGGGCATGGTACTCCCATATAAGGTGTCAAGGAGCCCTTTAAAGCCAACGAGATGGAGCGCCATCCAAAAGGTGGCGTTGTCCCATCCACCAATGAACCATTTGTTCACCGGGACCAGGTGAGCTGCAGAGAATAGCCATATAAATCTGGGACAGCGAGACCCCTGTGGCGACCTTACACCCAGATAAAGGACATCACCTTTGAGGACAGTGTCTGGAACCATGCTCGCCGGATCGGGTACTGGTAATTTGTTCGGGTGTATAAATACTGAGGCAGACTTATCAGTTTAAAAAGGATGGTCTGCCCCAAAGGGTTCAGTGACAGCTGGGACCATGCGTGCAGATCATGGTCAAGCTTCAGACTCAAGGGAGGAAAGTTCAAGGACCCAGCTAAATCGGAAAGTGTGGAGATGTGAATCCCCAGATACCTGAACAAATAGCATCAGCGTGGGATGTCCGGGCACCAGAGGTCCGTCCCACTGTTACCAGACACTTCAACTAATATTAACTTACAGATATTAACACAAAAACCAGAGGCTTCTGAAAAAAGCTGAAGGATGTTCAGACACCAGGGTCCCGATTCCTGAGGCTCACAGAGGAACAGCAGAACATCATCTCTGTAATGTGCAATTTTATTCTCCACACTTTTGGTCCAACGTCATCCACGAATCTGCGTGTCACACAGCACCAGCTGCGCCAGTGGCTCATAACCAGAGCTTAGAGCAGCAGAGATAGTGGACAGCCCTGACGTGTCCCTCTGCTGATCAGGTATGGGGAGGAGAGAACTCCATTCATCTGCGGTACAGTAACTTTCCAAAGCACAGAAGATGGGTCCAAAGCCTGCTCATTTGAGAACTGCTTCCAGAAATGGCCACAATACTGTATTGAATGCTTTATGGAAGTCAACAAGTCAACAAGAAGCAGAGCCAGGTCACCGCCGAAGAGGGGTGCCTGGGAGAGGGCTGTCTGTATCCTGCAGATGCAGTGTCATGTGCTTCTGCCGGGCATAAAGCCACACTGATCCGGGTGGACAAAATAGGGGAGGGTTGGGACAGTCTGGTGGCTAGGATCTTCGCAAAGATTTTGATGTCTGCGATAATGAGAGATCTCGGGTGGTACGAAGAACAATTCTGGGTCAGTTGGTCCCTTTTAGGTATGACCACTATTGTGGCAATATCTAAATCTGAGGGAAATAAGCCTTTTTTCAGGGCCTCTGAATGGAGTGCCAGCAAGTGTGGATCATGGGTTTTACGTGGTCAGCAATGGCATGTCCCACCTCCTCTGCCATTAACAGTTGATACAGCTCATGAGCCAGGATAGGTGGGTAAGGGTATGTTCCAAAGGAGGGGTTACTCCAACTCGGCAGGAGGAGTTTGGCGCGCCGCATACAAGTAACGGTAAAAGTTCACAAAAACCTGAGCAACTGCAGACGGTTCCTCGTACAGTTCCTCGTAAAGGGTCCTAAGGGGCTCCTTGATAGCAGGGACTACTCTATTGCCGATCCCTCTCACAACCAACCAGTACAACAGCTTGCCTTAGTTATCCCTTGAGTAGAGGCTCGCCAACACTGTTGCCCCTCGTCTAGAGCGATTTGTTGGAGCTTAGCTCGCAGCATTTCCAGCTGGAGGGTTACCTTCTCAGAGCCCATTATAAGGTGAGAATCTGGGCCTCAAGATCCGCCCCCCTACGCCTATCTCTTTCTTTCTGCATTATGCACAAAGCCTTTGATGCTCCCCCACAGGGTCGGCTTGCTTGCCGCTAATAGGATCCCAGCTGAGGAAACCGTACTCTAATTGTGTTTAATAAAGGTCTGGAGCTCCTGCTCCACAAATTCAACACAGGCCTGGACCTGCAAGTGCCATGCATTAAATCGCCACACAGGGCAATGGGTAATATTCGGAATGCCCCACTCTACAAATGGGGGTATGATCCGAGATACCTTGAAGCAGAATCACAGCATGTTGTAGGCACAGTGGGTCTGGAGCTGGCATCTGAAGCAGATCTGTTCTGGACTCCGTCCCTTAGGCCACAGATGCGTGAGTATACGACCACTACATGGGATGCCAGGAATGTCAGGCTTCACACAGACCCAGCGAATCAGACCACATAGTAAGTTTGGCAGAGCAACCCACTCAACAAGGCTGTGAGGGGCCCGCTTTATCACAGTGCGTATTGGGTACTGCATTGTAGTTTTCACCGGCTATAGTCATTCCTGGCATCAGAGACAATAATAGAGTGGAAAGCAGACAGGGTGGCCTGCAAAAGAAGCAGGAGAACATAACACAACATGAGATTAATCTGAGTGGTTCCCAGGTGGCCTGCAATAGCAAGGTAGTATCCCATAAGGTCCAGGTGAGTGCTAGTTACTGCAAGCGAAAAGGTTTTGTGCAGGAGGATCGTGATCCCTCTGGAGCCCTGGGAATAATCTACAATACATCCATTTGTAACCAAAACGCCCCGGAAACGGGCATTGCATCCCAAGAAGATGTGTGTCCCGGAGGAGCTCTACATCAGGTCTCTGTCTTTTAATGTAGCTCAGGACCGCTGACCTCTTAATGCAGTCCAGGAGGCCATTCACATTCCAGAAGAGTACCTTAAGTATGTTAGGGGACTATCATAACATCCTAGAGGGTTCGAAGGCCCCAGTGGGAAGGAAGGAGAGGAGGTGACAATGGTTGAAGGATGAATCCCAGGGTCAGAGGTATGGTGTGTGTCAACGTGCGTGGGAAAGCCAAGTAAAAACAATGTTTATAATGAAAACAACATCACCACCCCACAAATCCCACCACTCCATACTTCCTCCCTAGAAGTATCTGTTGCCCTTATAAAAAAACCATTTTAAGTATCAACCATGGGGGAGATCAAAAGCACGCGGACCAAAGCCCCACTTCCCCGTGCAAGGATGCATCGCCTGACAACACAGCCAACTTAATAGAAAGGACAGCTTAAAGTATAAGAGCCCTTGAATACATCAAGCTCCAGTCAACCCCAGTCCCTTCCAGGCAATCCACCCCAAATTATTTAAATTCAATCAGAAACAGGACACAGGCCCCATAGCGACTCCGCTCGATGGAGCCGCAATGTGTCCGGTCGACCCGTGCAGGTTCATTAGGGCGATGGTTTAGCAGGAACCTCAGTAGAGTGAAACATTGCTGACGTGTTGGAGAGGAGGTCTCCCGCTCTTCAGGATGTAAAACCTTGTCAGTTTCCGACGTCCCTCTCCCCTCTTGAGAAGGCCACTCCTCCAGAATCCAAGGAGGCACTTCCTGGCAGGACGCGGTGGTAAATGTCTCACAGCATCCGATCGGTCTCATTCCTCCCCGCCTGAGGAGGACAAAGGCCACTGCTCCATGGCCCCTCTCAGGCCTGTTGTAGAGTATTGAAGAAGTAGGTGGAGGAGGTGTATATAACCTTGAGCCAGGCAGGAAAGAGGAGCATATACTGTATAATAAGGGCTCGAAGTTTCTGCTTGTCCTCCTCAAATGAGCCGGGACACTGGTGAACCGCTCGTGTACAGTCTGGAAAAATCTGAATTTTTGTGTTAGAGTACTTCAGGTCCGGATGGGAGCAGGTCTCATGGAGGATGACATTGCAGTCCCGCTAGTTAAGAATGCATGCAGGGGATGGCCCCTGGCAGGAGGTTTTAATCAAAGTGCAGTGCACCCATTCCACAACAAAGCATCAGGATAGCATACTGGCAGGAAATCAGGAGCGGAACAGGTCTCCAGGAGCTCATCCATGTTGGCTCCCTCCGTGTCCTCCAGCAAGCCCACACGATGTAGGTTGTTCCTACGGGAGGGGTTTTCAGCATCTTCTGCTCAGTCCTCCAGTACTGCCACTTTGGATGTTAGCTGAGAGACCTGCATATTGAGGGCTGTCACATCATTTTCTGTGGTCGACAGATGTGCCTCAGCCTCTGTGACCCTCTCTGCCACACGTCAGAGGTCTTGTCACACAAGGGAGAGGTCAATGGGGATTCCGTCAACTTTGGATTCTATCACCTCTCTGGAGCCTGGAAGTGCTTTGAGGAAGACAGTCATGTCCGAAGGAGGCAGCTGGGTAGGTGGGTCCAGCAGCTGCCTTCTGGTCATGCCACCACCATTTGAAGTGAAAGTGGTATACTGTTCCATTTTAGCTTGAGCGGCCTTTGATTGTGAAGGTTTATCGCAGCCCATCTCTCGATAAGATCAGGCGGCAGGGCTGTGGGGTGAAAGAACGCCAGGGGAGTGGAGGAACTCCTCACCTCAGGGAGTGGCACCACGCAGATGACAGCTAGAAATATAAAAGTGGGGTGCCGGCCATCCAGTCCATTGAGATGTGCACCAGAGGTAATGAGCAACAGCCACGACTCTTAAGGCGAGTCTTCTTCACTGATCCGCTATGTCAGGCAGCACGAGCAGTCAGCAAGCAGAGTAGGCAGTGAAGGGCCCGGGGGGGGGTCAAGAAGTGCTGTCGTCAGTGCCCCACCACAGTGTCCAAACAGGGCCCCTACTCAGGCAGTCCAGGCGGCAGCAAGAACATTTCACCCCAAAGGGAACAATGGGATGCAGGGGTGGCATGCCACGGCCACCCGCCAGCAGAAAGGTCAATGCCGATCGCAGGTGGGAGCCAATGGGATGTCTCAGCCGCCAATGAGAAGCTCCCGAAGATCAGTAGGGCCCACCAGCGCCCCCCTACAGTCAAAGACCCCCAGATTTAGTAGGGCAAATGGTGGGGCTGCACAGCGCAGATAAGACCGACAAGTGAGGGGTGCCAGTTCCGTCAAGGGCCAGACTGTCCCATAGATCACTTGTGCCAGTAAGTATGAAGGAGACGGAGTAGCAGCTCGGTCCCTGGATCAACAATAGGCCTCTCTCCCCTGACACCACAAGTGCAGGAGGAGAACATCACACATTTAAACTCCAGGCAGTGGCACACAAAGCAGGGTAAAGCGCGAGAGGTTAGGGGCTCAACAGCATGTACATGACTGCAGCAGCAGGTAAAGGGAGGGCCCCGGGAAAGGAGCGCAGCCTCAGGCCCATGATGGAAAATATTGCGCCGCACAGGGCCAACACAAAGACCTCACTATCTGCAACATAAACTGGCCGTCCGATCTGCAACCAGGCCAGGGCTGCCACCTCGCACCACTCAGCGCACACAGGTAAGTCCTCACCTGGGAAAGCAGCAACGCCCGGAGTCGAGTTCAACTTAAAAGTTGTGGGCGCCCGAGGGTGCACCATGCTCTCACGGCCTCGCCTAGGCACCACAGCTGTCCAGATGCAGGCCGGGTCTAGGCCCCGTAGAGCTCCACGCGACCAACCCAAACAGGGTAGTGCAGTGCTCGCCTTGGGGCCCGCAGCACCACAGATGCTGCAGTCTGATCTGGATCCAAGGAGCACCTCTCAGCCTCACACCCCTCAGGCCGTGCCACGCTTTCGCAGCCCAACTGCAGCCTTCCTTCACTGCGGGCTGGCGGGCACTAGGACTCAGCAGTGCTCAATTCTCCCACCTCAGGGTCGAGAGGGGAGGAGAGAGGGAGTCCAGGAGGTGTCCCTGGTCACCGTGATGGCTGGCGGGTCAAGGGGGGGGGGTGGAGTTAAAGGCTGTCCGGCATGATGGGAGTGAATGAAGATGGGTGGCGGGAGCTCCTCTAAACTGACTGCCAAGTTGGTCACCTTGGCCACGACCCCATATGTGACTTGTTTTATGTGTATGTGTTTGATGCTGTAATATGTTTGGCTGCAATAAAAGAAAACACACAGAGAGGCTCTCAAGCACTGTTGTTGTGACACCATGGTTTAGGCCAGGCCCTTAATCAAGACACACCATTTGCAAAGAGTTTAACCCCACATTTTTTATCCCACTTAAAGAATAGGTGGAGAAAACTCCAACACTACCTGATAAATAAAAAAAACAGTTCCCTGGAAAAGTTTAAATGATCATGCTCCTTGTATTTTTATAATTATTTGAACTTGTTTATGTTTGTGCTGGTTTTCATAGCATCCCTGTCTACACTCTTTTACAGCATGTTTTAGACCTGATAGTCTCATTTGTAAAGTGGTCTGATGCTCTAAAGTAGTGGTTCATAACCTGTGATCTGCGGCCCCCTGGGGGTCCATATTAAATAAAATAATAATAGCAGAATAATAACGTATATATCTATAAGAAGCAGATTCTAATGTTTTAAAACCTTGTGTATGTGTGGAGACATTCGAAATAGGAAGCTAAAAATTACGTTGGTATCATTATCTTGATTTGTGGGAGCAGCGCTAGTGCAGCAAATGGAACCTAGTACTATGACAGGTGGCCTCAAGTGAAGCAACAGTGGTTTATGCTGACAAAAAGAGAGCATACACTAGCAGCAAAAAACACAGTAATATGCTAGAGTCCAGAATATTGATTAGTATTTTAGAAATCAAACTAGATTTGGAAAAGCTCCAACTTTCCTATTAAAATATCGATGTTTGCATTTTTGTATTTGTGAATTGAGTAATTTCCATAATTTGCTGTATCTGTCTGATGTATACATGTTTATGTCTAGTAGTTTGAGGTTGAAGGCATAGAAATTACTCAGTCCAGGATCCCCTTCCAGTAGTGATTCATTTTGGTCCAAAGAAGCCAAAAGATTTAGAAAGAACGCTCAAGTGCCTAATAAGCGCTATATAAAGCCTCAATAAGTACATAAATGTCAGCTTTTTCTCACAGGAGACGACTATTTATTTTCCAAGGCCATTGCTGTGCATTACTACAGCTTCTCAGTCAAGGTGGAACTGAGGCTTTTTGAATACACCTGCACTTATTTCTCCCACGGATGTATTAAACCTGACAGTGGCTGTGCTGCAGCTAAATTAAGAATCAACTTGATTGAGGTGGCAGTGAGGCGGATAACGGAATGCTGATAACATCGTTGAGCTGGCCTGGGCTGTGTTTAATAGCCTTCCGGCACATTTTCTTCCAGGGGAAACTCTGAAAGCCTCACTCCACGGAACTCTTCAGGTGGCGGCCGACGGGTTTCAAAGCAGCCACGGAATCCAGGTCCGGTTCCTGTTCATTTGCAACAGTAGAATGTACGTCCTGTTCCGAGGTGCTGGAGAGGCATCCTTCACTGAGTACAAAGAAGGGCTGAGGGTAGGAAGTCTTCCCGTTTAATAAAATCCAATGGCACAACCTTCAGTCGTGTGTACGAAATAGATAGACTGTGATTTTCTCTCACTTCCACGCTTGTTTCACCCCCACTCTTTTCTAATTTGACTTCCACTGCAATCAGTTTGTCATCCTGCACCCCACGGAAAAGGTCTCCCGGCCTCCCACCATCACAGGTGTTCATCGGGATGGCACGTGCTCCAGTGTGATAGCCGAGATTAATCAATGTCAGAGAAGATATTTAAAGCCGGGAGCAGTGACAACTACTAGAATAACCAGTGGCTCAGGAGGTATGGCAGGACAACGAAAGGGAGATGGAGCAAGCGAGGAGGCAACAAATGGCCAGAGATGGGCAACAAAAAACAGTGGAAGGAAACTCCCTTTCAAAATAAGCAGCGGTGCAGAAAGGAGGGCAGCAATTACGGGAGGGAAGGGGTGCGAGCGAGGAGATAACAGATGGCCAAAGATAGCCAACAAAAAGGATCAATGGGTCAAATCTGCTGTGAGCCAACAAAGGTGGGAATATGTACACTATTCACCAGCGAGAGCAAAGGAATATTAAAGGCAGGCCAAACAACCAACCTAAAGCGCTGAGCTTGTTCAAAGCCCATAGACTGAATACAACATGTCTGAAGAGACTGCAATGAGTTTTACCCCTGTGATGTTGCAAAAGGGGTGGGTAGGGGTGGGGTTTGTAAATGGGCAGCCTGGCAGGCCAGATATTCAATGAAAATGAAATACCAGCATAAAGTTCACTGCTGATCTGTGTTACTAAATCACAATAAGGTCACATCAATGAAAAATGCCAAAAAGGCTGATATAAGGCATTGACGTTTAAACTATTGCACTCTCACCTAAAGGAGCATCTTTCACTCTTAAGAAGTTCAAAAATCATACACAAGTTATGTTTTGAAGGATTTGTGAATGGTTAAGAGGAGTCACCAACAGCAATTAGGTTCTGTCAGAGTTTGGCAGATGGGTTGACTATCCTGCCTGCCCTAATACAATATCCGTAGGCAATGGCGTCCGCCGCAAATCCAAAGTAGGGGGGATTAGGGAAATAATAAAAAAGTACCTGTCCTGCTGCAAACGCTGCTTGCCGCCTCGTACTCTTCCTTCCTGCTCCTGATGGTGTCCCAGCAGTCCCTGGGACACCAGCACAGGCTCCCCACCCAATCCTGGCACTGCTCTCATGCTATACCTAGCATGAGAGCAGTGCCAGAATTGGTCTCAGCAGCTTGGTCCCCCGCCCAGGCAGTGCATACGAGTCTGTGCTGTTTCTCCAACCCGGCTGTGCAACACAACCAGGTTAGAGAAACCTAAGTGTGCACGTCTGTTTGACCAGCCTAAGATGGCCGTCTAACCTGACATGCGCATTTTTAAATGCACTCCAGTGACTCCACTCCACTACTCCTCCCCCTTCCCATGGCCCGGCCCCTCCCCTCACCTCCTTGCACACGCTGGCTCACAGCCAGCAGCTGAAAAATAAAACAATAATAAAATATGGTTTTATTTTTTTCAGCTGCTGGCTCTGAGCCACTAGGGTGGCACTCTTCCGCCATTGCGGAGGAGCCGCCACTGTCCATAGGCCACAATAGGATCATAATACCGCAGACGGGATATCCGTCACATTTGTGACAAAGTATTCCCCTCCACTAAACTGTAAATCAGGCCCTTCGTTTGGAAATGTGCTACCAATAGCTTGCAGAGTTTCCCGCTGTTCCCATTCTTGCACACTTTCCTAGTTTTTTTTTTCCTCATGAGTTTTAAGTGGCACGGCTAATTCATTAGTAATGTGTTTGCCTTGATTAGTTTTTCTGGCAAGTACTCCGACACCATGTTATGCTAGTAACCCATAAGCATTTTGTATACACCTGCATAGCTTAGTTTTCTCCTTTGTGGGCACTGTGAAACTATGTTGCACCAGTAATTCACAAGCATTTTTAAGCTTGTGAAACTCGCACTTTTCATGTAAAAACCCAAATGCCTTACAACTTTGCATCTGTACATATTTTTTTAAAGTTTTCCATGAAATACGGTAAGCTTCTACACTCCTATTTATCATCATCTCATTTGTAAAATTATCAAAGTACTAGCCCTGATCTTCCTGGGATCTCATCTTAATAATAAAGGCGGACTAAAAAGGACAAAGAAGCTATTTTTCAATAACTCAGTGAGCTAGCTTAGACTTTTAAACACAGTCTAAGGTGGTGCAGGCTGCAATTCTAAAACAGAAAGCAACTCTGCCTGCCATGGCACTCCACACTTCTAGAGAGAGGGAACTCTCTCTGGAGTAATCATTGCGCTCGGTCATCATCGGTGCTCTCCTTGCGATGGTCCTCTGCAGGTCTAGAGAAAGCATACACAGTGGTGTGTTTACATGTCCGGGGCATTAGAGCAGGGTCTAACTCAGCAACAAATAGTGTTCTGCTGTTACGGAATAGGAAGCAACTTGGCCGTCAGTGACACTGTAATTCAAGAGAAAGAGAGCAACTCAGACACTGATGGAACCCAGCAGTTCTAGACTAGCAACCAACACAGTTATGAATGGCAATCTTAAAATCTAGAGTACTGAATGGGTCTAACATTAATACTGATGTGCAAGCACTTTTGTAACACAGAGCAGGCCAGTTAGATATACATTATGAGCTTCTAGAGCCAGGTAGGGTTTAGTCACCCTTCTATTGCTCTACAGCAGTGGTTCCCAACCTTTTGACTTCTGTGGACCCCCATTTTATCAATACTGGAGCCCGGGGACCCCCACTGAATCATTATTGGAACACGGGGACCCCCGAGGAGTCATTACTGATAGCTGGGACCTAATATTATTAAATGTTTAAAGCAGCCGCGGACCCCCTGAGGAGGCTTCGTGGACCCCCAGGGGTCCCCGGCCAACAGGTTGGGAACCACTGCTCTACAGTAAAGATTAGGGTCTTCTTTATTGGACCCAATGAAAATGTTTTGACACCTTCTCTGTTTCCAACTTCGTCTGAATCTGGTCTGTTCTCCAGGTAAAAGGAAGTTCCTCTCTGAACGAACCGCATTCTGATGAGAATGCCTCTGAATCCCATGGCACCTCTACGGTTACTCATTGTCAACAGCAAAATGCTTCCCATATTAAGTCACAATAAATGCAACACTCTGTACATTGTATACTCCTCCTGTCACACCCTATCCACTCAATAAAGCGTTTTGGTCTCCACAATGCTTTAAGATGCTCTACATTAATGTACACCACATTAGACAGATGCTGCCTTGTAAAATGAAAGCCTATCACTCAGCATTAGAAATCATGTAGGATGATCCGTCATCATCAGAGTAAATCTGATAACCAACCAGGAGGCAACTGACACCTCTGTGTTTCTGGTGAGGGAAGCCAGTGCGTTCAACCTCCTCACCTGCATACAAAGACCTCTTGAGGTGGCAGAGTGTTCGGGGTCATTATCCATGGAGCAATTCTGAAAACAATCTCCTCTGTAAATACTGGGCTTTCTGGCATATTCTGAAGGGGGAAAAATAAATTAATTAATAAATACCATTGCTGGCTCATCTCAAAGACAGAGGTCACATTATCTGCTCAGATCCAAGCAAGAACATCTACCCCCAGTCATCACTTCCTTCTTACTGAGTTCTTCACCACATCACTGAAATGGTACCTTGAAGGGAAATGCAACTGTTCACCTTTGCCCAACTTCCTTTTAAAACTCCAATGTCCTATGAAAACAAGACTCACTCACTGCCGTGCCCCTCTTCTTGACGCAGCTTGGGTAGCTCAGATCCTAGACTCGTAATTCTTCACAATCCAACAATGGCATCTCTGGAGGGGGGGGCAGAAGAAGCCCATGCCGCAATTCAATTAGTCCTGGCATCCTTGTGTCCCAGAGCCACAGCTGTTGAATGAGCCAGCAGGTAGCACAGAAAATAAGCAATGGAAAAGCCAATCTGTGTCATCTTTGGGAACAAATGGCTTTGCCAATGTTTTTTGGTGATCCTTAACTGCATCTGTAAAAGCACAATGCCTTTTGCTAATGCTATTCAGCATTGGTAGAAATAAATCACAAAAAAGTAGCCACTTGTGGCAGTTATGTTATTCTGTAGGCAAGCAAATGCATCATCAACATGCAGCCACATACAGAATGACACAGGCAATATTTTCTTTTATTTTTAGTTACCCCTCTAGGATTGTGGAGCACCGCTTAGATTATTCAATAACAAAAATAACTTTTAAGTAGGAAAATCGCTGCAATTTGCTGTCTGGCCCTCCCAAAAATAATATATAAATATATTTTTGAGAAACGAACCGTGCGGTGGGGTATGAGCAACAGAGGAGAAGGTGGGGGAGCTGCCATGAGGGAAGCAAAAGATAATGGTAGAGGGGAGTTGTAAAGGAAAAATTAAGTCAGGTGAGGAGGGGGACATGCAGCACACATGAGAGACAGAAATACAGGTGGGTGTGGGGAGAAGCACATGGACAAAGAAACATGGAGTACAGGCAGAGTTGTTTTTGCAGCAGGATAAAAGCATACAGGGAAGGGGGAATTTAGCAAGGGGAGCAGGTCAAAAGGGCAGTAGCTAAAAGACACATGCATTCACATCGATTGCTCAAACTAAAATAGTAGTTCTCTAAAATTGAGCAGGGGATGAATACAGTATAAGAATTGTAAAGAGCCTATTCACCAGGGAGGAGGACACATACAAGACAGACATGAAAGGCCATTGAATAGGAAGCAAGCAAATGAGATTGACAATAAAGCCAACCAATGGTAAGCAATGATTGGGCTAAAAATCCACTGTAAGTTCTTAGTAAGCACACAGTAGATCTTTTCCAACCCAACAGCTTGTGTTGTCTGTTGAGGAGACCTAAAAACAGACATTGTACCTTATCATATATATTAATTTGTCCATGTTTGTTGGAGGTTGGCCCTCTATGTAGTGTGCAAAACTAGGCACACTGTGCAAGGGTCCAGGCAACCACACGTTAGTTTCCAAAAATTAGACCATCTAATGCTCCAGTTTTTAAGGTAGCAGGCCGAGCAGTTAGGCTAATCCAGTAGATGCGCTAAGTATTTGCTGTACTCACAAATCCAATCATGCACCACACACAGTCAATGAATAACTCAAGACCAGAATTTATAAAAAATACTTCAGACTTTTATATACATTTTAAGACCAAGGTCTTTAAGATATGTTATGTACTTTTTGAGATATGACTTTTCAAGGTTTTCATAAAGTTAGTCTTTCTGTGCGTAATTACGCACCATACAAATAAATAGGCAGTCACTTTTAAAAATGCATTAAAAATCGTACACTTGGGTTACCAGTGTCTTCTTTTGCAGGATGGTTGGAGCAGTAGGTGGGCACCTTATGCCAGCTAGAGAACTTTGGGCAGCTCCCAGTTCCGGTGGGAGCAGCGTTTGAAAGTCTCAGGCACAGGGCAACCTGGAGAGGCCACTTGGAAAAAGAGCTGGATTGCAGATTTAGAGGTGGTGCCTTGAGGTCCCCTTGGGCTGTTAAGGTGGCAAGGGGTGGGACCTGGGCACACAGCAGATTCGGTAGTGCAAGGCTCAGGGTGGCCAGGTGCAGGTCATTTTGGAGGCCTTGGATGCTGTGCGCAAAGGGAGCTAGAGGTAAGTCTTTTTCTGGGGGGTCTTGCAGGACATTGTGGGTGCTCTGGCGGGGGGTCCAGAATGTCACTGAAGACCCTCAACTGGGGCTTCCTTCTGGTCCAGTTGCAGCTCTGGGGGAGCTGTTTTTGGTGGTGTCCGACGTGCACTGACCAGTATCTGGGGTATTGGCACCACTCGGCCACGGGACGGCACTGTGCCACAAATCTTGGCACACTTGCAGATCTCATCTGGGCTGTCATTGGTGTGTCATCAGGTCCGGCTGCAGCTTCTTGTTGCAGACATATCATCCAGTCGGTGAAGTGTCCCTCACCGGTTTCCAAGTTCCTTTGGTTTCTTGAGAGGTGCCCCCATTAAGGACAGAGATCTCGGGCTATTTGTGAAACCTGGAGGTCCTTGGGGTCTTTTGAGGTTGCTCCAGTGGTCAGCTCCTCCGCAGCGGTGATTGTCGGGACTCTGGTGCAGAAAACAGAGGCTTTGGAGCCTGTTCTGGTGCAGCAGGTCCCCTGTTCTTGTCCTGTTGGGTTCTTTGCTGCTGTCTTCTTTTCGTCCAGATGAATCTAGCTTCTTGGCAGTGGGAAGCCCACTAAATACTGAATTTAGTGGGCATTTTGGGGGGAACCTGGTATTGTCCAATGGGACACTTACCCTTGGGTGGCTACATCCACTACAGTGACCACTTCCTGTGGGAAGGGTCACTTCCCTAAACCTCATTGGATATTTTCCTGCCATCCAACATGGAGGAAAATGAAATGGGGGTACACTCCACCTGCAAGCCCCTAGGGGTGGTGCATGCTCAGTAAGAGCCCTCCTCCTACCCTTTGTGCGTTTTCCCGTCTTGTTGGGGCAGACAAAGGCGGAAGCCATCTGCTGCTAGCAGCAGACCTGGGTGCTTGAGTTTCAAGGGCGGTAGACCTTTGAAGCTCACCCCCAGGAGAGTGCACATTCCTGAGGGAGGGGGTGTTAGCTCCTTAAAACAGGAAGGGCACTGTTTTACAAACCAGAGAGACAGGGCTCTCCCCAGGTTTTTATATTGGCTGTCTGGAAGTGGCAGGCTGGATTGAACCAGTCAGCAACCATGCCAGTTAGGTTAGCTTTTGCAGGGGGCACTTCTAAGGTGACCCCTGGGTACATTTAGGGTTAAATCCAATACTGGTACCAGTTGGGATTTAACATTCTGAGTTGTTTGATACCAAACAACCCAGGGTGCAGAGTGGCCATCATGTAGCTGGGGAACTCGTGTTTGACCAGTGTCTAGTACATGTACTTAAAATGGCCGCACTGTTCACTTACTATGTCCCAGGTCTGGCAAGGACACAGTGGGGACATATTGCTCATGCAATTATGCCCTCAAATAGAGTATGGTGCACCCTGCCTTAGGGCTGTAATGCCTACCAGAGCGGTGACTTTCCCATATCATATGCAGTGTAGGGTGGACAGGGCACAAAGGAAGTGTAAATGTCGAGTTTGCCTTTTTAGGTTTTCCCCCGTACACTCAGCCTGCACTGGCAGTGCAGGTTGCATCTGGGTGCAGGGCCCTAGAGGGTGGCATAATCAGTGCTGCTGCCCTCAGGGGCCTACTCATACTATCCCATAACCTAGGTACTGGGACACCCTTTTACTGGGTTGCAGTGATAGGTAAGGGTGTATCGAATTGTGTCAACCATCACAACAGATTTAGGGAAATAGCTATGGCCCAGGGAACCTGGTTAGCAGGGGCCCTGGGCACTTCCAACGTCTAGGACACATCAACATCAGGCAAAAAGTGGGGGCTAACCATACAAAAAGAGGCCTCATCTCACAGTGTTCCCTATATCCAATCATACATAAACAATTTAAAGATTTTAAGTACACATGTATTCACACATATATATATATATATATATATATATATATATATATATATATATATATATATATATATAAAACCAAAGGTTAAATTAACGTTATAATTGGTGAACTCCTTATTGACTAAGTCAATGTGTTGAACTAAAAAAAACACACGGAAATTCAGTGGTAATAGTTGCTAGCACTAATTATAACTGTCGCCTCCGGCATGCACTGCTTATGACCTCACATATCACATCACTCATGACATGATCTATGACATAATTTATGACATCACTGATGGCATCTCAAATGATCTTCTATATCAATTTCAAATCACTTCTAGAGACACCGCCATGGCTCAAAGATTAAGACTTCCCAAAGACATGTGAAAAGAGTCTGGAAAATCTCCTGGCAGCAGAGAATGAGTGTCTGCGAGAAAGAGGTGAGGATGACCATGGAGCACAGTGTGTGTTTATATGTGCTGGGTACAAGATATGCTGGGGGTATATGTTTTAATGCAAGGCTCTCCTACTATTATGCCATCAGCCCTCTAGTCATAAGATCTACATCATGCAAATTGTCTCTTTGCTGTTGTCCCCATAGTACTAGAATGAGACATGTTTACTTTACAATATTCACCCTATTACAGTTTACTTTAGGCCATTTAGTTTATTCTAGTTTATGTAATGGGCCCCTAGATACAATTCGAAATGATTTCTTGACGCAGTGCAGTTCTCACTATCCCTCAGTTATCCTTTGACACTAAAATTTAGATACAGGTTAGCCTTTAAAATTGTTACCTTTTGTTTAAATTACTGAAAATTTGCATTTCAGTAGCTAGTACGTCAATAGAGGAGTGTGCATGTGCAGCAACTGTTCATTTCGTATTATTGCTAACTACAGGTTGAACCTTTCAAACCTGCATCTTGAGCATTATTTTCAAAAGTGGATTGTTTGCATGTCCATTAGATTCACATTTTGTAGCCAGTCTGATTCAAGGGTTTCTGTTCCAAATGATGATTGATTTAATTTATCAGTAAATGATAGTTTGTGGCTTTAGTGGAAACCTATCAACTGGGAATCAAAGCTACATTACTGATCAATGCTACTGAGCAGCAGATTACTTATTATGGGAGCGTAAAATCTTCCTTTCAGAACCTGGTCAGTCCAGAACAAATACAAAGCTAAAATGAGGAGGAGAGATTACAATTTCCCAAAGAAATGCTGACAAAATGGTATTGAACTTTTGTTGCATTAACTTCCTGATAAAGTAATTGAAAGTATCACTCTCTTTATGCAAGGTTTAGAGGCACATTTCTTAGGACACATCACTGTCCAGCAATACAATCACTACAATTTATATTTTCAAGGTACTATATTCGGAGGGCATATCTGTCTTGAATAGAATCATAAAATACCCCATTTAGCCCCGTATCCAATTACATTTTCCTCTTAAAAAACACTATGCTACATCTTCTTCTTAAGACGTTTTCTGGTGAGAATGATTCTTCTTGTAAAACATCCCATTCTGCAATGGTTTCTCTGGTGATGTATTTCTCATACAACACCCTTCTCACCCCATATAACTTTGAGAATAACATGAGATGTACCCGCTGAACAGCAATAGTATTTTTTATTGTTTGCCTTTTACAATTACTCCATAACATTTCAACGCACAGTACTAATTTAGATAAAAACAGGGTAGTTAACCATTGGTAATTTTCCTGTCCTAAAGTGGAAAGTTGTTTTTTCTTACATAGCACGTCTATGTGGCAAACACTCCAACTCTGTCCACCTCAAATGTCTATTTTTCTGCAACATTTTTAACCATGAGGTAAGATATTCTGCCACCCATGCCACAATAGAACTATGAATACGTCTGTTTTGAATTTGCAGCAAAAACTTTAAATGTAGGATTAGTTACAGTGCTAGCCACCTGAGATGAACAATTACAAGAGTATTATATCATTCGGGGGACAGTACTAAAAAGGTGGATTGGGGCAGGAGATTACAGGCAACCTTGTATAGCTTTAAGAACAAATGATGGACGTAATGTTGACCAATGCAAACATTCACCCCTTGTCACCAAGATCTGGGTTTAATTGTTTTTTTGGCCACCACGCCACCCCAGTTTGGACCCAGCCATATGCAAATCAGTCTTGACCCTGTCCCCAGGGGAACAGTTCAGCACGGACTGCCAGGCCTGGTCCTCCCTGGACCAGAAACAAGCATCCTGGGACTGGTTTCAGGGTGTAACCCCTCTTCAACCAGGAAACAGATGGGAGCACCCTGCCTCACACTCCAGCATGCAGTCAACCTCTTCAACCGGGCTACCTTGAATCCAGTAGCTCAGTGAGCACAGGACCCACGCCTGGGCACATGGTTTCACTGCTCCTCCACTGCTTTAATTTTACTTTTGTGGTACGTAGTTTTCCTGTGCCTTCCTTTGCTGTACCTAGTTCTTTGTGGCACTCGGTTTCATTGCTATTCCGTCTGCTTTACCTTTTCTTTATGTGGCACGTGGTTTAATTTGTCCTCTAAACGCTATACCTTTTCTTTTATGGTGTGCAGTTCGACTGCTCCTTCCTATGCTGTACTTTTTCTTGTGTTGCACACAGTTTGACTGGTCCTCCCAATCCTGCACCTTTTCTTTTATAGCATGTGGTTTCACTGCTCCTCCCTATAGTGTACCTTTTCTTTTGTGGCACGCAGTTTCACTGTTCCTCCTAGTTCTTGGATCTGACATCCTTGGCATGGTTTTCCCCCCAACGTCTTGCCTTCAATCCTCTTGTTTTTGCTGACTTTGTTTTTCCTGGCCATAGGACTCTGCACACTTTACCAGTGCTAAAGTGTTTGTGCTCTTTCCCGAAAATATGGTAACATTGGCTTATACCAAATTGACATATTTGATTTACTTGTAAGTCCCCAGTAAAGTGGTACTACATGTACCCAGGGCATGTAAATAAAAATGCTACTGGAGTGCCTGCAGCTCTTATTGTGAAACTCAGTTAAGTAGCTTATTAAAATATACCTCATGCCATTACTGCCTGTGTATGATGTATTAAATTGCCATTTCATCCTGGCAAAATAACCCTTTTGCTGGACCTAAACCTTACTTTTTATTACACCTAAGTCTCCCCTTTGGGAGGCCCTAAACAGTCCTTAGGACAGGGTGCAGTGGATTTAAAAATTTGGACCTACACTTTTAAATTTTACATGTCCTGGTACTGAAAAACTCTTACATTTAATTTTCACTACTGAAAGGCCTAACTCTCAATTGGGAGCAAGTAGGAATGTCAATACTGGAGTCAAATGTATTGTAATTTAAAGCCTCTTTAATGGTAAAGCTGGAGTTTAAGTCACAATTCTGAAGATGCCATTAATAGAAAGTTGCAATTTTCTTGTCCTACCAGTTTGAGCCTGGAGCCTGTATCCTGGGTCATATGACTAGGTGTAGCTGGCAGCTGGTCTTTGTATATTGCTCCCAGATAATGAGACAAAGAGGGAATAGGTGTTGGCAAGATGGGAAATCTCTGACTTGATAAGGGCAGAGCTGTCACATACCACACTGGCACACCATAAAGCCTCTGCTTCAGCCCACTTGTCTTTTGAGTGCCCAAACAAGCTGGGGCCAGGGCAGGAAGGCAGGGAATTCCAATTATATCTTTGGGTGGACCCTCTAGCTTTTATTTCAAAGCTTGCACCAAGGATAAATAGTGGACCCTCACATCCACCTCTTCAATACACCTCTAGACCTGTGAATTCTACAGAGGTAGGACTGCTGTGCTGCTCTGCTGCCAGAGGACAGCTAGTGTACTGCCCTGTTGCCTAATTTTTTAGGTTCAGGTGGGATTTTTCTTATGTTGTGTTTTCACTTTGGTACTGTTTGAAGTGCTGCATAAATACTTTACACACTGCCTCGAAGCTAAGCTTGAAGGCTTTCATGCCAAGCTACCAGAGGGTTAAGCACAGGATAATGTAGGATTTGCTTGTGATTTGACTCTGACAAGGATTGGGGTTGTTACTTGAGTAGGGTTTCATCCCACTCAACCAGTAACCCAATTTCTTACATTGGTGTTCAGCGGTAAGGATACCCTAATTTTGTGTTACACTAAACTCCCAGATAAAGAATCTGAGATCATTTTGAGGTTTGTTTTTTTCATTCTCCTTGAATGGCTCTTTTGCTTTTCAAACTTTCCCACATCTTACTTGATTATTGTTCCTGGAATCATACCTGCAAGGATGGAGTTTGAGCTTGCTAACACAGATGCCTACACTGTGGCTGTGATCAATCAGTTGTACAAGGAAAGAAGACTTCCAGCCAAAAGTAACACCAGAAAGTTGGTGCTCCAAAAGACATTGAGGGCCTGGGCAGAAGCCCACCAGTCACTGGCTACAGCAGATGAGGGGAAGGATTAGGTGAAGGAGCAATTGGAAGACCTGGACACAGGTCTTTAGTTGCAGCACTTGGAAGTGAGAGACAACATGCCTTCAGGAGTGGTGGCACCCTCAGGTAAGGGAGCAGTATATATTCCAAAGGCTTGTCCCCAGAGGAGCTTGAGGACAGGATGGCTGAGAGCGAGCTCAAGCAGCAGCTGGATAAGCTCAGGTTGGAGGCAGAGGAGAGAAAAGCCAAGGCTGAGAGAGCCTCGGACAAAAAGAAACTGGGCATAGTGGAAAATAGACTGGCAATGGAGGCTGAAAAGGCCTTGGAGGAAAGGAAACTAGCCATGCAGAAGAGGTGACTGGCCTATGCGCTAAGTCTGAGAGAGGTGCAGATCAAAGCTAAGCAAACAGAGTCCAGCCATAATGGAGGCAGCATACCGCCAGTGCCCTCTGAAGAAAAGAGGATCCACATTCCCAGGATCTGGTGTCTACCTTTGTGGTAGATTACATTGATAAATTGTTTGAAACCTATGAGGTTGCTCTGGAGATGCATAGGGTCCCTCAAGAGGATTATGGCTAGTCTGTGGAGGCACATACCTAGTGAAGGGAGGGATGCTGTGCTGGCCCTTGAAAAGGGGGATAGGCTGAGCTACCCCCACCCTCCCATGAAGGACACCCTTCTCAGGAAGTATGGCCTCACCCTAGAAAAGTACAGGCAGACATTTAGGGACAGTCAGAAGCTGCCCCATGAGTCAGGGGTGGATTATCGGGATTCCTTTTACAAGGCAATGATGTCGGGTGAAGGGAAGTGAAGTGAAAGATTACCAAGGGCTGTACAATTTGATGGCAAGGGAACACATGTCAAGTCATTGTTTTGCAGGGCTGTATGAACATCTGATTGACAGCAAGCTCTCTGATCCCAGGAAATGTTTTAAGGAGGTGGACCACTGACTCAGCACCATGGTCCACAAGAAGATATCTGGGGGAATCACCACAAGGGTGGACAGGCTCCCTACCAGAAGAAAGGGGGGGTGATAAAAATGAAAATGGGCTCTCTAAAGGTCTCCAAAATGGTTCCACAAAGGAGGATTCCTAATCCTCACCTAAGCATAAGAAGAAAAGGTTGCCTGATCATAAGTGCTCAGGGAAGTTCACCCCTAAGTGTTGTGAGGGCCAACATGTCGGGCACTTCCAGGGTGATGTAATGTTTCCCAAGAGGGCACAGAAACTCACTGATAGGCAGACACTAAGCCTGCCTAGCTTAGTGCTTGGGGAGGAGATTGTCCCAGTTAGTATGGGGGAAGTGCAGAGGTTACCCTACTGTCTTGGGTGATAGAGAGATGGTGCCAAAGGCCCACATGCCTAGCAACACTGAAAAATACAGGCAGTGTTTCACCATTAATAGGCGATGACTGGAGGCTTTGAGAGACACACAGCCAACCGGACAACCGTCAGGTGTCAGCTGGTGTCCTCAAGCAGGTAATCCCTAATGTAGTCCACCAGATTATAGTGGCTCTGGTTCTCTTTAAATGGGGGGGGGTCTCAGGCCTGTTCAGCGGTGCTTGCCCTGTTCAGCGGTGCTTAGAGGTGGTTGTAGGAGGTGTCACTTTAGGTGTTTTGGGTGCAGGTGCAGGTACTGGAGGCTGTCGTGAGGTGGATGGATGTTGGGTGTGTGGGTGCCCGCGTTTGTGTACTTTGGGAGGGGGCGCCACAGACACACTGAGAGAGGACACAGGGGACTTGGAAATAGGAATGGGGGTGGTGAGTGCAGGTGAGCGGGGTGTCGTGCTGGGTGTTCTGGTGCGAGTCCTAGTGCCTGTAGATGTAGTGCATGCAGATGAGAGTGTAGACGATACTGGAAGGGAGGAGGGAGACGACGACGAGGGGGACACAGTGGAGGCAGTGGATGTTGCTGTGTCTGCATGTGTGTGATGCTTGTGTGAGTGCCTGTGGGTTGTGTGGTACCTATGTTTGCCTGAGCTACTTTTGGGTGTTGAGGTGTATGCATGCTTGTCTGATGGTGTGCTTGGGACAGGTTGGGGTACAGGGGATTGGGTCTGGGTGGAGGAAGTTGGAAGGGGGAGGCTAGAGACAGGGACAATGGCTGCCATCAGTGCTGAGGCCACAGATTGCAGGGTTCGATGATGGGCAGCCTGACCAGAATGAATGCCCTCCAGGAATGCATTAGTGTGTTGCAACTCCCTTTCTACACCCTGGATGGCATTCACAATGGTAGACTGCCCAACAGTGAGTGACCTCAGGAAGTCAATGGCCTCCTCACTGAGGGCAGTGGGGTGACTGGGGCAGGGCCTAAGGTGCCTGGGGCGAAGGTGATGCCCACCCTCCTCGGTGAGCGGGCACGGGCGAATGCTGAGGGGCTGCTGGGAGGGCGGTGCTGGTAGGGGAGGTGGTGGCTGTACCTGTAGAAGTGGGGGGCACAGATGGTGCCGCCACCACAAGGGAGCTCCCATCGGCGGACAAGTCTGTGTCGCTGGTTGGTGATCCGGTGACCGACATGTAGCTCCCCTCGCCCTCCGTCCCACTGGTGCATTCTGAGTCCGTGGTGTGGCCCTCCATGGCCATGTGGGATGCAGCTCCCTCGTGCCCCGGTGCCACTGTACCTCCGCCTGATGATGCTGATGCACACAAGAACAGGGAGAGCACAAAAAGGGGGAGGGACGACAGAAGAAAGACAGGTAGAGTGCATGGCTTACCGCTACTGTTGGCGGACAATACAGACACAGCAGCCACCTGCACAACGCCGTGCTCTTGGCCTCTAAAGATGCAATTCCTGGGACATGGCCTACATGGCTATGGTGGACATCTGCACACATGGATGCCACAGGGCCATCTATACCTGTACTTGGCCCACTACTGAGGTGGGGTGGAGTGCCACATGCCCCGCATTACGGAGGGGCTAGCATACGTATTTCTGCCTGGCCTAGGTACACCCACAGCCGTCCTCCCCCACCCAGACCCCTCAACTGCGCACCAAGTCCCTAGAATGAGAGTGTACTCACCCCCTTGTGTCTGCTGTGATGCCCTCAAGCGCCCATCCAACTCCGGGTAGGCCACCACCAGGATCCGGAACATCAGGGGGGTCATGGTGCGACGGGCACCCCTCCCACGTTGGGAGGCCATCCCCAGCTAAGCCTCCGCCGTCTTCTTGCTCCAGCGGCGAATGTCCTCCCATCTTTTCCGGCAGTGGGTGCCCCGTCTCTGGTGGACCCCCAGGGTCCGGACTTCCTTGGCGATGGCACGCCAAATGTCCTTCTTCTGGTGGGCGCTGACCTACATGACATGCACAGGGGAAGAAGAGAAGTCATTGCCAACTGCACCGTCGATGTGAGTGGCCCCCATCCCTACCCTTGCCATGTGGCACATGCATTCACACTCCTTCATGTTCCCTGAACTCTGCCCCCTTCCCTCTTACAACTAGCCCTCTCCACCCAGTCCTAGCCCATACAACGTGCTCCCTGTGTTCTTACCTGTTGGTCTGGAGGACCGTAGAGTAGCGTGTACTGGGGGAGGACCCCGTCTACTAGCTTCTCCAACTCCTGAGCAGTGAAGGCAGGGGCCCTTTCCCCAGACGCAGCAGCCATTGTCTCTTCCAGACCGAGGTCACAGCAGCACTTGCAGTGTAGGTCCTCTCCTGTCGAAGATCAGGTGATTGAACAGATAGAAAATGGCAGTCGCGTCCGCGGCGGTGACGTCCGCGGCGGTGCGTATCATCACCGCCAGCGCACTTCGTCATTGGCTCCTGAGACCCATAGGGTCCAATGTTAACCAATTCAGCATTGCGTCGCGGTCTACGACTGCCTACCGCGACGATGTACAACGCCAGCGCAGATACCTCACATTCCCATTGTCCCAGTTTAGAGGTCAGGCAGCCGCCATTTCAGGGGCCCACATGGCTTCATTTACTACTGCGTCACACATAGCTAGGCCTACACTCAACACACATACAGGAAGAGTTTTGTGTTTGGTGTCGTGTTCTGTGTATCTGTGGGTACATACCTGGGAATTTGTTGACTCTGTGGTCGCTGTTGTCCTTCCTAGGCACCGCCAGCTCGGATATTTGAGAAGATGGCGGAATCCTCCTGTGTACCGACCGCTGGTGGACCTGTTGACAATGGAGGAGCGACATTTAATCATCACCTACAGGTTTGACCGTGCCACTATCCAGGAACTATGTACCCAGTTGGAGCCAGACCTGATGTCACCAATCCGCCATCCCACTGAAATCCCCCCTGACGTGCAGGTGCTGTCAGTGCTCCATTTCCTTGCTAGTGGGTCTTTTCAGACAACAGTGGCCATGGCGTCAGGGATGTCCCAGCCTATGTTTTCCAACGTGTTGACCAGAGTGTTGGCTGCCCTGCTGAAACACGTAAGGAGATACATCGTTTTTCCTGAGGTTGAGGATTTGCCCCCAGTGAAAGGTGACTTCTATGCCCTTGGAAATATCCCCAACATCATAGGTGCTATTGATGGGACCCATGTAGCTCTGGTCCCCCCCCACAGGAGTGAACAGGTGTACAGGAACCGGAAGAGTTATCATTCAATGAATGTCCAGATGGTATGTTTGGCAGACCAGTACATCTCCCAGGTAAATGCTATGTTCCCTGGCTCAGTGCATGACGCCTACATCCTGCGGAATAGCAGCATCCCTTATATGATGGGTCAACTCCAGAGGCACCGTGTGTGGCTATTAGGGGACTCTGGTTACCCCAACCTTTCCTGGCTATTGACCCCAGTGAGGAATCCCAGGGCAGAGGAACGCTACAATGAGGCCCATGGGCGGACTAGGAGGGTGATCGAATGCACCTTCGACCTCCTGAAGGCCAGGTTCAGGTGCCTCCATATGACAGGTGGTTCCCTATTCTACTCACCGAAGAAGGTGTGCCATATCATCATCGCCTGCTCGATGCTTCACAATCTTGCTTTGCGACGCCAGGTGCCTTTTCTGCAGGAGGATGGTCCAGATGGCGGTGTTGTGGCAGCTGTGGAGCCTGTGGACAGTGATGAGGAGGAAGCTGAGGAAGAAGACATAGACAACAGGAAGTCAGTCATACAGCAATATTTCCAGTGACACACAGGTGAGAACAAATTTGTTTTAACATTATATTCACTTTCACACTTCTACCTCTATCCTGTCTGTTATTTAATAGCAGTATTTGGTCACTGAGTTGTACCTTTCCACTACGGTTTCACAGGTGTGGTTACCAACGTGTGTCATCTGCTTGCATCCTTCAAGGACTTGTGATGTGTGACATAGGTATGTTGGCTTTACCATTGAGAACGCATTTTGACACTGTCATTGATAATACAAATTTACCAAATCACAGACTGACTCCAGATTGTTTTGTGGTTCAAGGGTGTTTATTGAAGTGCTCAAAAATGGAGGGGGGTTGGAAAATGGTGATGGGGGACGGTGGAGGAATGTCCATGGCAGAGTCCAGTCTATTGGTCACACAGGTGCACTGCCCATATGGGGATAGGAAGTGGAGCTGGGGCAGTTTAAGTATGGACAGGGTAACAAAGTGGGACAGTGGGAGGACAATCAGGGTGGTCTCATTTCCTGGCGGGGGTCTTGCCATCTTGTTCTGTCCTGTTCCTGGATCTCAGGGACCGCTTGCCTGGTGGTTGTCCGTCTTCAGGGGGTGGGGTGCTGGTGTGGTGGTCCTGTGGCAGGGCATCCTGTCCACTAGCGCCAGCGGAGGTGGTGGGCAGTTCATCGTCCAGGCTAGTGTTAGGGGCCCCTTGGACTGCCACGGTGTCCCTCATGGTCTGCTGTATGTCCTTCAGCACCCCTACGATGGGGCCCAGGGCGGAGCTGATGGTCCTGAGCTCCTCCCTGAACCACAAATACTGCTCCTCCTGCAGGCGCTGGGTCTACTGAAACTTGGCCAGGACCGTCACCATTGTCTCCTGGGAGTGGTGGTATGCTCCCATGATGGAGGAGAGGGCCTTGTGGAGAGTGGGTTCCCTTGGCCTGTCCGCCCCCTGTCGCACAGCAGCCCTCCCAGTTCCCCTGTGTTCCTGTGCCTCCGTCCCCTGGACCGTGTGCCCACTACCACTGTCCGCAGGTCCCTGTTGTTGTTGGGGTGGTGGGTTATCCTGGGTTCCCTGTAGTGGTGGACACACCGCTGATTGACGTGTCCTGGGTACGGAGGTATGGGCCCGCTGGGTGGGTGCTGTGCTGGTGTTACCAGAGGGTGGAAGGTCAGTGTTGGGCTGTGCCTGTGCAAGGGGAACCGACTGTCCCGAGGCCCACGATGGTCCGGGCTGGTCATCAGGATCCAGTAGGGCAGAGCTGCTTCGTCACTTCGGGCCTCTTCTGTGGGTGGAGTGGAGATGCCTGGACCCTCCTGTGTGGTGACGTTCCTTAGTGGTCCTGCAGGGATATAAGGCCATGATTATTGCATCTGTGTGTGTAATGGTGTGCAATGGGTGGGTGTGCGTGTACCCCAGTGCAAGCATTCCTGTGTGTGGGTTTGTGTGATGATGGTTAGGGGGTTGTTATGGGTATGTGCAGTGAGCATGCTTTGGTGAGGGGTGACCATGCTTAGTTGTGTCATGCAGGGCTTGGTGTTGGGATGTGTGGTTTGTGTTATTAGTACATTAGTGAGGAGTTGGAGTGATAGGGGAGGGGGTGAGGGTGGGGGTGTGTGATAGCATGCAGGTAGGGTGGGGGATATGATAGTGAAGGATTGACTTACCAGTGTCCATTCCTCCACCGACTCCTCCATGGCCCTCTGGATGCATGATGGTCAAGACTTGCTCCTCCCATGTTGTCAGTTGTGGGGGAGGAGGTGGGGGTCCGCCGCCAGTCCGCTGAACCGCAATGTTGTGCCTGGAGACCACTGAACGCACCTTCCCCTGTAGGTCATTCCACCTCTTCCTGATGTCCTCCCGATTTCTTGGATGCTGTCCCACTGCGTTGACCCTGTCGACTATTCTGCGCCAAAGCTCCATCTTCCTGGCTATGGATGTGTGCTGCACCTGTGAGCCAAATAGCTGTGGCTCTACCCGTAGGATTTCCTCCACCATGACCCGGAGCTCCTCCTCGGAAAACCGGGGGTGTCTTTGGCGTGACATGGGGTGGTTTGGGTGATGTGTGGGGTGGTGTCAGTGTTGATGTGTGTGGTAATGTGTAGTGGTGTGTGGTGTATTGTACGTGTAATGTTGTATGGGTGATGGTGTTTTGTGCCTCTGTGTGGTGGGGTTCTCAGTTGCTGTGCTCTCTGTCTCTCTGGCCTTCAGTCGTGAATTGTGGGCGTAGGGGTTTGTGGGTGATGTGGGTGTGTGTTTTATATTGTAATGGGTGTGTGGGAGTGGTGTGTGTATGTGTATCAGGTGTGTGTATTTTGAATTGTCCAATGTGGCGGTGTTTTGGTCTGTGTATTTTGAGCGCGGCTGTGTATACCGCCAATGGAATACCGCGTTTGAAAGACCGCCCCGTGGATTCGTGGGTCGTGATAGCATGGGCGTGTTTCTGTTGGCGTGACGGTGGAGGATTTGTTTTTGCTAGTTTTACACTGACCTTTGGTGTGGCGGACTTGTGTGGGGGTCTGAGTTTCGGCGGATTCCGAGATGTGTGTCATAATAGCTGTGGCGGAATTCCGCCGCCGCTGCAGTGTGTTGGCGGTCTTCTGCTCGGCGGTAAATGGCTTTTACCGCCAATGTTGTAATGACCCTCTATGTGTTTTCAATCTTCGAAGCTTTCAAACTCATGCAGTAGTTCCTGGAACTGGGACTATTGATTCCTACGGTATTGGTACTGCAGAAAAGCAAGAAGTGTTCTTACAATGACGTCCATGGTGTTCTGTTCGTACAGAGGCAGTCACCACGAGGTTGAAAGTTTCTTTCAATTTCAGATGCTCACACCCCAGTGCTAATCAGCCAAATATTAATACTCGTCCATAGGTTCAGACTTCAGGAAGGGCAATCAGACTTCAGGAAGGGCAATCTGACGTGAAATATATATGTGCACCAGAATTGTCTTTTCAAACGTCACGCCCAACATTATCCGTCACGCCCAACATTATCCGTCTTCCAGGAATCACAACACAGCTGCGTGGACCTGTGGTCCTAAACTAAACAACTTATAGCCTCATTACAGTATCACATGAGCGAAAAGAGATGTGTAGGATTAAAACAAACATTAACAGTCATTAGGACTGGATTTTGTGTATTGCATGCACACATATGCCTACAGACACAAAGAACATCACTTCACAAGCAAGCAAATATACAGACAGCAAAATACCTAGTTTCAGCCGTGCATCTGCAGACCGGTACACATAGTCAGTCAGTCAAAATAACTTTATTCAGCGTTTTGCCATAAAAGTGCACATGCATACATAAAAATCATCATAAAATACAGTACTTATTGCATACGTCAAAAGCAAATCTATTAAATCTAAGTTTAGCGCCCAAGCTTACTAAAACAGTATAAGATAATAAATACTTATAAAAACATATATAATAATAGGACAATATAGTAATAATACAATGCCTAGTTTCTCTTGATAAATGGTCACATTACCAGTTCATATCGGTTTCTAATAGTGATAGAAGATTTAATAAAACTAAGAAAAGAAATGCACATTTGTTTGGATGAGAGGCTTTGGATGCCAATCAATCCGTCTTTGTAGGAAGAAGTGTGCAAGTTACGCAAAATGGGTAATACAAAGGATTTCCTGGGAACTGAGTAAAGTTTACAAAATAAAATAAAATGGCAAGTACTTTGTTTCGAAAAATTATCGCAAGGGCATGGCGGTAGTGTTTTTTCCCACGCGCATTTTATCGGGAACGCCACTCTAAAATGGATCATATTAAATCTAAAAAGTACGAGTAAAGAGTATAAAGAAGGGGTCGGGAACCAAACAAAATAAGGTTCTAACAAGTCTGATGATAGAATTTGTATGTATGAATTAAAAGAACTCAATTTCTCTGCCACTTGGTATCTAAGATTCATAACATGCTCCTTATGTCGAAGTTTAACAATTTCTTTCGCATTGGCTGGCAGGAGCTCTGGTTTAAAATACATATACTCCAAGTCCAAGTTTCGGAAGCCATTGTGAACAAAATTTAGCCATGGAATTTTGTTACAGTTTGTTAATGAAATACAGTCTTTTACGCAATTGTGTGTTAAAGTAGCCGCCGGATTTGACCATACTGTTATCCATAGCAAAAGTGGGGCAATATCTATCAAATCTGTAATGTAGCGGATTCCCAGTTCCTCATGGCATAAAATGTTTGCTATGTTCTTAGGTACCATAAGTAACCGATGAAGGAATTTGTTCTCTGCAAGCTGTAGAATGCTTGGACTGATATATCCCCAAAGGCCACCCCCATATATCGCTGCCGAAACACATTTGGAGTTGTAGAGCGTAATGATCTGGTGGACCGGTCTGTGCCCTAATCTGCGGGCAAAACAAAAGATTGCCTCAACATTTCTTGCCAGTTGTTGGAACTTAAAATTCAAATGGAATTTCCAAGACAAAGTGGAACTTAGATACAGACCTAGGTAGCAGAAGTCTTTAACCTTTGTCAAGGTGTTCCCCCCACTCTAAAACATTTGGTGCGAGTGGATTTAGGACCGCAGGTCATAACGTATGATTTTTAAAAATTGACTTTCAAATCAAGCTCTCGTGTATGTGTTAAAAAAAGATCCAGGAGGGTCTGTAGACTATTGGCCGTGCGGGCAATTAAAACAGCATCATCGGCATATAATAAAATTGGCAATTGTCTAAAACTCATCCTGGGGAAATCCTTACCATTTTGGACCAAACAATTATACAAGCCGTTTATGTACAGTAGAAACAGAAAAGGTGCCAGTGTGCAGCCCTGTCTAACACCTCGATTGGAAGCAAGGGGATGAGACCTTTCACCATGTTGTCCAAACTGAATTAAAATAGAGAGGTCAGAGTATAAACGTTTGATCAAATCCAGCAAATCCTGCTCGATCCCCATTGTATCCATTATGTCCCACAGTTTTGCTCTGTTCACCATTTTAAATGCACTGGACAGGTCTATAAATGCTAAGTGGATAGGTTCCTTTTTGGCAATAACATATTTACTGAGGATAAGATGTAAATTTAGGGCCTGATCCACTGTGCCTAATCCAGGCCTAAACCCATATTGAATTGGCGATAAAATGTTTGTCCTTGCAACCCAATCCTCAAGCCGGGACAGAATAACACTCCCCAATATCTTTGCCGTTGAGTCTATTAAAGAGATGGGTCTATAGCAAGAAGGGTCAAGCCTATTACCCTTTTTGAAGATCGGGACGATTATTGCCATTAACCATGAGGAGGGGATAGTACTTTGAATAGCGTTGTTCAGAACATTTGTGATTAATGGAACCCACAGATCAGGTAAAGATTTAAATAGGTCCACCAGTATCCCATCGGGGCCAGGGGCTTTCCTTAATTTCATTTTAGTTATTGCTGTACAGACCTCGTGTGCCTCAAATAAAATGCCGCTCTTAAATGGAATTAGAGTATCCGAACATGGGAGGCCACGTACCTCCCCTCCATCATTAGGATTATTCGCAGATTGAAATACAGTAGAAAAATGGTCTACCCAAACCCCCTCTGGTATCAGACAGTCATCATCCCTATTTTCCTTTCCTGAGAAATATGGGTGATTAACCACCTACCAAAATTGAGAGGGATCCCGTAGTTCTGTCGCTGCCATAAGGTCTCCCCAAGCGCTAGTGCGTATTTCGTTCTTTCTTTCTTCAAGGGCTGATTTGTATCGGCCCCTGGCCTGTTTAACATACATATAGTCACTTGTGCACACAAACCTGAAAACACTGCTGCGAGGACCTGTGGTCCTAGACTAAACAACATAGATCCTCACTATAGTATCATATGTCTCAGGAACAAAGTGAGGCATGTAAGATCAAAAACAAATAGTGGCAAAGCCATAAGGACTGACTTTTGTGTGTTGCATGCATACAGACACAAAACATGCAAATATACGAACAGGCAAATACCTATATTCAGCCATGCATCTGCAAACCGGTACACATTCAGTCACGCATGCACACAAACCTGAAAAATACAGCTGCGTGGGCCTGAGGTCCTAGACTAAGGAACATAGTTCCTCATTACATATCGCATGTCTCAGGAACGAAGACAGCCATGTAGACAAACATTGACAAAGCCAATAGGACTAACTATTGTATATTGCATGCACACATATGCATACTGACACAAATAACATCAATGCACAAGCATGCAAATATACAGACAGCAAAATGCTTATATTTATCCATGCATTTGCAAACCAGTACACATACAGTCATGCATGCACACAAACCTGAAAACAGGTAGAGACGAACATAGACCTATAAGAACTCATATGGACACATCACCTGCCATGTAGTCAGCCATAGGCACAGATCAAGAAACAAGCTTTATTTTGCGTAAGTTACTTGTTTTATTCTTTAGGGGGCTCAAAGGCCATATTAAATCAGTAAATGTGACAGGAATGTGAAACGGAGGTTATGGAGAGGTGAATCAGGAAGTCTCCATCTAATTGGAATGATGTTCTCCAAAACGGAGTGGTAATATGTCTGCAGGAGAAGCAAGAGGGGAGTCTAAAGGGTGATGTGGCAAACAGTGAGAAATCAGGGCTTGAAGAACAGTTACAGATGGAACACGATTTGGGGAAGCCACGTAGAGCCAAATAGCCATGTCCACAAGACCACACACACAAGGACACACACACAAATCCACTCAGATAGCAAACATGTGGGAACACAAAGAGACCGTATGACAGACAGACAGAAAGAGAGAAGGATGAATGTATGGATGGATATATTTGTTGATAAAATCAAACTTGAGGAAGAAGAGAGGCCTGTGCTAATGCCTAATCACCTCTCCTTCACCAAATGCCTTATACTGAGTGTTGCAACGCTCAGTTTCATTGCCCTCTATTATCAGCAGGTAACAAAGCAGTGTCTTCTGCAAGCTCAGTCTACATTATATCCTTTGTTTGCTTGACATAATCTCACATACATAGCACTTCAATTCAGTCCCTGTATTTCATTAGTACTGCAATATAAGATTGTTAGGTTTGCAAAATTGTTCACTCCATACCAAAGAATATTTACACATCCCTAGATTTTCCCTTCACAAATCACTGCTATTAAATTAATTCGGCAATGGAGGTAAAGGAAGGCTTTAACTAAAGAAATCACTGATTTGTTAAATGAAGGCCCAGGAGCAAAGACAAGATGCGAGCATCCACCCAACATTCCAACTAAATATTTCTTATTTTGACGTTATACTTTCAAATGCATGTATGTGCTTTTTCGATGATACCTTATTTTATCTACATTGAAACAAAATCAAATGGCCTTTCGTATTTAACAATAAGAACAGCAGTCACTGTGCAAGAATATCTTTTAACCATTACTTCACTATGCTATTTGCATCTGCTAATATCTGCTCCTGGCAACTGATTACATCCAGTATTCACTGTAAGATAAGGAGGGATGTAACAGCTAGAGGCATGATTTCAAAATAAGGACATTACCATACCATCATCAAGGCAGTGATTTGAAGCACACAGTTGCTCTCTGTGCAAATGCCACTTTGTTTCTACCAGCATAAGCGGGCCAACAATGAAAATACCAACATTAATTAGCCTATGGAAAAGACAAAGTCCATTCCTGAACCATGTTGCTTTTATAACTCTCTCTTTTGCTAGGTCTGATCACTTCAGCTGGCATCAGTAGATAATGGAAGCCTGCAGTGGCACAAAGTGGGGCACCCTGTATTCCCTAGAACAAGGCTAATGAAAAAACATGTGTTTTACAAGGATTTCAATTTAATCAAAATTTAACTCCGTCATGGGTTTGGAAAGTAACGAGTTTAGAAAGTACAAGAGAAAGTAACAAACGTATTGTTCAACACCAAAGAAATATAACACAAAAGATGCAGATGTTCCAGGTTTGTATTTGGTTCATAATATGAAATCAAGTCTATTGGCTTTGCCAAGGGGTGAGCACATCGTTATTCAGAACAACTCTATTAGCTTTATCAAAGGGTGACCACATCAATATACAAGGCAAGCCTACTGGGTTGGTCAAGGGATGACCACATCAATATAGGAGGCAAGACTAAGAACTTTATCAAGGAGTCAGTACATCATTATATGAAGACAAGCCAGTAGGCTTTGCCAATGGGTGTCCACATCATCATACAATACAAGCCTATTGGCTTTGTCAATGGCTGACCCCATCAATAGACAAGGCAAGCCTATTGGCTTTCTCAAGGGGTGACCTTGTCATTACATGAACACAAGCCTATAGGCTTTGTCAACGGGTGACCACATCATTATACAAGACAAGCCCATTGACTTTATCAAAGGGTGACCCGTCAATGTACAAGGCAAGAGTATTGATTTTCTCATGAGTGACCCCATTATTATATGAAAGCAAGTCTATTGGCTTGTTAACGGATCACCTCATCATTTCAAGAGGACAAGCCTATAGGCTTTGTCAAGAGTTGACTATGTCATTATATAAGAAAATCCTATTGGCATTGTCAAGGGGTTGCCATATCAGTATACAAAAAAACCTACTGGCTTTATCAACAACATTAAACATGTTAGGGTCTTTTCTTTCACATTACTCAGATCACTGTTGCTGGGGCCACGTTGTATACACCCCAGGAGACGTGGTTACTTTTAGTAAATGATTTCTGGGGGGCTGCTGCTCTCCCTGCAGTCATGGACAATACGTTTGTAACATTTTGGTGGTGCACCTGCCGAGATTGGGGTAGGAAAGGGAGGGAAATATGCTGATTAACTCCTAAAGGGCATTATGGGATGTTCCTGGCAAGGATCAGTTAATAATAAATAAGTACCTCAGACAATCAGACCGATTCTTTTTTATTTCCGCCCACTGGTCCAGATATCCATAAATTTTTAACCTTAATTTCTCAAAAACGAATTACACCAAATTACAAAAAGCACAGTTCATGAGTAAGGTTCTAGCTTTCTGTCAAATTTGGTGTAATTCTGTTGAGCCACATGGGCTGTAGCACTTTTCACAATTCCCTATGGAAATTGCATGTTGAATGTGCATCTTGGGACCCCCTCTTTTTCTTGGCCCTCTTATGATGGATAAGTCCACTGAGTGGAGAGCTAAGTAGTTGAGCTTATCTTTTGGAATGTTTCGTGAAAATTCATCAAACTGTGCCAAAGTTATTAGCAAAACAAAAAAATTAATTTCCTATGGTAACTATATCCTAACTACACACATGGAAATTGTATAAATTTAATGAAACATGCTTTAGAGTTAATGGTACAATATAGTTTTTTTTTGTTTTAAAATGTGTGTCTTTCATCACAAAATGACAAGGGTGCTCACCTCAGTATTCAAAGTAGATTCTAAGGGATATAAAAATATGGTGACACGAAGAGGTGCTTAAGGTAAATTGCTACGTGTAGATAAGTCACTATGCTTAAGAGCGCATGAACAGTTAACTCCAACATAGAATGTTGATTCAAGATCTGAACAAGGTGAAGCTAATTACAGGATTCAAAAAACATGGTTAATAAACCCCTTAAATGCTGTGGTGTCTGGTACTCCTGTTCTGGATACTTTACCCTACGTTTAAAAATTGTGTAAAACTTCGTGACTCGTGACCATGATGTACATATACGTAACAAGAGATAACCAAAAGGACACACTAAGGATTAACCTAATTGACAACTGAGGTCAGAATATATACTAGAGAAAACAGTCAGAATACACTTCACAGCCTACCACAGCATCCCAAAAGACTACTGTCAATTAAGGAAAGGTTAAACTGGTGGAGACGAAAGGCTGTTAAGGGAGTTTTAGAGTTTTCCTCACGTTTTCTCTCAATATTCTTTTATCAGATTTAACTTGTAGACATTACAGCAAAATACAATCACATTCAACCGCAACATCACCAGATGGCAAAGGTTACACGATGTCACTTCCTTTGCAGCTATTCTGGGAATTCACGTCCATGCTGCTTTGTCGACTTCAAAATTTCGATTTTCACTTTTTAAAATGTAGGGGATTGAATAGTCTAAGCACGCACCTGTACAAAGTGGCTGTTGGGCATGGGTAATATATATATATATACAGGGAGTTCAGAATTATTAGGCAAATGAGTATTTTGACCACATCATCCTCTTTATGCATGTTGTCTTACTCCAAGCTGTATAGGCTCGAAAGCCTACTACCAATTAAGCATATTAGGTGATGTGCATCTCTGTAATGAGAAGGGGTGTGGTCTAATGACATCAACACCCTATATCAGGTGTGCATAATTATTAGGCAACTTCCTTTCCTTTGGCAAAATGGGTCAAAAGAAGGACTTGACAGGCTCAGAAAAGTCAAAAATAGTGCGATATCTCGCAGAGGGGTGCATCACTCTTAAAATTGCAAAGCTTCTGAAGCGTGATCATCGAACAATCAAGCGTTTCATTCAAAATAGTCAACAGGGTCGCAAGAAGCGTGTGGAAAAACCAAGGCGCAAAATAACTGCCCATGAACTGAGAAAAGTCAAGCGTGCAGCTGCCACGATGCCACTTGCCACCAGTTTGGCCATATTTCAGAGCTGCAACATCACTGGAGTGCCCAAAAGCACAAGGTGTGCAATACTCAGAGACATGGCCAAGGTAAGAAAGGCTGAAAGACGACCACCACTGAACAAGACACACAAGCTGAAACGTCAAGACTGGGCCAAGAAATATCTCAAGACTGATTTTTCTAAGGTTTTATGGACTGATGAAATGAGAGTGAGTCTTGATGGGCCAGATGGATGGGCCCGTGGCTGGATTGGTAAAGGGCAGAGAGCTCCAGTCCGACTCAGACGCCAGCAAGGTGGAGGTGGAGTACTGGTTTGGGCTGGTATCATCAAAGATGAGCTTGTGGGGCCTTTTCGGGTTGAGGATGGAGTCAAGCTCAACTCCCAGTCCTACTGCCAGTTCCTGGAAGACACCTTCTTCAAGCAGTGGTACAGGAAGAAGTCTGCATCCTTCAAGAAAAACATGATTTTCATGCAGGACAATGCTCCATCACACGCGTCCAAGTACTCCACAGCGTGGCTGGCAAGAAAGGGTATAAAAGAAGGAAATCTAATGACATGGCCTCCTTGTTCACCTGATCTGAACCCCATTGAGAACCTGTGGTCCATCATCAAATGTGAGATTTACAAGGAGGGAAAACAGTACACCTCTCTGAACAGTGTCTGGGAGGCTGTGGTTGCTGCTGCACGCAATGTTGATGGTGAACAGATCAAAACACTGACAGAATCCATGGATGGCAGGCTTTTGAGTGTCCTTGCAAAGAAAGGTGGCTATATTGGTCACTGATTTGTTTTTGTTTTGTTTTTGAATGTCAGAAATGTATATTTGTAAATGTTGAGATGTTATATTGGTTTCAATGGTAATAATAAATAATTGAAATGGGTATATATATTTTTTTGTTAAGTTGCCTAATAATTATGCACAGTAATAGTCACCTGCACACACAGATATCCCCCTAACATAGCTAAAACTAAAAACAAACTAAAAACTACTTCCAAAAATATTCAGCTTTGATATTAATGAGTTTTTTGAGTTCATTGAGAACATGGTTGTTGTTCAATAATAAAATTAATCCTCAAAAATACAACTTGCCTAATAATTCTGCACTCCCTGTATATATATATATATATAGTGTTACATAAATATGCTGTCTTAATTTCAGTTACTCTCTCGGTAAAAGTAGTTCGAATTTAGGAGTGTAGCCCATATGACTCGTACACTTGCATTAGGCTGCATACTCCGACGCAGGCGTCATACCTCTTCTCAGGGATCCTTACATATAAGCGTTCATTCCTCGACACCCCACCTCATGGCTACTCGTTATAACACGATATGTTACTTGCTTTTAGAATGACTACTCAACTTATTTTTTATATCTCCTATCAACCGAAAAGGAATTTGCTGAGTCGCTCCTAGGAATAGAAATCGTGGCTAGCAGCTATGTACACATCTCTGCAGGAAGTGTGTTACCCCTCCAGTCTCTAGACCCCATAGCACTCTCGTAAGCTTAGAAAGTTTAGAAATTACCTCCTCTGAGACTTCCAGCAGAGTGACGCTGATGGACACCAGTCCGGAGAAGCCAGCATCCGGAAAAGCGAGACCCTCTACGTAGAAAACGTGCTCGTGCTCACCGTTGTACTGCACGCGGTAGAACAGCTTCTCTCTCCCCAGCACGTGCTGGAACTCACTGCTGGAGTTAGTCCCTGGATAAAAACAGCAGTTACAGCTTCTCACTAAGAGGAATGGTACTGGTATGCATACTGGCCTCCATTCACTGGCTATCACCAAAAGGTGGCTCAGCCATGGAGGTTCCTGACACTTCCTTATATTACACTATTTGCATGTGACACCTCTATCGTTGCAATCTCTTAGAACAGCGTACAGGGTTTTTTCTTTAAAATTCCAAATAATTTTGAGCAGCAGTGGGATGTTTTCAGTGGGCACCCTTAACAGTGTCCCCTTAAAGGAAGAATAATTCAACTAGTATCACAGTAAATTGTGACAAAGCAATTCAGTTTTCTAGATTTTCTTTTTTGCATGTTATCCTTTATGATTTTTATTTCTATATGTACACATCATTTTCAAATCCAACACACTTTTCGCACATCAAATAAGGAACATTACTAATATTTCCCATAATTAAACATATTTCAGTTTTATTTTTGAACTGGGAATTCTCTTTCCTTCTAGAACTTAAATTGTAAGACTGTATTTTAGCACACTCATCTTTAAAAAAGTAGTGACCAGTGGGGGCTGGTGACATTTGAAAGTGGTGGGGAATAAAGTGTTGGGTATTTCTTTTATCTAGCGAGTGGAGCGAGCAAGCTCAATGGACAAATATGGGGTCTAGGGTGGGTCCTCCTCCCAAGAAATTTTTTAAAAGAGATTGACAAATTGTGCATTTGAAAAGAAATACATTTAGTGAGAAATCAAGGGTTATAAAGCAGTAGGAATGTATAGTCTTGAAATGTTAAACACATTAAAAACTGCCCCATATCTTACGGCATTTATATGTTCACCCTTGACTTTAATTTACGGATTGCACACTGGAACAACTTCGGGCCCTTTAAACTCTGTGCTTACCCAGTGTCTTGCACTGCATGCAGCATCAACATTGGAGGAAAATGCTCTAACAGGCACCAGGAAGCACCAACAGCTGTTGGCTGCTATCAGTCATACAGAAATATGTGCAGAAAGGTCTTTGAGTGGGCTGAAAAAAGTGGGGGTTCTCTAAAAGGGAACATGCAAAATAAATGTCTGTGATTCCTGGAAACCTGCCATGTATTTTAGTTTCTCTCTGAGACGTTATTGCATCCAGAAATATAACACAACAACTGACATACACCTAAAACCTGTCTGTAATGTTGGCTTTGTCAGTGGTTGTTATAAATGATAAATGACTAACAACAATGATTAGTTATAAATATTTAACATTGGAAATGTTTCAATTCTGACATTTGGTACAGCAAATTAAATAATATTGAGGCCTGCGAAAGGAGTAGGGACTTCAGTTATGTGAGCTTTATGTTCGATATGTTTGCCCTTTTTCTCTTCACCTCAGCCATCTGCACATTTTCAACCTCCTCTCTCCTCTTCAGCACCCTCATTTCACTCTCGCCTGATTGCACTTTCTCGCATCTCCCTCATTTTACCACCTCAAGCATATTAAGCACTCATTCACATTTAAGCACTTTATTTCCTTTTGCCTTCTAAATATTTTGATGTCTGTGTACCCTCTTCACACACACTTACACTGAATTTCAATAGTAACTGGAATACATGACCATTATCCTGTGTGCTCTGCAGAGGTGCCAACACACTGACAGGCACTTTGCTTTACCTTTAGCCTCAGCACCAGCGCTCTCAACCAAACCCCCTCATAAACACCTGGCATGAGTCAAAGTGTGCACTATGCAACAGTAATACAATGCATGAAAAAATACAGAAATACCGCATGATGAAACAGTTAACTCTCTTGATGAATGCAACATTATTAAAACATGTGAAATAATAGAGGACCTAAATCGCTTTTTACATTCATTGTTTGCATATCAAACTATATTTTTGGCATTAATGTGAAGGGCATGCCGATCGGGCCAGTTTTACAACCATGCAGCAGATAAGTGCCTTTACTGTAAGTACATATTTCTCCCTTTGCGCTTGAATCTGATATTTAGATCAGTTTCACGAGGGAACAAGAACCCCAATCATCAGTTGATTCAATTTCGTGAGGGAACAAATACAGCAGCTCCACTTCTAAAGGAGACAGTGATCTGCAACTAGGGCCTGGGCTGTCACAGTGGGGAAGGTTAGCATGACAAGGCGCCTCAAAACAATAAAAATAACAGATGATTGGCATTATAACACTTACCAAAGCCAAGACACTAAATCACACCTGCTTGCATCCACTTCTTTTGCGTGATGAGTGGGAAAAGAGTGGGATCATGCCTGTGGATGACAGATGGCTGCCCTCAAGCAGGGATAAAGACTCTGAAGCTCGAAACCATTATGCTAAAAGCGTCACTGGCCAATAGCAGATACTGCCATAGACCACAATGGATATGAAGGGCTTTAGAGCAGTCAGCCCTGCGTCATGAGCCACAGTGTAGAAAGTTGATTTACTGCCTGGCTTCTGTCTCTTGCTTCAAGGCGATGCAGGCCATGCAGCCTGGGACAGACAGCTCAGACTTAAATGCTTTGACTTGTTTAGAGATACGATTGCATTTCTGAATAAATCCATCTATTTCTTATTTTTTGCTATAAATGTATAGGAAGTTCAGAGGGGCACAGCTCCTCAGCCCTACAGGATAACCTGGTCCTGGTAGGGGCTTCCTCTGCAAAACCAAAGGGATATCTTTACATCATTTCTTTCTATAGTTGAGTCTTATTGTCACCGATAGCCTCATGCACTCTTTGCCCTATTTCTCTCTGTGTAAGAAGGTAGTGAAAGGTGTGTTAATTTGAAATTTCTCAACTTCAAAGGGATGGGCTGTAGAGAACTTCATGCCTATTACGGTCTTACAGTTCTATGAAGTTCCCCTAAATCACTTCTTACTTATGTCCCTGTGCTTCAGTCACCCAGCTATAAATCACCAGAAGCCCTGGCAGGGCATAAGATTGAACAGAAGATCACAGCGTTGGCTAGGCACATACTTCATGCATTTTAATCCATGAGGGAGAGATGGGTTTCCCACCAATCCCAGAATGCTGTGGAACGCTACTGAGCATGCAGCCGATAAGAAAGTCTGAAAGCCACATTCAAGAGATCTTCCAATGAGCCCCTACCTCGTCCAACTTGTTGGTGATGAATATGTTACTGTGATAGGCAGTACCTCCCACAAGCCTAACCTTGTCAGGAGCCACTTATGCTTTTTAAAGGCGCCTCTTGTGTGTTTACTTTACATTACAATGTTTTGATTCACACCCTCCCAGATCTTAGCTCTTTAGACAACTGGATCCAGGCTCTCTGCCAGTTATTAGTCCTTTGAAAGAACAAACTGTACATTTTGATTAAGGTTACCCCCAATCCACCTTTCCACCCCCCCACGCAAACTACCTTGGAACCAATACAAACTTTTGAGTAGATATTTATTCGTGAGGTGGAACTTATACAAATCAGTAACTTTTTTGTAAACGTATCTAAAAATGAGAGAAGAGCCCTTAAAGAACTTGAGCTAAGATGAGATTTTGTGATAAAGACCACCAGATAAGGGGGGAGCAGCAGTTATTGTCCCTGTTGAAATGTATGACAAAGAATGCAGATGGTTGTTATTTAATGAGAGGAGCTATAAGATCTTGAAGGAAAACCCTACCCCACCTCTCCAGAACCAGAAAGATAATGGTGGAGGAAGCCCTAAATATGGGATGGATCACTGCCAAAGAGGCACTTTTCTCGACACCAAGGGAACCTCGAATGGCATTATTTTACAGCCTGCCCTAAGTACACAAAAACAGTTTTCCCCCACAGGGATGCCTTAGTATGTCTTGAATCATGTCCATTCTGGAACTGCGTTCACGATTCTGTGACTGGTTCTTAAGACCACTGGTGAAGAAGGTGCCTTCATATCTGAAATACAACAAAGTTGTGCTCGGCCTCCTAAGAACTTTGAGCTTTGATTCGGAACTGGACCTATTAATGACAATGGATATAGAGGCTTTAAATATCTCTATACCATAGGCACAAACTCTCTGTGTCATTTAGAATATGCGTAAGGAATCAGACATAGATAACATTACACCCATAGAGTTCGTACTCGACTGTACTAGGTTAGCCCTGAGCGAAATTTTTTAACAATGTAAAAACACACTATATCATCAAATCAAGGGCACTTCTATGGGGAGCACTTTTGTTCCACGCCTAGCTTACATGTATGTCCATCATTTGGAGTGTATTAAGTTGAAAGAACCACGGCACATCCAAGCATTCCAAATGTAAGTCCTTTATTCTTCTTGGGTATTCAATGAAAACAGCAAACGTTGTACCAATCCATGTATATACAGCCGACATGTGTTTCGTTGTGAAAACGACTTTTTCAAGGCTCATTAAAGACTGTAAGTTATTTGATCTGTGTTACAATATGGTCGTCTTGTAATATTCGGTGTAGAAGTTGCTTATCACATGTGTGGATATATCAATATATATTTGACGGTACACCTTGGTAATGAATCTAGGTTTGTACCAGGACCATGATAAGTCCAACAGTTGTGTGCTCGATCCCGTTTCTTGTTTGTAGTGGTCAGAAAAAGTGGAGTGTACCCATCTATACTGTAATACCAGCCCATCCCTAGCAAATAACAGACTATGGCGTTGGTTCATTGGTGATGTTCAAAAAGTATGGAGAGGTGATATGGCATTGGCTACAGAGTTCTCTACCTGGGTCAATGCCCAGGATCCGTTCTTACGATTTACTAACACAATTGATAGAAACACCATTATTTTCCTGGATCCTACCATTAATATTGTAGATGACACAGTAACTCTATGGTGCATGAAAACCTACTAACAAAAGTAGATAATTTAATTTTGACAAACACCATCCTAGATCCCTGAGGGAAAATCTAGATTTTGGCCAGTTTTTGTGCATCAGGTGTAACTGCTCTGATATAATTACTTACAATGAACAGGCAGACTGGCTGAAAAATTGGTGGCACGCAGATACCCATCAAGAGTGATCCCATGAACCAAAAAAAAGTTCATAATAATAACAGCAAGGCCCTTCTAGAAACACATCCCAAAGAATAGGGTGTTTACGCCTGTGTCCAACAAGGTTAAAAAGGTAATCTCCAAACACTGGGACAAATTGAAAAAAAGGGGAAGTAACTGGCCACTCTCTTTATTTTCTTTTAAACATATTGGGCCAGATGTAGGTAAGTAAAATTTTGCGACTTGCAAATTGCGAGTCATATCGACTCGCAAATTGCAACTCGCAAAATTGTATGCAGAAAGGTGTCTCAGACACCTTCTGCGACTCGCTATGGGGTTGCAAAGACCCACCTCATGAATATTAATGAGGTGGGTCGCATTTTGCAACCCCATAGCGAGTCCATGCATTCACAGGGAGGGTGGCCTGTTGAAGACCGCTGCCTACTCTGAAAAAACATTTTTCTCGGCATTCACAAAGGGGAAGGGGTCCCACGGGGACCCCTTCCCTTTTGCGAATGAGTTACCACTTCAAGTGGGTGGTAACTGCGAGTTGGTTTGCGACCGTATTCGCGGTCACAAAGCAACTCAGCATGGCGATGCAGTCGCAAATAGGAAGGGAACACCCCTTCCTATTTGCGAGTCGCAGCCTCAAATTGTGAGTCGCTACCGACTCGCAATTTGAGGTTGTGCATCGCGTTAGGCCTTTTGCATGCCACAAACTGCGTTTTTCGCAGTTTGCGACATGCAAAAGGCTTCCTACATCTGGCCCATTATGTCAGTCTCAGGGACAAGCTGGTACACACTGAGCCCTTTCATGACACTAATGACACCAAAGCGGCTAGAACTCTACGGGGCCTATCCCTAGGCGTGTGACACTTCCCTTGTGGTAACTGCTCGGCCTGCCCCTTCACTAAACATCTGAAAGAGATAGATATTGGCACAGACAGTTCCTGGATTCTCAAGCAACATACTAACCTTAACACTGAAAACGTGATATATATATATATATAACCACATGTCCCTTTAACAAAAGATAAATAGAGAGTACAATCCAAAAAATCCGGCTAAGCAACTGTGAACATCGAAGTACGATCTGATGCAGAAAAAGTGCCACCTGCATGACTAAACATTATCTTGAGAATCAACATTCAGATTCACCCCATGATATATCTTATAAAAGTTGGCACAGGGTGACCTTGGGTGTAACTACACAGTTCCATTTTTGAATCATTAATTGTTATGCATGAAAATACAGACAGATGATTGTAATCACACCAATGGGTACAGATAATGCCCACAGCTAATTATAAGTACACTGACCACCCTGTTATCATGATGTCCACTCATAATGCTTATCCATTTTTGAATCATGAATTCTTATGCATGAAAATACATATAGATGATTGTAACCACACCAGTGGGAACAGATAATGTCCACCACTCATTATAAGTACACTGACCACCGCTTTTACCATGATGTCCGTTCATAATGCCTATTCACTGTTGAATCATGACTTTTAATACACGAAAATACATACACATGATTGTAACCACACCAACGGGTACAGATAATGCCCACCACTAATTATAAGTACCACAACAGCAACATGTCGACAGGAACACACTGAGGTTGTGACATCGCTAGCCATGTTTCTTAGGTCACCATTGAACCTGTCACACATCTGAAATTACTGTACAGTCTAATGTTAAGATGTCAATGATCACATCGTTTGAGTGGGTTGCCTAAATGTCACCTTGCAAATTGTAAGTGTCTCAATGATGTTTACATTAATCCATTGCATAAGTCTAAAGGTATCCGATGTCCAGGGTACATTGATATGAACGTGTTAACAACACTGTCAATGTTTACCTGTGTATGGAACTATCATCTCACCCCCAGTGAAGCCACAGGGACACCTGTTTCACAAGTCACAATGCTCGGGAGGGCACACTGTACTGCAAATCCCAAAACATACTGCTGACAACCGGTTAGCAGCCAAACACTCGTTCAGCCAAGGAAACAACACAATGCGGATGGTAAATCCTACAAGCTTAGGATGCGACATAATAACACAAAAGAGTCACAGACAACACAAGACAGCTACTGCCATGCAAGGTGATTACAATAGGGCTAGCTACATCAACATGATCCCATTCATTTTCTCTTGCAGCTGATCAGGGGTATGGCATCCAGCCATGGATAATGACACCTATTGGCAACCCGAGTACTGCAGCAGAGCGTGCCTACAATGACGCACATAGGAGGACACGCACCATAGTCGAGAGGACCTTCGGCATCCTCAAGTCAAGGTTCTGATGCCTCGACATCACTGGTGGTAGCCTCCTATATTCCCCAGAAATGGTCTGTAAGATCATCCTAACATGTGCTATTCTGCACAACATTTGCATAAAAAGGAACATTCCCCACCTGGAACCCGAGCCACACATGCCTGAAGAGGAGGAAGAGGAGAATGGTGGCCTGCAACATGAGGGGGAACAACAGAATACGGCCGCTGGTTTATGTAGGCGGCAAAATATTGTGAACAATTTCTTTTAAATATAATCACCATCAACACTTTATGAACTAATTTAAATAAACACCTATAATAAATACCATATCATAGTTTGGCTATTCATTTTTGCACACCTTCATCTCTAACTATCAGAATAAGAGTGTTGCCTCATGGAGCATTGCTGATATACCGATTAGGACACTGAAAATCCCAGAGCAAATGTGATGCGTATCACACAATGGTCACATACACACACACAGGAAATGACATATATCCTGTACATTTCACCTTTAAAGGGCAATAGCAGAGGACCACACCTATTTCACACATACATGTTGAAATCATGGTTCATTGCAGCATATGGCTCACAACTAAGACACCATCACTCAATTTGGGGAAAAAAAGCCTCATACAAGAGGCAGTGGATGTGCTTTGCATCAGTAAGAGGAATGTATGACCAGACCCTTGACAGAAGTAAGTCCAACTGCATCCAATATTTGCAAGGACTATCTGTGACCAGAGTTCCATAGAAGCAGTACATAGACAGCACAAGTGCCACACATATGAGCAGCATTGCGCACATGACATTCCATGCACATGTCCGCCCATTTCCTAACTCCTGACACACCAATGCACCTGGTCGCAACCCACCTGTCTAAAGAGATCCCTGGAATAGTAAGATGTGTACCCTGATATTCCCTCCTCTACACACACAGCTTGTCAATAGCAATCCAGTGTGCTACACCCTTTCCTATGGTATACCATTCTCGTAGAACAACTGACTGCATGGACGTCAGGTCAATTAATACACAGGCTTCTAGTTTTCAAGCCCTGTTAGCACCTGTAGATTGCTTCCCATGTGAAAATGTCTGTTGGCCATTAGAATGCAAATCTCACCTACAGGACTTGTGAGAAACAGATGCAGCCCACACCTGTGATCACCTCCATGCACACCACCCATTTCAACAAGCACTGCCCCTGCTGATGCCTGGAACAACATAGGAGTTGCCATTTTGTCAAATACACCGTTAAGCATTTATACTAATTAAGCCGTGTAACACAGCCCTTGGGTTCATTTGTCACCTTCAAAAACACAGGACATACACAGTTTGACATGTCAACTGTCTAGTTCATCCTCCAAACAGTCTTAGTCAGACCACTGATTATGTAACTTGTTAAATTGCTGGATCCTGATTCACCCTGCATCCTGTCAGCCTGACTGGCATCTGTCTGTGCGTCACCCTAAAGTATCCATGTGGCTACATATGTACCACACTTGTGTTAGCAAACCTCTCATTCCTAAGAGGGTATTTGGGCATGTGCTTCTTCAATGCATGCCCAAATACATTGTATAGCATCATCTGCCTTTTAACTGTACCATATGAGTTAAATCCTCTGTGAAAACCAAGATTCATGGCCCATCCCTTGTCTGGGTCTCCTTTATGCATGAATGACAAAGTGTGACAGTGTCCCAGGGCCGTATGCAGGGATTGGGTTCGGGGCCTTCAGCAGAACCAGCAACCTCTGATAATGTCCATGAAAAATCCACACATGTCAGGACCCCGACAGTTCACACACAGAATTACATTGCTCACAACATATTGATGGGCCGTGTGTGGTGAATAGCTGCGAGAATAATCAGCACAGAGGCTATGATGTTCCCAGATGCAGTGGGAATTACAGAGGCTAACCTGTGTACAAATGTTGTAATGACACCTGCCGGAACATGACACCTGAGACATTATCTCACTCAGCACACCAAGGTTGCCCTGTTGACTGTCTCATTACATGTCTTCAGTGACAGGGTGGACCATCCCCATGTAGGTTCTTATGTCCACATCCACTTTACTCACATTGATCAACAAAGGATACTCAGTAGATACAGGAGTAGCTGCCACTGACTCATGATGAGTCGTGGACCTAACTGTGAAAAATGACACCCCAAAAAATATACAGGCTCAAGACTGGACCACACACATGAACAAGACACCTCTGTGCAATTGATCACTGGAAATATGTGGACATGTGCTGCCTCGTCTGCTGGTCCACCACAGCCACTTGAGAGTTGTGGCTCAGTTATATGACCTCAACTGTGGCATCATCATACATTTGTGGTTCACCTTTGGCTGTCTGGGCAAACTACATGGTACCCACTTCCTCAATGCATGTGTATGACTCACTGTGGGATTCACCAACAAGTGCCTAGGAAGCTGTTACCAAAAATCTAGGACATAGGATGTTGAAAATGTGGACCATTGACATGAACAAGCGTCTGCTATCTATCTGGTGCATGCTTTGTCATATGTGGTGTCTACGTTACCCTAAATCTTGGAAGTGCACATAACGGATGTTGCTACATGTATGACTAACACATGTCCTCTCTCAGTTCCACAATGACTTGAATCTAAGGTTTGGACACATGGACTTCACATTCATACAAGCATATGTGCAATAATGCATCAGGTGATGCACGCACACTTGGTCAACAAATACATTAGTTGCCACAGCACAAACATTGAGCCATAGGCATTGAGGTATTGTACATATGTGCGTCACATAGCTATCCTCTCCTAATGCCAAACATGGCCAATTTGTGCAATACATATATGTAGGCAACACATATGGCCATCTAGTGCGTCAGCCAACCGTCAAAATACTGTGAAGGAAGTAGCGGGTCATGGTCCGCTGCAGTATGATGTCACACATGTGAACATACACCATCAACACCATGGTGGATGCCATCAGCCTATCTCTGATGTGTCCCAAATGTAACATAACATAAAAACAGAAAAAATCCCCCAAACCAGTTCATGCACTGAAATTTTGACTTTGCGGGCGTTATGCGTCATTTTCTTTCCACCAATACATAATTTGTGTCATTTTTTTGGACGCACAGGAGTGAAAATTAAGCTGCATCCAAATAATTGCACAGACTATTTACTATTATTTGGATGCGGGCTAATTTTCACTCTTGTGCGTCGAAAAATATGACGCACAAACTGTATGTGTGAAAAAAATATGACGCATAACGCGAAAAACGGTGGACATTTTATTCAGGAAGTGATGTAACAGGATATCCTGTTTACAGAACATGTACAGTATGTGTACTTTCACTTTCACTTTGCAGTCTGTGAATCTTCTAGACTGTGTGGCTGTGTTGAGAGTGGTGTCCATTGATTTTGTGCTTTTGTGTCCTGTGTGCTGTCTCTATTATCAATTTGTGAAATAAATATTGTTGGTGTATAGTGTCCTACAGTGTTTTGTGTACATTTGTCCAGATTTCTAGTGTTTTTGTTGTTTGTGGGAGTCTGTTGTGTGTAGTGCTAGTTTGGGGATAGTTGGGCTCTTTTAGTGGTTAAGTTTACCTTTCTTCTGTTTTTGTACCCCTACTTTCCCCCTTTTTCCCTTTCTATTTCTTTAACCCCTATTCCCCTTCTCATTTATACAATGTCTGGTAGGCCACGTCTTGGCAGGATGGGTGAAGAGGAGTTGGGGGGCTTCATATGGCTTGTGTGCCATTTCTTGCCACTGATGATCGAGGCAGGGTGATACAGGGGTATCACACTGAGGCACGCAGAATCCAGTGGGGAAAGGTGCTGCATCACCTGCAGCGTGTGTATGCCAGCCAGAGGAGTGACCACCAGCTGAAGCACCGGTGGGCTGACCTCATCACCAGGGAGCAGGATCTCTTGGACCACCTGGGAATCATGATTGGTGGCCCTGTTGGTGAGTACTAATCATGTAAATGTGCACGAATAAATGCTCTGTAGTGACATCAGGTGATCTGGACAATATCTGCCAGCTAACTTGCTGACTGTGTGTAATGCTGGCGAAACCTACAGGGTAATTGATGCACTATGGGAAGGATCACAATTGCTAGCTGTCAGGTAGCACGTGCTCTGCAAACTTATAGGATACTTTTCCGTTAAGTAAATTGGTGCTGCCTTCATGTCAGATAACCAAACAAAATAGGAGCCAATCATGTCTATATAGGCCACATTTGCCAGAGAAGTAAAGATGTACTAACATATTGGCTTACTTGGTTGACGCAATAGCTAGACTGACTTTAGAATCACTACATGATGCAGAAAATGAGTGCTGGCTTCACGTCAATTGATGATAGCAAAGTGGCCCAGACATATGTCTCATGTGAGTCTGGTGAATGTGGGAGGAAAGCGTTCATGGAAGTTCTATGAATGTTAGGGATTATTGTGGTCCTTCATCTTTTTGGACACATGTCAGATCGGTATTTGAAAACATTGTGAAAAGGTGTAAGGTGCCCTCAGCTAACATCTTAGACTGGTATTTGGAGTGAGTTGTGCCACAGTTCAATTAGGGATGGCAGTCCAAAGGTATGCACATGGCTTCACATCTCCATGGTTGGTGCAAATCACCATTGCAGGGCCACATCAAATGAAGAAACTGTAACAACAGGAGGGCCTACAAAAGTCCCTGCCCCTCTGTGCATTGTACCTATGTGTATGAACTGTGCCATGGCCACATAGCCTATTTGACTGGTAATGCAGTCCTCAAGTAACCAGGCTTTTGATGTCTCTCTTGGATGCACGTGATGAGACGATTACACTCCATATTTTTTTCTGGTCTCTAATGACGGGGCATGTTTGCCACCACATGATAGTTAGGGCCACTGCATGTGTGCAGATATGTGTGTAACTGTCACAGGAGACCCATGCTATGTACATGTTGGACGTGATATATCAGATGCAGTATCATCATGTCAGAATGGCTGTCATTTCCTCATTCAGCTTACACATTGTTTTTGTCTTTGGAATTGTTGGTCAGTGCACAGATTCTGAGCACATTTGTTCTTTCCATGCCTTACAGGTGGACCGGCACCCTACACTGTGGGAGAGGTGGCTAGATTTGAGGACCCCGACCACTCCAGTAAGTGTTGATATGTGGGTTATGTGTTGTGTTTGCTGGTTATGTGTGATGGACTCCTGTGTGTTGAACGCATAGCAAGGTGTGATGCGTTAGCCAATCATTTGTCTTGTTCCATTAGTGGGATTTCAGTTTCTCAAATGTTTTGAGTTTACCAATGCATATCCTATTGTATTATCTAGGGATTGTAGATCATTCCTGTAGGCACCACAGTGAGTACTGGGGTGAATCATGTGGATGACACTTGTATCAACAAGAGTCGCACTGGAAGTCAGCTCATATTTAGTCAGCCTGTCAGACCCACAATTCTCCCAGACTGGTACAGCAAATTGCTTTCCAGCAGACTTCTGCTTCCCTATTTACCAAGGTACTTATTAAACTGTAGGTAGAACTTCCTAGCAGCATGTACTTCTACATGTAGTGATACATGTATTTGGAACTTGAGAGTAATGGCCTAGCTGTGCATGCTAATCATGTTCTTGCAACTCTGTGTCTGATGTAAGTCATGCCTTACTGGAAGTATATGTTGCATACCAAGCTCTGCATGTCCTGACGTGTGGCCCTATGATTGATTTAGGGTTTGCAGACTCCTAATTGTTGCTAGACCTTACCTGTGGTGTGTGTGTAGAGCCAAACACGTGTGGAGTTTTCTATACACTCCTGGGTGTCCATGTTGTTTGCAATAGTTAGTTGTTTATCCACCCCTCCACCCCCAAACACAGGCATGGGTTTGTGAATAGGGTACCTAGGACTGATGCTACCAGTATTTTACACACACATGTGAATAAGTGACTGTTTGGTCGGAACCTAGTATACACACTCAGGTATGGCACATGGGTACTATACTGGCAAGTCCTGTTAAAAATTGCAGACCATGTGGCTATTGTTTTGCATTACGTACGCTGACATTTGTAGCCCAGGTATTAGCAGAGGATATGCAGCATGATTGTTAGCTGATTAGTGGCAGAACTCAGATGGCAAGTCAATGCCAGTTGTTACCCATCTTGTAGGTTTTTGATGTGCTATGTGTGATGTGAACTTTGTAGGCTGGCCTGCCATGTACTTACTCAGGGACATTCAATGATCTGTATTGTGATATGAGCTGTCACAAGTTCAGAAGATGTATTGTCTGATTGACTTCTTGTGCCATTTCATACAATGCAGTTCCTAATGTAAAATTTGTCTTCACAGCTGCAAACATGACTCCAGACCAGGTCCGTGAGTTCCAGCGGCGGGCCATGAGATACCAGCACATCCTGCTGGTAGAGTCGGGGTTCAGGTGGATGGCCCGTCGATATCACCATGAACGGGCATCCGGGGCATGGAGGGCCTTTCCACAGGGTGGCCCTACTTTGCCCACCACAGCCACCACCAGCATGACCACCACTTCAAGCCAGGTGGCCCCACCAACAGCTGGGACTGTTGTCCCTACATCTGCCGCACTTCCAGGCCCCAGCATTGCAACAGGTGCAGGACAGCCCACTGGCCTTGGCTCCAAACGCGCACAGACCTCCTCCACCGGTACCCAGACTGCCCCAGCTCCATCAGTTGACCCTGCAGCATTCCACGACATGGAACGGAAGATGGACCGTGTGTTGCGGAAGTTAAGCAATCTGAGCCGGGATGTTGGCCACATTAACAGGCGTGTGAAGTCCATAAAGAGGACCCTCCAGAGGGCCAACCTCTAGACTGTTGTAACAATGGACTTTATTCCCTCCCCTCCCTCCTCTTTCCTTGTTCTTATACTTAGTGGGCTTAGGGGGCTTAGGGTGTTAGGTTAGTATAGGCTGTTAGTTTAGTTAGTGTTAGTGGGTGGGGGGTCCTGATTCTTTATATTTTTACTTATTAAGTGTGTGGGTGGGTGGGTGGGTGGGTGGGGGCTATGTTGGGGTTCTTGTGTGTTTAATAAAAAATAAAAAAATTATAAAAAAAATAAATACAAAAAAATATATATTTGTTTGGGATAGTATAGTATGTGTTTAGGTTAGTATGTGTTGTGCTCCATGTGTCCTGTCTCATAAAGGGGGTGGGGGTTGATGTTTAGAACGTTTCGTTACATGTGATAAGTAAGTTTAGCTTAGGTTAGTTAGGGACAGTTGTGGGTAATGAGTAGTCAGGGTAGATTAGGGTAGGTAAGACTTTTCCCTCAGTTTCCTCTTCTGTGATTAGCATTTAATAAATATATAGTTAACCCTTAACACTATGGGGGTTATTCTAACTTTGGAGGAGTGTTAATCCGTCCCAAAAGTGACGGTAAAGTGACGGATATACCACCAGCCGTATTACGAGTTCCATAGGATATAATGGACTCGTAATACGGCTGGTGGTAAATCCGTCACTTTTCCGTCACTTTTGGGACGGATTAACACCTCCTCCAAAGTTAGAATAACCCCCTATGTGTTAAATGCTACTTGATCATGGCCTTGGAATTAGTGTACATGAATGTTGTTCTATTACATTTGTGTGCTGTGCTACAAACAAATCCAAACTGAGCTGTAAGATTGGCAGCTAGCCCAGGGCTACCTTGCAAAGTTTCCTCCATTCGTTGCAACCACCAATCACAGTTTAAATGGATTCCAACGTGTTTCTGTCGATAAGTATGTTTTCTAAGTCACAAACAGTGCTTCTCGACTTGGTATTGGGGGAATTGTTTTATGTCTGACTGCAGTGTGATGATCAAGGACACCCTTATAAGATGAGTTCTCGTAAGCACTCTTGTATTCTTGTCTTCATGACTCACATACATCATTTGTGACGCAGTTCAGCATGATCACCTATTTGGATGTAAACTCAGACAGCTTCATTCAGGCAGTTTTTGTAGTGTTTGCATAGATTTGTGTGCACAGTTATATGTGTTAGTATTGCATGATGACAATATTTTGAGGCCACTATTTGATGGCTTAGATATCCCTTGAGGAAGTATTATTCTGTCCAACACAGCATGATGGTGTATGGTTTCTCACTGCATCAGATATGTCCCTCAGGAAGGGCAGAGTATGATGCAATCATGGCCACTGTGCAGGTTTATCTGACTTCATAATATCAGGACAGTTGTATTGACAAGCTACGTAATTTGACAGTAGGCACATTTCAGTTATCTACTGCACAGTTGATATGTCACATTACCAAGAGACAGATTTGTTGTGTAAGTGCTACTTATTGAAAAGTGCTGTAGTGCTACATGTACATTGTCCATGATTGTGAGTCCATTATAGTGACACCTTACATTGTGATCCTACACAAGGGGTTAAGGAAATGCTTTTGACATGCTGGGGTGATGATTCAGACAGTGCAGAGGGACAGGATTTGCTAATGAGTAAGAGAGAGACAATCACTGGGCAGGCTGACAAGATATACAGTGGTAAGCAGAACAGTCATTAAGTAGAGTTGTTGTAATACTGGCATGTTACAAAGCGCAGGACCTTGGTAATAGTTGGCCATGTGGCAGGGACTAGTGCTTCCGGGTACTTTTCCATGTGAAAGTGATCTGTTCCATGTCTTTTTCTGATGTGTGGGTCGCCTCCTCTGTCCTTGTTGGTGGTGGTTGTGAAGGGGCAACATACACCTCAGTGTAGGAAGACGTGGAGTCAGACATCCCGGTCGCTGCTACCTGTGAAGGTCTTAAGGGCAGTACTGCAGCAAGGAGGATCTGCTGGTTCTTGAGAATAGCAGCCACATCACAATGGTAGGCAGCCAGGTCGGCCCTGAGTGGTTCAGTTTTGCATTTGTGCACGTGTTGACAGGATTGCTGTTTTAGGTGTTGGGTCAACTGTATTACAGCTGTGCTGATTTCCTTCAGCCTTTTTTCTACTTCCTGCAAGATAGTTGTTCGCCCTTGCAAAGCTGGTGCCTGTTCTTCAGTTGACATCATGCACAAACGCACCCCCTCAAGGCTGGCTGCCATAGTTTGCATCCCTACACGCACCTCCTTGGCCAGCTCCCTCTGTACTCCGACTACAGTTCGCTCAAAGATGGTGCCTGTGTCGTCTGAGTCCTCAGCTGTATTGGAGCTGGCAGGTCTTACAATTGGGGTGGTGGGTGGGTCCTCTGCGATGGCTGCTTGTTCTGTGCTCCTCTTTGTGACTGAAGGTGGGGTCTGGAGGGTTCCAAGGACCTCTTGGATGGTCTCCTGGGAAATGTTTATCATCTCGTCATCCATGTCATCAGGGTATTCTGAGACAGGCATATCCGCAGGAGATCCATTGTCCTCTGCAATGAAACGGGGTACAATTAGTGTGTCTTTGTTGTGGCATTAGTGATGTGACATGCCTGCCTTGTGTTGAATTCACATTGTGATCTTGTTTCGTGTTTATTGCTCCAGTCTTTCAGATGGGCATTCTCCCAGGCCTATGGCCCACCTGCATGTCACATGTATAGTATTAAGTTATTGGACTTCTCTGCATCATATCCTCTAGCCTTGTTTTAGGCCAAATAGTGAATTGCCACCTTCTTGTCCTACTCAACCGTCCGTGTACATCCATTCTCATGGTGAGACCTTTCACTGGCTGTGGGTGTTCTGATGGCATTGGCAGCACACTTAACAATCTGGACCTGCCACAGTCTCTGATCTTTCACATCCATTTAAATGTAGTTGACAGGTAGCATATCCTATGCATAGCAATGTTATGGCACAATATGGATGTTGGCATTGGTAATGTGTACAGCTGATGTTGGGAATGTGTGGTACATTGGATTGCCCTGATAATCGAATCAGTGTCCTATTTCCTCCTCTAACTGTGCAGGTGTATTTCAGTAACCAGTTACATGTGTCCTCCCCCACAATGGTGTTGTCTGAGCAGTTTGACATTTGGGATGTTACATTGTGACCCAGGCACAGGATGGGCCCTGACATATGTAGCATGGGTATGTCCTTAGTGCTGTGTAGCTCCTATTGTTGTTGACATTGGCTGATGTTTGCAACAACTATGGGCATTGACATTTGACAGTACTGGGGCCTTTGTCTTTTTTCAGGGGATTGTTGAAGATGTCATCCTCAACCCTCTAATTTAGGTGTGTATGATCCATGGGGAGGTTACTGCCATTGGCTACTTGAGCTGCACACAGAGCGGAGGTGGTAGTGGCAACTGTTGTCGCAGTTACATTCCAGTTGTCGGTATGGCTAGAGGTTGTTAATAGGGCCCTAGTTAATGTAGGGGGTAAGGTGGTTGACGTGTGCCGGGATGTCAGTTTGACGTTGTGCCCTTCCCTCCTGGCGTGGCTTTCCCTTTGCTCCATCGTTGGCATGGCAGCATGCCCCCATGAGACTGTTGTTGGTGTAGTGTAATGGTGTGCCCCAGCTTCTGTCTGTGCAGGCCATGCCCCCATGCCATCCCCCTTTACCCATGCCACTCCATGTATATGTTAACTCCCATGCATTTTGTGGTTGGTATTCCCCCGCTGGCAGTTACCATTAGTGCATTTTAATTCCCCATGCGACTTACCCTGCATGTGCGTTGTCTCCTGGTAGTCTGCGCTGTCCTGTCCTTGAATCCCTGTGACTATCTCCTCAGGGATGACGGCTGCTACCATCTCCCCCATGTGGTCCAGGGCCTCCTAGTGTGCTGAACGTCCACCTCCAGTCTGCAGTGCTGCCTTCCTGTTCCTGGGCATCTTTTCCTTTGTCCTGCGCTTGCAGTCATGCCAGCGTTTCTTGCACTCGATGACTGTTCTTTGTACTTCTGCCACACTGTTGATCCTGTCGACAATTTGTTGCCATATAGCCTCTCTCCTACTAATTGGCAATTTAGAGGTGACAAACAGTTGGTGCTGGTGTTCCGTCAGCTCTTTCACCAGAATGTCCTGCTCCTCTGCACTGAAGCAAAACTTTCTTTCCTTCTTAAAAGTGTCCTGGTTCTTATGTTGGTCCTCCTGGCTGGCTCCTGGTCTGTTGTCATCTTCCTGGGGGCTGTAGTGGCATCTGGGATCCATTTTGGCTCTCCTCTGCTGAAATGTCTGTGTTCGTGTTTTTTTTTTACGCTGTTGCATCAAAAAACGCTGCATATCCGGTTTGCGGGGTCGTAAATCGACCCACAGTCATTTCCGCCGCGTTAACGTCATTTTGCTTTACGACTTGACGCTGCGGTGTGCGGCAAAATAAATGACTCCCACCTGTGGTTTGCGCCGCCGTGCGTCAAAGTTTAAATTTGATGCCCGCACGGCACACCAAAATGGCGTTAGCCGGCGGTACTATTTTTGATGTAAAACTGCGCCGGTGCAGTTTTGCGTCAAAAAGTATAAATATGGCCCTAAGTGTCCAGCATGTGCAGTATGCTTCCCCTTATATTGTTCTTGGTACGTCCTTGGATGAGAAGGGTTATCACAAAGGTTGTTTAGCAAGTTACATTTATGATCATTGAGTTTTTAAGCTAAAGTTTAAATTATCCTGGCATGCCACATCACGCAGCGTATTTCAGGGTTATAAAAGCAAAAAGGGCTCCCTCTTTGTGTATGCACGTGAAGCATTTTTTTGAATTATTCACCAGTTTTTTATGCACACACCACAGTATTTTATTTAAATCTGTATTTTCACTTGCTATTAATATAAAACATAGCCAGATGTGATTGTAGTTTGGATTATCTAAGGAATTAGTGATAGTATGCACTTGGATTAAATATTGCTTTGCACCAGCATCTGCTGACAAAAAAATCAAGGAAAGATTAATTATGGGCTACAACTGATACTGCCCAATGCCCTAGTTCAAGGTTGAGAACTCAATGAAATATAACCTTCTTCAGTTGTTGCTAAATTTACAACTGAGTACTGCATGGGCATTAATGCTGAAGTATAACAAAATCAAATATATTGTTAACAGACGCCATACGATTTCACCCAAGCTTAATCGGGAATCCAATCCTACTCTGGTGGGCAGCACTCAGCAAATTTTTCCTCCTTCATTTGTTTTCAGCAAACCCTCAAGCTATTTGGTCAAGCACAGCAATAATTCTTAGGTAATCGTTATGTTTGCTATTAACCAAGACCTTAGGGGGGTTATTACAACTTTGGAGGAGGTGTTAATCCGTCCCAAAAGTGACAGTAAAGTGACGGATATACCACCAGCCGTATTGCGAGTCCATTATATTCTATGGAACTCGTAATACGGCTGGTGGTATATCCGTCACATTTGGGACGGATTAACACCTCCTCCAAAGTTGTAATAACCCCCCTAGTGTTTTTAAGAGAAATATACATTATACGTACTTACATACAGGGCTTTCAGGCTGCCATCTTTATGCATTAGTCTGCTGTTAGGCCGTTCACATTTTGGTTCCACTGACCACAGCATACAAGGTGGGACAGAAGGTCAGCCCATTTCAACTGTTTGCTTGGATGACTGTGAGTGACAGCCGTTTGCTCTTGGTATGTTATTTGAATTTGTAACCCGTGCATCTCACCCGTAACAGTGTCCTCGGACAGAACAGAAAGTTGTTGCTTGGGAGATCACAACTAAGCTAGTTAGAACAGCTAAGCTTTATGTTTCTTTCTAACTATCAGGAGAGATCCAGTGGACCAAATAAAGAGAAGCTTTGGGATCCATATAGAATGTGCACAGCAGTGCAAAAGGTAGTCCCTTACACTGCCGTGAAACACAGTTATCATTAATGTATTTACGATAAAAAATAAGCTTTTAGACAATGCTTGTTTTACTTAGCGGATAGCCCGGCAGCGGGATATGCCAAATATTCGAGGAGATACCGTGAGAGTCTTTCAAATATTATATGCTTTTGTCAGCTGTTCAAGTTAATGCCTTTTCAGCTGTGCAGGGATTGAAAACCATAGCATGCAGCAGTGTGTTACCTGAATGAGCCTAGCAGATAACTAACCGCAAGTTGGTAAAATAATTTGATTATACTAACAAGTTATTAAGGACCGCAAATCAACTGTAGTTTCATTAAGCCCGAGAATGAATACAGATGCAATGCTATTCATTTTAATGTTTTCAGTTGTGGATAGTTACTCCATTCATCTTACTGTAGGTACTATTAAATGCCCACAGCGGTATATTGTATATTGCTCTAGTTTAAGTAACTGACAATAATATTGAAACTGGAACTGAAAATTGACAGTTTAGGATCACCAAAATGATTTTGAGAAAGGTGGTGTTTTGACTCGGACCTACCCGTTTAGGGCAGCTGGGCCACAATTACCAAGGGCTGGTGCGGTTGTGTGTCCTACTCACCAGTCTGGTGAAACACACCCAGTTTTTCGGAGTCAGGCGGTGAAACGTGAAGAAGCACCTGGTGTGCTTTGAAGAAGGCTTTAGGACCCTGGGTTTTCAGGATCAGGATGGACATATCTTCCAGGTCTGTGTAAGCAAAGAAACAAAGATAGAACTTTCACCCAAGAATCCAGAGATCTGAATGCTACAGAATACCAGAAAAAACACAAACTGCATTGTTCTGAATCACTAACATCTAATCAATTATTTTTATATAGCTCTTCATACCTCTGTTGTCCCTAAGCACTGAAAGTATGAAGTCTTGCTACCAGTGGTTTGGTTTCAAAGCGGTAAACACAGTATAACAGCAGTTCTTGTGCCATAATTTCAGGATCTGAAGATCCAAGCAGTACATTACTTTGAGTTAGATGCAATTGCTGTCTAAGGTCTACATGAACCATAAACCCTTGGATCAAAAGAGTGTTGCAGAATACACTGTAATTTTCACTCCCCTCTTGAAAATGCAAAGTTGTCAAGTGACAATGCTTCCCATCACTACCAAGAGACCTCAATGCAATTTGTATCAACATATATTCAGCTCACATAATCAGATGTTGCACTCTGAGGGTCCCATTTCTCAATATGTGACGCAGTGCTGGTTCATGTGCTCCATTTCTTAAATTTTTTCAATGTTTTAATGCCTGAGCTTTTTACAAATATATACTGTATATATACACACACACTAAAAAACAAAGGTTCAGACGTCACAGGCACAAAACCATACAAATGCAGCTATTACAGTTAGTATTATTTCAAGTAACTAGAACTCATTCCCTAAAGTTACTAACTATAACTTGCTCCCCCACCATGCAAGGTTTTCTCATCAATAATTTTACAGCAAATGTTGACGAGATATTATCAATAATGTCATATAAGGTGTTAGGGGTGTTGTAATATGTTGGTTAATTAGCTGTGCACGGAGAGGGAGCGAGTTATAGTTACCCTAGGGCATGAGTTATAGTTACTTGAAATTACTCTAACAGCTATATTCCTATGGTTTTGTGCGCGTACATTCTGAACCCAACTATAACATTCCTCTAAACTTTGCTTTTTTTAGTGAATTTCTAAGGTTTTTAAATGCTAATATCTAACTATAATGTCCCTCTCACCTTTGTTTCTTTTCAGTGCATTTCTGTAGTTTTTTAACACAGCGGGGCGTTGGGTGCACGATGTGGCCTGCGACCTGGCCCTGCGCTGAACTCTCTGTGTGCAGCCAACCCCCCAGCGTTACCCCACTCGGGGTTCGTGAGTGAGTGTGTGAGTGGATGTTTTTTTCCATTAGACTCCGTATCGGTAGCAAATTTACACTGGGGGGCTATGCTGAGACCCGTGGTTAATCTACAGATCCACAGCCTGGCCGAAAAACTAAATTGTCAATTTTTTGTTCATGAAGAGTCCCTGAGGCAACTCTTTATCTCTCCTATGTGGTCAAGATACCTGTACCCTGACCCCTTATGTCAGTTTTTTATTATTTTTTCGTCCCCTGGGCCGATGTGAAAAACAAAGTGGTGTCCACACCTTTCCTCTCAGGTTGTGGCCAGCCAATCAAGGCCTTCCTTTGCCCAGGATCCTCCTATCTGCCGCAGGTGGATCCAAAAGGGAGCCACGTCCCTAGCCTTATCTATTTCCTTTTAATTTATTCATTCCTAACTACTGAAGAGAGTTACACCAAATCACAAAGAGTGATCTTTCAGGACCACAATCTAGCTTTCTGACATTTTTGGTATAATTCCGTTCAGTGGGTTGGGCTGTAGTAGTGTTCAAAATCCCTATAGGAAATTGCATGGGGAAAATAATTTGGGACGCCATTTTCTCGGCAGCAGCTGAAGTGAGTGGCAAATTACTGTTACTGTTGAATAGTTGTCAAACAGCGGCAAAGTTATTGCCAAAACAAAAAACGCTTTGTCTATGAGCATTAGGCCCTAATTATATATACACACACACACACACATAAATATATATATATATATATATATATGTATATATATATATATATATATTTTTTTTTTTTTCACTAAAAAAGACAAAGGTTACAGGTACGCTATAGTTAGGTTCAGATCTTACACGCACAAAACCATAGAAATTAGGCTGTTAAAGTTTGAGTTATTTTAAGTAACTATAAATCATGCTCCAAGGTAACTATAACTTGTGCCCTCACAGTGCACAGTATTAGCATCAATAACTTTACAGCAAAGGTTACAGTACTATTATCAATGATGTCAGAGAAAGTGTCATGAGTGATGTAATATCTGGGGTAATTAGCAGTGCATGGCGATGGCACGAGTTATAATTACCTTAAGGCATGAGTTATAGTTACTTGAAATAGCTTTAATTAAAACAGCTGAATTCATATGGCTTTGTGCTTGTAAAATCTGAACCTAACTATAATGTCCCTGTAACATTTGTTTTTTCATGTGAATTTATAAGGTGTCTTCATTCTATTTCCTAACTATAACAGCCATGCAATGTTTGTTTTTCCCAGTGATTTTCTAGGTTTTTTAACGTTATGTAAGATGCCTATTGCAATGCACATATGGGGGGTGGCCGCATTGTACCCACCCATTCTTGCTGCACCTGCCCCCCTCACCCTTGCCATCCATTGTCCAAGTCCATGCACCTGCTCCCTCATTACAGTCCTGTGTGGCTGTTGTTCTGCCACTGCCCTTCCCGACTGCCCTGAACAGTTAGCTTGCTGCCTCATCCACCTCTTCCCCACCCTCTGCTGTCCAAGTCCATGCACCAGCCCCCTCCCTCCTACCCTATATGGTCCAATGTGCTGTCACTGCCCTCTATTTAGCTTGAGGTCCCGCCCACTCCCCCTGCTCTCCTTTGCCCAATTCTATGCCCCATCATTTTTCTCAAACTTAGCCACTGTGCTTAGCTTGCTGCCCCTACCCTCTTTCCCCCGCCCTCCAATGTCTGAGTGCATGCTCACCATGTTCCATGGACCTGCCACTGCTCCTCCTATCTACTCTGAGTGTTCTTTTGAGCTGCCACTGCCGCCTCGCACCTGCTCAGCATGATCAGATGTCTGCCACCTGTCCTTGTCACTGTCAACGTGCCTGTTTGAGTGCCATGCACCTATCCCTTTACTGCTATCCTCCATGGTCCATTTTGCTGCCACTCTCTTCTGCCCTACATGCTCAGTTGTGCTGCAATTGCTCTTCCTGCCTGCACTGGTTGGTTTGTTGTGAATCCCTTTAACCTGTCCTCTCTTGTCTATGTCTGGCCCCTACCCCTCTCTTCTGTACTCAATGGTCCTTTATGCATGCCTCTGCCCACTCCCACTTGCCCACCACGGCTGTTGTGCTGCCGCCAACCCTCCCACTTGCCATGCATGGTGTTTTGTGTTGCCACAGCCCTTCCAACTTGCATTGTGAGCTCAGCTTGCTGCCCCTGACCCTCTTGTACCTTCCCTCCGTTTTCTGTGTGTATCCCATTATAGTCTCACTGTTGCCCTCCATGGTATGTTGTGCTTCCAGTGCCCATCCCACCTGCCCTTCAGGGTCAGCTTGCTGCTCATGACCCCCTTGCTCCCTGACCTCCATTTTCCATGTTCAGGCACCTATTCCATTCCTCCTGCCTTGTCTGGTCCATTGTTGTGCCCCTGCCCCCTCCCTCCTGCCCTTAATGGTCCGTAATGCTGCAACTGGCGCTCCTGTCGGTCCAGTATTGTCAGCTTGCAGCCATTGCCTCTTTATCCTCTGCTCTCTTTTGTCCATATGCATGGCCCTTTCCCCTCCCTATGGCTTTCTATGGTCCATTGTGCCGCACTGCTATCCCACTTGCCCTGTGTGGTGTATTGTGCTGCTGCAATCTCTGATGCCTGCTCTGTAAGGTCAGTTTGGTGCCCCTGTCCATCTCCCTCCTGCCCTCTGTTATCCAAGTGCATGTCCCCACCCCATTCCTCCTGCCCTTTGTGATCCAATGTACCATACTTGCCAACATTTTGAACTTGGTTAGAGGGAGATTTTGAAAAATAAAAACTTGGGGAATTGATTTTCCCCATTGGCTTACATTGAAAAAGAGGTGATATTAGGCAGGAGACAGATAAAATAAAGCCACTTTGGGTTTAAAAACAGCAGCAGTCTTCTGCTTGAATCGGTTTTGTTGGCATGTATGGTTGTACTGCCACTGCCTCTTCATTTCTGCCTTTAATGGTCTGTTATATTGACACAGCCTCTCTTGCCTGTCCTGCATGGTTGGTTTGTTGTCCCTGCCCCCTTTGACCTGCTTTCCATGGTCCGTTGTGCTCCCACTGCCCCTCCTGCCTAGCTGGCGTGGTCAACTTGTTACCTCTGCACCCGCCTCCCAGTCCTCATTTATGCGAGTCCTTGCCCTTTACCTCTGCCTCCCCACTGTATTCTAATGAACAATTAGATCACTAACATTCTATATTCATTACAAAAGTGTGGCACTCCTGATGTCATCTTTATGTAATCAAAACTGTAATATCTAAAGCATTTACTTTAGAAATTATCAAAATGAGAGTGTCTTATTCTCATAGAAATTATGGTCAGTGGTCTAAAAAACTAAAATACAGACATTTGTCCTGAGTTCTAAAACAGCAACAAACACTTAAATTATTTGCTATCTTTAGTTTTTCTATCCATTTGATCACTTGATTACTTGCTGCACTAAGGGGAGACGATGTGGCAATATGGCCACAGGTGCAGGATCTGCAACTGGGGAACCAGGTTTGAGTTTTGGCGTCAGCTCGACATCCTGTGATTCTGGGAAAATCACTTAGGGGGTCATTCTGACCTCCGCAGGCGGCGGAAGCCGCCCGCCTGGCGGGAACCGCCAGAAGACCGAACCGAATGGAGCCGGCGGAGTGGAAGGGGTGCGACGGGTGCAGTTGCACCCGTCGCAATTTTTAGTGTCTGCTTGGCAGACACTGAAAATCTTGGTGGGGCCCTGTTAGGGGGCCCCTGCAGTGCCCATGCCATTGGCATGGGCACTGCAGGGGCCCCCAGGGGCCCCACGACACCCGTTACCACCAGCCAGGTTCTGGCGGTCAAAACCGCCAGAGCCAGGCTGGCGGTAAGGGGGTCGGAATCCCCATGGCGGCGCTGCCTGCAGCGCCGCCATGGAGGATTCCTTTGGGCAGCGGGAAACCGGCGGGACACCGCCGGTTTCCCGTTTCTGACCGCAGCTGTACCGCCGCGGTCAGAATGCCCATGGGACCACCGCCAGCCTGTTGGCGGTGCTCCCGCGGTCGTTGGCCCTGGCGGTCCATGACCGCCAGGGTCAGAATTACCCCCTTAATCTCTCCATTCCTAAAACCAAAATGAATGTGTACTTGTGTAATGTAACTGATGCTCATGTAAAGCACTCCAATACCTTTGGGTAGTCCGCGCTATACAAAACTGCAAAAAAAAACAATAAAAATTAAGGGCCTGATTTAGATCTTGGCAGACAAGTTACTCTGTCAGAAAGGTGAAGGATATCCTGTCCGCCACAATATAAATCCCATAGGAAGTGTTTTGCACACACTGACATTGGGCTATACTTGGCCAGCATTTAGGTGATATTTGTTCTACATTTGGGCTCTTTTTGTCTTCTCTGGTGGCCATCTTGGGATACTCATTTGTTATGAAGCTTCCTAATTTATTGCAGTATCCTCATTAGAAAATGCTTTCGGTTTACCACTTCACTTCCATCAAGATGGAGTTCAGATGTGCTTTAGTCATTAATTCAGAATTTTAGCACTCTATTTGCTCATTAGAACACTGTAGTAAAGCTGCTGATCACCAGGGAGGTAACTGGTGGTCTGCTGCTGGTGTTTGAAAGTACATGTTTCAGTCTGCATGTTAGTATGTTTTAATGAATAAAAGGGGAAGATATTTGAGAAATCACTTAAAACGTGTCCTAATGTTTCTCTCTAAAGCACTAGCCATAATTTCTAGGACAAAATTAACCTCCTCATTTTGTTACTTTCTAAATCAAATGTTTTAAGTTATACTACTTTGATTCAATCAAGATGGCTTCAGGTGTGCCGCACTTTTGTTATACGTAAGACTTCGGTGCTCTAGTTGTTCTTCAGAATTCTCTGGGAGGCTGCAGTATAACACAAGGGAATAAAATGAGGGGCTGCTGCTGTTGCAAGTACATGTTTTACTGAGCATGTCAAACTTCATTTTCATCTGGCTGTGAAAGACATTGTGAATTTACAGAAACTTGCTCTCATTCTAGCTTCTGGAGCACCTTTATAAAAAAATCACGCAAAACTGTTTTCTTTCAGCCATGATCCGTGAAATCTCAGCAGAATACTTTTTCAAAGGGTGAAAATCAACTTAGAACACACAACAATTCCTAAAACTTTTACAGTACCATAAAAAATGATTTATTTTGTCAATAAAATCTTTTATCACCCTTTTTACGTTCTACTTTTTTGTGATCCTCAAAACCTGCCATTCACTACAATGCATTTCAGTGGGGTTCAGTGTCCCAGAGTCCTGTAACGGCTGCCATATCATTCTCTTGATATATATATATACATATATAAAGTATAAAGTGAGTTTGCCCGTACATTTAAGCTTAAGCTCTCATTTTCAGCTCTGTAGATCATTTAGAAGGTGCTATCATGTATATTCACTACAAGATAGCTGCCAGCATTTATTGGTTGAAGTACTGTCAGAAAATCAGATCTCACCCTGAAATCTGTACTTAGGCTTCACCCAGATATACAAGTTTTTTCTTTAATTATTTGAAAACTACTGAAAGGATTTACACCGAAAAGCACACTTTGTGGACCAAGATCTATCTTTCTGCCAAATTTGGTGTAACTATGTCCAGCACTTCGGGCTGTTGTCATGTCTAAGAATCCCTCTGGAAATTGCATGGGGAAAAAGCATTTTGAGCCCCCCTTTTTTTGGCTCCCCACTTTACAGATCACCCCAAACCTTTCAAGACAGCACCTGAAGTGAGTGGCAGACTAGTTTTGAACATTCCATGAAGATTTGTGAAACAGTGCCAAAGTTATTAATAAAACAAAAAAACACTTTTTCTATAGAAACTAGATTCTAACTATAACTACCTACTGGTATGCACCAGTAGATCTATTTATATATCTTTTTTAACAAAAAATATACATATATATATGTATGTATATATATATATATATATATATATATATATATATATATATATATTTCATTTTTTTTTTTTTTAAACAAAGATTACAGGGACATTATAGTTAAGGTCACATTTTAAACGTAAGAAGGCATAGAAATTCACCTGTTATAATTAGAGTTATCTCAAGTAACTATAACTCATGCCCTAAGGTAACCATAACTTGTGCCCTTGCCATGCACAGTTTTCTCATCAAAAATTGTACTGCAAATATTACATTGATATTATAAACGATGTTATAAAAAATGTCATGAGTGCCGTAATTGTGGGTTACTTAGCAGTGCATAGTGAGGACGCAAGTTATAGTTACCTCATGGCATGAGTTATAGTCACTTGAGATAACTGACTATAACAGGTGAATTTCAATGATTTTGTTTGTTTAAAATGTGAGTCTAACTATAATGTCCCTGTTACCTTTGGTTCTTTAAGTGAATTTCTATGTTTGTTTTTAAATTCTATTCATAACTATAATGTCTCTGTAACCTTTGTTTTTTTTCAGTGAATTTCTATATTTTTTTTAGCGTATTGTAATTTTTATTACTATACATTAATCCAACTACCACAGCGCACAGCCTTTAGCCATGCATTGCGGAGACTGGATGCAAGGCCTGCAGCTAACCCCCTATAGCCACCAAGCCCTGCAACGCACACTGCCAAAGGTTGTGCGGGACATAGGTTGGCCACAGGGCCAGACCTTGATGCAAACCCCTGCTGTGCATCCCCTTTGACCATTGTTTTGTACAATCCCAAGAGCTTTTCACCGGCCTGAATGGACAATTACTGGGCCATCCACAAGGTGTTTTACAATTTCATGAGAGTCTTGCGAAATCATAGGGGGGGAATAAAGAAAAAAGGGCTAAGGCACCACCAATAGTTGCCATTCTTATCACATGGTTGGGGAAATTCTGTGATCTGATTAGGTGCAGAATGAGAGAGAGCTCAGCTTGTTCTCAGTCCTATGAAGGAGAAGGAATTATCTGAGCTCAGCTTGTTCTCAGTGCTTTGGAGGAGAAGGAATTCTCTTTGAGTTATGCTGAGCAAAAGATAATCTATCTGGAGCTAAAATGGCCTGGCTTTGTCATTTTCATTTAAAAAGATCTCCAAGTTTAGGTATTTAATAATATATTTTAAATTGTGTTAAAACATGAAAAGTGCAAACTCTGTTGACTTGTAATTAAAGGAAGCTGTGACTGTCCATTAAAACAAGGAATATAATAATATAAGCTGCACTGTTGTTATGAACCTCGTTGTAAATATACTTTAGCCCTATCAAATGTGTGAGTGGTGATATTGCTATTTCTATAGTGAAAAGCTGCAGTGAGTGTTAGAAAAGGTGTCTAAAAAGGAAAGTGTTAAGTTATAAACTTTTTTAAAATTAGGTTTGATGGCGTGTCATAATTTATTTGTGAAAAAGTGCACTTGGCGAGGGTGTGGAATTTTTCAGGAGAAAGGAAGTAATAAGTTACTGGTGCATTAGATATAAATATGTGATTGTGGGTGAAAAACGTAGAAATGTTTACAAAATATACTGATGTATCACTGTCATCAAATATTTACCTGCATATAACTTTAACCTTTTTGGTTAAGTTGTCTTTTTTCAGGAGGAAAATGGAAACGTGTCTCTGAAGTGTATCTGGTTACATAAGTAGCAAAGAAGAGTCTTGTTAAGAGGTGGAAGATTATTGTGCTGCTCAGCAATACCTACCTGTTTTGGCCCAGTGCATTCAGTTTGGAAGGATATGCAGTCACCTGAACAGTTGAGTAATTCAGCATCACAAGCTAACTTTAGACGCAATAAACTTTGTTACCTGTATAAATAGATATGCTGCTTTGCCACCTAGCCTGCCATAACATAGCATGAATCTAAAGACTCTTTGGCAGGCTAACGTGGCTAAAAGACTAAAACAGAAGTACTACCTACATAGGCAAATAAAGTATGTGTGGGGGGTTTTAAAAGGAGCTTAAGAACGTCAGAAAAAATTGTATTTTTTTAACAGTGTTTTTTTTTTTCATGCTATAGTTGTTTATAGTAATTTTTAATGTGGTCTTGTATTGTTAACTTTTGTTGTAATAAATAGGTTTAAAGTTACTTTGGATTTGTTTCCTTAATATTTATTATAAATTTCAAGTTTATTATAGTATTGCAAAATTCAGTAACACTGGCAGTACCATGTTGAGGTACTGTAAATATGCTATTATATGTATATATATATATATATGTGTATGTGAGTGGCATTATGCTCATTTTGTATCCTATAAAGAGTTGGTAATAGAGGAGCTAAATATTTTGAAATGCAGATCTGGTTAGTTGTCATGCAACAGTGAGGTGCTGCATGCTTTAGTTAAGGTAGCTGTAATGCAAGAGAGGCATCTTTGCACAGAGGCAAGTGCATGTTTATACTCTAAAACACGCTGCTGTCAGCAACTGTGCATATTCTATTGCCAGTAGGAGGCATTTGAAACAAAGGTAAGTATATTTCCACAATGAAATATGGGCACAAGTTGTCCAATACACAGTGCTGAAGAGAGAAGCTATTCTATTTTATACTTTACTATGGGCATTCATCAGTATGACGAGACGTATGTGCAGAGAGAACAGCTTCTACCCGCAGCCTACTTTGCACATATGTTACTCTGGGGAGATGTCTCACCTGAGAGGATAGTGTGTTTTCATATGATAGTCTCTATAGATGTTATGCAAGACATACTTTTGAGTATAAAGGTGATTTCAACTCCATACTCTATTTGAACTTCTGTCATACTGGAGAGAAGCATGACCACAAGATAAGTCACTTGAGGCCCATGATTTCCTAAAAAACAGAGAACATTCTTAATATCTCAAATGTAATAACCCATCAAATGTTTTTCCTCTTTAAAGTACAATTGTCATGTCTTATTTTTTTCAGAACTGCAAAAATAAAGTGTTATGAATTTGATTCCAAATGTACAATCTCACAAGTGGATCGCAAGAGTCGGATAGGAAGTACAGCCCCTCATGGTCCACACAGGGAATTGTGAGTTTGACTGCTGCAATCGTCTTCGACAGCCGTAAATTTGCAATCAAAATAATTAGTACAATATCCATACTGTACTTAGTTTATCATTAAAGATTAGCATTCAACAATATCTGGCCAGACTCTGTACAACTGATTAGAACAAAATGTATGAATCTTCATTCTTGATGGATACCAGCGAGAGCAATCACACACCTTAAAAATAGATGCATATAGTGAAAACACATAGGGGGTCATTACAACCCTGGCGGACGGTGTTAAAGCAGCGGTAAGACCGCCAACAGGCCGGCGGTAAAAAAATGGGAATTATGACGTGGCGGAAACCGCCAACAAAGACAGCCACTTTAACACTCCGACCGCCACGTCGGTACAGACAAACAGCACGGCAGTCACCGCCAACAGACAGGCGGAGGACAATGTACCGCCCACAGTATCACAACCCACCAATCCGCCACCTTTTCTGGGGCGGATTCACCGCGGATAAAAACACGGCGGAAACAGCCATTTTAAAGGGAAAACGCTCACCTCTACACACCCCACGAGGAACGACGACACCATGGAACCGGAACTCCAAATTCTCCCTGCGATTGTCTTCCTGCTCCTATACGACCATCATCAACGCTGGCGGCGAAGACAGCGGTGAGTACTGCACCTACGACATAGGGGAGGAAGAGGCAAAAGTCAGGGGCACACACACGCAACACCCCCACCCCCACCCCGAACCTCACCCACTACAACACACACACCAATGCATATCCAAACATTAAAGTAACAACCCCCAACCCCCCCGGAAGAATCCAAAGACAAAAGGAAATGAGTTCAACCATTGTAATATATCAAAATACAGTAACCAAATATATACAGATATATATACACATTCAACAAAATATACATCACGATTAGTAGTACGGGTAATGCACCATTCATTGTCCATGGACCACTGGGCCCAAAATGCATGGGCGAGGCCCACACACAAGGGGGGGCACCTCAGCCGGATAAATGCACCACACCAGATCCACGAGGGCGCTCCATGCCCATTGATGTATCCTGGGGAGTGCAAAGCCACAGTCTCTCAAGTCTCTACAGTGGGTGGGTTGCCCACTGTTCCATCCTGGGAGTGCAAAGCCACAGTCTCTCAAGTCTCTACAATGGGTGGGTTGCCCACTGTTACATCCTGGGGAGTGCAAAGCCACAGTCTCTCAAGTCTCTACAGTGGGTGGGTTGCCCACTGTACCATCCTAAGAAGTGCAAAGCCACAGTCTCTCAAGTGGATAACAGTCTCCACTGGTTCTGGAGGGGGACTGGTGCCCAGAGTGCTTCATCCTGCCAAGGACTGAGGTAGTGGATGCATGTCTCCACTGGTTCTGGAGGAGGACTGGTGCCCAGACTGCTTCATCCTGTTAAGGACAGACGGAGTGGATGCATGTCTCCACTGGTTCTGGAGGGAGACTGGTGCCCAGAGTGCATCACTCTTCCCGTGACGGTCCCAGTTGCGTCACTGCCCCTGCCACTCATGGGCTAGGGGTGCTTGAGTTGGCGGTCCTTGTCCTGTTCAGCGGTGCTTGCCCTGTTCAGCGGTGCTTGCCATGGCGGTCTTTGCCCTGTTCAGCGGTGCATGAGTTTGCAGTTTCTGACCTGTTCAGCGGTGCTTGCCATGGCGGTCTTTGCCCTGTTCAGCGGTGCTTGAGTTTGCAGTTTTTTACCTGTTTAGCGGTGCTTGCCCTGTTCAGCGGTGCTTGGCTGTACTGTGGCTCCGTGTCACACTGGCTGCCCTGGTGCCCGGTGCACACCACATACCTCTAACAACAGGCACCACTGGTCCCAGAGATTTTTTGGCTGAGGTGCTAGTACGGGACCTATGAATTGGAGGGGGTGGGTGGGTGGGAAAGAGGTCAAGCTTGGTCAGGAAAAGTTTCTTAGGAACACTGGGACGGGTAGCTGGAGGGGGTCTGGGAGTAGAGGAAGAGGAGGTGGTTGTAGGAGGTGTAACATTTGTGGCTTTGGGTGCAGGTGCATGTGCAGGAGGCTGTCGTGAGGTGGATGTATGTTGGGTGGGTGTGTGCCTGCGTTTGTGTACTTTGGGAGGGGGTGTCACAGACACACTGGGAGAGGACACAGGGGACGTGTAAATGGTAGTGGGGGTGGTGAGTGCAAGTGAGCGGGGTGTGCTGGTGGGTGTGCTGGTGCAGGACCTAGTGGCTGTAGTGGTAGTGCATGCAGGTGAGAGTGTATACGAGACTGGGAGGGAGGAGGGAGACGACGAGCAGGGGGACAGAGTGGAGGCAGTGGATGTTGCTGTGTCTGTATGTGTGTGATGCTTGCGTGAGTGCCTGTGGGATGTGTGGTGCTTATGTTTGCCTGAGCTTCCCTTGGGTGTTGACGTGTGTGCATGCTGGTCTGATGATGTGCTTGGGATAGGCTGGGGTACAGGGGATTGGGTCTGGGTGGAGGAAGTTGGAGGGGGGAGGCTAGAGACAGGGACAATGGCTGCCACCAGTGCTGAGGCCAGAGTCTGCAGGGTTCGATGAAGGGCAGCCTGACCAGAATGAATGCCCTCCAGGAATGCATTTGTGTGTTGCAATTCCCTTTCTACACCCTGGATGGCATTCAAAATGGTAGACTGCCCAACAGTGAGTGACCTGAGGAGGTCAATGGTCTCCTCACTGAGGGCAGCAGAGGTGACAGGGGCAGGGGCTGAGGTGCCTGGGGCGAAGGTGATGCCCACCCTCCTGGGTGAGCGGGCACGGGGCGAAGGCTGAGGGGCTGCTGGGAGGGCGGTGCTGGTAGGGGGGGTGGCGGCTGTACCTGTAGAAGTGGGGGGCACAGATTTTGCCACCACCACAAGGGAGCTCCCATCAGAGGACGAGTCTGTGTCGCTCGTTGCAGATCCTGTGACCGCCGTGAAGCTCCCCTCACCCTCCGTCCCACTGGTGTATTCAGAGTCCGTGGTGTGGCCCTCCATGGCCATGTGGGATGCAGCTCCCTCGTGCTCCGGTGCCACTGTACCTCCGCCTGATGATGCTGATGCACCCAAGAACAAGGAGACCACAAAAAGTGGGGGACGACAGAAGAAAGACAGGTTGAGTGCATGGCTTACCGCTACCGTTGGCGGACAATACAGAGACAGCAGCCCCCTGCACCACGCCGTGCTGTTGGCCTCTACAGATGCAGTTCCTGGGATATGGCCTACATGGCTGTGGTGGACATCTGCACACATAGATGACACAGGGGCACGTATACCTGTACTTGGCACTCTACAGAGGTGGGGTGGAGTGCCACATGGCCTGCATTACGGAGGGGCCTAGCCTACGGAACTCGCCCTGGCCTAGGGAAACCCACAGCCCTCCTCCCCCACCCAGACACCTTCACTGTGCGCAAAGTCCGCACAATGATGTTGTACTCACCCCCTTGTGTCTGCTGTGATGCCCTCAAGCGCCCATCCAACTCAGGGTAGGCCAATGCCAGGATCCGGAACATCAGGGCCGTCTTCTTGCTCCACTGGCGAATGTCCTCCCATCTCTTCCGGCAGTGGGTGCTCCGTCTGTGGTGGACCCCCAGGGTCCGGACGTCTTTGGCGATGGCACGCCAAATATCCTTCTTCTCGTGGGCGTTGACCTACATGAAATGTACAGGGGAAGAAGAGAAGTCATTAGCAACTGCACCGTCGAAGTAAGTGGCCCACATCCCTAGCCTTGCCAATTGGCACATGCATTCACAGTCCTTCATGCACGCAGAACTGTGGCCCCTTCCTTCTTACAACCAGCCCTCTACACTCAGGCATAGCCCATACAACGTGCTCCCTGTGTACTTACCTGTTGGTCTGGAGGACCGTAGAGTAGCGTGTACTGGGGTAGGATCCCGTCCACGAGCTTCTCCAACTCCTGTGCAGTGAAGGCAGGGGCCCTTACCCCAGACGCACGAGCCATTGTCTCTTCCAGACCGAGGTCACAGCAGCACTTGCAGTGTAGGTCCTCTCCTGTCGAAGATCAGGTATCGAGTGATTGAACAGATAGAAAATGGCGGTCACGTCCGTGGCGGTGACGTCTGCGGCGGTGCGTATCATCACCGCCGACGCACTTCGTCATTGGCTCCTGGGACCCGTAGGGTCCAATGTTAACCAATGCAGCATTGCGCCGTGGTCTTCGACCGCCTACCGCGATGGTGTACAACGCCAGCGGAGTTACCTCACATCCCATTGTCCCAGTTTAGAGGTCAGGCAGCCGCCATTTCAGGGGCCCACATGGCTTCAATTTCAACTATGTCACACATACCTAGGCCTAGACTCAACACACATATAGGCAACTTTTTGGATTATGTTTCGTGTTCTGTGTAGACTGTGGGTACATACCTCTGAGTTGTTTGACTCTGTGCTTGCTGTTGTCCTTCCTAGGCACCGTCCGCTGGGACATGTGAGGAGATGGCGGAATCCTCCGGTGTACCGACCGCTGGTGGACCTGTTGACAATGGAGGAGCGACATTTAATCATCACCTACAGGTTTGACCGTGCCACAATCCAGGAACTGTGTACCCAGTTGGAGCCTGACCTGATGTCAGCAATCCGCCATCCCACAGGGATCCCCCCTCAAGTGCAGGTGCTATCAGTGCTCCATTTCCTTGCAAGTGGGTCATTTCAAACAACAGTGGCCATAGCATCAGGAATGTCCCAGCCTATGTTTTCCAACGTGTTGTCCAGAGTGTTGTGTGCCCTGCTGAAACACATGCGGAGCTGCATCGTTTTCCCTCAGGTGGAGGATTTGCCTACAGTTAAAGGTGACTTCTATGCCCTTGGACATATCCCTAACATCATAGGTGCCATTGATGGGACCCATGTAGCTCTGGTCCCCCCCCACAGGAGTGAACAGGTGTACAGGAACCGGAAGAGTTATCATTGGATGAATGTACAGATGGTATGTTTGGCAGACCAGTACATCTCCCAGGTAAATGCTATGTTCCCTGGCTCTGTGCATGACGTCTACATCCTGCGGAATAGCAGCATCCCTTATGTGATGGGTCAACTCCAGAGGCACCGGGTGTGGCTATTAGGGGACTCTGGTTACCCCAACCTGTCATGGCTACTGACCCCAGTGAGGAATCCCAGGACCAGGGCAGAGGAATGCTACAATGAGGTCCATGGGCGGACTAGGAGGGTGATCGAACACACCTTCGGCCTCCTGAAGGCCAGGTTCAGGTGCCTCCATATGACAGGTGGTTCCCTATTCTACTCACCAAGAAAGGTGTGCCAGATCATCGTGGCCTGCTGTATGCTTCACAATCTGGCTTTGCAACGACAGGTGCCTTTTCTGCAGGAGGATGGTCCAGATGACGGTGTTGTGGCAGCTGTGGAGCCTGTGGACAGTGATGAGGAGGAAGCAGAGGAAGAAGGCATTGACAACAGGGACTCAGTTATCCAGCAATATTTCCAGTGACACACAGGTGAGTACACATTCCTGCCTACTACAAGTACTTTCACACTTCTACCTCTATCCTGTCTGTCGATTTCAACCAGTATATGGTAACTGAGTTGTACATTTCCATTACGGTTTCACAGGTGTGGTTACCAACGTGTGTCATCTGCTTAGATTCCTCATGGACTTGAGATGTGTGACATAGGTATGTTGACATTACATTTGAGAACGGATTTTGTCACTGTCATTGCTAATACACATTTTCAAAATCACAGACTGACTCCAGATTGTTTTGTGCTTCAAGGGTGTTTATTGAAGTGCTAAATATTGGAGGGGGTGGTAAAATGGTGATGGGTGATGGTGGAGGAATGTCCATGACAGAGTCCAGTCTATTAGTCTCACAGGTGCACTGCCCATATGGGCATAGGAAGTGGAGCTGGGGCAGTTCCAATATGGACAGGGTTACAAAGTGGGACAGTGGGATGACAATCAGGGTGGTCTCATTTCTTGGCCGGGGTCTTGGCATCGTGCTCTGTCCTGTTCCTGGACCTCAGGGACCGCTTGCGGGGTGGTCCTCCGTCTGCAGGGGGTGGGGTGCTGGTGTGGTGGTCCTGTGGCGGTGCCTCCTGTCCACTAGCGCCGGCGGAGGTGGTGGGCAGTTCTTCGTCCATGCTAGTGTCAGGGGCCCCTTGGAGTGCCACGGTGTCCCTCCTGGTGTTAAGTATCTCCTTCAGCACCCCTACGATGGTGCCCAGGGCGGAGCTGATGGTTCTGAGTTCCTCCCTGAAGCCCAAATACTGTTCCTCCTGCATGCACAGGGTCTCCTGAAACTTGGCCAGTACCGTTGCCATCGTCTCCTGGGAGTGGTGGTAGGCTCCCATGATGGAGGAGAGGGCCTCGTGGAGAGTGGGTTCCCAAGGCCTGTCTGCCCCCTGTCGCACAGCAGCCCTCCCAGTTCCCCTGTGTTCCTGGGCCTCCGTCCCCTGGACCGTGTGCCCACTACCACTGCCCCCAGGTCCCTGTTGTTGTTGGGGTGGTGGGCTATCCTGGGTTCCCTGTAGTGGTGGACACACAGCTGATTGACGTGTCCTGGGGACGGAGGTATGGGCCCGCTGGGTGGGTGCTTTGCTGGTGTTACCAGAGGGTGGAAGGTCTATGGTGGCCTGTGACTGGGTGTGGGGAACCGACTGTCCCGAGGCCCACGATGGTCCGGGCTGGTCATCTGGATCCAGTAGGACAGAGCTGCTGTCATCACTGTGGGCCTCTTTTGTGGGTGGGGTAGAGATGTCTGGACCCTCCGGTCTGGTGACGTTGGGTAGTGGTCCTACAGGGGTATAAAAGCATGATTATTGCATCTGTGTGTGTCATGGGTTGCCATGGGTGGGTGAGCTTGTACCACAGTGCTAGCACTCCTGTGTGGGGGCTTGTTTGATGATGGTTGAGGGGGTGTTATGGGTATGTGCAGTGGGCATGCTTTAGTGAGGGGTGTCCATGCTTTGTTGTGCCATGCAGGGCTTGGGGTTGGGATGTGTGGTTTGTGTTAGTAGTACATTAGTGAGGAGTTAGAGTGATAGGGGAGGGGGTGAGGGTGGGGGTCTGTGATAGCATGCCGGTAGGGTGGGGGATATGATAGTTAAGATTTGACTTACCAGAGTCCATTCCTCCACCGACTCCTCTGAGGCCCTAAGGATGCATAATAGTCAAGACCTGCTCCTCCCATGTTGTTAGTGGTGGGGGAGGAGGTGGGGGTCCGCCGCCAGTCCGCTGTACCGCGATGTTGTGCCTGTAGACCACGGAACGCACCTTCCCCCGTAGGTTGTTCCACCTCTTCCTGATGTCGTCCCTATTACTTGGGTGCTGTCCCACTGCGTTGACCCTGTCGACTATTCTTCGCCATAGCTCCATCTTCCTAGCTATGGAGGTGTGCTGCACCTGTGATCCAAATAGCTGTGGCTCTACCCGTACGATTTCCTCCACCATGACCCTGAGCTCCTCCTCCGAGAACCTGGGGTGTCTTTGCCGTGCCATGGGGTTGTGTAGGTGATGTGTGGGTTGGTGTATGTGGTGATGAGTGTGGTGATATGTATTGGTGTGTGGTGTTTTTGTGCGTGGAAGTAGTGTGGGTGATGGTGTTGTGTGCCTCTGTATGGTGGGGTTGTCTATGCTGTGCTGTCTCTCTGGCCTTCGTCTAAATTTTTGGTCGTAAGGGTTTGTGGGTGATGTGGGTGTGTGTTTTATATAGTATTGATTGTGTGGGAGTGGTGTGTGTATCTGCATCAGGTGTGTGTATTTTGAATTGTCCAATGTGGCGGTGTTTTGGAGATGTGTGTGTATTTTGAGCGCGGCAGTGTGTACCGCCAATGGAATACCACGGTTGAAAGACCGCCGCGTGGATTCGTGGGTCGTGATAGCATGGGCGTGTTTCTGTTGGCGTGACGGTGGAGGTTTTGTTTTCGCCAGTTTATCACTGACCTTTGGTGTGGCGGACTTGTGTGGGTGTCTGAATTTTGGCGGATTCCGAAATGTGTGTCATAATAGCTGTGGCGGACTTCCGCGGCCGCGGCGGTGTGTTGGCGGTCTTCTGCACGGCGGTAAGCAGCTTTTACCGCCAATGTTGTAATGACCCCCATAGTTTACAGTATAGTGTCTTTTTAAAATATAGATATGAAGGTCATGTAAAGATTCATACAAAGACTATGAAAACTATGCTGGGAATATTTCTGTAAGTGTGAGTTACAAAAACCAAGAAGTTGAGCATTCTCAGGACAGGCATTGTTGGAGTAGTTACTCTCTGTGTATTTTAAAATATATTTCTACTTTAAAGGACCCTAGAAAGTCACTGAAAAAAACAAAGGTTAAAGTAACGTTATAGTTAGGTGAATTTCTCAGTGATGAGGTTAACATTTTGAACAAAAAAAAACACAGAAATTCACTGGTTATAGTTAGCAGCGTTAAATATAATTTGCGCCCCCACCATGCCATGCTTATGACCTTAAATGACATCACTCATGACATGTTTTATGACATCATTTATGACATCACTGAAGACATTTGATATTACAGCATTGATGACATCACTTGACAAAATCCTTATGTGTCTTTACATTCACATGCTTTTATCAGGTGGTTTTAGAAATGGTACATAGCCCCAAATGTGACCAATGCAGAGTTTTCACTTTCGAAGTAATTAATTGAAGAAGAGTACATAGTAACTACTTTTGACGCCACACCCAACATGGCATAGAGCAGTTTTTCCCAAACTTTTCAAACCACAAACCCACTTTCTAGCATGACATACTTTTGTGACCCACTTAGCTTTAATGGACATGAGCGGGTGATTTTTTTATTGTAAATAAAGCATTGTGTGGTAAAGTACTGTAATTTACAGACAGACCATTTTCTGTTGAAATGGCCATTAAAAGTGCATATATATAGAGTTTTATTGACAAAATTATATTGCATGATAATATTGAAATTGGGCGTCAATATTTATCATTCGCGCATCATGAAGTTAAAGTGTCTTGATTTAATCCTATCAAACCTTTGTTTCCATCACACTACAGAATTACAAAACAATGGGCTTCATTTTTGTTTTCCAGTCTGTTGAACAGGTATTTACATTTTCTTGTGTGTTACACAAATGACACCCTACAGCCTTTCCTTTCACACTCTCTGTACCCCTATAAGATTGACACATAATTCACTGTACTTTTGTTTCTGACTACAAAGTGAGAGGAGTTTCTAAACACCTACCTCTGTGTTAAAAAAACAGAGGGAGCATTTTTTCAGAAGACATAGCTTGACTTTTGACCTCTGTCACTGAAGCGCAACAAATGTGACAAGATAAATAGAGAATTTAAAAGCATCCTTATTTATTGCTTACAAGTTCTCGACCCATCAAAAATCGCTCACGATCCACAGTTTGGGAACCACTGGCCTAGAGTGATCCAATAGACATATTCTGCAGGTAGAAATTATTATCTTTTATCTGTATACATCCCTAGAATGGACGAGATACAAAGAGTAACAAATGCTAAAAAATTTGAAAACTAATAAAATGTCACAGTGTGGAGACGCCTTATAGTCTAAATTGATGTGATGAAAACAAAGCTGAGGTATCTATAATGGGATAGAAACACTACACCCATATAACTAAATTATTCTGAGGCATGGTGATTAATAAATTATTCTAAGCATGATGATGGTGGAATACGAAAAGAGTATGACACAATAGAGGGTACCTATCATGATCATTACTATTGATGAGTATCCAATCACATCATGTCCATTACCTTTGTAAGTGAATATACCCTCATCCTCGTTGTCCATGTCTTTAGAATTAGGTTGGTCCTTGTCACAGTTCACTAGCAGTATGGCACCATGCCCATATGGGCCCCACTTCCAAGACAACTACAAAGACAAAAGAATAAAAGGTCAAAAGAGAGGCATATTACACAGGGAAAGATAAAAGTGTCAGACCCTGTCAAAGGAGACCAAAGGGCCATCAGAGGCTCCTAAAACTCAACAATTGCAGATTAAGGTCATTAGCCTTTAATGTCCTGGGATTTGTCCTACTATGATCTGCAAACTGAACCATGCACAGCTCCTTCAACAAATGCTTTTCAGTTCTAGCAATCGCAAGATAGCGTGGGGATGCTGATGCTCAGCACTCAACAAACACACATCCATATAACAAAGGATTGTCCAACATGGTACTTGACTTTCGAAGAGAAAAGTGCTTTATTGAACACTAGAACTAAATGCCACATACAGATATATACATAAGCAATTTAGTGTTTTGGTTCTAGAAACCATTGGAGCCCCTCTCTCTCTACACCTGTCTGTGCTATGTCCCTTGGGTCCCCTCTTTGGCTTGGGTAGATTCCATAATTTGGGCATGATGTATGAAAATTGGCTATGTTACAGTTTTACCCCAACACTATAATTTTCTCACCTAACACATAAGCAAGACCTGTAGATTTTCTTACCTAATACGTTTGCAAGGTCTGTAGATCAAGCAGATTCTTGGCACTGCCCTGCTTTCTGTCTGCTCAACTGCTTCCCCACTTCTTGGATGAACTTTAAAAGGCCATCCTTGTGGTCATATCTGTGACTGTTATAGTCGTAAAAGTTGTATCAGGATGTAGACCAGGATCTGCCCAGACTGGAAGGGAGACTATGGCTCATGTAACACCATGGTCAGTTACTCCTTGTGCAGTGGCTCATGTTACAGTTCAGGCTACTGATTCTTTTCCAGTGGGTCAGGGCATACCACAATCAATTTATTCTGGTGCAGCAGGTCAGATCATGTAACAGTTGATTATTTCTTGAGCATCTACTCAGGTTAAGCTGCAGTTCATTACTTATACACAGCACCATAGATCACAAAATATTCAGTAACATCAGTGGCTTAGCACAAGCTGTGCCACTTCTTCTTGATTCCTGCTGGGAATTACACAAGAGTCTGGAGCCCACTGACAATGGGGCACACAGATTGCTTTCTGTAGTTCTCTGTTCCTGCAGACCAACTGCACCAGGGTGTACTAATTTACACAGGCCAGTGAGATTCAATCTTCTTTAGTCAGTTCAAGAAACTGCGATCTCCAGCTGGCTGACAGCAGACTCAACTGTCTGCTTCATGAATTCTCAGCATCGACCATTTTATATTACATCATGAGTAGCACATTCCTACATATCTTACCCCATGCAAATATTCTAACATTTAGATTTACACTTTTCTCATTTTTTTCTATAAAGCCAATCTCATGAAGAATGAACACATTTGTAAACATTACACAAAATACTTACTTTAAATACTTCAAATGTTTCATATTTGTAAACATTCTACATACGAAATACTTAAAAGTATGTTTTTCTTATTCATTAGGTCTACACACTTTGCTCAGACTTCCGAAACTCCATTCTTTCCCATCTTGCAATAAAACAAAAAATGTATTTACCTTTATAACTTGGCGAGGTTGAGAGTATTTACTCTCCCCTTTCTTTACTAGACCAGATTTCTTTGTCACTACCCATACTCCACATTCCCAATGTATATTATTAACACCCTTTCTTTTATCATACTCCAGTTCATCATTTTCAGTTTTTCTTCCACTTCTCTCTTCATGGATCTTCTATCAACCCACAATTGTTTCTTATCCTGTAATCACATTGGTGATTCCTTGGTGGCAGGTGCTCTCCTTTTGAGGGCTATAAATGGCAAAACTCCTGTTGTGGAATGTGGAGTAATTCAATGGGCCCAAATCTTTTTATCCAATTCATTCCTCCATGACAATCCATTAGCTATTGAAAGCTGAATGTTCTCCATTATGATACGGTTCACTCTCTCAACTAAACCATTAACCTGTAGCCCAAATTGTGCTACCTTTTCATGTCTGATGCCCATTTGTTTTACGAATTCCACCATCATGGAAGAAACAAATTGCGCTCCATTATCTGTTGTGATCACCTTAGGAATTCCTTCGTCGGTGAACACTTCCTTAAGAAAATTCAACACATTTTCAGTATTTACATGTTCCATGCTTCTCTCAAGAAACCACTTACTATGGTTATCAACTATGAGAATCAAAAAAGGATTTTGTCTCCCCAGCTACTCCACTAGACCAATGAAATCCATTGCTTGCTGTTTCCAAGGTTAATCTGGTACTTTTCTACAACTCTTCTACAACTCGGAGGTGGTCTTCTCCACAACTTACTCTTATCACTATTACCACATGCTACACTGTTTTCACTTTCTCTTCCACCTCTCTATCCATACCTGGCCACCAAAACCATTGCTGTAGTATTCTTTTAGTCTTACTTCTTCCCACATGTCCCTCATGACTGATTTCAATCAATCTTGCCCTCACTTTTCCTGGTGGAACAATGCAATTACATCTTAACACTTTTGATCCACAAATGCTTAAGCAAGCCTTGACCACACTTAGGGCCAGATGTAGCAAGCCGTTTGCATGTCGCAAACTGCGAAAATCGCAGTTTGCGCCATGCAAATGGCCTCACGCGATGCTCATTCCCAAATTGCGAGTCGGTACCGACTCGCAATTTGGAAATGCGACTCGCAAATAGGAAGGGGTGTTTTGTGACCGCGAATGCGGTCGCAAACCAACTCGCAGTTACCACCAGTGTTACACTGGTGGTAACTCATTCGCAAAAGGGAAGGGGTCCCGAGGGGACCCCTTCCCCTTTGTGAATGTCGACAGAAATATTTTTTCAGAGCAGGCAGTGGTCCTATGGGCCACTGCCTACTGTGAAAAAAACTAAACCAAATGGTTTCGGTATTTTTTTCATTTTGCAACTCGTTTTCCTTTAAGGAAAATGGGCTGCAAAATGAATGAAAAAACTGCTTTATTTAAAAAGCAGTAACAAAAAAGGAGGTCTGCTGACTACAGCAGGCCACCATCCCTGTGAGTGCAGGGACTCGCTATGGGGTCGCAAAATGCGACCCACCTCATGAATATTGATGTGGTGGGTCTTTGCAACCCCATAGCGAGTCGCAGAAGGTGTCTGAGATACCATTCTGCATCCGATTTTGCCACTTGCAAATTGCGAGTCGCTCAGACTTGCAATTTGCAAGTCGCAAAATCGGATTTTGCTACATCTGGCCCCTAATATCTGCAGTCCTTCACACACTCAATCTCCAGGGATCCTACCCTCACTTATAAGGTGCTTTAATTCTCCATATGTTTCATCCTCTGCTACACCTCGTTGCCAATCCTCTTCTGTTAATGCAATTTCACCCACATTACAAATGCTCACCAATTGCAACTTTACTTCTTTTTCAATATGCAGACTCTCATTCAATGGCATATGGGATACACATCTCCCACAACATTTTAATTCCCTTTGACATAATCTACTACAAAATGTAAACCCATCACAGATAATAAACACCCTGTTATCCTTGGCGTCACACCACTTTCCAATCCCTTGCCACATTTAAATATGTGAAGCAGCTGTTTATGGTTTGTTCAAACCATAAAGGGTAAACCCCATAAATAATACCTAAAATGATTTAGTGCCCAACAACAAGCTAAGGTTTCCTTCTTAATGGTGGAATGGAATTGTTCAGCTCTGGGCACTCTCCTGGATGCAAATCCTACGATCTTCCCCTGTCTATCCATCCTCTGGGACAGCTCCCAATCCATCATTACTAGCATCATAGGTAAATTCATTCTTATTATTCACATTAAAATGACTTAGTGATGGTGACATAATGATGGATTGTTTGATTTCTCGAAACGCATCTTCACACTTACTTCCCCACTCAAACACATTCTTATTCTTTGATAACAACTGCGTAGGTTCCACCTTTTTAGCAAATTTGGCATATAAACGCAGAACAATATACAGCAAGACACAAAAAGGATTTCAATTGTACCCTATTTTGGTGCCTAGGAACTTCAGATACAGATTTGATGATGCTTTTCTTTGATTTAATTCCTAATTCTGAAATTTCATGGCCCAAATAATCCACCTGCATTTTTTTCAACTGGCATTTCTACCTTTTTTTAAATAATCCTCGCCCTTCAATCCTCGACTAAATTTCCCCCAAAACCTCATCATGCTCTATTTCTGATTTACCTACTACCAAGATGTCATCTTGGAAACATAGAACTGTTTTCATTTCCTGGAAAATACTCTGCATCATTCTCTGGAAAACAGTTGAGGCGGAGGCAAGGCCAAATGGCATCCTATGATATCTAAATGCCCCCAAGGGTGTAACTAATGATGTTAATGGTCTTGATCCTTTATGTAGATTTACTTGATGGAACACGATGAGATGTCAAGCACACTGAGCCATTTTTCTCCTCCAATCATACTTAAAATTTCAGATATATTTGGTAACAGGTGTCTGTCCACCCATATATTATTGATCAGTTCATGTGAATCTGTGCATAAACACATTTTTTTCCTCCATCCTTCGGAGCTACCACCGCTGGAGAAGGATATGAGCATTGTTTTAAATCCTAATGCGAAGGAACCTGTTATGACAATAGAAACTCTAAATATGAAAGACAAAGAGTATAATGAAGGTGAGGAAATAGTGTTTGAATTTCCTCAGGTTTTCCCAGGAAAAAGTAGGATGAATGAAGGGTTTCACACATAGAATAATTCAAAAAAATAGCTATACCAGTGGTGCATAAAGTAAGACAAGTGTCATATTTGATGAGGGGGCCATTAAAAAGTAATTGGATAACTTAATGGCAGAAGGGATCATAGAACCATCTTAGTTCCACTACAGAATGTCTTCTATCTCTCTTTGGGCACGCAAAAAATGTGCCTTTCAAAAACAATACTTACTTTTGGAGTAAAGCATTTATCAATCATCATTAAGGACATTTCAAACACATTTGCAGCTTGAACATCTCCAAAACTCAATGATATCTCTGGCAAGTCATCATATATTCTTCTTCCTTCCAGCCCCTAAATGGTGTAAAAGACTTGCTTGTTTCCTTATTGGCCCATATTTGTCTCCTGCTATTGCCAGTATGTAAGTAAAACCACATTTTTCCATCTTTTCCAAGGAAATGTAGGTTCTCCACCTGTAGTTAAGTAGGTGGGTGGTGCCATCATACTTTGTTCAGCCATCCTATAAAAGTAATATGAATATAACAAGCTAAATTAACTAACCAAAATAACTAATTACCACAACAGGTTAACATAAGTAACTAAAATAATATTCTAAAGTTAAAAAACAAAACTCCTCTTTTGGTTGACTTTTGTTGTAATGTTTCACTGTATATGTTTATTACAGTCCTTTTTCTATTCCTCCAGTTTGTAGAGTAGGACTTAGAACATCTTAAACAAGTGTTCACCATCACCTTGCAGTGTCCATATGCCTTCCAAAATCTCCTTAATCAGAATAACCCAGTAAGTTATTGCCTTTTATTAGTTCGTAATACAGTTGCACATATTTTCAATGTTTTCTAGATGATCAAGTCATATGGGACCCAAAGGACTCATAAGTTGCGATAAGGCACAACAGACTAGTGCTGCTGCACTCAGGCTGGCTGGTAGAGCATGAGCTGGTGAGCACTCATAAGACGCGATGTAGCACACTCGCAGACCAGTCAAGTATATTGCAGATTTCTTACAGCAGCGCAAGCAAGAAAGCGCTCATACGTTGGTGAAATGTGTGCTATGATAAGTAAACACTGTATGCAGAGTCCCATGCATTTGGAAAAAAAATCTATACAATTACTTGTCTTATGTTTCCCCTCAGCCATTTAACCGTATTCATGCTCGCCTATTTCTTTTCAAAGGCCCAACCGAACAGTTCACCAGCTGCCTCGCCTAACTGACTTAGTCAATCGTAACTAATCTCCATGACTGATCATAAATATTGTAAAGAATTTTTCTTCTTTTTCAATTTACATGCCACTCCAAACATGCTGCTACTGTCATCAATGTACTTTCAACTTACGGCCAGCCAATTCGATCTGTGGTGGCTTTCCAAGGGTGGAGGTCACCGATGTCCGCCCCTGCACAGCAGCACGTCACCAAATAATGTAGTAACTTACACAGGCTAGTGAGATTCAATAGTCTTTATTCAGTTCAATAAACTGTGACCTCCAGTTAGCTGACAACAGACTCATCTGTCAGCTTGAGGAATTCTCAGCACCCACCATTCTATATTACATCATGACTAGCACACTGCTACATAGGGTCATGCTGCACCTTGCCCTGCTTGGAAAGTCACTCCTTTGGTTGGATTGCCAGGCTTCTTCTCTCCCTTAGTGGGCAGGCTGGGCTGTAGCCACTGCAGCATAGGTAATCACCTCCTGCATCAAGGAATAGACACCGGTGATGTCCCTTTACCTTTGGAAAGCTGGCTGCCTGGAGAACACCAGCTCTGGTAGCCCTGCAGTCCTCTGGGTACTCTGAAGAGCACTCCCTTTGTTGTTCATAGAGAACTTGGAGCAGGAACAAGTGGGTCTGTGGATCCCATTTTACACAGTCAAAACAGACAGGAAAGGTGGATCCACTGTCTGCCTTTTCAGAACTGGTTTGAAATGGTTGTCCATTTCAAAGATCCTTTCCAGGCTGCTCTCCAGATACAGCCTTTGTGTAGAGTGATGCCTCTCACAAAAGGGTAGTATCCAACCTGGCGCACCCACAACAGATGCACAAAAACATAAAAGTTTTCTGTACATGGCTGTCATCGGCCACTTGGAAGACTGACCAGTGGAGAGACAAATGGCCTGCCTCACCTAAGGTGTCCCTTTACCTTGAAAAACAGAGACTGCAGGGTCAATCTTCACCCCTGCCCCCCGCACTCCATTACATGGCAGTTCTACAGAAATACTAATCAGCAGCTCTTCTCAGCAAAATGATTGTCCAAATTTCTAAAGAAGGCGTGCCTTCTTTCTACTGACGTGAGTGTCTAGGTCTCCTTGCTCCAACTTTAGGAATATCAGTAATAAACTCCCACTGTCTGGGAATCAAACTCACCTCTATCTCGTGCAAACAGCCAGGCCAGGACCCAGCAGACGTTCATTACTTTGGTTCATTCATTTACAAGATGTCACCTACACTAGCACACACTGGGGATGTTAGCTGTAGAATCTGGGTTAGCACATAGAAGAATAACTTTACTTTACTGAGTCATTAGGCATCAGCTCCAGTGACACAGCTAACATGATCTGGACACTCTTTGGATCAAGAAAACAGAATAAGTTGCCACCACCACGTTATGTACTATGCCTGTGGTATGGACAGTAGTTCACTCCCTGTATTCTGAGGGTATGCTTGATCCAATCCTCCAGGTCACAGGACACATCCAGGACCTCACAAATGTCAATCAGCATGCTCAGGCCTCTTCATACACACTATATTAGTGTGAGAGTAGAGGCAAAAAAAAAAGAAATACAGGTTTCCAGATACACACGGTGGGCTACATGACTGTACCCCATGTAGGAGACATTCCCATCCCAACAGAACTATTTTTTGAAGTTTAATAGGTAATAGAGCAGTACAAACTACAGAAAGGGGAGTATAATTAGAAAATTCATCTGACAGATACCCACTAGGGAGGAGGGTAAACAATGATGATCATAAAAGGATACCTCACATATTAAATAAATCTGATATTTCTTTATTTGCCATTAGTTAAAACACCTTGTGTTGTTTGTGTAATGGTTGGATTGAGTAAAAGAGATAAAACCCTGTAAAAGAGGAGTAGAATAAACAGTAGATAACCAGACAGGAAAATATTTCTTTTAAAAGAGCTAACACTTTAAAATCTTGGGACCCCACCATGTCTCCTGTAGCAAAGAGGCCCAGCTTATGCTCTTTGAATGAACTTTATACTTTGTGAAATCAGCATTTAGAAACTGCTTAGTTGCTCATTGTGCTTTGTAAACTGAGCACAGTGTTTGTGCAGCATATCAAAAAAGAACAAGAAAATATTCTTCCTTCTTGAACACCGGTGTTGATGGGCTCCTGCTTTCATATTTGAAAAATAATTTGTGTAGTAGAAGAATAATACCTAACAAAGGTGTGCTTTCATTAGCATAATCATGCATGTGGCCACATTTTTAAAAGTGCATGTGTTTTTGTTGTGCACGAATGGCACTCCTTTATGTGCTTTATTTGATTTTTAAAACCATACAAATTCAGATCAAACCATAGTCTCTGCCCTTCTTTGCAAATGAAACTTCTCTCTAGCTTCTTTGTGAAGGGATGTACTTATTTTGTAATATTATAAGGCTATGACCAATCTTTCTGTTGCTATGTCAATATTCTAAATATGCAGAAGCAGTTTTTTTTGTCTCCTGCTTTTGAATTCATAAAATGTACAATGTATTCTGTAGAACAAATGTTGGCATTTACAGCCAATGAAAATCATTTGCAAATACATGGTGTGGTGAACTTAATAGACAATTGGTCTAATGAGCAAGTAAAGATTATAGTGCTATCATTTATTTAAAAGTATGCTGGGAATTTTTGTGTTTTCACTGTCTGGAACATTTTAAAGGGTGTGCTATTTGGGGAAGAACCAATCGTCATCTTAGTCTTTCATATTTTCCTACTTGTTGCTTAGAGAGGGCTAGTTGTTCAAGTCCTTTCTGTTTTGAGGAATATTTACTATTAATTTAATTATTTACCAAATGTGCTGAGGCTTCCTAATTTCGTAAAAGCACAGGGCATTTTCCATTATTATGATTTTGGTTTTATGGTAATTCCCTCGACTCTAATGACTCCTGCTTTCTGTAATGATAGTTATATTTGAACAAATCTACAAATACTGAGAACCAGAAAAGCCTTAGTATGAAGGTTTTCTTAAGGGTCTTGGGAAAGAGTTAAAGTTCAGGATTCTCCCTTTCCTGCCCATGGACCATCCTTAATTGATTAGAGGTGGAAAGTTGCCAACGTTCACTTTCAACCTTTTGTTCCCCTTTTCAGCCATTTTCAATGTCTTGCTGATGCCCTCACCACAGTATCTCTGAACACAAATTATCCAATGCTATCTTACCTTGTCAGTATTTTTCATGTTCACTGTTCCATCCCGATGAGTGTCTGCATGCAATGAGATGGCTGTGGTGAAAAGGAAGTGGAAAATTGTTAACAAATAGAGGCAATGTTAGCACAGGAAATTCCAACACATTTGCATGAGGCTGTCCATACAATAATTAAGTTAGTATATTTTATAAACTGCTCAAGGCTTCTTAGACTCGTTGAGAGTATTGGACAATAAATACTGAAAATCTGGTAAATGGGCATCTAATAGGTACAAAAAGAAGGAAAACAGGAGTCCTAAAAGGAAAAATTAGATGGTGAAACAATGGAGACATACCTCTTCTTTCAGGTAGTGCAGCTGAGACATTAACTGTGGTTGTGCTTAATTTGTGCTGGGTATTTTTGGGGCTCTTTTCACACTCACCTTTTTAGTTTTGGTCCAGTGGCACTTTAACACCACAGGTGGAAAACTACACAATTTGTGAACTAAACACAATGCTTGGAGAAGTCGAACCACTTTACACTGCGTTACATTGTAAAATAGTGCCTCCACACATAATGCTACAATGCTTATTAGTGAAAACATGGTGCTTGGCACCAGTGCCTGCAAGCCAAGGCTTTGTTGTGTTGGGCAGATGCTACATACTCCCCGTCTTATGAGCTAGTAATTGCTATGATATTCATTATTACAACACTGCATATTACCAGTATTGATTTTCTTGTACAGAGGGAAGGATTTTCTGCTTTGCCTCTACAGTCACAGACTACGTTGCATATTTGAGTCCGTTCTAACCTGGTGTTCATGACTGCTCAACCACAGGAAGACTATGGAACCTCTACTCTCAGAGAAGTGTACTGACAAATATCACTGCAAACAAGCAGTTCAACGCATGTTAGATGAATCATTTAAGTACTAACTTTCATTTTTTTCACATGTAATATGATATAAAGGATTATTGAAGGAGAACTGTCAATAAAGGGATTCATTTCCACAGAGGTGGCCCGAACGAGTAGGAAAACTGTTCATTATTCACAAATATCTTACATACAGGGGGTCATTCTGACCCTGGCGGTCCATGACCGCCATGGCGGAGGGCGGCGGAAGCACCGCCAACAGGCTGGCGGTGCTTCCTGGGCGATTCTGACCGCGGCGGTAAAGCCGCGGTCAGAAAAGGGGAGCCGCCGGTTTTCTGCCGGTTTCCCGCTGGTCCAGGGAATCCACCATGGCGGCGCTGCTTGCAGCACCGCCATGGGGATTCCGACCGCCTTCCCGCCAGCCTGTTTCTGGCGGTGTCCACCGCCAGAACCAGGATGGCGGGAACGGGTGCCGTGGGGCCCCTGGGGGCCCCTGCACTGCCCATGCCACTGGCATGGGCAGTGCAGGGGCCCCCTAACAGGGCCCCACAAAGATTTTCACTGTCTGCTGTGCAGACAGTGAAAATCGCGACGGGTGCCACTGCACCCGTCGCACCCCTGCAACTCCGCCGGCTCCATTCCGAGCCGGCTTCATTGTTGAAGGGGCTTTCCCGCTGGGCCGGCCGGCGGTCTTCTGGTGGTCGCCCGCCGACAGCCGCGGTCAGAATGACCGCCACAATGTTATGTTGTAAGGCTCCATTATGAACACATTTCCCCTCATCAATTGATACCACGGATCCCCTATATATAACTAGAAAGGGTTAATGTTGGAACCTTGCTCAACATGATGAACTTTCTTACCCTCTCATCTTCCTAATTCGCTTTTCTCTGTCTTGCATTTAAAAATATTTACCTGGTATCCTACACCTTCACCGCCACTCGCTGTCCATCTTATCCCATTTTCAGAAACTAAAATGTAAAAAAAGACACCAGGACTCCTTCCACTGTCCCTCATGATCCTTGGCAACACCCTTCACTCTCTCCACTCTAATATTTGTTTTAGAATTCTCAGCGCCCCTCCCATTAATCTCCTCCACCACCCTCAGCTAGTGACCTCATACTATTTTAAAAATATTGGTGCATATTTAAGAGCCCCTAGCACCATTCTAACGCCACATTAGCGTGATTTTTATTACACTAATGTAGCCCTGGAAGGCTAAAATTGCCACATTTTTCAAAGTGGCGCAATGCATGCCAGAATACTATATTCTAGCCTCTTCCTGCTCAAAAGCTTGCTGCTGTGTGTGGCAAGGCTTTCCTCTTATCATAAAGGATCCTACATACAAGACAGACCAGATTATATGTGAACAGGACCACATTTAATAATATGAGAAAATGTTTAATAGGCATACATAGGGTCAAGAAAAGCAGACAAATTGTTTGAATATAATGCTAACCGTCTGTGCTCAATAATCACATTTTCTATTTACAAAAACCTTCATTTCTAAAACCAATTGAACTAGCAGAACAGAGAATTAAAACTTTCAATTTTTCTGTTGTGTATTGTAACTGTGGCTGCAAGGAAAGATGACTGTTATAATGAGATCACTCAATTTTCCTTCAGTGTCTGTCTTTATTTTCCATCTCCACTTTTCCTCCTCAGCTCTTCACACACCATCTTCTTCACAGCTGTACTTTTCTCTGCATGCTCCTTTTCTTCCTCTGTGGCCTCTCCTCATCTTCTGGACGCTACCCCTATGCTTCTCAGGTCTCTTCTCTTCTGCCCGACTCTTCTTCTTGACTCTTCTCTCTTCTGTTCTTGACTCTTCTCTCCTCTTCTTTACTCTTCTTCTTGACTCTTCTCTCGTCTGTTCTTGACTCTTCTCTCTTCTGTTCTTGACTCTTCTCTCTTCTGTTCTTCTGTTTCTTCCTTACTCCCCTCCACCTCTGTAACCCCCTCCCCTATCTTTTCTCCCCTCCCTTCTACCTGACCCCCCACCCTCCGCTTTCCTGCCGCCACCTCCTGCTCGGCCCCGCCCCCAGCTGACCCCTCCTCCCCCCCTCCTCCCTCTTATGGCGGTCGCTGTGCGGCCGCGCCGCTGGCGCGCCAAAGGCAAGCCCGTCTGCGCCCGTACGCGCCTGGACCGCGCCCAGCACCACGACCCCTGGCCCCCCGCACCCCCAAACCCCACAGCACTGCTACGACCCCAACACCCTCCACGCCCTCAACCCGGGGCGCTCCAGTACCTGCTTCCAAGCCATCCCTAAACGCACCCATGGACCCTTTGCATGCCTTACCTGCAAACTCACCTTCCACCGAGAATCCACCCCGCCAGCCAGCCCATACGCCAACAACCACCTCAAATGCATCCTGATCAATGCACACTCCATCCACAAGCACGGCGTTGAACTATGGGACCTCCTGGACTCCACCGCACCGGACGTCGCCTTCATCACTGAGACCTGGATGAACGCCTCTTCGGCCCCCGACATCGCCATAGCCATCCCCGACGGCTACAAGATCTCCAGGAGAGACCGCACCAACCAAGTCGGTGGAGGAATCGCCATCGTCTTCAAGGACTTCATCAACGTCACCACCTCCACCGAAGACACCCCCCTCGCCGCTGAACACCTGCACTTCCAGATCCACACCGACCCCAGGACCACCCTCAGAGGAACTCTCATCTACAGACCCCCTGGACCACGCGCCCTCTTCAGCGACTCTATCACTGACTTTATCTCCCTGCACGCCCTTGCCTCGCCGGATTACATCCTCCTCAGCGACCTCAACTTCCACCTAGAACAGAACAACGACCCCAACACCACCGCCCTGCTCGCCAACCTCACCAACCTCGGTCTCAAGCAACTGGTGAACACCCCCACCCACATCGCCGGACACACGCTCGACCCAATCTTCTCCGCCAGCAACCACGTATCCTTCAGCCACTCCTCCGTAATACACTGGACCGACCACAGCTGTGTCCACTTCACCTTCCGACGCGAGACTCGCCACCTCCGCACACAACCCATCACACGCAGACATTGGAACAAAATCCCCGCGGAACAGCTTCTCTCCACTCTCAGCGACAACTAACCCACCTTCTCCACCGACCCCAACGACGCAGCCCTCAGCCTCACGCATTGGATCACCATCTGCGCAGACAACCTTGCACCCCTCAGACGTCCCCCAAGACAAACCAACACCAGGAAACCTCTTTGGTTCACAGACACCGCACCCTCGAGAAAGCCTGGTGCAAGGACCACACCGCAGAAAACATGTCTGCCCTCAAAAACAGCACCCGCGAACACCACCAACTGATCCGCACCACCAAAAGAACTTCCTTCACAGACAGACTGGACAAGAACACCCACAACAGCAAAGAACTCTTCAACATTGTCAAAGAGCTCTCTAATCCCAACGCCAACGCCAACGCCATCACGCCCTCACAAGAACTCTGCAACTCCCTCGCCACCTTCTTCCATCGTAAGATCACCGACCTACACAACAGCTTCGGACACCAGACACAGCCAACCACCACAGAACCTACAATCCCAGCCATCACCCTCAACGCCTGGACTCACATCAGCACGGAAGAGACCAAAGCTACCATGAACTCCATCCACTCCGGTGCCCCCTCGGACCCCTGCCCACACTTCATCTTTAACAAAGCCGACGACATCATCGCCCCGCATCTCCAGACCATCATCAACAGCTTGTTTGCTTCTGCCACCTTCCCCGAGAGCTGGAAACACGCGGAAGTCAACGCCCTACTGAAGAAACCTACGGCAGACCCCAGCAACCTGAGAAACTTCCGCCCCATCTCGCTCCTCCCCTTCCCTGCCAAAGTCATAGAGAAGACCGTCAACAAGCAACTTACCAACTTCCTTGAAGACAACAACCTACTCGACCCCTCTCAGTCCGGATTCCGAGCCAATCACAGCACAGAAACCGCCCTCATCTCAGTCACAGGCAACATCAGAACTCTGATGGACAACAGAGAAACAGTCGCCCTCATCCTCCTCGACCTCTCGGCTGCCTTCGACACCGTCTGCCACTGAACCCTAATATCCCGCCTCCGCTCCACAGGTATCCAAGGACAGGCCTGGACTGGATCACCTCCTTCCTCTCCAACCGCACCCCAAAGAATCTACCTCCCACTGTTCCGTTCAGACCCCACCGAGATCATCTGCGGCGTCCCACAAGGCTCCTCGCTCAGCCCGACTCTCTTCAATGTCTACGTGAGCCCCCTTGCCGACATCGTACGCAAACACAACATAAACATCACCTCCTACGCCGACGACACTCAGCTGATACTTTCCCTCACCAAGGACCCCACCAGCGCCAAGACCAACCTGCAAGACGGAATGAAAGACGTCGCAGAATGGATGAAACTCAGCCGTCTGAAACTGAACTCAGACAAAACGGAAGTCCTCATCCTCGGAAAGACCCCATCCGCCTGGGATGACACCTGGTGGCCCACGGCCCTTGGCACCGCACCAACCCCCTCAGACCACGCACCCAACCTCGGATTCATCCTGGACCCACTTCTCACCATGACCAAACAAGTCAACACTGTATCATCTTCCTGCTTCCTCACCCTCCACATGCTCCGGAAGATCTTCCGTTGGATCCCCGCCAACCCCAGAAAGACTGTGACCCACGCCCTCGTCACGAGCCGCCTGGACTACGGTAACACCCTATACGCAGGAACCACCGCTAAACTCTAGAAACGTCGGCAGCGAATACAAAACGCCTCCGCCCGCCTCATCTTCGACATACCCCGCAACAGCCACATCTCCGCCCACCTGAGACACCTGCACTGGCTTCACGTCAACAAAAGGATCACCTTCCGGCTCCTCACCCACGCACACAAAGCCCTTCACAACAAGGGACCCGATTACCTCAACCGTCGCCTCAGCTTCTACACGCCCACCCGCCAACATCGCTCTGCCAACCTCGCACTCTCCGCCGTCCCCCGCATCTGCCGCACCACGGCAGGTGGGAAATCCTTCTCCTACCTGGCAGCAAAGACATGGAATTCCCTCCCCACCAACCTCAGGACCACCCAGGACCACCTCGCATTCCGGAGGCAACTCAAGACCTGGCTCTTCGAGCAGCAGTCATCCCCCTCCCCCTAGCGCCTTGAGACCCTCACGGGTGAGTATCGCGCTTTATAAATGTTGTTGATTTGATTTGACATTCCAATGTTAACTTCTCTCTCTAACTGTCAGGACATTCCATTCTAAGGGAAATACAAAGGGGGGAAGGAACATACTACTTATACCTATATATTATTAACTCTTACTAGAATAAGCCTATATATATATATATATATATATATATATATATATATACTCATTAAATTTATACCCTATGCTATTTTATACTACTAGAACTATATTACAACAATCACCTTTGGTGATCCATCTTTGTAGAAAGAAGAGAAAGGTAGAATCAGATTATTTTGCTTCCATATGCGGCTGTAATGAGGCATTGTATGTGCAATTTTGTAGCGAAACACAGCTATGCATTAATAGACCCCTACTTGCCCCCTTAGACATCTCTCGCGACAAAAGTTCATAAGTCACCAGTGCAGGCACTGGGTTAGACACATCCACCAGTCAATGATGGAAGATGCTTAAGGGATGGCTTTTGACTGCTGACCTATTGAGATTCAGAAGGTATAGATAAGTTATAAGACTTACAATATGCACATATTTCGGGGTGCAAAGACTTACAGGTTGGGGAGGTGTGATGGAATATGATTGAGAGCTATATAACGTGTACTCTGATTTTAATAGTATCACTGCATTGTTTGTAATAATATTTATTACTCCGATTCGCATGATCTATAGGCTAAATCTGATAAATGATGACATAGTTGTAGAAAACCATCCACTGTGTGCACAATGATTTTGGGGGACGAGGATTGTGCTTCACCCTTTTTTGATTTCAAAGTCAATTTTATTAAGATTATGTGCGAGCAGTAAAGTACAGCTATATAACATATAAAGAGAGAACATTTATTGTTAGGCTCCATCTCTTATCAACTGCAGATAAGAGAATCTTTGATGGATATGTCTGACTCCTAACATTTCCTATCCAACAGAGAACAACTCATTGGAAAGGAAGTGAGAGACACCTACCAGTTTCACTTTTCCTTCAAGGACGAAAATTCCCATTTAGAGCTACGTAGATGTACTGGGTGTGCCTCCAATAATATCGGAAGGAACTGGACAGTGATTCCTCACAACAGCAATTGTCACTGGCATGCAAAGGTGGCGCTGACCATGCCATTGCCAACATGAACTGAATTTCACTGTGGGTCAGTGCATCTGAAAATGGATGTGGCTGATTTTGGAACAGCATTTAGCTGCCACAGAATATCACTTGCATTCCCTGTTAGAGGAGGACTCAAAGCTGACTTGGGAAAGGGGACGTCAACACATTATCCACCACAACACTGTCTCCTGCATTTCTTGAACTGGCGTGTAAAGAAATGCTACTTTTTGCATGATCACCCTAAAGGCTGGGACCAATTCTGCTGGTTTTTCAACTCTGAGAGTGCACTGATGCCTGATAACTTGACCTCTGTGTCAGTGCTTTGGCTCTTGAAAGTGTAATTTTAGAATGGCTATACCCAACTGGAATAACTTTACTTACTTATAGGCCCCACGTAAATGGTACTGTAAGTTAAAATGTTTCACCAGGGCTGCAGCACAAACGACTCCGATTTGACACAGTGAAAACACGCCTCTCAGGCTGCCACTAGAGACCGGCAGAGCAGTTTTAAACTGCTAACTCAACGTTGTAATTTTAACTAATGTCAAAGCCCAAATCTCCCTTTTGAATATATATATGTCACCCCTAGAGCAGCCTATCGAGTCCTAAGGCCAGGCGCTCTATATTAAAAAGCAGAACATGAATTTTTAAATGTCCTAACAGTAAAAACTCAAAATTGTTGTTTTTACTGTGGAAAGGCTAGTAGCCCCATTGGCGAGTACAGGGTTACATGCTGACCCCCAGCTGTGCTAACTTCTGAATGGGGCTACTAAATTTGGTACTTCAAGCTATAAAATTAATTCTCACATTAAACCCAACTTGATGACCAAGTCAAATTTAAAGTAACTTTTAAACAAATGCAACTTTTAGAAAGTTACCCCTCTATTGCCCAAGGTTTCCTGTGGCCAGACGCAGATGTTGACCGCAAGGCAGCCTTCTGCCCTCCTGGAGTGAGGTGTCAAGGAGTAGCAACAATAGAGCCCTGCTGTTGGAAGAGGTGTCACCTCTCCTTGACAGGAAGCCACAATGAATGTGAGCCCAAAAGTCGAGCATCAAAGGGGAAGCCGCCTCCAAAGTGCAAATAGTGGACACACATGAGAGGGGCTGCTCTTTTGGTGCTGTAAACAGGTTGGCATCAAGGACAGAGAGGGGAGACCAGTTGCCAAACCTGTGTATCCATGGGCATGCAACCCTCAGATAGCCACATCCTAGGGTGGGCAACCATGTGCCACACACTGAGAGAGGGGTTCTCCGTTCTTGGGATTGGGCAGAATAGTGCACTCTCGGATAGCTAGATGCCACACTTTGCAGGAAGTCATCATCAGGTGAGAAATCTCCTACTAGCCCCTTGGCTAGTGACCACCACATCCCTGAGGTAACTTCTAGGCATAAATATGGCACCCAGGCACCTAGAACTCAGATCACATCTGGACTGGAGAGATGACCAAGGAAGGACTGCCCTGTTGTTGCCTGGATGTGGCAAGAGAGGCTGCACCAACTGCTGGACTGCAAGTGCTGATCCTTTGGCTAGTATAGAGCCAATTGTGCTTGTGGTGACTGGCGCATGGAAAAAAGTCACTCCTGAGCTCCATAAAGAAAATGTTAACCCCAAGAGTCAGTTGGTTGACTTCCTGATACAGCACCAGGGCCACAAACCCTGGAGTAGCCAATTCTGGGAAGTCTGTAAGCACAATAGCTTAACTGCTGCTGTCCACCAACATGCAGTCAGTACAACTGAGTCCTGATGCTCAACGGTTGCACCCAAGTCTACAGGACCTGGGAGAATCATCAGAGTGCACCTTAGCCAACCAAGACAGACACTAGCCTTCACCAAAGGGAACTGCTTGGTTCGCTGTCAGAAGACCAGTAGTCCAGTGGCATCTAGATTACTGCTGGACCAAAGAGGATTTTGAGGGACATCGACCCCTGTAGTCAAAGTCACCCTATCTGGACAGTGAACCGAGGTGTAGCCCAAGGAAGCCACTGCTCTCAGCACAGCATCCTCTGTCCCTTGTATCAGGACCACTCCATTAAAGTCTATGGCAGTTCGCCCATGGTGCCTGGAACTGGACTTGAGACTGCTTTGGTGCCAAGGTAACTGTCCTACTATTCCTAATTGGCCCCTGACCTTCTCCCTGTCAGATTTGGTTGAACAAAGTGGCTGGAGTAGCAGAACACAACCCTTTAAACATTTTACAGATTTTAAATGAGGCTGAAACCAACGTCCACTGGGGCTAGCTGCGAGTCTGGTTGTGGACTCTACTTGACAAGAATGTGCAGCTGTAGGCCCCACCATTTCCGATCCAGGTACCAAATAAGAAAAAACAATAAGGGAATAAGCACCACCTCGGCCTCGAAGAATAGAGCCTGATCCTGTGAGTACACGCACCAAAAGGGGAGCGAGCAGAATGGCATGCTGTCCTCGGTGGATTCTAGAGGGGTGACACACGAACCCCACGCAAATGAAAGATCCGAGAAGGTACGCTGAGGCCCATCACCGATGCAAGGGACTGAGGCAGATGGGCCTGACCTGGGGGTCCACTACCAGCTCTGTTGGGACTTGGACACTTGGGGCATGACTCGGTGCTCCACGTCAGTTTATAATTGGGCGAGTGACGGCCTGATCCTACTGTCCCCCCATCCCTCACCCCCCAAATATTAGGGGCTGTACTACCACAGAACTAACTAGCATTAGCCCATGGGCCTGCCTGGGTGCGAAGAGAGGACCGCTTTGCTGCATGCGGACACAGAACGGCACCCAATGGGGCCACCTGTCTTGAGCACTACTGCACCCAACTAGAGGAACCCTGGCCAGGTGGGAGTCAGGGATGCTTTCATCATCACGTTACTTTATTTCGGTAAAAAACATACCATAAAAGTGCAGTACATAATAATCCAGAAAAATATTATAAAAGGAGTACCAATAAAATAGATAACAGATTCTAAAAAGAGAAATGTTAAAAACAAGATAAAACAATAGTATAAAAAAAGTTTATCTTTATCCATAAATATAATGCTTAGGAAACATCCAGTCCCAACTAAAGCATCAAGCTAATAGACTTACACTTAAATACAACAAATGTGCACTATAATACCTGCTTCTAAAAGCTACTACCAAGACTTATTTTTTAAAATTGCTAATATAAAACGCCATATTGATTCAAGAAATTTTGCCACAGGGTAAACTATTTGCACGGATGGATCAGATTTAAGTACTCTCTCAGTAAATAAACAATTCCTGAAACCCACTTTTTTGCAAAGGGGAATAATCCAAAAAGCCCTCTGTTTGTCATATGCACGACATTGAAAACGGACATGGAGATCAGACTCTTCATTCTTACAACCCATCGGGCATAACTTAGACTTGTTGATAGAATTGGGCCATTTAGAAGTTAAAGAACACAGAGAAAGAGACCATATTCTAAATATAATGAAAAGAGCACGCACAAATGGAGAGAGTGCTGCATCCATAAAGGGTTCAAACTCATAATGGCATTTGAATTGCAGAAAGCTATCAGTCATGGAAGAGGGTGCAACTTCAGCCAGTTGTGTAGTTTGGACTTTGAGCCAAAAAGCGTCCTTCAGTGTCTGAGCAGCATTTTTGGGAATAGAAGAGGGATCCTTCCAATAGGACCCCAAGCCAAGGTGAAATAAGGACCGTTCAACATAGGAACACCACTTAATTTTGGTGTTGGGGTTAGAGCCCACCAAATTGAGCAGCCCACATCTAAATGGTATGAGAGCGTCTGATGACCATAGCTGAATCCAAAACAATAATGGCCTTAAGGCAGTGATCTGGTTAATAGGAAAAAGATTTAAATCTATTCGGATGGGCAAAGATGGGGTACTTGATGGAACTTTTAACAACATCTTTAAAAACTGATTTTCCGCCCTAGTCAGGTTCTCCAGATTGCAGTGGCCCCATAACTCAGCACCATACAAAAGGCTTGTGATTTGTATATTTCTAGAGCAGGAGTCAGGGCAAAACTGGGGGATCTAGTTACAAATCTCGCAATGCCACCCGCCCTTTGCTTCAGGCACATTAATGATTTCTGGAGATGGGCCTGCCAGTGGTGTGAATCTTCTAATTTTACACCTAGATAATCAAAAGTGCCCACTCTTTCCAGTAGGGCACCTTCTAGGTAAACAGGTCTCTTCATGTTCTGCTTTTTGTCTCCAAACAACATATATTTAGTTGTTGATGAATTAATTTCCAGGCCATGATCTTTACAGAACTCCATGAACCTTGCAAGCAAACATGAAAGGCCCATGGCTGTCCGGGAGAGTAACAAGGTATCGTCAGCGAATAAAAGACATGGGAACTTCTGCCCTCCCATACTAGGGGCATCACTAGGACAATCCAAAAGGTAGGGAATACATGCGTTAATAAATAGGAGAAACAGGGTGGGCGCAAGTACACAACCCTGTCTCACACCACGAACTGTGGGAAATGCTGAAGTCAGATCACCTGCCAGACCCCATCATACTTTGGCGCAATTGCCTGAATAAAGATCTTTAATTATATTAAACATGGAGCCGGGGACTCCAGCTTTACTCATGACTTCCCACAATTTGGGGCGCAGGACAAGTTCAAAAGCGGATTTCAAATCAACAAATGCCACAAAAAGGTGGCCTGAATCCACATCAACGGTCTTCCACTTTATGGTAATAAAGCAGAAAACCTGGTCGTTAGTACTGACCTTGTCTCTGAACCCTAACTGGAGATGGCTTAGAATCAGATTTTTCGCTATCCAATGCTTCAGCCTACATAACAGCTGGTAGGAGAATATTTTTTTGCAAATTGTCTAGTAAGCTGATAGGTATATAGTTCTCTGGAAGATTCTTCTCGCCTTTCTTGTATATGGGCACAATTATTGCCTCCTTCCAAGGGTCAGGGTAAGACCTAGTGGACAAGGCAATATTCGATATCCTATTTATGTACCGAGTCCATTTGGGCAGATTTGATTTATATAAATCTGAAGGAATTCCATCCGGCCCAGGTGCCTCCCCTGATTTTTGGGCAAGAATTGCCAACTCAGTTTCTTTTAAAGTGAAAGGGGGCAGAGAGATCGCTGGAGAGCAGAGTGATGATAACTCTCTGAAACTGATGACAGCGGAATCAGATGTGGGGCCATACAGCTCCCTAAAGTGAGTTAACCAGATGTCAGTGGCAATATGGCATTCTGGGACGGATGAGAGATTTGAGTCTCTACGTGTAACCAGAAGCCAAAAAAGTTTGACATCATGTGTCCTAGCTGCGTCGGCCGGTTGGCCCCATAGTCTCTCCTCATGCTCGAATTTACACATCTTGCATGTGGAGACATAAGATCTTCTTGCTCTCACAATGGCTTCCCGATCCTTAGATCTTAATACTTTAATCAAAAAGCTCTTAGCCTCTTGTCACCTCTTGTCAAACCACTTGCTGTTAGATGGAGAGGAGGAATTACTTTGATTCATAACAGTTTTGGTAAACAACTACTTAAGGGATGCAAAGAGGTCCGCATGAGAGGACATAAATTCCAATGAAGTTAATACAAAATTATCGTAAAAAAACTGGTGTCTAGAGACTAAGGCACGCAGTTTATCCCTTAGCATGTTAGACTTCTGGAACAAATCCCATCTCACAGCAGGCCTGTTACTGGACAGCTTCAAGGCACCATGAGCATTGGAAACAAAAAGAGACGCAGCTCCTGATAAAAGAGTTCTGTCATAAACAATTTGTAAAGGCGCATGATCACTTGTGTGCCGTGGGCCCACCTTCACATCTATTATGGAATGCCAAACCCTTAAATCAAACATAACATAATCCAAAGTACTGCTATATGATCCCCTAAGAAAAGTTGGTCTAGCGGGAGTATCTGCTGGGAACCGACCATTGCCAAGGCGATGACCGTGTTTTACTATAAGATCTATTAACTGCGAGACCCTACTACAAACAGTGGATGACACTGGCTGCGTTGGAAAAGGGGAAATATTCCACACTTCATCTTCAATCTGCGTTGCCTCGATAAAGGCCGAGTTAAATTCGATTTGCGCATTAAGGTCGCCTGCAGTGATAATATGATATCTGGGACGAAAGTCTGATATGAGATTATCTAGTAGCAGACCGATGATTGGAAGGGCCTGGTCTATTGTAGATATTAATACATAAAACTGGAGTATCTGAATTTGGCAGTATTGCTATTGCCAAAATATCAGGGGAATCTACAAAAATCTCCTTTACTTCACCCACCTCAGTCGTCTTAACCCAGGTGCATAAACCCCCTATTGCCCTGCCTATGGGGGACTGCGTAGCATTTGTAATATAAAACAAAACCCTTGCCTATACACACTTTCCGTAGCCCACGTTTCCTGGAACATGCAAATGCAAAAGGTTTCAACATAAGCCCCCCATTCAGAGTCAGCTAGTTTACTTTTAATGCCCGCCACATTCCACAACAAGAGTATCCCTGTTAAATGTGCAGTGCGACAGGTAGGTTCACTAGTTGAATCGACTGGAGAATGAGTGTTGTTGTGTTCAACATGCGGTACAGGATTAGAGTTCACAATAAGGACAGATTGAGGATCCCGTAAAGTATAAACACATGAACTTGACAAGATTCTTGAATGTGATAAAGACTGTGAGTCAGGTTTAATACTAGGGTGACAGAAATTAGAAAACTTAGTCAGTCAATATCTGAAGTGACCCCCTGAAGCTCAAAATCACTAATGCGTTTGCAAACGGAACCCATATCAGTCTCAGCAGCTGGGCTGGGTGTCGGGCCAATGAAAGCAACATGGCCAGTTGCATTGATTGGTACCGGCATAGACATACTTGATCGAGTGGGCAAACTCATGCTTCCTGAAGCAGAACTACTGTCACTGAAAAATATATCAGGTTCCTTCCTTGTGTGGTTGCGAGCTTCCATCTGCAATAGGCCCATGACCAGAAGGGAACTTGAAAAGTTGAGTTTAATGGTATCCCGCCTGCCGGATCAGCCACATAATCGTTTGGCCGATATAATGTCAGCATGGATAATTGTGCCGCAACCTCTGACATGATGGATCCAATGCGAGACCTTGTTGATTAAGGAAGATTTGTCTTCCCGCGTTTGTGCTGAAGGCGAAGGGACGTTGCACATATAAATGCAATTTTCAATAGGCATGTAGGAGGACTGGCCAGATCCTAAAGTAGTGTCCGAATTCCGATCAAGGTTACAGAGAGGAGGTATGGATTTTACCAAAGGCGGCACAGCATTTCTACTATGATGAGGCCTATGATTAGGCTCCTGAACAACCTCAGAGTTCAACGACAAATCTACTGACGAGGACACAGGTGCCGGGGAGTGGTTACATGGCAAAGACAATAGCTTCAGTACTCGAGGAAGAGGTAGTTCAGGTTTCTTGAGAAGCTTGAGAACTTCGAGCAATAAGTGCTTAAACTCTCCTACTTCACTCTTTAGACTGGAGACCAATGCTAAAAGTTTTTCTCTAGGAGAATCACAATTAGGGGGCAAGGGAGCCAAAGGGATCTGTTGAACACTGTCCAAGACTTGTTGATCCAGAATAGAGAAACGATTTGAACAGGTGATCCCATGAATAATAGTATCAGTAACTGAGGCTTCCAAATTGGACTTGGGTGCAGAATGTAAGGAAGAATTGGCTGTTCTAGGGGGGCTTTTAGAAGCAAGTGCTTGAGGCGGGACACTCATGGGCTGAACGTCAGCAGAAAAATTAGTTCCAGATGTTAAAAACGGCAATAAAGACCCCGATTTCAGCCCCTTCTGAGCGTTCCTCTCTTTTTTATTGAGAATTAGTTCCACTTCTTCTATTAAGTTATCGATGTCTCTACACATGCAATTGGCATGGCGTTGCGTGACTCTATTAGGTTTTGAAATGTTTGATTTAGCAGGGCCCAAATCAGGACTAGTTCTCACCTTGTGTTTTCCCATTCTGTACAAGAATCTCCACACCAATGTAGGGGCAAATTGAAAGAAGGTAAGCACAACGATATCAAAGAACCCCAAACCGTACCTTGGGGCCCGGAGGGGGAGCCCAGCCCGACCTCAGATGGTCACAGTCAGTCACAGATGTGCCCGCCCATGATCAGGGCTCCGTGGCACACTTGAACAAATCCGCGTTCAGAAAGTGCAGCAGTGGACCTGGAGAATGGAATAAGCCTGTGCTCCTCAGGCCTCACCAATCTCTAATCCCCAATACAGAAAACAAAAGATAAAGAGATATGGCCCAGCCCAGCCTCTTCCAGGCTTTGCCCGGGCGCGTCCCGCTAAGCGGGCACGCGAAATGATTTAAAGGGGCTTCAGGTCCCGCCCCAGCAGCTCCAGACACAGCGCGTCCCGCGAGGCAGGCGAGCTCGTGAAATAATTTAAAGGGGCTTCAGGTCCTGCCCCAGCAGCTCCAGACACAGCGCGTCCCGCGAGGCAAGCGGGCGTGCAAAATGATTTAAAGGGGCTCCAGGTCCCGCCCCAGCAGCTCCAAAAACAGCGTGTCCTGCGAGGCAAGCGGGCACGCGAAATGATTTAAAGGGGCTTTAGGTCCCACCCCAGCAGCTCCAGACACAGCGCGTCCCGCCCAGGGATGCTTTCAGGGAATGACGCCACCTGCCAAATAACCCAGTGCAGCACACTACAAGTCAGCCTTGCATGTTCATATGGCGTTGTGCCCCGAGGGAACTTGATCGTACCCCTGAGAGGGTCTTTCACCAATTCAAGACAAATCAGATCAGTGTAGGATTCTCAGACTGCTGGTCTTACAATTATACTAGAACCTGCTTTGACCAATAGAGTGTTTGCTGGACATGGGGAACCCCAAAGTCAGACAGTCTTGCCGCTCAGCCAGGCACACCAGAACCAGATGTGACTGCACCCAAAGAGGCTGATAGGTCCAAAATAATGGCACTCCCCAGGCAGCTGCAGTTCAATAGGATATTAGTAGCTATAGCAGACACTACATCCACACTCCAATAAGATATGAGCGCTGTCTCGGTGGGACTGGGACTGCTGAGAGTGAATTGGTCTGAGTGGCTCGGACTGCCACTCAAACACAAGCTTGGGATCTATGCTGTCTCTCCAGCCCGGCTGTGTAGACAGCCGTGTTGGAGAAACCTAAGTGCGCATGTGTGTTTGGTCGGCCTCAGACAGCTGGGCAAACACACATGCGCACTTAGTGCATTTCCCCCTTCTCCCCCCCACCACCCGTGGCCCAGCCCCACTCCTGCCTGTACACGCTGCTGGCTGAGCCAGGAGATGAAAAATTATGAAAAATAAAAAACAGTATTTTTCATCTGCTGGGTCAGCCATGGGGCGACGCCCCTCCGCCACTGCAGAGGAGCTTCCCCTGATAGAGAATCACTACACAATGCCATTGCAAAGTATGTAAACAATAATCAAGGCTTATTGTCTGTTCTTATAGAGTGGGAGGTCTTAAAAGTCGTAATCCGTGGCCACTGTATGAGGCAGGACAGTCCGTATTGGTAAAGACTTTCATGAAGAACTACACACACTAGATGCCACCCCTCATACTTTAGACAATAGCCTTGGGACAGACCCAGTTACTCATCTGCAGTTATTAGACACTAGGAAACGCTATAATACCATTTTAGAATGGCTGAAATGCCACAAATATAATAAATAGATAGCCTGAGAAGAAGGTAAATCAGAGAAACTTTTAGCTTGGCTCATCCACCCTGAATTACACGGCACACCCATCACGGTTGGGGATCACATTTACTCCCCAGGAGCAATTAATGATGAGTTCCGTTCCAACATTATTACAAGGCATTTTACTGCCGCCCAGAGGACCTCACGGATAACGTACAAGAAAGGTTTTTGGACTGCCTGCCCCGCCCCACAATACCACCTTAGGCATGGGAGGCTCTTGGGGGCTCAGTGACAGTGCAAGTGATACGTCACACCATTAGGGAAATGGTCAATGGTAAAGCTCCGGATCCTGACGGACTCCCAGTGGAGTCCCTCTTAACTTTTATGGCCTGGAAATGTATATGCTGACTCTACTAGGAATGCAACTGTGATTCCTCTCCCCAAAACAAAAATCTTCGGTGCCCCCACCTCTTCATTTCCCCCACTTTCCATGCTCAACAAGGATTTCTAGATCCTGAGCACAGTATCAGCAAGGTGACACCCCCCCTATATGCCGGTCTTAGTCCATAAGGACCAAAATAGTTTCATACCAAACCGTAGTTCATCCCTCGATCTTAGAAGCCTGTACCATGTTCTTAATCACCTGAGGTACTGGCCTCGTCTGGGGCGATGCTTATGTCAGTGGACCCTGGAAGGCCTTTGATTTAGTAAGATGGGATTTTCAATTGAAGATTATGCATAAGCTGGGGAAGGGGGAAGACTGGACCAAATATGCTGCCCTACTTTATTTAAGAACTACAGCACAAGTTAAGACTTGGCCAAGGTACCCACTACATACAAAATATTCTGAAGTACAAGACAGGGCTACCTGCTATTCCCTCTGCTGTTTTCCCTAGATATTGAACCCCTGACGGAATTGTTTATGTGGGAGGCTGGGGCTGCGGTGTGAATGTGGACGGCCAGGAACACATCCTCTCCGTCTATGCAGATTACCTACTTTTGTACCTAGACGACAGCCCTACCAAAGCACAGGATGCAATCCATTGCCTGGAAAAATTTGCAAAATGGTCAGGCCTACAGGTCAAAGGCTTGCGCAGGGCCTGCACTACCATTTGGAAATCCCTGCAACTGTCACTTATGGCCCAAATATTGCTATCCAAAATGGTGATGCTCCTTTGCTTAATATATTTTTTCACAAACTGTCCAGTTAAAATACCTATTGCATTGTTGAAACAATTAGCTGCTCTACTACGGGAACTAATATTGGACACCATAGAGTGCCACATGACGTTCTGCAGTACCCAACAGAGGACAGAGGACCAGAAGCATCAGAATTTGAAATGTACTATCTGGCTGCGCAAATGCAGTGGATGGCCGAATGGCTAGATGAAACTCAGAGAAGTGTACTGGACCTTATGGGCCTTACTGCATTCCAGGGAATCCTATTAGACCAGCTACTGGCCCCGAAATGGCTGTACCACAACTGGGCACTCTGTTACAGATACCCCTGCATAGTTGGCACCGTTGCAAGGTGAGGGCCCAGAGAGTCCCAATGGGCAGGCTGGGAGGCTGCGCCTGCAGCATTCGGAAGGTGAGGCGAGGAGAGGAGCGGCGCGCCGCAGGTGCAGAGGTAATTTTTTTTTTATTTCATTTTATTACTAATTCCTCCTGTGACACCACCAATTAACCCCCCGCGCGTGCGTGCCTGTCCCCCCCCCCCCCCCCAAAGAATCTCCACGAGTCGTGACTGTGGATAGCCAAGATACAGAGCACAATGATTTTGGGATTATTTATTGCATAAATGTAAGATAAGGTGTATGATGACTGGTGCCAAATATTTACATTCTATCCATGCACCACCAACGAATTGATAACATAGGAAAACGACTTAGTTTAAGTTGTACTTTGCCTGAGTGCACAACCAAATGCCAACAAAAATATATTAAAAAAAAACACAAGCACCACTGATCCCAAGATTATTTCGTGAGTGTATTCCATGGTTCTGTGGTGAGGTCGCACAACTACACCATATAAAAAGCCACAGTGCCTCAATGGGGAAGTGGTGTATTAGCATCCATCAGAGCAACAGCTTCAAAGCCTGTGTTTGGGATGTTCTGAAGTCAGAGTGATGAAGGACAAGCTGTTTTTTCTTCTCTGACTTAACATCAGCAAATAATTAGTCTGACCCTGACAGACGGTTCACTAGTCTGCCAAGGGAATGGAGAGCATGGCCCCTAAAACCTCCGCGAAGGACCACATGCCCTGTTTAAAGACCTTTTCGTGGCTGCAGGAGATTGCTGTGTTGTGAGAGCTTCTTATAACACAACCAAAACACATTTGTTTTAATTGCTCCAGGTGTAGGTGGTGTTATTTTTATGGGAAATATTACCAATATTTCTGTCATCGTAGGTGGCGCTGGCAAGGAAAAACGTTTCAATGAAAAGAGAAAAAATATATTTTTCAAATTGTTTTAATCAATATCCTAAGAGTATCCAAGCAGAATCTAATCAGTTTACGGGTAGAACAAACTGGTATACTCAAGATATGTGTAAATATATTTCTGTGTTTACGTTCTGGAAATGGGGGGGAATGTATATATACACCCTAGTAATTTCAGCAATACACCTGCCCATGAAATGCGGAAGACACACAACTGTCTTTCTGAATCAAGCACTGTTGCCTTCTTTACCGTGAAGTACTTGTAGCGATAGATTTGACGTGTCAATATAATCTTACCAACGCTGGTGAGATAGAGCCTGGCACTGCCCATGAGAACTTTCCCATTCTCTTTGTGGAAGGAGACTTTAACCTGCAGAGACAGAAGTGGAGATGTTAGGAGATACTGACTTCTTTTAAAGACGTGCATCAATGATCACTGACCATCACTTCCTCTTAGGCCCGAAGTTTAATTGGCTTGTATTCTCATATTCAGCAAAAATTGGATTACAAAGGTCCCAGTTTGTGGCAATATTCCTAGAAAACTGTCTGGAACTGTAGAAAAAAAATGCATAAATGGTGTGGTACTACTACCTTCACCATATTATTCCCCATTTCAGTTGTGAAAACCTAAAATCACTAGGTAAGGCATGGTAATACTGCCACGTATCAGTAATTCTGTATGTGTTATTACCATGTCTTCTTGCCTGGCCCTTTGAAATCGGGCCATATCCCTCCAGTCTCGGACTTTGTCTTCCTTCCATCCCTATCAGTATTAGTCCACTTAAGTTCACTACACGTTTCAGTATTAGTCCTCTGTTTTCACTCCCATATAATTCTGTAATCTCTCCTTATTCCCCTCAGTTTTGAGGGATACATCAGCAGGTTTCTTTTCGGTTTAATTTACTTTATTCTTTATTTAAATATATTCATTTGGTAGCCACGTCACATTTATGTTCTCTAGTGTGACTGTATTCCCTCCCCAGTCTCTCTCCATTCTGCTTATTCTCTTATCTGTTCCTCGTCCTCCTGATGCTTCTTTATGTTTCTGCTCTTTTTACCTTTTAGCACCTAAACTATGGAACAAGCTTCTGGTCCTTATTTGGTTGGCATTATCCCAGGCATTTTTGAAAGATTTCTGAAAACCCATTTTCTTGAAATGCTTTAGCAATCTGGAACCAATATTTAAATCATGAGACGGAATTGTTAACTTTTTTGTCTTTTCTTTGAATCTGTGCCATAGTTTGTATAGAGGACGCTTTGGGTATGAGCACTGTAATAAAACCTGAAATTAGAAAATTAATTACATCTATTTTGTCTACATCCAGTTCATAACTGTGTACTGTTCCATAAGTTCATGCTAGTATCAAGTACTGAGATTGTACCATGATTTTTAATTTTTCAGAATTCACAACCATCTTTTAATTTAATGAGAGTTATATATGTTATATTTGTGTGTGCACTTTTGAATTTATGGGTGATACTAACAGCAGTCATCGGCGTGTGGCCAATGAGTAGATAAAATGCACTGTTAGTCTCTGAGCCCCTCGGTCTCTATTGGTCGCTATAATTTCACCAGATAAAAGCTGACGCAAATATCGAAATGAAGCACGTTCTGATTCTCATACATCAAAACTGGGAAGAAGACACACAGAGGCATATTTATTAAGGATGTGCGTCACCCTTGAGCAACGCAAAGGGACGCAAAGGTAACCTTTTGAAACCACGCAAAGCCACCTGTGTTGTATTACTCTACCTTGGGAAGGCATTCCATGGGTAGAGCATGGGTGTCCCCACTCATCCGCCCAAGAAAGTTTGGCACATTCTCATATTTAGCATTACTGGTAGACCTGGCAATGCGTCAAAATGCAATTCTCCCCAGGTGAGGTGTAACGAGGAGAAATATCTTTATTTCTTCTTGATACTTCTTCTTTCTTTGTGTACTGCATTCTGCTTTCATAGAAAGAGGAAAATGGCTCTCAGGATTGCTTTTGTGTGTGAAGATGCCCCTTCCTGCACAAAAACAATCCTGCCAAGAGGCAAGGGTGCCTACGTTGGCATTAGGCAGCACATTGTGTGCCAGTGAAGGGAAAGAACAGAATGCGCTGTGTCAGGATTGCCCTGTAAAATGTTAAATATGGCACATTCTTGCCCTTTCCCTATTGCTCAGCAAATGCACTGCATGATTTCCTAATAAATATGCCCCACACTGTGCACACTATGCTCCATTTAGAGGTCTGAAATACCGGAAAGTGCTTTAATTCTGAGTCTACTAATTACCACACACACATTATTGCAAACAGCAGGGGCTCAAATGATGCATCAAATTTGCTGAAAATCAGTAGAAAGAGGCACATAAACATTGGGGCCAGACATGCTCGGTAGTATTGAATAGAGTGAGTCAGCTGTGAATCTTACTGACATAACTGCTTGCTGCCCTACGTCAGATGCACCTGCCACTAGGAAATGCAAGCTCCAGATGGTGCAGGAATGACAGTAGATGTCTATGTCAATACATCACAAACACACCTTGTACCAGCGGTTTTATGCAGCGAATGGGTCACAAAGAATGCCATATACACGTTAGTCAAATAGCAGGAGAGTTCCTTAAACACAGAAAATCGAATCTACTTAAGGATCATCAAATAGCCAACCGATATTCTCTCTTTTCAAAGAAATGCCAACAAAATGTACTCTATCATTGACACTGGCTAAACATTAAGGCCCGTATTTATATTTTTTAGTGCCGCATTTGCGTCATTGTCTGACGCAAAAGTGGCGCAAACTTATAGAATACAATTATATTTTGTAAATTTGCGCTGCTTTTGCGGCAAAAAATGACGCAAATGCGTCGCTAAAAAAGTATAAATTCGGGCCTAAGTGGCTTGCCGAATATGAAGTTTCCTGTTGAGAGGTGCCTGCAGATTGGTAATTTTATGTTCTTGTGTGCACAATGTGCATATTTTATTGGAATTATGGTCCTTTTACTAAAACATTTAGGGCTAGGTGAATCAAGAATCCACTTTGCGATTCTCTAATAGGGAGTTTTGAGAAATCGCTATTTCAGAGTCGCAAAATGGTATGTATCATATTTGCGATTCTGTAATAGCGATTTCTTAAAAATCGCAAATGCTATTACCGAATCGCAAATAGCGATACTGACCCCATTCGTACCTATGGGTCTGTAGGCCCATATTTGCTAATATTTTGCATTTCCCAAATTGCAAATTCCTAACTGGAAATCGCAATTTGGGAAATGCAAACCCCAGGGTGCTGGGGGCCTTGGGCCCCCTCTGTTGCACCCCAAAAACTTATTTAAGGACATATAAGGTGCACAAATGCCGAAGGGGCATGTGTGCATTACATGTCAATTGTAAAAATGGATTTTTAATGTATTTTTAAAATTTGCACATGGTTACCACCAAGTTGTATTTGGTGGTAATTGCGATTCTTTAATGTCCAATTCGCATTAAGGAAAAGCTTGATACATGTGCTTAAGAAATCGCAACTAAGGGTTCCTTATTTGCGATTTCTTATTTAGAGAATCGCAATTTGCGATTCTCTAGACTGTGTCGCAATTTTAAGGAATCGTTATTTTATCGATTCCTTAAATTTGCTTATCGAATGCCTTTCACACATACTGAAAGGCATTTTGGCATTCGCAAACGGCCATTCGTGAATGCAAAAACGCTTGATACATCTGGCCCTTGGGCACTAACATGACTTTCTCCACCTATTGTTCAGACATAATCTGCAAAATTCAGCGTGGAATGCATTTACGCGATACAATTGTTATTCAGATATTTTCCTTTGTAGTTGCATCCTATATTTAAAATATTTCACTGAAAATATTTGGATTCAACATGTGTAAAAGCCCATCACTTTTTTCTATACAAAGTACATGAAAGAGTCAAATGCTGCAGGATGAGGTAGTACTAAGCTTCAGTAAGTCTGTTTCTAGTATGAGGTACTGCCGACTCATTTATATTTCTGTTGGTTACAACATATTTTTTATCCAGTCTCAAATATATATTTCTTCTAATCGCTTGCATCGGATTTGTGGTTCTGATATGGTTCAGCTTTTCTAGCTTCCTCACAGCAAAAATTTGACTTTACAGAGTAGACTATTGAAAACCTACCAACTGGAGAGCAAGAAAATATATATTTTTTTAATTTAAAAAAACAGAAGGAAGTGGTCTTAACCCACATATAAATTAAAGTGCTTGCAAGGGGATGATTATTTATAAGGATATTGAGACCAGAAATCACAGGTTTTCAAAACAGAATGAATCCAAAGAGTTTGGATTAATTCCCTTTTGAACATCTGTGATTTCAGGTCTTAATATCCTTATAAATAACCCTCTCTCCAGCATTTTCCCTATCCTAATACATTATAGATACCCAAGCATCAAATGGGTTATGGGGTCGCCAATCCACTTTTTTATTGGCCTTGCCCCACAGCACCACTGTACAGGAACCCCAGGAGGCACTCTTTTCCTTCTCCGAGTCTGGTAGTCTGGTTGACATCAACAACCAAGAGGCCCTCCATAGAGACTTCAGAGGACTTCCCTTGAACCGTGGTCATGCTAGAGGTGATGATTTCTCGGGTGCCAGGTCTAGCAAAAGGAGCAGGTCAAGGACATGCAATGGTCCGTTGACAACTACTCAACTGATGGACCTGATCACGTCAATCTTTAATCAGAGCGTTCTCAACCCTACTCTTTCAATAGCTGAAGATAAGTAGTTCTGGGACCCCAATGGTATTGAACTTATACCCACAAGTCCTCTTTCTGCTGTGCCAGTCACTTCTACATCCCCTGTGCCTGCTCATGCACCTGCTCATACAACTATAGCTCCCGACTCTGCAGCTTAGTCATGTGGTTCTAAAAATTCTGGACCCATGTAATTTACTTTGCCACAGCAGTACGATTTTAGTATCAAAAGACCGATAATGACTAGTACACTAAGCATGAGCATTTTCGCTCAATTCCAGCAGCCATTTTCGTCCTGCACTCGTGGCTCCCATTTTATACACGGCAGCCATTTTTAAAAGTTGCCCTCACATAGGCTTATAATACAGTCAGATTTGATTCCAAGGACACGTACACCTTGATTGACTTTTCTCTGACCTGGGCAAGCTGGAACCATTGCCTCAGGCCAAACCTGTTTGGTCAGTCCCTCTCCCAGTGGCCGAATCAGATAGCATCAAGGCACACCATGCCATAAAACCCTTATTATCGCTCACACACCCTGCCTAATCTTGCTCACACCTGCACCTGCTCTTTTCTTCTTCTCACTTTACGAGGGGGAGGTGCCCGTTTTTATTGGGGGTCCACACTTATCTGATGTAAAATACTAGGCCTTGCCGGGTAATTTATTATGGGTTGGATGACATGAAATATGAGGTTTCATCATGACACAGTTTTTTCCTTTGTAGTGAAAACATGTGAATGACCAACCAAAATGTCAAGAATGTTTGCCTGAAGCTTAAAAAACTGTATATAAGGAAACCTGACTTTGCATTGACACACAGTCTCCTGAGAACATACAAACCGTGCTGTTGTACTTCTAGGACGCTTGTTACTTGGTTGCAGCCAATAAATTCGATCTTTGACTTCACCTAGAAGACTCTGAGTTTCTGTGGTCTGAATCAGGAAAGTACCCGAGGTCTTTGGGTGTAACCTGGCACCACTGGGTTACCGGATCAGTACCGGTTCTGAAAAACCCAGTACCTCAGTTGGCGCCCAACGTGGGGCGATACCAGCGGTACCGGTCCAAGCCTGAGGTCCGTGAGGAGCTTCGTGTGAAAATTCTGGAGGAAGGCCGCCACTTCATCGACCCCTGCATGTCGACGTGGTCCGAAAGTCTTTGCTGCAAGGTTCCCCGCTTCCCGACGGCTACGAAGGACTGCTGCCCTGGCTATCGCCCTGATTTGGACCCTTGATGTTTGGTAGAGCGAAACGATAAGACGAGTCTTCTGGTGACGTCATCGATATTTTCAGTTAAGTATAAGTGGAGCGTCTCCCAGTCCTTAGTTGGACACTTGGTTTGGTCCTTAGTTGGACATTTGGTTTGGTATCCCTTCGGGATCACTTTGATTTGGAACTTGCAAGTACCAAAGCCGAAGGACTCGTGTATTCACGAGACTATCGTAAACGATAATCCTTTGAAGTTTGAAGCTAGACTAGTGAGCGAAGATGCCTGGTCTTAGCAGACTTGGAAATTTGTTTTGTCTTGGTTGTAAAAGGGACTCCCGGTTGGAGGACTCATGTCCGGTTCCTCCGATTGGAACTCCAACCTATGAACTATATGTGAAGCACGGAGTAGGCCCCATCACATATAATGAAGTATGGATCCGTTACACCAGAAAAGATGGTGTTTTAAAATGGCCCCAAAATGGTAGCTTTGACACAGAAATCTTAGATAACCTTGAAGTTAGACTTTTTAAGAAGAAAGCCCGGCCGGCAATGTTTGATTCTTTCCGCTTATGGCGTAAGGAAGCCAATCAAAAGGAAATTAAATTAGCTAAGAAAAATAAGAGAAAAAAAGGTATTTCGATTATGCAAGCTGCTATACAGTTTAAAGATAACGAAGTAGAACAGTTGAATGAGCAGTTGCATAGGCGACATAAAATGACAGTAGATAAATGCTATCCAGTTTTGCCGCCTCTTCAGCAAGATGCAGCAAAAGACTCTGAAAAAGATCCCCTAATGTCGCATTTGCTAAGTTCGCCACCACCCTATGCGCAGAATGCCACGGCACCTCCGCAACCTCTAGTTGCACAACCAGTGGTTGCATTGCCTCCTGCTCCTCCACAGCACCCACCAGCTATTCTTCAGTTGGTTCCTATTCCTCCGGTGCAGCCTCCTCAAGGGCCACCGGCTTTGACATCTGCTCTGCCTTTACTTCTTACAACTTTGACTACTATAGCGACTACCACTCCTGGTATTGTTTCTGACACTGCTTCTGTCTCTGCCTTGTCTCATTCTGTTTTTCCTCCTGTTCATTTGTCAACCTCTCCCTCTATCCGTCAGAGAATGACAAACACTATGACTAGTCTTTTATCCCCTCTCTTTGGGTCATTAGCTACGACCCCAGTTTCAGAGCGTAAACAATTGCGTAGCCAATTGCCTGATGGTAGGGAGAAAGAGACACTGAATTATTTGGCGCATAAATGGGTTACTGAACCAGCGAGATATGAACTAGAGTCTGTTATGGATGTCTTCCATCAGTGGGAAGAACCGAAACAGAGATACGTTTTTGAGAAAATGTGTACTTTTCTTTCTGAGGAGTTAGAGGAAAATGGTTTGGAGCCCAATCCGCCTAAGTTGTGTCGTGTATGGTTCGATTTTGCGACAGGTTTGATTGTGGGTTCAGATGTCGAGAAAGCAGTTGCGATGTTATGTTTAGGACTGAAGGTGTTTACAGGTTATTGTTTGAATATGATTCTTCTGCTAAAAAGAAAAGGAAACAGTACCCCATGAGAGAAGTTCCCCCACAATGGAGGGAAGGGGACCCAAATGCTTATTCACCTGTCCTGCCTCATTTCCAGCGTGTATGGGTACACGTTCCATGGAAGCGAGCTGAAGTTTTAGCCCTTAAGCAGACATTGCCTGATCCCCGTAAGAATCCTACAGGGTATTACAAGGAATTGTCACAGACTGCGGGGTCTTGCATTATGAATTTAGCTGACATAGATATGTTGTTTGGGAATGTTGTTCCACAGCCTTTATGGGGAAAGATTTGCCATACAGACCATGCTCAAGAGTTAGGTGACACATGGGCTAATATTGCTGCTGCAGATGCCCGACAAATTGGTGGTGCTAAACCTGAGCCTTTAGTGACAGAGCTTCCTGGTAGGATTATTGATTACATGAAAACTATAATGCCTGCGATGCGTGTAAACTGGGATAAATTGTCTGCATGTAAGCAAAAGAAAGAAGAAACGGTATCAGATTTCTTCACCAGGTTTGAAGAAACGTTTGTGGACCACAGTGGTCAAGATATGAGCACGGAAGGTGGTCAACATTTGTTCGTCGATAAATTTGTGCATAATCTGCTTCCTGAGTTGTGTAAAAAGTTAAAAGATTCAGAAAGTTCTTGGGCAGTTTCCTCTTCAGCGCAGATATTGGCTACTGCACAGTACTACGAAAATAGAGATAAAGATGAGAGAGATAGAGTAGAGAAGAAAACTAAAGAATTGAAAACAAAGGTTCTGTTACAACAAGCGTACCCGCCACGTGGTGGTCAAAATAGTGGTGCACAGAGTAACTATCAGAACAACTATCAGAATAACTATCAGCCCCAACCGTTTCAGAGAAACTCGCAAAGAGCCGAGTATGCTCAACCACGTATCCCAGTAGGTCCCAGTAGGTCCCAATCAGTGTTCATATTGCAGAAAGAGGGTCATTTCAAGTATAGTTGCTCTGCTTTGCTACAGCGCGCAAATGGTACTTCTGGTTTAAGAGGTCGAGGTGTTCCACAAGCACCTAGAGGAATGTTCCCCAGAGCGCGTGCCCATTCTCCCTCAAAACTCAATGAACAGATTTGATCAACAGGTTAATGCATCTGGTAGGACGGCTCAGTACTATACTGATGATTACTATACAGAGGATGAGCATTTGGACAGTAATGATTGCTAATATAGCCATAGACAAAGAGAGGGAGTTGTTTCAGTTCCAGTAGATCAGAGTGGGCCTTATGTTAAGGTGATTGCATCAGGTGTGTCAGAACCTTTTCTGTTGGATACTGGTGCTACCAAGAGTTCTATTATGCACTCAAAACTCCCTGGCGCACCTTTGTCTGGCGAAACAAATGTATCAGTAGGGTTTTCCAGCGCCCCAGTTAGAAATCCGATTTCTAACCCTATATCTCTTTCTGTTGGACCTTGTAAATTTGAAACACCCCTTATTTTGACGACAGGTTGTGGCGAGAACTTGTTAGGATTAGATCTGTTAAAGAGATTGTATGCAACATTGTATTGCTCTCCTTCTGGAGTGCAACTCACATTGGGTAAGAAAGTGGTTTCACCAATGTATTTGTCAAAGGACAGATTTCCACCAGAATTTTCGTCTCTTCCTAATACTCTTTGGGCTACTGGACCTAATGATGTAGGTCTTTTGGAAATTCAGCCATATGTGATAACATTAAAAGCCAATGTTAAAATGCAACGTATTCCCCAATACAAGATCTGTAGTGAAGGGGAAAAAGCGTTGTTAGCAATTATTTGTGATCTGATTGAGAAGGATGTAATTGAAGAGACAAGAGGCAACGTTTGCAATAGTCCTGTTTTGCCTGTCTTGAAGCATACTGACCCTACTCAGCCACATGTTTATAGGTTTGTAATTGATCTTAGAGAGGTGAATAAAATAGTTGTGCCACAGTTTCCAGTCGTCCCCGATATCACTGCATTGTTGACAATGATTCCAGCCACAGCCACTTGGTTTTCAGTGATAGACCTGAAAAATGCTTTCTTCAGCATCCCTATTGCAGAAGAGAGCAGGGACATTTTTGGCTTCAATTTGGGAGGACAAAGCTTCAGATTTAAGAGAGCTCCTCAAGGCTATTGTGAAAGTCCATCTATCTATAGTCAGGCTTTGAAAGCACAACTTGACACTCTTATGTTACCTGATGGCGCCACTCTCATTCAATATGTCGATGATTTGCTAGTTGCTGCAGATACTAAGGAGATCTGCAAAGAAGCAACATTGTCATTATTGCGTCATTTGTCTGATTTACACCACAAAGTGTCCCTTTCAAAGTTACAGTATTGTCAAAAAGAAGTGACCTATTTAGGTCATCTCTTTTCGAAGGAGGGAAGGCAACTGACCCCAGAGAGAATCAGGGCTGTTGCAGCAATGAGTGTGCCAAGAACACAGAGAGAAATGCGTGCTTTCTTGGGTATAACATCATATTGCAGACAATGGATACCTAATTTTTCGTTAATAGCCAAACCCTTGGTGGCATTAACTTGTAAAGATACACCAAATCCCGTCCCATGGTCTGAAGATTGTCAGAAAAGTTTTGTCGAATTACGTGATGCATTATGTTCAGCTCCTGTGTTGGGTACCCCCAACTACAGCAAGCCTTTTACATTGTATGTCCATGAGAAAGAAGGTTGTGCGTTAGCAGTTTTGACACAACAGTTTGGAGACAGGGAGCGTCCATGCGCCTATTTCTCTTCAACCTTAGACCCAGTAGCTAAGGCACTACCAAGCTGCTTAAGAGCGGCAGCGGCAACTGCTGTTTCTATCCGACAGTCTGCTGGTTTAGTGATGAATAACACATTAATCGTAATGGTTCCACATGCAGTGGACACGTTGTTAAACAGAACCAAGACACAGCATTTAACTAGTGCTCGATTGTCAGGTTACGAGTTGACATTGTTAGCAAGCCATGTACATATAAAAAGATGCACTACACTTAACCCAGCTACGTTATTGCCAATTGTGACGGAGTTAGATACTTCTGAACAACATGATTGTCTCCATAGAACAGAAGAAGAAACGAAAGGGAGAATAGACCTTCTGGACACTCCCCTTGCAAAGAGTGATGGTACTTTGTGGGTGGATGGTTCATGCTTTAAGCTCACGAATGGTGACACGACTGTGGCGTATGCTGTGACAACTTTGTGTACGATTGTTGAAGCTGCACGTATCCCACACAATTCAGCCCAAGCAGCTTAGTTAATAGCCCTAACAAGAGCATGTACAGTATCAAAAGGAATGAAAGTGACTATCTATACCGATAGCCAATATGCGTTTGGTGTGGCCCATAGTTTTGGGCGTTTGTGGAAGGAACGTGGGTTCCTGACCTCGCATGGAACTAAAATACAGCATGGTCAGTTGGTAAATGAGCTCCTTGATTCACTTACTTTACCGTTGCAAGTTGCGATTGTGAAGTGTAGCGCACATAAAAAGGTGACTGATGATGTTGGTCGTGGGAATGCATTTGCTGACGAGGTCGCAAAAGAAACGGCAAGGAATGTGATGAGCCGAATGTATGTCGCGGGCCCTGCAAGATGGATTGGTGATGTTGGAATGTGTGAAGACACGATAGAAAGCGTGAAATCGATTCAAGCTGAAGCCACAGAGAGAGAATTGAGTGTGTGGAGAGAAAGTACGGGTAAATTGGATGCGAATGGTTGTTGGGTCGAGTTGTCAGAACATCAAAGATGGTTGCTACCCGATGCGTATGTGCTTGCAGTAGTTACAATGGCTCATGGAATGGCTCACATCAGTGTGAAAGGGATTTGTAAGTTGTTGGCCCCAGTATGGCAAAATGCAGGAATTCCCAAGTGCGCAGAAAATGTGTTTAAAAATTGCATGGTATGCCTGAAACACAACCCTGGTAGAGGAACCCCAACTCCAGCTGGTCATTTTGCCCCTCCTACGTATCCGTTTGAGGTTGGTTTTGCATCTAGATTTCATCCACATGGAGAGGTGCAACAACTTAAAATACGTACTCGTTGTTGTTTGTGCCTTTTCAAGATGGGTGGAAGCCTATCCCTTAAAAGACAATACTGCGCTATCCACAGCCAAAGCCCTTGTGAAAAAGTTCTTCCCTAGATTCGGAATGCCGAGAATGATCTGGAGTGACAATGGAAGTGAATTTGTGGGTCAAGTGATGAAGAAAGTATGCGAAGGGCTAGGCATAAACCAAAAATTTCACGCTGCAAATCACCCCCAATCAGCTGGATTAGTGGAGTGCTATAATGGCACTCTAAAGCTAAAATTGGCCAAGATACAAGCGAGCTCTGGTCTTAAATGGCCTGACGCTCTACCCCTAGCACTCCTATCAACCAGAATGACTGTGCATTCACGAGTGAAACTTAGTCCTTATGAAATAGTCTTTGGCCGCCCGGCCAATATATGGGGAGTGCCCAGGCCCAAGAAGTTTAGCGAGATAGAGCATCCTGTTTTGCTTGACTATCTGTATGAATTGACGGCTAAATTTCGTGTTTTACATCAACAGGTCCACGACACCCTGCCTCTGGTCTCTGAATCTCCAGGTCATCCCATTGAGCCTGGATCCTGGGTTTTAATAAAGAACTTTCAGCGAACCAAAAACGAGCAGCCCAGGTGGACCGGACCGCACCTCGTTCTTCTCTCCACAAGATCAGCTGTTCGAGTGGAAGGGAAGAAACACTGGATCCATGGGACCCATTGCAAAAGGGTACCCCTACCTCTGCCATATGACCGGTGGGTCCAGGAAGGTGTCGCCGACTCAGAGACTGAAACCGTGCCACGTTTTCTGCCTTTCAGTGATGCACGAATAAAAGGAACACTCACTGAGAAAGAAAGTGATGACATTTTACAATCAGCAGTATCACCGTCAGTTCGATTGGACACTACAGAACCTGAACTCCTTTTTCAGGACCACACGATACCTGGGACTAACCGTTATAATCTACGACCAAGAATAAAGGACGAATAAAACAGTTTACTTTTCTTCCCTTTAGCAAAGTTCTCCAATATGGAAAATTATTTTTTAATGACTTTTTTTTTTTTTGTGTTTTTCGAACCTCCATCCGGGTTCAGCTGTAGGATCGTGGCTGAAAAGACTTAGGGGGGTAACCTGTGGACACAAGGTCTACAGGTCTGATTTGTTCTAGGGCGGCCTGGAACATTCAGAACACTCCTAAGTGAAGTAAACCAACCGCCACGAACGGCAACGGTTAGAGGATGGAATCTTTCCAAAATGGAGAACATGTTGAAAGACTGAGTTTCAAGAAGAGAATATGTGAAACGATAACCAGGAAACGGTTTTTGCTGCTGTGCATTTTTATGTTATTTAGTATACTTATGTTTTTTATAGGATATGTTTTATTCTGTTTTAACGTGATATTGGCACCCACTACCTCGTCTACACCTCCTCCTTCCACTGTTTCCCCACATTCTTTTCAACTCCTCCCTAAACATGAATCTGCTAGGAGACTAGAGTTCATTAATAACTCCTTCATCCAGCTTTTGCACCAACACCAACTAGTGATAAATACAACTAACTCTTGGGTGTGTGGCCTTATGCCTCACACAGCAGATAAAGGTATCCCTTATCTGATCCTGCCTTTCAGCCACAATGGTCCCGTGTGGGCATTCAGAACGATATTCATCTATGCACACTACCCCCTACGTTTTGCGGAAGACAACCCTAAGAAAAATGCTTTTGTTAAAGGTATCATAGACATGATGAAGGACAATATCTTCTACGAGACTATCCCCAGAGATGAGACAATAGCATATATAGGATGGAACATGACCGGATATGAAGCCACAATGAGTGAGAAACAGCAAGCTAAGATATCTTCCCTGATTTGGGTTGTACCCCATCAGGGTCACCTGTGTCTGCAAGGTACTGGCAAGAATCCCAGAGCTCAGCTAGGGGAAAGCGTCTGCACTGAGACATATGTCTTCGCATCTCAGACCTCCCCTCCGCTCTTGGCAGCTAAGGGTACCTATTTCATCTGCCATGATAGAGCCTTTACATGGTTGCCCCCTGACTTTTCGGGCACATGCTTCGTTTCGTTCCTGTTGCCCCCTACCTACACAGCAGCGGCAGATTACCACAAGACAAGGATAGTTAGAGGCGTCTTCAGTGAAGAAGACACTGCAGGACAAGAATTTGGGGACTTCGTCAAGGGTTTTCTGCCGTTCTGGGGACAAATAGGTGACAGCAGGAGCATAAGGCAATTGATAAGAGTGGTTGAATCCACCGTGGCTGAAACCGCTCGTGCCCTTGGTAACTTGACTGCTGAGCTCCAGTCAGATCGTCTTATGACCCTTCAGAACAGGGTCGCATTAGATGTCATACTTGCAGACCGGGGTGGAGTATGTACATTGATCCAATCGAGTTACTGTGTTTTTGTCCCAGATAACGCTCCAACAGTATACCAGGCCATCTCCAAACTGCATAGAATTTCCGAATCTATTCATTTAGATAGAGGAGATTGGTCATTAATGGGATGGTTCTGGGAACTGATATCAGCATGGGGATGGAAGATACTGATGGTCATTGGGATGATCTTGGCCATTCTTTTCCTGTTCTGTCTATGCGTGCAGTGTGCTCCTGCGATATGTGGCCTCTGTGTTACATCATGCATAAGGAAACCTGCACCAAGAGATGAGCTAAATACTAGGATGATGTTACAACAACATCTTAACGACTTTAGAAACATAGACCTGGACTCAGATTAGCATGAGAATAGGTTTATTGCCTATGTAAGGGCAAAAGGATGGTTTGTGGTTCTAAAAATTCTGGACCCATGGAATTTACTTTGCCACAGCAGTACGATTTTAGTATCAAAAGACCGATAATGACTAGTACACTAAGCATGAGCATTTTCGCTCAATTCCAGCAGCGTTTTCACCTCGAAATCGCCATTTTCGTCCTGCACTCGTAGCTCCCATTTTATACACGGCAGCCATTTTTAAAAGTTGCGCTCACATAGGCTTATAATACAGTCAGATTTGATTCCAAGGACACGTACACCTTGATTGACTTTTCTCTGACCTGGGCAAGCTGGAACCATTGCCTCAGGCCAAACCTGTTTGGTCAGTCCCTCTCCCAGTGGCCGAATCAGATAGCATCAAGGCACACCATGCCATAAAACCCTTATTATCGCTCACACACCCTGCCTAATCTTGCTCACACCTGCACCTGCTCTTTTCTTCTTCTTACTTTACGAGGGGGAGGTGCCCGTTTTTATTGGGGGTCCACACTTATCTGATGTAAAATACTAGGCCTTGCCGGGTAATTTATTATGGGTTGGATGACATGAAATATGAGGTTTCATCATGACACTGTTTTTTCCTTTGTAGTGAAAACATGTGAATGACCAACCAAAATGTCAAGAATGTTTGCCTGAAGCTTAAAAAACTGTATATAAGGAAACCTGACTTTGCATTGACACACAGTCTCCTGAGAACATACAAACCGTGCTGTTGTACTTCTAGGACGCTTGTTACTTGGTTGCAGCCAATAAATTCGATCTTTGACTTCACCTAGAAGACTCTGAGTTTCTGTGGTCTGAATCAGGAAAGTACCCGAGGTCTTTGGGTGTACCCTGGCACCACTGGGTTACCGGATCAGTACCGGTTCTGAAAAACCCAGTACCTCAGTCAGTGGCATTTACAGATGGTGATGCCCCTATGTTGTTTGCTATTTACAGTCTTCTTTTGCAGCATGGGGAGGAGTACAGGAAAGATTCTCTCACATTGAAACCAGCTCATTTGAAGACTCAGGTAGTCTTCAGATAGCTGTCAAGGAATATGGACATCATTCACACTTGTCTGGGCAAGGTTGAGGAGTTCCAGGCTCACCTTTAAACCGCAGTGGGTGCAAATCGGTCTTCTATTCTCCAGAACGAACTCCAGTTAGCTAGTCTCTTTTCTAATGTAGAAGATATAGGTCCTCATTCCGACCCTGGTGGTCTACGAAGGAAGCACCGCCAACAGGCTGGCGGTGCTTCCCTGCCTATTCTGCCGCCGCGGTCAGAAAACCGGGTCCGGCGGTTTCCCGCCGGATTTCCCCCGGCTGGGCGAATCCGCCATGGCGGCGCTGCATTCTGACCCCCTTCCCGCCAGCCTGTTTCTGGTGGTTTTTACCGCCAGGAGCAGGATGCCGGGAACGGGTGTCTAGGGGCCCCTGGGGGCCCCTGCACTGCCCATGCCACTGGCAGGGGCAGTGCAGGGGCCCCCTAACAGGGCCCCAGCCTGCTTTTCACTGTCTGCTATGCAGACAGTGAAAAGCGCGACGGGTGCAACTGCACCCGTCGCACACCTGCAACACCGCCGGCTCCATTCGGAGCCGGCTTCAGTGTTGCAGGCCTCTTTCCCGCTGGGCCGGCAGGCGCTACCTTGGGTAGCGCCCGCGGGCCCAGCGGGAAAGTTGGAATAGCACCAGCGGTCTTTTGACTCATAGACTCTAGATCCTGGAGGAACAATCTTAGAGTCTTAGACATCCCTGAAGGGTCAGACAGCGATGATGCCAGAGAATATGATGTTTGTCTTTTTAGAGAATCCTTTCATGCTCTAAGTGACTGGGACATGGATAGCATGATACAAAGGGCACATCGCTTCCTAATCCAGCTGCCTAGCAAGGACAGGTTCGCCGGGCATCTTTGTACCATCCTTATCTATGTGGGCAACTTCATACTGCGACAGAAGCTCTATTGAGTAGCCCACCAAAGATCACAGATCAGAGCCTGTGGGGTTGAATTTTTGTACAATCTGACTTTTGTCAACAAATGGTGGTGCAGCAGTGGCATCTCCCGTAGCTTATCTCTGCTCTACAGGAATTGTGTGGCAACATTTTCTCTGATGGAGTCAGCTGCACTGCGGATTAAATATGATGGGCAATTGTATTTCTGTTATGATGGGACAAAGGTTTCCGAGCTGTTTAGCAAGTGGTAATCTGTGAAATTATTTTTTTGCACTTGTTGTTTTCACCTAATTTAACTGGCAGACATCTGCTTCATGTATATTTATTGCATTTGTGGATGTTGTTTGCTAGTTTGGTGTACAATTTTGCTCTCACCGGTGTAACACAATGGGGGGGGTATTGCTTTATTCCAGAGTATCTGCTCTGAAATGGTCATGTAGGTCTCTTCCTTCTTTTAGTGTTTTCTGCACCAGGGAGGGCTCAGTCTCCGCGCTTACTCCTGAACTCAAGCTATCTAGCTGGTTGAGTTTTGTGGATGATGACCCTTTTTTTCTTACAATAGATATGGGGGTAGGAAGATTTCCTAGTTGAGAGGAGAGGGGTGGGGTTGGGCGTGGGAGGGTCTTTGATTCCAGCATTGATGGGTGTGCTTGTTTCTTGTTTGAGAGTGGCAAAAGGTTTAGGGTTATAAATTGGAGACAAAATGGAGAAAAAACTGGATTAAGTTTAGAGTAATTGTTTGCAGGGCTGTGGTGCTCTTAAAGGAAGCGACCTGGTAAGGACATGCTACCACAATGGATAGTTATGGTTTGGGTCTTGGCCAGCATCTGCATATTCTCTTGTGGCATATCAATGGTATCAAGGCCCCCCATGAGTGTAAGATATAGAAAAGAACTGCGATCTCTGAGAGCACAAATTGTATGTCTTGAGGAGACACACCTTTTCTGCGAACAAACATAATTGTTAGAAGAGGTGGGTTATGGAGTTTATGTACTTCTTCCTTTACTTCAGCCCAGAGGAGCGTCCCTCTGCTTGTCTGGGATAATAAATGGGTTATGCTGAGGCAGAAAGCTGATACGAGCAGAAAAATGGCTCATAGCAACAGATTGGAAGAAAGGCATTTGTTTCACTATATGTGTGGTCTACGGCCTGAAAGAGGATCATCCAATGATTTTTGTATGTATATTGCCCGAACTTTATCTTTGGCCTGAGCCTTAGATTATCTGTGGGAACTTTATTGTGACATTATGCCCTCGGATAGAGCCTATGTACCTGGGGTAGTCAAATTTGAATTTGGGTAACTCAAGAAGGCAACATCTTTGGGATGCGTTGAAACAACTTATGGCCTCCTAGGCACTTATGGCCTTCTATGTTGATATTTGGTGAAATTGTACAGTAAGTGGGCTCCCCATAAATCCTTATTGAAGATTGATATGTTTTTAGTAAGTCATTCTTTCTTGACGCATTTGAAGATTCAAATCCATCCAAGAATAATATCAGGCCACAATTCCTTATCTTTATTCATTTAAGGGGGTGAGCCTTCTCAATCTCTTGGGTCAAAGGGCTAGACCTTTGAGCGGGGACGGCTCCTTCAAGACAAATATATCCACTCAATGGATTTGTATTTTAGGGACTATTTTGAGGCTATTGCTGGGTCGCACACCACTATTTTCAGTTGGGATGTGCTCACGGCCTTTTGCATTGAAGTTTTCTGCTCTACGATGGAGGGTATCCAGCACCAAGAAGATCCCAATGTGCTTGGCTCTTAGTTGTATTGAGTTTAGTTTGGTGTGTAGTATAATTGCCCAAGATGGGCAGATGATGTTATTTTTGTCTGAGCAGCTAGCTACCCTGCAAGCATCCCTCAGGAAAAGTGTATTAACCTGGGGGATTAAAAGGTGTCAGACTAGGCAGGTGCTAAGCTTTGAAATTAATAAATAGATGGGTAAAAAACACTCTTTTAGGGTCAAGGAGAGTTTACATCATTTAGCGGATCATTAATGATAAGGGTGGACATGCTATAAATCCAGCATTTACTAGGGAAGTATTTCGGCTATTTTATCAAAACCTCTACTAGGAGGATTGTTCTGCTTCTATAGAGGTGGTGGATCAATTTGTAGTGGAGTATTTTCATCGCAAACTGAGAGAAGCTCAGCGGGCAAGATTGGAAGACCCTATAATACTGCTTAAAATTGAAACAACTCATTAGCTAAGGGCAAGGTTTCATGCCTGGAACAAATTTCTGCACCAAGGAGGGCTCAGTCTCAGTTTAGAATTTTATGCCGCTTTTTCCCATTTCTTTGCACTGGGTCTTTGTGCCCTCTTTAATTCTTTTAACTCACTGGGTCAGGTCCCAGTATCGTGGGGGAGAATAATATTGTTATCTTTCTCAAAAAAGGGAAGGACCCTATGCAATGTGTCTCTTATAACCCAATCTCTCTAATTAATACTGACTCCAAAATTTACACCTGAGTTCTGGGTAATTCAGCTAGCTGTGGTGATCACTTGTATGGTTAATTTAAATCATCATGGATTTATACTCTGACGTGATACATCTTCTCATGCCAATACTGCTATCACTGCTTTGGAGGTAGCCTCTGCAGATGAGGGTGACCATGTTAGATGCCGAAAAGGCTTCCTGGCCATTTCCCTGGGAAGTCATGGGTGCCTCAGCATTTGTCTATCAATTTATATTGCAGGTTTGTCAATTGTATGTTGGTTTGAAGACTAGGGTTCTCTGTGCTGTTACCCTTTCAGACCCTATTGAAATTTTCTGAAGCATTCGGCTTGGCTGCCCCTTTGGCCTCATCTCTTTGCAATATATATTGAGCCTTAAATCCAAGCTCTTAAATAGTCTGAGGATATTCATTCTCTCTGCTTACATCAGCTTGAAGTAAAAGCCCTAACTTATGCGGATGATGTGGCTGTTTTAACTACTTCTCAGTTCACTGCTCTTTTGGCAGTGAAGCCAGTTGCACAGGAATTTGGCTTAGTCTCAAGATACAAGCTGAATTTTGATAAAACACAGGTCCTGTCAAATGTGATATCTTCCGTTCAAGCTAAGAGGTGAGTGCATTCGGCTACTTACTTGTGGGTAAAACTGACCTTACAAATTGAGTATATCATTGAATATACGGTGTAGCATACAGATTTTACACCTAGATAAAGGTGGAGTCTCCCTCCCCACATTACGGCTTAATTACTTTGCTGCTTTTCTTTCACAACTCAACTTGGTTCTTAACAGGAAGACATGGGTTCTGGGACATATGCCAGGATTATCTACATTTGTAGATTCTATTGCCTCCCCTCGCATCAATATGATTGATACTGTGTACTTCAAGAGGACCACGATCAAGACCCTGAGGGTGTTTTACCTAGTCTGGGCCTATCTTAAAAAAGTATTTCTAGACAGTACTCTCTTCAATCAATCAATATACATATTTCGATTATAACCCTAATCTACCTCTGTGTATCCACCACAGATTCCTTGAGCACTGGGAGGAGCCTAAACTTTACACCTTGAGACAAATGTTTTGGGGTGGTGTACTTCTGTCTTACAAGATCCTGCAGCAACGGTTCTCCATTACCCGTAGGGGCTTCTTTAGATATTTACAAATTAGAAATTTCTTAGCAACTATCAATAAGGAAGATAACTGTTGCTCTTAAAGTAGTCTTTTAGATTTTGTAATGAGAGGCCCTCAGAAGAGGAAATTCAGCTTGGTATTTAAGCTAATTCTTTCAGCAGAACTAGAGTGGAATGACAATCTTTTTTAGATAAGGGCAGACAAATAAAGCAGGTATCTCGGGACCGGAGTGACTGTTGATGATATGATGCTTAGTAATTCTCTCACGCAGTGTCTTTAATATTTTCCAAGATAAGGCCTATCATAATAAATGTTTGGTGATTTTTATTTCACGCCCCACAGTTCATACATCATGAAGCTTAGACAAGATGAGGAATGCTTTCGGTGTGAGACTGATGGTGCAATGCAGTCTATATCTTTGCAGCATGCCCAGCTTTACGTAATTACTCGGTCTATATCTTTGGGAAACTTAATGGGATCCCCCATGTTGATGTTGCATGGGATCCACAGTTAATTGTGTTGAGGCACTCGCCCTTTACTCCACACAATATTGCAGGGATCTACTTTCTTTCTATTTCTCTTGCCAGACTTGATCTGCCACAATACTGACTATTAAGAGAGGCTCCTGGTCTCATGGTATGGTGGTATGAATTTCTTAATACCTGCTCTCTGGAAATGTCTATTTTAGATAATAACGTCTGTAGTACCAGGCTAAGGGTATAGGATCCAGGAAGGACTGGGATGGGGCGGACTCTGGCTGGTCAAGACTTTGGGTCGTTAATATAATGTCTGTTCTTGGGCTATATATGATTTGTTTTGGTGTGACGCTTCCTGCATCCTTGTTGTTTTCTCTGTCTGTTCCCCACAAAATGTTTGATTTTATTGTTCTTATTTCCTTATAAGAAATATATTCATCTATGCTGATGATAATTTTCTTCAATGAAAAAAACAGAAATCACAAATACTTGACAGTGTTGCTGACAACAATGGGGATGCAGACAGCCTTTGCCCAAGTAGCAAGGATGTCTGTGCTTGTTGGAGTACGCCTAAAATGTTGAATATATGTCAAGGCAAACACATTTATGACCAAATATTTTATTACACATGCCATTTACACTAAATGATGCAGAGACGTATGAATGGTAGGGCATGATTGGAGGTTTCTGTCGAGCAATAACTCAGAACTGTAAACGTTCTAGAGATTTAGGAAGGGTCCAGAAATAAGTATTCAAGGATGGCCTAGAAGTCCAGTTTACCTGCATGAATGAATGAATGATTGAAAGCTTTATTGACTTAGCCCCCCTACTGGGATCAACAATGTAAGCCAATGTTATTTTAATCACATCATAAAATCGTTATTGCATACGTTCTTACATCAAAACAAGCTTAAAATAGTTGTAAAAAAATTAAATTCATTAGGATATACATGTTCATTTGGTGGAAACATTATAAAGTTATTCATTGCCTCTCCTCTTGTTAAATTGAATCTAAAATATAACGAGATTAAACATCGATGACACGCTGCTGAGACTGTCAGGCAAATGTAAGGTGCATATCTTAAATCTTAGATCCCTCCATGACACAAATCACACAAGCTCTCCCAGCCTCAGAAATAACATTACACATCAAATTCTACGGTCTAACGTGAATAATATATATTATAGAGGATGATTGTCATCTGAAATAGCGGGTAATGACTTGCATAATCTGAGCTTCGTTCGGTGACTATAGTCATTTTGGTGACTTGGTCTTAGAATCGGGTTTACCAGCAAGATGAGGACAATCTGGAAATGGAGGAAAAAATGCATCTATGACAAGTGGCTTCGTATTGAGGAGAGAACTACAGAACCCACATTAACAATGAGGAGGCTAGCAATAGCCTAAGGTCTTGAAGCTTATCTTGGAATTTGTAAAACAAAGAGGAGAGTTAGAGAACAGTTTACTGGATGACAATAAACGTGCAAGTTGAGTTAGTAGTAAACGTGTGTGAGTCACAGATATTCTCAGAAAATCGTGAGGCCTATTTTGATTCTTACGAAATATTTTGCCTTGGGAAGGATCGCTTTTTAATGTGTGTACTCTATCCAACTGGGTAGAGAATGTTTTCCAGAAAGTCTAGGGAGTGGTGATTAGGGCTCTCAGTTATATTATACTACTTTTAATTCAGACAGTTGTTTTCTGCCATTTGAACTGATGAAGGGGCACACTCATAATTGACATTTTACCTCAGAGGTTCAAGAAATCTTAGAGTTACAAGAGTGCAGGAGAAGAAAAAGCATCACATCACTTCGGGTGTCAAAAGAAAGTACTTTCATGATGTTGGAGGCAGGTTCAGGATTACACAGGAAACAAATGCTTATCAAATAGATGCAGTGTAGCGACCTAATGCAAACTTTGGATGTATGTTTCAACTCTGTGAAATATAGTGATGAAAAATGTATATTTTGAGAAGAGGGTTCGTTCTCAAAACATTGACTTTTAGAATATCAGCCTGTAACAGCATCTGCTCCAAATTATCAACTATCACTACAAGGTAAGTATATATACACTGAAGTGTATATTTACTAATCTTATCTCCACATCTACTTAGCTTTACAATATAGTTGTGTCAATATTGCTGCAGGTTCATATTTTGTCTGCAATACAGTGACCTCCGCACTGAGCAGAGTATCTTTATGCAAGTAAGGGTATCATGAAGCAGAAAGACTGGGTGAAAGAGTGTTGAGGAGCTAGAGGAGGATGTTACAGTATGATGTGAATAAGGTAATGGATGGGTGAAGTGCTAACATATGGTAAGGAGGAGCTCACTGAAGTTGGTGCTGGGAAACATTGCCAGGCGGAAGGGAAGGAAAAGCTGACCCCTTCAGAAATTCTTGGTGAGCAGCCTGAGTGCCAAACATGTAGCAAATCAAGGGAAGTGGAGTTTACATACTGGGTCAGGTCAACACAATTGAAGGGATTTAAGGTAACTCTCAACAGTTCAAGATCAAATGTTTTCATCAAATTATTAATTTGTAGTTTACTTTTCAGTTGCTACGAAGAAAGCTTTGTACTGTTTTGGATCTAATGTTTCATTATATAATGAAACTCCACTGCATGTGTATTTGGGACTCTACTGGGAAGGAGTCCGATGTAATTGGGTTTGTTTCAATTATTACCAAGGTTACCTCCTGTTTTATGCATTATAAGTGTGAGTGAGGTGTTAGAAATGGGGTTTCTTCCTGGCTGGGTATGCACCTCAGCAAGGCAGAACCCACCGCTCTAGTCAGGGCAAGTAAGTTACACACCAAGGATAACCCATGCTCACCCCCCTGGTAGCTTGACGCAGTTCAGTCAGGTTTATCCCTAGAGGCCTTGTGTAAAGCATTTGTGCAACCCACTCGCACCAGTGAGACAATAAATACACCACAAAAGAGACTTCACATAAGGTTATATCAAAAAGAGATTCCTAAATATTATACATATATATTTTTGGGCCACACAATATAAATCACAATTACTGTGTAGACATATATAAATCATTGGGCCAAAACACTATAATGCACAACTGTTGGGCGGACATTACTTGTTATCTTGGGCAAATGAAGGGTAAACAAAAGCACCAACACTTAAACATTAGTTCCTGTAAGGCTAATATGTGTAGAGAAAAGACATGTGGATGACTAGTTGTCCTTTTAAGTACATTGGTCCCCACATTGTCAAGGAGTCATCTCTGTTGCGATAACACATAAATCACCATAATTATTACTATGAAAGTGTAGTGCTCTTGGACTCCTACTGTGTATTATACGGTAAGACAACACAGAGTTATTTATCCTGAAGCACCTGTGTGCCTTTTACAGCTGCCAAGTACTTTAAATAGTGTGCCCTGGTATCACAAGTACAAGTCAACTAGACGACATTGAGTACATGTACTCACCTTATTATCGTTCAGGTGGTCACTTGGTACCACTGTGGACACCATGATTTCCGCCCCTTTGTTCAGTGGCCAGCTGCCGCTCAGCCCTGGCCTCATTTTCTCAGGGTTGTAGATAATGCTAACATGAACTCCAGGGGAAGCGTGAACTGTGAACGAGTCTGCACCAGGTGGGATTGACCTGAAATAAAGAACTCAGTCATACAATGATCCTGCAGAGTTTACCAAATAGTTTAGCAACCATTAGCAACCATTTACAAAGACTGGGGTCTATTTACAAACTGTATTTTGTAGTACGTAAAGTCGTACTATAGTAGGACTACTTACATATTACAAAACGCTATTAACAAACCTTCAGAAAGAGACCTCTTCAATCTTTTCTATGCAGGTATCTCCGCAAATGTGGCAGAGATATCCACACATGTAAGTCACCGCTTCAGGAGAAAATATGGGCGGGACAAGGGGGTGCTGGAAAGTGTTATGTTATGCAGATTTGTGGGGCGCAGTATCATCCTGGAGGGTATCCTGTCAATGAGCCAGTGTGAGTCTAGCCACAGTTAGGGCCTAGTAGGACTTTTCAAATAGCCAGGTCTTCAGCTTCTTTGGGAATTCAAGAAGTGAGGAAGAGAAGGTCTTTTGGGTACTGGCAGGTCATTCCATGCTTTAGAAATGATGTAGGAGAAGGATTGACCACGGGATCTAGTTTCCATATGCATGACATTGTGCAACTAGGAGCCCGGACTAGTAGAGGTGTTTGAAGGGTTTGCGAAAGCCGAAGCGATTGTTGAGGTATGCGGGCCCAGTGTTATGTAGTACCTTGAAAATGAGGGTGAGGAGTTTAAATTGTGCTTGTTTGTGAATAGGGAGCCAGGGAACTCTTTCATATAGCATCATGTGATTGTGGCGGGTGAGGTTAAGAGTGATTCTGGCTACTGAGTTCTGAATGGTCAACAGCTTTCTGGTGACTTTTTCGTTGATTCCTTCATAGTGGCTGTTCCTGTAGTCCAGCTTGCTTGTACTCAGGGTGCGAGTGACACTTTTCCGTGTGCTGATTGGGAGCCGTTTGAACATCTTCCTCAGCATCTCCAGGGTATGGAAGCATGAGGCATGTGCCAGCACTGACTTGAAAGATCATGTCGAGTTTGTGGTCAATGATGATTCTGAGGTCCTTGGAGTGGGTGGTGGGTGTCATTCCTAGCTCTGTTGGCCACCAGGTGGAGTCCCACAGTGATAGGCTCTTCCAAAGATCATGATTTCAATCTTGTTGGGTTGTGTTAGCTTCAGAGAGTTGGTCTTCATCCAGTGGGCAATTTCAGTCATGCGAGCATTGAATTTGATCCTGGTAATGAGTTCTGGGTCAGTGGTGTAGGAGAGGGTGTTGATGATGTGGGAGCAGATGATGCTGGCTAGAGGGATATGAATGCGTTCCTTGCAGAGCTCCCCAGATGCGGTCATGGTCATCTAAGGCATACTGTGCCAGGCTGACTGACTGGGTCCTTCTAGTATGGAAGGAGCAGATCCACTGCAGTGCATGTCCATAGATTCCAATGTTGTGTAGACATTGGATGGGTATGGGGTGGGAGACTGTCAAATGCTATGGCGAGGTCTAGGAGGATGAGGGCCGACTTGTCTCTGCTGTTCCGAGTCATGCAGAGGTCATCCGTTGTAGCGATAAGGGCAGTTTCTGTGCAGTGGTTGGTTCTGAAACCAGAATCAGTGGTGTCAAGGAACAGGTGGCTGTTGAGGTACTCTGTGAGATGTGTGTTAATGATTTTTTCTAAGAGCTTGGCTGGAAATGGTCACAGGGAGATCGGTCTGTAGTTGACAAGCATTGAAGGGTCCGCAGTAGGTTTCTTCATCAATGGGAGGACAGTTGCATGTTTTCAAGCATCTAACAAGGTCACTGAAGAAGTGAAGGTGTTCAGAATGGTTGTGAAGACTGCGCTGATGGGTTGCAGTCCTCTGGAACAGATGTTGTGGGAGCAGACAACCTTTGCAGCCCCTGAGTGGATTAACGTCATGGTGGCAGCAATTTTGTCTGGGGTGATGATAGGCCATATTGTTTGCATTGGTCCTTTGGATAGGATTAGGAGGTGTTTGGCAAGGTCTGTCAATACTGGACATGGGCTGAAGTTCACTAGATGATGGTGATTTTGTTACTGAAGAATTGAGAGAGACTGTTGCAGAGGTCGTGCAAAGAGGAGATTGAGTTGGAATCGGTCAATGGTGAAGTGAAATCTTTCAGAATTAAAATATTTCTTTGCGTTTGTTGGTGCTGGCATTGATGCGGTCAGCCAGAGCAGCATGTTTGGTGCTCTGGATCATTTGGTTCTAGGCTCTTGGGGCAGATTTCAATGTGTTCCTGGCTACAGTTGTTTGCAATAGTGTTTCATCAGTCTGAGTATCTCAGGGTATCAACTGGCCTGGGGTCTGGATCTTGTTTTATTGATGCGTTTGAGAGGAACAAGATAGATAGTGCAGGAGATCTAATTTTTTACATTTTTGATGGCTTTTGGGAGGCTGTCGCTGTATCAAGGTTGGTGTGAGTTCCAGACTGATCCCTTGTGTCAAAGAAGGCATCAGACTGTGAAAAATTGTAGTTTTTGAAAGTAAAGAGTCAAAAGCTAATGTAGGAAGTTGCACTGGTACACATTTTAAATGTGCAATTGCTTGTATTTCAAAGTTCCACAGGTACCTTCAGAATTAAATCATGTTAGAAGATTAAAACTGATGTTAAAATGTAAATTAGACTCTAAACTAACAGTGCATATAGAAACAATATTGAATTTCTTGTGATTTATGAAAGAATATTAACTTTAAAATATGGGCAGGTTAAAGAAATGCACTAATTTGATGAAATGCAGTAACAGGTTTTTCTGTTTATACGAAATATATTACTCATACTGATCAAATATTATTAACGATGAATTTATACGCTTGCATATTATATGTGGGCTACTAAAATGTATTAATTAAATCCATTTTATATTTTCCTTGTGTTAGCATTAGTGTGGCTACAGAGTTTGCATTTTGCAGTTATGTAAAAGAGTTGAATTATTTTTTCATAATGTGAAGTCTTCTTTCAGATTTAATTCCCATGAGAAGCAAAGTCCTTTTGTAACACGTTTATTACTTAAACGTGGAGAGATGTACCCATTTGTCCTTGGAAACATTATTGTGCAGGAACCTGGTCTGAGATCATATACATTTGTTTCAAACCTGCTCGGAGTCACACTGAAAAGAGATATTTCCATGTCAGACTTGGGAAATTGTCGAACTGTTGCAACTTGGAGCCTGGTGATGAATTACAATTGAATGATGCCTATTCAATGTAACATGAACTGACATCTTTGGCAAATAAGAACATTTCTTGTAAATTGAAATATCAATGGACATTTTAACTATGGTCAGTCTGCAGAATTTTCCTGAGCAGTCCTGAGCAGACCTTTGCAGCTTGCAGAGGTTGTTCTGATGCTTGCTGATCTTGATGCTTTGCTGATGAAGATTCCCTGAATATTGTATCCCTTGGAGAGGTATCATCCTCTCTGCCATTTGTCTTTACCCCTGAAATGTCCTTTTTAGAGTGAGTAATGCTTTATTTTGCCCTCTCAGAAGACTCGTATCTGAGCTTCTGATATCTTTCTTTTTTATCTATCTTTTGCCAAATTTAGTCAGTATTCTGTAGTCAAGATTATATTTTCCAAATTAGTTTTGTCCTTTTTGTATTTTTCCCTCATGTGTTTCTCCCCACACATGTATTTCCCTGCTTTGGTTAGCTGTAGGGTTGACCTGTGCCCAGCCAAAGATTATTGACTCTGCTAAATTTGAAATGACTGCTGATTGTAAATTCTGAGTATCATGTGATATCTCTGTCACAGACAATCTTATTGACTTTAAAAATTCTTCTTCTTGAATGTTTTGTTTTATGAATGTTAGTTCGTCTGAACCTATTTTAATGTCTTGGGCAACCCTTGGTGATTATGTATCATTGTGACTTGGTTCTGCGCATTGTCTACATGACTTTGAGCTTGTGTTTGTATTAAATCATTTAACTTTATTTTGATTGGAGTTTTCCTTCCATGGCCACTTTGGTCATGGGGTCTAATTGTTTGGGGTGTTGTTGAAATATTGTTGATGACTTCTTTCTGGGTCCAAAGGGCCAACAACATCGAAGGATAAACAATGCATCCACAAGTCTTTGTCAGTGATTGCTTTTGCAGTTTCAAAGGGCTCTGTCTGGGCGCAGTGCATGTGCGCTGAACCGGAAGAGGGATGCTGAACTTGATGAGGGTGTAGTCAGTCCAGGGAACCGGTGTTGGATGTTGTTGAAGTTGGTGAAAATACAGTCCTTCCATAGGGGTAGGTCACTTTACTCGTTGGGTGAGGCCCAGGCATCCAAGGTCTTCAATAAGTGCTCTTGAGATTTGGTTAGCGTGGTTTTCCAGATGGAAGTTCAGGTCTCCAAGTAGAACGTAGTTGCTAGCATCAAGGGTGAGTGGTACAACAAAGTCTGTGATGATGCCAGTAAAATTGGTGCGTGTCCCTGGTGGTCTGTAAATGAGAGTGCTGCTTTGGGTAAAGTTAGTGATGACATGGAGTTTAGAAGACAGGTGTTCCATGTTGGGGAGAGAAGTGTGCATGAATATGGTGCAGCTGATGGTGTTCTTGTGGATGATGCCGATTCCACCTCTGGGCTTCTGAAGTCTGTCTTGCCTTGCAGTCTTGTAGAAAAGCGGGGTGTTGCAGCTATGTTAGGTGCCAATGTAGACTTCATGGTGGAAAGGTAGATCAGGGACGTTATTGTGCAGCAGGTCCCAGATCTCTGTGGTGTGTTTGGTAACTGAATGGGAATTGAGGAACATGCATGCCATGTGATGTTCTCTCAGTGTGGTTGCAAGTCTGTTTGAGAATAGGAGAGTAGGGTGTTGGGTGCTGTCAAAGCAGCGAGTGTTCAATGTGGTAAGTGTTGCTGTTGGCCATCTCTGCAGGGTCACCCCCAAACGTTTTGCCTTCATGCTGCCTATCTTTACTGAATTTGTTTTAATTGGTCATAGGACTGTGTACACTTTACCACTTCTAGCCAGTGCTAAAGTGCTTGAACTCACTCCTCTAAACATGATAAAATTAGCTGCACCTGATAGGCACATTTACTTTATTATTAGTCCCTAGTAAAGCTGTATGCTTTACTTTGGGATTCTGGATGACAAAGGTTTGCCCCCTGATCAAGCAGGAACCACTGTCCTAGTCAGGGTAAGTCGCAATTGCACTCTAAATTAACCTGTGCTCACGCTCCAGTAGCTAGGCACAGAGCAGTCAGGCTTAACCTAAGAGGCTGTGTGTAAAGTATTGGTGCAACACTTCAAATGGTAAAACTGTGGAAACATCACACAAAAAGATACCACGCATTGTTAGAACAATAGAACTTCATTTAATAAATAAAACAAGACCAAAATGATAAAAATACATTAAGTAGAACTCTAGTTAGGCATTTTTGAAGAATACACTGTACAAAAGCACTTAGTGGCAAAAAGCAAAAGAGAGCCGGAGCTATCTCTTTCGTCTAAACATGGTAAAATTGGCTTACACCTGATTAGCACATTTAATTTATGTATTAGTCCCCAGTAAAGCTGAACACTTTACTTTGGGTTTCTGGTTGACAGAGGTATGCCCCCTGATCAAGCAGGAACCACAATCCTAGTCAGGGTAAATCATAAACCCCCCATAAATTAACCTGTGCTCATGTTCCAGTAGCTAGGCACAGAGCAGTTAGGCTTAACTGAAGGGGCTGTGAGTAAAGTATTGGTGCAACACTTCAAACAGTAAAATCGTGAAAACACTACACAAAAAGATATCACACATGGTTAGAAAATTAGGACTTAATTTAATAAGTAAAACAAGACCGAAATGGCAAATATCCAATATGTAGAACTTGAATTACGAATTTTTGAAGAATAAACTGTAGAAAAGTGCTTAGAATCAAAAAGCAAAACCCAACCCGGGCTATCTGGTCGAGCCGGACTTAGACAAAGTCAAAAGTTCAGGCTGACCACGATGGACAGCGGGCTGGCTACAGGGACCCTTTGAATTATAGTGCAGGAGTGTTGTGATAGTTCCGAACTATGCTGTTGAGGAGATACAGTGATTTCCCCCGTGCAGCAGTGGTAATGCGTTGGTTTTGAGATGCGATAGCGTTCGAGTGCAGGTGTCAGGCGCGTCGATGATGAGGCAATGCAGAAAGCATGAAGCGTGTCCTACGCGTCCCCAAGTTCAAGTAACTTGTCGCTTTTTAATATTTCAGAATAACTAATTCACATTTGGTTGGCTGGTGCGACCCATATGTGACCTAATTCTGCATCACATGTGTAACCACTATCATGCATATCTCTTCATTGAACTCAGGGAGGCACTGGACACTCCATGCTTTCTTCATGACCACTACATAGTGTTGTGGTCTACAGAAAGTGAGTCTACCTTATAAGAACCACTATGGACGGTTCTTTCCCCACAAGGGTATACCGGTACATTTGTAACATTGATGTGCCTTTATTTTTGTTGCCACAGGTTTCTTACAAATAACCAATCCCCTTCTGGGGCTACAGCAAGTAAATTTCATTAGTAAGTCTCTAGGATATTTACTTGGTGCAACACCCCATCGCACATAGGTATAACGTGTTGCCTCTTTAAATTTCAGAATCCCAATCTTGTAATTGACAAATGGATGTGACTGACACTTGTATAAGCTGCAATCTGTATAACAGGTGTTACAGCCATCATACACAACTCTTTATTGAACTCAAGGAAGCACTGAACACTCTCCACGCTATCTGCATGGCCACTTACAAACCCCATAGCTCACATAGAGTGAGTTTACCACATTCGGTGGTTCCACCTTCAAATTGTGGTTCATAATGAGTTCCTTTGTGACTTACATTTTTTATCCCACATAGCTTTATCTATGTGATGGTTCTAGATTTTTCCTGCTAAGACACTCATACTTATGAGGACCCTTACAGTCTCAAAAACACAGGTAAGTTTTTCATTGATGTCAGAGCACAGCAAAACTTCTGGGTGCCCTCATTTTCTACTAACCCTTCACCGGCGAGCTTCTGTGATCTCATAGTCAATTCTGACTCTGTCAAAGGGCTGTTGTTGGCATGAACTTTTTAATCACTCATGAGGGAAGGTTGTGACATCTCACTTAAAGCCATCTATCTGGACACCACACGTTTGTCTCTCAAATAATTTTCTCCTAAGTGCAAGCTGGTTTTATCCAGTCTTTTTTAATGAGGTAATGGTCTTATTTTTCACTTCGACCAACATTAGAGCAGTGCTCTATTCCTCTCTGCTATATTCACTATTGGTGTATTTTGCCATATACAGACAATTGTGTGTGATGTATTATGGCTTTCATTTTCTAATTGTTTAGAATGGGGCCCTCTTTATAGCTACACACAAACAACACAGCCTTGAAGATGGTCTTGCTAACTCAGATGTCTTAATTAGAAATTAGTAATGAATGTTTACGTATTTTGAATAATGACTTTTTTAGAAAAATGAAAAACGTAGAAAAGTAATGTGCACATTTGAAAATGTGACCTCAGAGATTGGCCACTAGTGTTCACGAAAAGTACTAAATAATGATTAATCCATATGAAATATTGAAAATTTATTAGATTAATGTAGTAATAAGTCATTCTAAAGGATATGAATTATGTTATTGCTTAATTAATTGTAGGCCTTAACTTAGCGAGTGTCTTGGCCTAGTTTGCCAGGCCTCATGCAAAAGCTGTATGTCTTAACGTTTAATACAAAATACTGACAGAATGAACTAACTATGAAATGCTCATTGCTTTAATAAAATGCTTAGCAGAAGCCTTCTATGGGAACAGACGGACAGGAGATGAGGTCACTCGCAAAGTAACGATTTGTGTGTAAAATGTGCAAAGGATTCTGTCCCAGGATGCGAACAATGAAGACACTGACTGGAGACAAAGATGTAACAAAGTTGATAACCGACGAGCCGGATGATGATAACATTGTAGAGCAGACCAATCAACGACATGTGAACGGTGAAATATTTTAATTCATAGATTTGGTAAAGGGACATTATTGGGTAGAATAATAACGCACGATCTTACCCCGTTGTGAACTGCGAAGAGGAGATTCGAGTTTCGGAGATTCGAGATTCTGTCATTGGGCTCATACTTTTTGAGAGCTGGATGTTTTGCTGATCGACTGATGACCTGAGGACGAAGACTGATTCTGCTTGCTGACCCATACCATGGATAGGTAGATATGACAATGACAGAATTGAATTTTTATGCCTTTCCTTTCTAGGTACCAACTGCGCTGACTTAATACTTTTCTTAGGTAGATGTTTTACAAATTTGTTTTCTAAATTGTTTTGCATGAAGCCCCACATGCTGATGCTAACTGGTGTTAGCTGAGGTTACTCATGTGGCGACTGACAAAATACAGGGACAAATGGCTGATGGACTGTCTTGCTGAACTTGATGGATGTCAGTTTTACTGAATTGGGTTTTATTAATGTCTTGTGTTGATGTCTTAGAATGTCTTTCGATTCAAGCTTTGATTAGATTACGTCTTTTGCGACTTACTGATTAACAAGTGTTATTGGAATTTTTTTGATTAGAGTTGATGATTAAAATTCATGACTTATTATTGTTAACGAATAAGGAATAAACTTATTAAATTTATACCTAAAGGTGTGGTCATTCATTGCTGAAGAGTCATGGTGAGTGAAAATTTACTGACTCGATTGATTATTATTGATTTGGCTAATGGTTATTAATTGTTGTGCATTGATTTTTGATTCTGTGTCGAAGCTATGGTAAGAACAGCCTATACGAATCAAAAGGTTCATAGACCTATACGTGCCCCCTTGTAAGTTTACTTATTAAGGACCGACGTGCCAACAGTCTCATGGGCACATACCGCCTTAGACTGAAACATTGACGTACAACCAATATCTCCTTTAGACCACTCTCATCACTCCAATGAACTTATTTCAATGCTGTGATGGACATTCTTGTGTTGAATTAAGAGACCGCGCGATCAGTACATTGCCAAATACTTCTCCAGGATTATACTCTGTTATAGACAAACACATTGTCAATGTAGTATGCAATAGTCTTTATTTTTGACTCATTTATTTCTTAGATTTTTAATTTCAATATAACATGTTAACGCTTATACACCTGTTTATGTGATTTTTTTAATGCCTCAATCTTTTCTCTAACTGACTACAACAAATTAAGTTACAATGGCACTCTAAGCTATCACTGAACAATTTAAGTATTTAATTCTTTTTGCCACATAACTCCCTTGTAGGCACCTTCACCTACTGTACTTTTAGAAACTTAGCATTTTCCTGCCCTAGCTATTTGGTGCCTGCAGCCTGTCCTAGGTCACATGACTGGGTGTAGTTGGCAGTTTGACATGGTTTATTCCTCCCATACAGCTGCACAATAGAGGGAATATGTGTACCTGGATGGGCCATCTACTGGCAGAAATAAGGGGCAGTGCTGGACACAGACCCCCTTGCAACAGAAAAGGCTCTGCTCTTACACAATGGACTTGCCACCAGTCTTGTTCATGCAGCCATCTAGGACCACCCAAGGCGGGGAGTCAGGAAAAGTCAAACAATTCAAAGGGAATCCTGTAGAAACTTCTCAAAGAAGGCACCAGGTATAAAAAAGGAGCTCCAGACCACTCTTCAGTTCACTTTCTAGACCTGTGGAAAGTCTATCAGAGGACTACCTGGTGCTGTGGCCTGCTGTGTACTCCACAACACTGCTTTGCATCCCCCGGAAAGACTGTTTTGCTTCCTGGAGCTTGCCTTGAACACTCCTGCCCTGCTGCTTGAGCCCTGTTTCATCACTAGAACCAAGGACTACCAGAGTGATTGCAAAGGCTAGTTAGCTGGTCTTCTGTTTAAAGTCTCAGAGACAGACAAGTCTCCCTCCTGAACAAGCACCTGGACCCAGCCTGACTGAGTTCTACACCACGCCCCCAAATGGTGCCTCAACAGTCCTGGTCTCTTGGTGGTGATGTTGAAGGTGTCCAGATAGCCAAAATCCAGAAGTTGGGACTCAGAAATGTTTTGACTAAAACTGCTCTGAATACCAAGGGGAGACTGGGACCAAATGCTCGTCTATCCGCTCAAGGTGCATTTCCAGTAGGCCTAACTTCACTGCAGATCCGGTTACACTCTTCTCACAGCAGCAAATCCTGTTAAGTGGTTCTTTAGCAAAGGGGTCTCAAGCCACGTGGAACTCACATGGGAGTGGTCTTTAGCAAAGGGGTCTCAAGCCACGTGGAATTCACATGGGCCACTGCCTTCAGCCTTGTCCTGCTGGAGATTTTTGACTTCCAAAAAAGAGGCTAAGGCCCTCATTCTGACCTTGGCGGTCTTTTCGCGAGACCGCCGAGTTACCGCCGCGGTGAAGACCGCCGACCGCGGCGGTATGCCGCTGTGCGCATTCCGACCGCTGGGAGCGTTCCGCCGGGAAACCGCCAGCAGCCACACTGGCGGTCGGCGGAAAAGTGGAGACTGGTCAACCTCCACCGCCACGCCAGCAGAACACCGCCCACAGAATTACGACCCACATATCTGTGTGGCGGTCTTCTGTTGGCGGTGTTCTGTTGGCGGTCACCTCCCCATGGCTCCCGTCGCCTCCCGGAGGACCAACGCACAAGGTAAGTTGACCGTCCGTGAGGGGAGGGGGAGGGGGGGTGTTGTGTGATGTGGGCGTGCATGGGGGTGTGCGTGTGAGTGTGTAGAGGGGGTGTGTGAGTGCGTGTATGCGGGCGGGGGGTGCTGCTGTGTCTATGGGTAATGTGTGCTGTTCGGCAGGTGCGCATGTCTGCATGTATGTGTGCGGGTATGTGTCCCCGTTGTGTATGTGTGTGTAGGGGGTGTGTATATGTGCATGTTGGGGGTGTGTGCATGTCGGGGTGCATGTATGTGCATGTCGGGGTGGGGGTGGGGAGGGGGTTCGTACCACCTCTGGGGGGTGGCAGGGGGGTGGAGGGTGTGGGGGGAGGACTCGGGTGGGTAGTGGGGGGTGGGGGAGACCCCTATCAGTGCCAGGGAAGGAATTCCCTGGCCCCGATAGTGCTTACCGCCATGGTTCGCATGGCGGTTCCCGACCGCAAGAAACCGCGGCGGTAGGCAGGGTCATGATACCGTTGGCGGTCTTGGGATGACCGCCGGGCCGGAGTGCGCAAACTCCAGCCCGGCGGTCATGACCGCCGTGGCGGTCGGAGTGGGGAAGTGGCGGGCGATCGCGGCGGTGACCGCCGCGGTCAGAATGCCATTTTTCTGACCGCCGGTCTGTTCGCGGTCCGACCGCCGCCTCTCCGCCGACCGCCAGGGTCAGAATGAGGGCCTAAGTCTGAATGTAGAAATCTTCACTGCAGCTTCATCCAGCCACTCCTCAACGATGACGTTCCCTCATTGGACACCGCATGAGGTCTTGCCCTGTTGAACTTTACCTTCTCAGAAAAATGTTCTCAGAATTTCTTCTTGTATTCAACTCGCCCTCCATCTTGATCAGCAATATGTTCCAATTTTGATCCAGTTTCACCAAATCAGATGTCCACGGTTGGCACCCTGATCTTTTAGGCCCTGGTTTTTGCCTTAATTTTTTTACATTCATAACTATGGTTATACTAATTGGATTTTTGTTGTTTTAATGTCAAATATTTATTTAAATGTACTCTATTTTTCTAAATTGGTGTGAAACTTTCCTTATGTTGTCTTTTCACTTATTACTGTTTGTGGGCTGCAAAAATACTTTACACATTGCCTCTACCTTAAACCTGACTGCTTTTGTGTCAAGCTACCACAGGATTAAGCAAAGGTTAATTTAGTGACTTTTGTGGTCAACAATCACAGGGATTGTAGCTTTTTCTTGAACAGAATTAACACCCATTCAACCAACGACCTAATTTCTCACAGTAATTACATAAAACCTTACAGCAAGCTCAAGAGATTGCCCCCTTGATGTTGTTTGATGTGACAAAGAAGCAATGAGTAGAGCGGAAGCCAGGATTGAGGGCTTGGTGGGTTACAGTATAGTAGGGGGAGTGGAGAGGACCTGGGTTCCTGGCAGTGGCCGCAGTCCAGGCACAGGTAGGCACAGACAGGCTTGCCTTTGGTGCACCTTTGATGCACCAGTAGCGCCCTCGCTGCACATATCTGCTGTGAGTCCACGCTGTGCCAGCAATTAAGTAGGCACTGAGATGGCAGCAGGGAATGGTTAATCCTAAATGGGTAGATTTAGGCAAATTTAAGGTGGGATTTAAGGATGGTTGGCCACTACAAACACCCAACTACAAAAAAGTAAGACCATTGCTATTCACAAGCTACACCTCTAAAGTTACTACAACCTTAAAGGTGTCAAATTAGCAGATAATGTATTCCAGCTTTGCAGTAAGTCAACCTCCATAGAAGGCCTCTCATAGATACTGTAACTATGTGAGTGTGTATGTACAATAATTCAATAAATAATAAACTATATTATTAAATCCTTTTATTTTATTACTTTACAGTTAAAATTTTTGTTAAAAAATAAACTAGTTCAACACACAACTTCTAACAAAATGTAATATATATTAAATACAAATTACAATGTTGGTGAGGGTGGGTAGTTTGTTATTAATTATTATTTGAGAAATATTTACAAAATGAATAAATGTATTTTAGTTAATTATTTAATTCTGTACAAGGACTTTATTCGACTTTCAACAAGTCATAAAAGTAACAATAATTTACATTTTGATAAACAATAAATAAAATACAATAAGATAAGCTAAAATCTTAGAGATTAAAAAATAATAAATAATCTAAAATAGTTCAAGTTATGTTGGTAGCCCCCATGCACTTTCTTGTGCTTAATACAGAGCATAAAAAATTGGCCAAGGTTCTGCACATCTCGATAGGTGATAATACCTGAAGGCAAGTGTACGCGGTGCGGCACTGAGGGAGATTGATTAGCCTTAGGAGAGGGGCTACTAGACGCTTTCTTTGCTTAGCGTAGAATTTGCAAAATAAAACCACATGGAATGTGGTTTGTTGTGCCTTTGCGTCGCATGGGCAGGCCTTCAGGGTGGTGCTCCAATCATTCATGGTTGGGAAGGTCACCAAACGATGGAATATATCCAGCCTCATTCTAGTGAGCACAAAATGATGGCGAGGATTTATCACGTTCATCAGATAAGGCTGAATAGCCTCCGTTGACAAGATTATTTGATTGTGACTGACGGTGGACTTTTTTGATTCAACCTCCCATCGTAGATCTTCTAGATATTTTAGTGCCATAGCACTCAGGTCTTTCCTAGAGATTGTTTCCAGGAGAGCTGGATTTGTGTAATAAGCTTTGTTGCCCATGTTTTCAAAGAAAGTCATGATGAATTTTAGCCATGGCACCCTTGTTGCGTATGTAGACTCCATGCAGTCGGTCAAAATGGCCTTATTTAGTTCAGTGTGTTCCGAGGTCCAAATTTTGTGCCATAGCAGTAAGGGTTGGATCTTTATCAGGTCGGTGATAAAGGGGGATCCTAGTTCTGAATGAATTATGTATGATGATGTGCCTTTTGGTACCATCAATATATATCTTAAAAAGTCGTTTTCAGCCGTCTGTAGCAGATTACAGTCTGTGTATCCCCAGATACCGGACCCATACGTGACTGCTGGGATGCACTTAGCTTTGTAAATTTTTATCATGTTTGGCGGGGTAATCCCCCCTATTCTTTTAGAGAAAAACCTTAAGGCCATCGTTGTTTTAATATGCTGGGATTTTTTTATCTTCCTACAGTTAACCCAGGAGCCCTGATTGTCGAACATTATGCCCAGGTAGGAAAAGGTGCTTGCGGTTTCTACTCTCCCTTCTGCGGTTGTAATATTGTAGGGTTTGCCGCGTTTCCCACCACAATTCATGATGAATGTTTTTGAATAATTGACAGTAAGACCCAATTGTGACATAAAAGTAATACAAGTATTTAGTAGTTTTTGTAAGGCTAACGGGGTCCCGGCCATTAAAACTGCGTCATCTGCATAAAGTAAGACCGGGACAGGACGGTTGCCTATTTGGGGTAGATCTTTACAATTACTAACTAATTATTTAATTCATTATTTAACCCACATTTATTTTAATCAGTTAATATGCTATAACTATTGTGTTTATTAGTTATCGGTTAGAAATAATTATTTTAATTTACTCTACAGGTATTGTTTACATTTAAATGTTTTTAATCATTTTTAATAATAATATTTTAAAATTTTCCCTAAACTTTCCCACATGGAATTCTACCTGCATGTGATAAGATACTAGCAATAACTTTACAATCATACATTCAAGGCTTCATTACGAGTCTGGCGGTCCTAGGACCTCCAGACTCGCGGTGGCGGTCGGACCGCCTCCAAAGTGGTGATCCGACAGCCACATTACGACCGTGGATAAAGCGCCACGGTCCGACCACCGGCACCTCCACTTTTTCGCCAGCCAATAGCCTGGCAGTGCAGGCGGTCTTAATTCCCCAGGGCAGATCTGCAATTCTGTGCCTGGACTGCGGCCACTGCCTGGAACCCAGGTCCTCTTCACTCCCTCTACTAAGCATGCAGCACTGCCCTGGGGATTACAACTCCCGTGCCCGCCAGCTTTAGCATGGCGGTTTCACCTGCCATCACAAAGGCTGGCAGAGCCGGGGTGCCGGGGCCCCAAAAGGATGGGCAGTGCAGGGGCCCCCATGGACAGCCTGTCACGCTTTTCACTGCCTTTTGCACACAAAGCACCTCAACATTGCAGCCGGCTCGTTTACGTTGTGGGTAGTTTCCCGCTGGCTCAGCGGGAAACTCATAATAGGGCCAGTGGGCGGAAGATCGGAGTGGTGGTCTTCTGACCCAAAGAGTTTGGCGAGCGGCCTCATGATGAGGTCGTCAGTCTTAGATGTCTCCAACCTCTTAACTGAGGGGGTGGAGCCTTATAAGTCTACACTTCACTGTCAATCTACGGTTGGAGATGGTGAATAGTACAAATGTATAGATTTACACCCAGGGACAGGAGTAGATTTACTCGTAGGTAAAGTTATACATTTAAATTTATGTTTGTGAATAGGCCCCTTAGACGGCTTTCATTTTATTTCTTAAATACTCTCAGATAATTAAGGGAATATGAACAGTACGGTGATATTGCAGAGCGTGAATCACTGCCACAGAGTGGGTGCGCAGCAGTTGGGTATAGGACTTAGCCTTTATTGACAGGAGGTAATTGCTAGGTGTTTTGCAGCAAGTTGCACCTTGTAAATAAAATAAGAGAAAGCTTTTAAATGTAGTCTGACTGACCAGTCAACTAATGCATCTAGTTTAAGAATCTGTCTTCTAACACACGGTCACACATTTAAATCCTGGTGGTGGCACTCAACAAGGTTGACACAATGACTATGGTTAAGTTGTGTAAAAACAAACATACATTAACCGAAGTCTCATCAGGGATCACATACATCAGGATGAAATAAAAACAGTGTCTATTGGCTCCAGAGAGGATCGCACAAAGACTCACTTCTTTTGCATTGTGTCCCAACTGTCAGATTGATTCTAATTGGTTGTCACAAGATTAGGACAGTGCCGGAGGAGCGTTCCCCATCTCAGTGTAAGCCCGGTGTGTGATGAGAAAATGAAGTGAGCCTACAATGGCAGTAGTAAGTGCAGGATGCTGCCATATATTGACCTAGATCACCTCCACAAGCACCCATAGCAACAAAAGGAACCCACTGAGCTCCTCTCTGTGGCCCCAACTACACGGTACTAATGGGGCAGAAAACTGATTTCCACATAACTCTGCAGAATGTCACTTGGTTATAGGAAAGAGGTATGCTGGCTTATCATCAGGGAACCCACATATAGCATGAATACATTGCATTTTACTGCTTACGCATCTCATCCCACTGTATGGCTCTAAACATCTAAACAAAGCCAGGCCTTAAGGCCCCACTGCATATAATGAAGCACTTCAAACAAAATAATAAATGGGCTTTTGCCATTTAGGAATATTCTTATTGGTACATTATTTTTGGAACATAAATTCATTATTAAACACAAATATCTTCCGTAGGCATTTTACAGGGCAAATTAAGTACCTAGTAACACTATTCGGTATTGAATACTTATGTTCAGGATTGTAATGCTATGTGTATTTAACCACCAACTCCATGTTTGACCACTAACTCCATTTTGTGCAAACATTTCCATTTTGTGCCCTGATGCAGGTGCAGGACAGCGCAAGTACAGGACATGTTTTTCTCTTGACCATGCTGGAACATATCATGTGGGATGCAGACTAGAGACAAGTTTGCAAGAATGAGAATATCTTATCAGAGGAATGTACAGTTCTGCCTCAAAACAAGCATTGGGAGTGTGGCTAGCCCTTTTTTGAATGTTTTCGGCACAGACAATTTACAGCTAGCTTTTGATTTCATAACATAATGCTCTCTTAGCTTGTTTAAGTTATAAAAGGTGTATAGACTTGGGGGGTCATTACAACATTGGCGGTAAAAGGCGCTTACCGCCGTGCAGAAGACCGACCATACACCGCCGCGGAATCCCACCACAGCTATTATGAAATCCACCGAAATTCAGACACCCACACAACTCCGCCACACCAAAGGTCAGTGTTAAACTGGCGAAAACAAATCCTCCACCTCAACGCCAACAGAAACACGCCCATGCTATTACAACCCACGAATCCACGCGTTACACACCGCTGCGCTCAAAATACACACACATCTCCAAAACACCACCACATTGGACAATTCCAAATACACACACCTGATACACATACAAACAACACTCCCACACACCCAATTCAATATAAAACACACACCCACATCACCCACAAACCCCTACGACCAGAAATTTAGACGAAGGCAAGAGAGACAGCACAGCAAAGACAACCCCACCATACAAAGGCACACAACACCATCACCCACACAACATCTACGCACAAAACACCACACACCACCACACATCACCACACACATCAACACTCACACTGCCCCACACATCACACACACCACCCCATGGCACGCCAAAGACAGCCCCGCTTTTCCAAGGAGGAGCTCCGGGTCATCGTGAAGGAAATTGTCCGGGTAGAGCCACAGCTATTTGGCTTACAGGTGCAGCACACATCTATAGCCAGGAAGATGGAGCTATGGCGAAGAATAGTCGATAGGATCAATGCTGTGGGACAGCACCCAAGAAATCAGGAGGACATCAGGAAGAGGTGGAACGACCTACAGGGGAAGGTGCGTTCAACGGTCTCCAGGCACAACATCGCTGTTCAGCGGACTGGCGGCGGACCCCCACCTCCTCCCCCACAACTAAAAACATGGGAGGAGCAAGTCTTGACCATTATGCATCCTGAGGGCCTCGGAGGAGTCGGTGGAGGAATGGACACTGGTAAGTCAAATCTTAACTATCATATCCCCCACCCTACCTGCATGCTATCACACACCCCCACCCTCACACCCTCCCCTATCACTCCAACACCTCACTAATGTACTAATAACACAAACTACACATCCCAACACCAAGCCCTGCATGACACAACTAAGTATGGACACCCATCACCAAAGCATGGCCACTGCACATACCCATAGCAATACCCTATCCATCATCACACAAGCCCCCACACAGGAATGCTTGCACTGGGGTACACGCACACCCACCCATTGCACACCATCACACAAACACATGCAATAATCATGCTCTTATGCCCCTGCAGGATCACGAAGGACCGTCACCACACAGGAGGGTCCAGGCATCTCCACTCCACCCACAGAAGAGGCCCACAGTGACGACAGCTGCTCTGCCCTACTGGAGCCTGATGACCAGCCCGGACCATTGTCAGCCTCGGGACAGTCAGTTCCCCTTGCACAGGCACAGCCCAACACTGACCTTCCACCCTCTGGTAACACCAGCACAGCACCCACATAGCGGGCCCAAACCTCCCTACCCAGGACAGGTCAATCAGCGGTGTGTCCACCACTACAGGGAACCCAGGATAACCCACCACCCCAACAACAACAGGGACCTGGGGGCAGTGGTAGTGGGCACACGGTCCAGGGGACGGAGGCACAGGAACACAGGGGACGGGGACGGCTGCTGTGCGACAGGGGGCGGACAGGCCAAGGGAACCTACTCTCCATGAGGCCCTATCCTCCATCATGGGAGCATACCACCACTCCCAGGAGACGATGGCGACGGTCCTGGTCAAGTTTCTGGAGACCCAGTGCCTGCAGGAGGAAAGGTATTTGGGGTTCAGGGAGGAGCTCAGGACCATCAGCTCCGCCTTGGGCACCATCGTAGGGGTGCTGAAGGACATACAGCAGACCATGAGGGACACCGTGGCACTCAAGGGGCCCCTTACACTAGCACGGACGATGAACTACCCACCACCTCCGCCGGCGCTAGTGGACAGGATGCCCCCCCACAGGACCACCACACCAGCACCCCACCCCCTGCAGACGGACAACCACCCTGCAAGCGGTCCCTGAGAGCCAGGAAAAAACAGAGCAAGATGGCAAGACCCCCACCAGGAAATGAGACCACCCTAATTGTCACCCCACTGTCCCACTTTGTTACCCTGTCCATACTTTAACTGCCCCAGCTCCACTTCCTATGCCCATATGGGCAAAGCACCTGTGAGACTAATAGACTGGACTCTGCCATGGACATTCTTCCTGTTCCTGTACACCTGTTCACTCCTGTGGGGGGGGACCAGAGCTACATGGGTCCCATAAATGGCACCTATGACGTTGGGGATATGTCCAAGGGCATAGAAGTCACCTTTCACTGTAGGCAAATCTTCCACCTCAGGGAAAATTATGTATCTCCATACGTGTTTCAGCAGGGCAGACAACACTCTGGACAATACGTTGGAAAACATAGGCTGGGACATCCAGCAGTGGCCATGGCCACTGTTGTCTGAAATGACCCACTTGCAAGGAAAGTGAGCACTGACAGCACCTGCACGTCAGGGGGGATTCCAGTGGGATGGCGGATTGGTGACATCAGGTCAGGCTCCAACTGGCTACATAGTTCCTGGATTGTGGCACGGTCAAACCTGTAGTTAACGAGTAAATGTCGCTCCTCCATTGTCAACAGGTCCACCAGCGGTCGGTACACCGCAGGATTCCGCCATCTTCTCAAATGTCCCAGCTGACGGCGCCTAGGAAGGACAACAGCGACGATGAAGTAAATTTTTTTCCAGGTATGTACCCACAGTTACACAGAAGACGACACCAAACACAAAACCCTTCCTGTATGTGTGTTGAGTGTAGGCCTAGCTATGTGTGATGCAGAAGTAAATGAAGCCATGTGGGCCCCTGAAATGGCGGCTGCCTGACCTCTAAACTGGGACAATGGGATTGTGGGGTAACTGCGTTGGCGTTGCACACCGTCGCGGTAGGCGGTCGTAGACCGCGGCGCAATGCTGCATTGGTTAACATTGGACCCTATGGGTCCCAGGAGCCAATGAACAGGTGCGCCGGCGGTGATGATACGCACCGCCGCGGACGTGACCGCCATTTTCTATCTGTTCAATCACTAGATACCTGATCTTCGACAGGAGAGGACCTTCACTGCAAGTGCTGCTGTGACCTCGGTCTGGAAGAGACAATGGCTGCTGCGTCTGGGGAAAGGGCCCCTGCCTTCACTGCTCAGGAGTTGGAGAAACTAGTAGACGGGGTCCTCTCCCAGTACACGCTACTCTACGGTCCTCTAGACCAACAGGTTAGTACACAGGGAGCACGTTGTATGGGCTAGGCCTGGGTGGAGAGGGCTGGTTGTAAGAGGGAAGGGGGCAGAGTTCAGGGAACATTAATGCATGTGAATGAATGGGCCACATGGCTAGAGTAGGGAGGGGGGCCACTCATATCGATGGTGCAGTTGGTAATGACTTCTCGTCTTCCCTTGTGCATGTCATGTAGGTCAGCGCCCACCAGAAGAAGGACATTTGGCGTGCCATCGCCAAGGACGTACGGACCCTGGGGGTCCACCAGAGACGGGGTACCCACTGCCAGAAAAGAAGGGAGGACATTCGCCGCTGGAGCAAGAAGACGGCGGAGGTTCAGCTGGGGATGGCCTCCCAACGTGGGAGGGGTGCCCGTCGCACCATGACCCCCCTGATGTTCAGGATCCTGGCGGTGGCATAGCCGGAGTTGGATGGGGGCTTCAGGGCATCACAGCAGACACAAGGGGGTGAGTACACACTCAATCTGCGGACTTTGTGCGCAGTGGAGGGGTCTGGGTGGAGGAGGAGGCCAGTGGATGTACCTAGGCCAGGCAGAAAAACGTAGACTAGGCCCCTCCGTAATGCAGGCCATGTGGCTCTCCACCCCACCGCAGTAGAGTGCAAAGTACAGCTATACATACCCCTGTGGCATCCATGTGTGCAGATGTCCACCATAGCCATGTAGGCCAGATCCCAGATATTGCATCTGCAGAGGCCAGGAGCACGGCGTAGTGCAGGGGGCTGCGGTGTCTGTTTTGTCCGCCAACGGTAGCGGTATGCCATGCGCTCAACCTGTCTATCTTCTGTCTCCCCCCCCCCGCTTTTTGTGGTCTCCCTGTTCTTTTGTGCATCAGCATCATCAGGCGGAGGTACAGTGGCACCGGAACACGAGGGAGCTGCATCCCACATGGCCATGGAGGGCCACACCACGGACTCAGAATGCACCAGTGGGACGGAGGGCGAGGAGAGCTTCACGTCGGCCACCGGATCACCAAGCAGCGACACGGACTCGTCCGCCGATGGGAACTCCCTTGTGGTGGCGGCACCATCTGTGCGCCCCACTTCTACAGGTACAGCCGCCACCTCCCCTACCAGCACCGCCCTCCCAGCAGCCCCTCAGCGTTCGCCCTGTGCCTGCTCACCCAGGAGGGTGGGCATCACCTTCGCCCCAGGCACTTCAGGCCCTGCCCCAGTCACCCCTGCTGCCCTCAATGAGGAGGCCATTGACCTCCTCAGGTCACTCACTGTTGGGCAGTCTACCATTGTGAATGCCATCCAGGGTGTAGAAAGGGAGTTGCAACACGGTAATGCATTCCTGGAGGGCATTCATTCTGGTCAGGCTGTCCTTCAGCGAACCCTGCAATCTCTGGCCTCAGCACTGATGGCAGCCATTGTCCCTGTGTCTACCCTCCCCCTCCAACCTCCTCCACCCAGATCCAATCCCCTGTACCCCAGCCCATCCCAAGCACACCTACTGACCAGCATGCACACAAGTCAACAGACAAGGGAAGCTCAGGAAAACATAGGCACCACACAACCCAAAGGCACACACACAAGCATCACCCACATGCAGACACAGCAACATCCACTGCCTACACTGTGTCCCCCTCCTCCTCTTCTCCCTCCTCCCTCCCAGTGTCCTCTACACTCTCACCTGCATGCACTACATCTACAGGCACCAGGACTCGCACCAGAACACCCAGCACCACACCCCGCTCACCTGCACTCACCACCTCCACTCCCATTTACACGTCCCCTATGTCCTCTCCCAGTGTGTCTGTGATGCCCCCTCCCAAAGTACACAAACGCGGGCACCCACACACCCAACATCCATCCACCTCACGACGGCCTCCAGTACCTGCTCCTGCACCCAAAACACCTAAAGTGACACCTCCTACAACCACCTCCTCTTCCTCCAATCCCAGGCCCCCTCAAACTACCCATCCCAGTGTTCGTCAGAAACTGTCCCTCTGTAAAGTTGACCTTTTTGCCCCCACGCCCCCTCCAATTCATCAGTCCCATCGTAGCGCCTCAGCCAAAAAAGCCTCCAATACCAGTGGTGCCTGTTCAAGGTGTGTGGAGTGCACCGGCCACCAGGGCAGGCAGTATGACCCGGAGCCAAGGCACTGGCAGCCCACCCCCTGTAAAGGCTCTGAAATTGGAAAGTGGCCGACGGGACCCTGTGAAGACTCCTGGAGGCAAAACAACTCCCAGGGTTCCCAGGGGGATTGCAGAGTCAGCTGTGACTCCTCCAAAGGTGGGGAAGGGCCAGAGGAAGTCTGCACAGCCTGTTGTGAGCATCACGGCAGGGAAGGGCGGCATCCTTCCCGGCGGTCGGGACGCCACCGCCAGCACCGTCATCACTGGTCCGGAGACCACCGCCAGAGTCATTGCCCAGGAGAGCCCAAGTATCGTCACTGGTCTGGAGACCACCGCCAGAGTCAGTGCCCAGGAGGGCCCAAATATCGTCACTGGTCAGGAGACCACCGCCGGAGTCAGTGCCCAGGAAGGCCCAACTATCGTCACTGGTCAGGAAACCACCGTCACCGCCAGAGTCAGTGCCCAGGAGGGCCCAAGTATCGTCACTGGTCAGGAGACCACCGCCGGAGTCAGTGCCCAGGAGGGCCCAAGTATCGTCACTGGTCAGGATACCACCGCCGGAGTCAGTGCCCAGGAGGGCCCCGACTGCCACAGCCCCGCTGGGCAATGAAGGAACGTCATGCCACACACCAATGCCCAGTCCAGGGAACGTCATGCCACACACCAATGCCCAGTCCAGGGAACGTCATGCCACACACCAATGCCCGTTCCAGAACCGCCATGGCAAAGCTACGCTGAACAGTCCTGAACCGCCATGGTAAAGCACTGCTGAACAGTCCTGAACCGCCATGGCAAAGCACCGCTGAACAGTCCAGAGACCGCCATAGCAAAGCACTGCTGAACAGTCCTGAACCGCCATGGCAAAGCACCGCTGAGCAGTCCAGAGACCGCCATAGCAAAGCACCGCTGAACAGTCCAGAGACCGCCATGGCAAAGCACCGCTGAACAGTCCTGGCCCGCCATGGCAAAGCACCGCTGAGCAGTCCAGAGACCGCCATAGCAAAGCACCGCTGAACAGTCCAGAGACCGCCATGGCAAAGCACCGCTGAACAGTCCAGAGACCGCCATGGCAAAGCACTGCTGAACAGTCCTGAACCGCCATGGCAAAGCACCGCTGAACAGTCCTGAACCGCCATGGCAAAGCACCGCTGAACAGTCCAGAGACCGCCATAGCAAAGCACTGCTGAACAGTCCTGAACCGCCATGGCAAAGCACCGCTGAACAGGGAATACACCGGGGAAGAATGAAAAGACCGCCACATCAAGCATCGTCATCCCATGTGCAGCTGGGACAGTGACGGGACAGGAACTTTCACAGGGAGACTAATCCAGTCTGGGCACCAGTCCCCCTCCAGAGCCAGTGTAGGCTGTTATCTACTTGCTAAACTGTGGCTTTGCACTCCCCAGGATGGTACAGTGCGCAACCCACCCACTGTAGAGACTTGAGAGACTGTGGCTTTGCACTCCCCAGGATGGTACAGTGGGCAAACCACCCACTGTAGAGACTTGAGAGACTGTGGCTTTGCACTCCCCAGGATGGTACAGTGGGCAACCCACCCACTGTAGAGACTTGAGAGACTGTGGCTGTGCACTCCCCAGGATGGTACAGTGGGCAACCCACCCACTGTAGAGACTTGAGAGACAGTGGCTTTGCACTCCCCAGGATGGTACAGTGGGCAACCCACCCACTGTAGAGACTTGAGAGACTGTGGGTTTGCACTCCCCAGGATACATCAATGGGCATGGAGACACGTCGTGGATCTGGCTTTGCACTCATCCGGCTGAGGTGCCCCCCCTTCCCTTCCCCCTGAGGTGCCTGTAGTATTTCTATCTGATGCCCCGGCAGTGTTCTCTCCGATTGTGGACAGGTATCTTTTGTGGGCCTCGCCCATGCATTTTTGGACTAGTGGTGCACGGACATTGATATGTGCATATCTGCACTACTTCTCGTATTGTATATATTTTTGAAGGATTTTATAATATATCTGTATATTTTTGAAACATGTATATTGATACATTACAATGTTTGAACTGATTTCGTTTTGTCTTTGCATTCTTCTGGGGGGATTGTGGGTTGTTATTGTGATTTTTGTAAATGCATTGGTGTATGTGTTGAAATATGCGAGGGTGGGGGTGGGGGTGTTTTGTGTGTGTCCCCCTAACTTTTGCCTCCCCCCTCCCCTATGTCGTAGGTGCAGTACTCACCGTTGTCTTCGCCCGCGCCGGCGTTGCTCTTCGTAGATGAGTAGGAATACAAGGGCCGGTAGAATGTGTAATTCCCGCTCCATGGAGTCCTCCTTCCTTGTGGGATGTGTTCAGGTGAGCGTTTTCCCATTGCAGTAACAGTTTCCGCCGTGTTTTTATCCACAGTGAATCCGCCCCGGAAAAGGTGGCGGATTGGTAGGTTGTGATACTATGGGCGGTACATTGTCTTCCACCTGTCTGTTGGCGGTGACCGCCGCGCTGCTTGTCTGTACCGCCGTGGCGGGCGGTGTGTTAAAGTGGCTGTCTTTGTTGGCGGTTTCCCCCAGCGTCATAATTCCTTTTTTTTGTCCGCCGGCCTGTTTGCGGTATTGCCGCACCTTTAACACCGTCCGCCAGGGTTGTAATGACCCCCTTGGTGCTAAGACAGGAACTCACCTGTGGAGCAGACGGCCTGCCCATGATATCCCAATTGGGGAGGTCTCCTGCCTTGACTGATGAAAGGGTACTCACATTCTGGCTGGCAAGAATGATGGTGCTCCCCCATGGTGATGCATTTTAAATCTTAATTATTTAGCTGATGCGTACATGCTCTATTGATATATTGCATAGGTATATAGTTATGTAATTGTGTGACTTTTATTTAATATTTGGGAAGTGCCTTAATAAATTCATTAATTAGACTGAGTGCTGCATTTGTGTCCGCAAGTGAGAGCAAAACAGGGATTCTTCCTATGCATATGTGATCAAACAGCACACCTTATGAAGACTAGCCTATAAGACCCGAGGGAATCCAGGGGGTCCAGGGCTTGGAAGTACCGGACTGTCTCAGCCCCGTGCAACCAAATATCTTCAGTTGAGGAAACCTCTGCAAACTGACTTTTAAAAAGAGGCTTCAAACTAATCCCAAGGTCCATTTGCCCATTTGGGAACCACTAAAGAATGCCATATCAGCCTTTACTTCTAGTTGAACACTTACTCTTGCATTCTCTGAAATTGGCTATATGATGTGCAGCACCATACTTGCTTTTTAGTGAATACTGGAGATGAAAATCAGTTACTTACCTGTAACTTCAGTTCTCCAGTATTGGTATCTTTCATAGATTCACATGCTTGAATCATCTCCGTCGTTGAAAAGGGAGTCCCATGGTACCGTAACACAGCAGTCCATATCATTACCATAGGGCCCAATGGCAATGAGCAATAACATATCTATGTCCTTTTTAATAAAGGACCAAACTTGAACAATGACTAATCATGCAACAGCACCGTCTACAAGACTCCAAAGAGAGGCTGAATCCCTTGAGCACAAATGTAATGAGTACTAATGAGATATAAGCTGAGCATCTCGGGCAAGGAGGGTGGGTCACATGTTAATCTATGAAAGATAGTAATACTAGAGAACTGAAGTTACAGGTAAGTAATTTGTTTTCTTCTCCAGTACCAAGGCTTTAATTGATTCACATGCCTAAATCCAGGTAGCAAGCAGTAACTGTAAATAGGAGAAGCACTTGCACCAGATATATTTGCGGGTGGTGGGTTATGAAATTGAACATATGTTTTTAAGTTATTATTCTAATAATCTCATATATATATATATAATATATATATATGTACATATATATACATATATATATGTACATATAGATCTGTAGGTATATATATCTATATGTATACAGATATAAATATATATATTTAGCAACACATGTATACATATGCATTTAAACATATATTTATATATAAAAAGATGAATGGAGGCTCACCTTATTGAAACAGATGGCGTAGCAATGCTTGGCCAACTCTTGCATCAGTGAGCTGCACCAAGTCGAAGCAATAATGTTGCGTGAATGAATGCACACTACTCCCAGTTGCAGCACAGAACATCCTGTCCAAGGGCACAGCAACAAGCAAGGCTGTAGATGTGGACACTGCCGTGGTTGAGTGTACTCTGACCTTGCTTGACAACGGTTGTCCAGCTTTAAGGTGACAAACTATATTGCACTTAAAATCCATCTAGCGATGGTTGCTTTGGTGTACTGCCATTTGTTAAATTTTGTTTTGACCAATGACTTTGTGTTTCACCACTGCGCATATTAGTTGCTCAATGTTCACTAGTAGCACATGGTATGTTTTGTTCAGTTTAGCCGCCTATGGGCTTTGACGTTGCATTAGTCTTTACATTCTGTATTCTGCCTATTGGCTTTGACATGGCATTAGCCATTACTTTCTGTATTCAGTTGAGCCGCCTATGGGCTTTGACATTGCATGAGCCATTACATTCTGTATTCTGCCTATTGGCTTTGACATGCTGTATCCAGTCTAGCCGCCTATTGGCTTTGACATTGCATTCCTATTGGCTTTGACATGATGTATTCAATTTAGCTGCCTATTGACTTTGACGTGCTATTAGATATTCTGCCTATGGGATTTGACATGATATTATACATTACACTTTGTATTCAGCTCCGCTGCCTATTGGCTTTGACATGATATTATACATTGCATTTTATATTCAGCTCAGCTGCCTATTGGCTTTGACATGATATTATACATTGCATTTTATATTCGGCTCAGCTGCCTATTGGCTTTGACATGATATTATACATTGCATTTTGTATTCAGCTCAGCTGCCTAAGGGCTTTGACATGATATAAGACATTGCATTTTGTATTCAGCTTAGATGCTTATTGGCTTTGACATGACACTAGACATTGCATTTGATATTTAGGTTAGCTGCCTATTGCCTTTAACATGACATTGCATTTGATATTTAGGTTAGCTGCCCATTGCCTTTAACGTGGAGTTAGACATTGCAGTTGAGAATCCAAGCTGTATTTTTCCAAGCTGTGTTTTTGCACAAGAGAACCAAGATGTTTTTCTCACAGTAGACTAGACATGATAAGAGAGAGTACATGGGTGTTGTTTTTCCTCGCTTGAGCTTGGGAACAGGAGTAGTCTTGGAGACCTGGCCAGTCTCCAAAAGGCTTGCTCAGTTTCCCAGGTCTGAGAGGAGGGGGCACACCTTTGTAACGAATGTAACAGGCTGCAGAGGGTCAGATTTGAATCTGCCGGACCTCGTGCTGGAGCTTGGCGCCAGCTGCCAGCAATCCTGTGTGGGTAGATTAATCTCTTTCTCGCGGCTGACAGGGGTCATCAGCTTGCAGACCTTAGAAAGATGAAGCTGTAAATAGTTCCCACACGGTGAAGTATTTGTTTTGCTTTGCATTCAATATCTTATAAATATAACCTGCTGTGTATATTGCAAACTGATATATTTTGTTTGATTAACGCAGACTTGAAAGCTACTAATTCGTCATTCATAAATATTGTGGTTGGGGAAGAATTAACAACAATAAAAGTCTTCTTTGACCTCAGAAGTGCATTTCTGTTGTGTTATGTTAGTGCTTAGAAACTAGATAAGAGAAAAGCACTACAATTGGTACCAGGAGTGGCGTCGGTCATTAAGAGGTGATTAAGAGGGTGTTGACGAGTTGCTAGATTTCTAAGTGCACACTTTAAAAGTGTAATTGTTTTTTTGTTGTTTGGAGAATTACAGAAATTGTTTTTTTTTGGAGAATCACAGTAGCACGGCAGACCATGTCTGAGAATGCATGTGTTGGTAAACTGCCCGATGGTGCTAAGAAAAACTGTGAATTGTTTTCTGTTTGGAGAATTACAGAAGCACAGCAGACCATTTTTGAAAATGCATGTGTAGCTAAAATGCCTGATAGTGTTTTGAGAAATAATTTCTGTTGTACATATGTAGAAAAAGTGTCTTTTGGAAGTAATGATGACAGAAAGGTCTGGATACCTTTATCTGCTTACAGAGAAATGCAGGAGAAATGTAGGAAGTTGGAACATGAAAATAGGAATTTACGTGAGCAAATTAGCCCGACTGAAAGTTATAAAAGGGCTGTTTTAGAAGAATCTTTCTTGTCCCATTCCAGTAATGAGGGGGTTAAGACAGCTCCGAGCTGCACTGAGTTTTCGTGTGAGCCAGGGTTTTTGGCAGCCAAAATGCATTCCTTAACTGATAACACGGACGAGAGAGACCAGAATGTGATTTACGAGTTACCGTTGCAGAATGAAGTAAAAAGAAAGGTTTTAAAGGAAGAGACACCGAGTTTCATTAGCTTGTTTGATTTTTGGAAAAAGAATAGCCCTCATTTGAGAGAAATCCTAACACTTTTGTATATGGTCACTGTGAAAAATTATATGCAGTTGCGCGCTTGTGATTTGGCAAATGAAATAATGCAAACTTTAGGTTTTTGCGCAGTGCAAGAAGGAAATACTTATGTACATTTAAATCATGAACAAGGAAAGAAAATAGTGCCCCTAGCTAGAATCATACAATGGATCTGGTACTTGCAAGACAGGGCTAGAGTACCACAGATAAAAGAGTTACCAATGAAGTTGAGTGCACCATTTGAATTCGTGTCTACTGAAGATAAAAAGCATGTTTGTTTTACTAATGATTCATTGACTGAAATGTTGCTTTCTGGCACAATAGAAGGAACAGCGTTGTATAATGTGTGTCAGATTTTAAAGCAAGAGATACGTGAGATGTGTCATTTTTACGCTGATTTTTGGTTCATTGCTAATGTTTTAGCACCTAACTGGTTCAATTACCTTGCAGATGTTAATGAGAAAAATTCAGAGAGAGAAGTGTACACCCAGAATTCTGCCTTAGTGGGGATGGCTAAGTGGTTGCCCCAGAAATGTGAACAGATGAGAGAAAAAGCCACTTACAGGTGGGCAGAGATGAGAGAGATGCACATTCCCCTAGATTTGATAAAAACTGTGCAGCATGCACAAAAGCAATCTGTCATGCAAGCAGTACAGAGCAGTTGGGGAGAGGAAAGTTACCAGGACAGAAATGGCAAATTGATCAGGTTTTAGGGAGAGTGATTGCTGCAAATTACCAAGGAAAAATCGAAATTATGCTGATACCTAGAAAAGAATCTGATTCATTCATACAAATTGGAGACAGAATGGCCCAAATTGACAAAAGTGCAGTGAATGGAGGTTTGGTAAAGAATGAGTCTGCCCCAGCCCTTCTGACAGTGCAAGAAAAGGGAAGCTGTGGCGCAGCAGATAAAAACCTCAGTGCTGATGTGTGGGCTGAAGCCCCAAGTGATCCTCCAGAACCTGCAGAAAATATAACAAAGGGCCTCAAAAACGTCCCGCTGATTATAAAACAGGGAAAGAAAGAGGAAGGGTGCAGTTTAAATGAAAAATGTTATTTGCAAGAAAAGTCATACTGGTTTCTTTTGCAGATCCTACCACGTTTCGCCACTGTCCCTGAGTGTGCTGGGTGGTCCCCTTTCCAGTGTGTGCGTGTGGGGTCGGGGAAGGGACCGAACCCCCAACCTGAACCTGGCTGAGTAAAGTGCCAGCACCATGGATCCATTTTGCGCAAACTGCGCCTTCAGTTCAAGTTCAACTTGTTTGATTGCATTCTTCCACTGGAACTAAGCTGTGTGTTTTTGTTTTTTTTTTCCCTCTCGTATGGAACTCTGACTTTTGCTTATCTTCCAGCAAACCTTTCAGGTGGACCGTGCATCTTTTACATGAGTAGAACTCATGCCACATCAAATTGCTAACACTGTTGAATTAGAGACTCACTCAGAGTATAAAAATTGCCCAGTCTTTTCTATGTAGATGTATCTGATGTGAAAGGTTATGAAATCAATGTGATAATTCACTTCTATTGCTTTACAGGGATTGCTTTGATCATTCAAATGTGACTTGCTGATAATGTTTTTTTTGTGTGCTGATGTTTTTTGTTTTTGTTTGAAACAAGAGATATGTGAAACAAAAATTCATTGGTCAAAGGGCGGAATGTACTGCCATTTGTTAAATTTTGTTTTGACCAATGACTTTGTGTTTCACCACTGCGCATATTAGTTGCTCAATGTTCACTAGTAGCACATGGTATGTTTTGTTCAGTTTAGCCGCCTATGGGCTTTGACGTTGCATTAGTCATTACTTTCTGTATTCAGTTGAGCCGCCTATGGGCTTTGACATTGCATTAGCCATTACATTCTGTATTCTGCCTATTGGCTTTGACATGCTGTATCCAGTCTAGCCGCCTATTGGCTTTGACATTGCATTCCTATTGGCTTTGACATGATGTATTCCATTTAGCTGCCTATTGACTTTGACATGCTATTAGATATTCTGCCTATGGGCTTTGACATGATATTATACATTACACTTTGTATTCAGCTCCGCTGCCTATTGGCTTTGACATGATATTATACATTGCATTTTATATTCAGCTCAGCTGCCTATTGGCTTTGACATGATATTATACATTGCATTTTATATTCAGCTCAGCTGCCTATTGGCTTTGACATGATATTATACATTGCATTTTGTATTCAGCTCAGCTGCCTATGGGCTTTGACATGATATAAGACATTGCATTTTGTATTCAGCTTAGATGCTTATTGGCTTTGACATGACACTAGACATTGCATTTGATATTTAGGTTAGCTGCCTATTGCCTTTAACATGACATTGCATTTGATATTTAGGTTAGCTGCCCATTGCCTTTAACGTGGAGTTAGACATTGCAGTTGAGAATCCAAGCTGTATTTTTCCAAGCTGTGTTTTTGCACAAGAGAACCAAGATGTTTTTCTCACAGTAGACTAGACATGATAAGAGAGAGTACATGGGTGTTGTTTTTCCTCGCTTGAGCTTGGGAACAGGAGTAGTCTTGGAGACCTGGCCAGTCTCCAAAAGGCTTGCTCAGTTTCCCAGGTCTGAGAGGAGGGGGCACACCTTTGTAACGAATGTAACAGGCTGCAGAGGGTCAGATTCGAATCTGCCGGACCTCGTGCTGGAGCTTGGCGCCAGCTGCCAGCAATCCCGTGTGGGTAGATGAATCTCTTTCTCGCGGCTGACAGGGGTCATCAGCTTGCAGACCTTAGAAAGATGAAGCTGTAAATAGTTCCCACACGGTGAAGTATTTGTTTTGCTTTGCATTCAATATCTTATAAATATAACCTGCTGTGTATATTGCAAACTGATATATTTTGTTTGATTAACGCGGACTTGAAAGCTACTAATTCGTCATTCATAAATATTGTGGTTGGGGAAGAATTAACAAAAATAAAAGTCTTCTTTGACCTCAGAAGTGCTGTTAGTGCTTAGAAACTAGATAAGAGAAAAGCACTACATTTGGTCACTGGAGATCCTTTACTCATTTGACTATAAGATACTAAAAGTTGAGATGTCTTTCAGAAATCTCTTGTTCGAAGAAAGTAAAATTTGATGCATCGTTTGAGTTTCAAGGTGTGTAAGGATCTTTCTGCTGCTGAGGTGGATTTTGGAAAAAAGTTTTTAGTATTATAGGTTTATTCAGATGTAAATCGGCGGGCACTTTAGAGATGAACTTAGGGTTAGTTCTAAGAATGACTGCATCATTAGTGAAGCATAAGAAAGGCTCTTAGGTTCTAAAGCACGACTAATCACCTGTAGCCTTGTTAAAGTCTGAATTTCACTAACTCATCTGGAGCTAGTAAGGGCTAAGAGTAACAAAACTTCCAGGTAAGAGACTTGAGGTCCACTGTATCGATGGCGATTTCATTAGTTGAGACAAAACTATGTTGAGACGCCATTCAGGGGGAGGAGCCCTCTCCAGGGGAAAAGCTCTGAAGACACATTTAAGAAATTGTTTGATAAGCCTGCTGGAACACAGGGAGAAAGCGCCATGTGAACGCATATATCTGGAGATCACAGCCTGATGACCCTTTATAGAAGAATGAGCCACCCCTGACTGAGCGAGTGAAAACAAGTAAGGCAGAAGCTGTTCTGGTAATATTTGTAGAGGAAGCAAGTTTGACCTCTGGCACTACATGCAGAATCTTTTTCATTTAAATCTGTATGTTTTTAAAGTAGAATCTGCTTGCGCCTTAGGTAGAATCTCTCGACATTCCTGCAAGATGTTCAGGTCTTTGAATTGATTGAATTCAGGAGCCATGCACATAAGTGGAGAGATAGTGTTTGTTCATCGTTAACAGGTGAGGCACTGGTTTGAGGCGGATGTGGCTGGTCTGTGATAGAAGGATGAGCTCCATGAACCAGTGTTGGAAAGTCACATTAATCTTCCTGAGAACCTTCAAGATCACAGGAATCGGGGGATTATTTTATCGAAAATGCATTCCCCCACAACCCTGGATGGGGATGCCAGCTTGTGAAGTACTATCATTTGTTGTTCTGTTCTGTTGCAAACAGATCCAGCACTGGCTTGCCCCATAGAGATAATATCTGTTCTACTGTGAATTGATCTTGTGCCCATTCATGGCAGGTTAACGTCGTTCTCCTGAGGCCTTCTGCTAGAGTGTTGTTGAGACCTGGTACATGTTTTTCATGGATAGTGATACCCTGTTTCATCCTCTAAGTCCATATCCTCTGTGCCTCTGAACACAGGGTAATGATCTGGTATCTCCCTGTAGAATATGCTTGTGGTGTTGTCTGTACGTAAGAGGACTGAAGCATTCTTTATTTTCGGCAAGAAGGCACAAAGGCTGAGGAAAATTGCTCGAAGTTCTAGGTGATTGATATGCAAAGCTTTCTAAGCTGTTGACCACATCCCCTGAACTTGCAATTCTTGTAAGTGTTCCCCCTATTCTTCCAGAAGTGCAACCATGGTAATAACATAGTCGGGAACTCAAGGCAAGAATGAAAGACCTTTGTCGAGATGGTGAGATTGGACCACCAGGTTAGAGCCGATAACTAGTGATGAGATCCTCAGAGGATCCAGTTACCTCTAACCATTGTTTTCGAGCTCTTCTTGTAAAGGTTTCATCTTCAATCAGGTGAATGGTAGGAGATCTATAGAAGATTACATCATTCCTTGAAGCGATTTGAACATCCATACTGAAACATACTTTTTTTCAGAGCTAGGCGTTGTAGTTTTTATTGACTTTTGTGAAATAGGTAGAATTTGTATCCAGGATTGCTCCTCAGAAGATTATATGCGTCAATGGTACAGTCGAGGATTTTAGGTGGGTGACCATTAGACACAAGTTGCTGAAAAGCTTCAGTGAAGCTGAGGTGGTTTTTGTTGCTTGACTGGCTGAGGGTACTTTGATCAGCCAGTCATTGAGGTATGGGAATATTTGATTTCTGAATTTCGCAGCAGGGCAGCCACAGGGTCTAGGCACTTTGTGAAAATAAGGGGTGCCGACTTGAGACCAAAGGTAAGAACCGTGAACTGGTAGTGAGTGTCAGCTCCGTAAATCTGAGGAACTTGTGATGTTTGGGTTGTATGGGGGTGTGAAAATATGCATCTTGGAGTTCCAGGGTAGTCATATGATCTTTGTGATTCAAGAGTCTGAGGATGTCTGAAAGAGTGATCATACAGAAAGATGTTTTTCTCAGGAATTTGTTCAGTTTCTGTAAATCTAGAATATGTCACCATTTTCCATGATTTCTGTTTGATCAAGAAAAAACAGGAATAGAAACCCATTCCCCTTTGGAATTGATGAACTCTTTCTATTGCTCCTTTCTCAAACTTGATGCAGACTTGTTGATGCAATAAGTGAAGATGAGGTGGGTGCGAACACCTTGGAGGAATTGTCATCAGCAGTTGGATGAACTCCAGGATATAACTGTGGGTGATAAAGTCTAATACCCAATTGCCTCTAGTTATTTACCACCAATGGTGAATATAGTTGGAAATATTTGCACCCGCTGTTGCAGCAGATTTGGTTGTAACCAACACTAAATGGAGGTCCCTGTTTTCTGTTGGACTCCTTCCTGTGAGAGGCCTGTTTCCTGTGCATCCCTTGTTTATGAGATCTTGCGGAAGGTGACTGTCTATATGCTTGCTGTTGGTAACAAGGCCTGTATTGCTGTTGGTACGGTTGATGAAATCTCTGATAAGCATTCTGATATGTGGAAATGATTCTACCATGAGCTCCTTTAAAGGGGGCTTTCCTGAACTGTAGGGCACCCAACAATCTGGCTGTCTCAGTGTTGGCTTTTATTAATTGTAGTGCCTCATCTACGTGCTTTCCGAAAAAAGGTTGTCCATCGAAGGCCATATCTACTATTTTTGTTTGAACCTCTTGCCTAAACGAGCTGCATTTGAACCACCCTTTCGCAAGACTGGGGCTCCTGCCAGCTGACGGAACCCATAGATGCTATATCCATAGCTCAGTTAAATATTTCAGATGATGTTCGTTCGCCTTCTTCAAGCAATTTCTTTGTATCCTCTCTCTTTTCTTTAGGTAGCAAATCAATAATACCTCCATCGTCAGACCAAGGCCCTGATTTATTCAAAAGTGGTGCAGCGCGGTGCTGTGCCAAAAATAGCAGCGCTGTGTTACTTTTGAAATGCAGGGATACGCGGTATTTACAGGAATGTGGCACACCCCTGCACTTCCCCCTGGGCCAGCGCTGAATTAAGGTGTCCCTTTCTGCACATAAACAATTCGAAATAGCCGATTTTGCACTTCTAGGTGTGCTTCAAAATGCAGCACACATAGAAGTACCAAGGCATCATCTTGGATTGATTGTTTATGTGGAGGAAGCGACACCTTCCTGCACATAAACAATCACCCATGGCATTTTGCTGTTTCTATGTGCACTGCAGAATGCAGCACACATGGAAAAAGCAAAAAATGAGGAGGAATAAAAGCATTGCTCCTCATTTTGCCATGCTAACACCACTCCTGGGGTGGTGTTAGTTTTTGGCGCTGCCACAGGTTTATGATTACTTGTAAATCTGGGGCAGTGTCAAAAGCAATGGGTGTTATGGTGGAACACCCACTAAAACACCCATTGCACACCCCTCTGATGCAGAAAACTGCATCAGAGGGGCCCATATTTACAAGGAGGCGTAACGCCACATAAAGTGGCATTACACCACTTTGTAAATATGGAGCAGTGGTTAGTGCCACCGGAGCATCATGAAAAGGGACACTCTGGTTGCGCTAGGGGCTCTTAAATCTGCCCCCATATATGTCTCTCATAACATGCTTGGATGGCCAAAATATTGGCTGCCCATACCATAACTGCAGACATTGTCGTGAAATGCTTTCCTAAATTATCTAGGTGCCTGCCTTCCATGTCACGAAGCACTGAAATAGGTGCAGCTGGATTTTTGGAGCAGCATTGTGCCACCTGAGCATCATAGAATTTGTTTTTGGGTGGCCTACTAAGTAGGCTGGTGAGTCTTCAGGGGCTTTGTACTTCTTTTCTAGCCGCTGCAAGACAGCAGCTACAGTAGACAGATTTTGCATGATTTTAATGCCTTCCCGCCAGATTTAGTCTATTATTGATATAGTCCTCATTGGGTCTCTAAAGCCTTACAAAAAGCAGTCCATTTGTTTGACTATCATCCGGAGATGGAATACATCAGCCGTTCTATCCATCAGAGCATGAAATCCATCAATATCCTCAGGACGCACATCTCACGGATGGAAGGGTGGTGAAGACGGTGTTGGAATAAGGTAGACTTCCCACTCCTGCAAACAATTGTCATGTATTTCTCCTTCCTCCTGTTCATCACTGGATGATAAGGGATCATCCTGAGGAGGAGCCGCAGTAGTGGATGCTGGAGTCATCCTTGGCGTCACCAGAGGAGGAAGGTGCTGCGATGTTGTTGGTAATTGTGGAGGAGGCGGAGCAGCAATCTGTTCTGTATCGGGTTGAGGAGGACAATCACGATATCTAGTTTGGCAGTCTTTTAACATGCTCTGTAAGTCCTGTAGTAATGATAGAGGTACCTGAACTAGGTCCTGAGGTGTCTGAGGATGCTCATGAAACCGGTAATGCTCGTGTAATGGAGGCTATTTACCAGGGAATGTTGGTTGCTAAAAATGGACGTCATAAAATTGATCTTCCTCTTCTTCTTCGTCTAGGTCTTGGCAGTTTAGCCGTAACTGCAAAGGACTATGCGCTGCTTGGAATAGACCTTGTTGTCAGAGTCATCTACATCCAAGAGATGACTAGAAGGGTATGGAGACACCTTGCTGGGAAAGGTGTGTTTAGGATGAATAACATTTTTGATATCTTATTGATCATCGAAAGTGTCATTGACAATGCCGTCATCAGTTTCTTAAGAATTGTCAATGGTGGTAACTTTGTTGACGAGTCCATTGTCGATGAGGTCGTTGTCAGTGCTGTCGACGGTGAGGCCGTGGGCAGTAATGCCATCAACAATAGAATCACTGTAGACTTAGTCATCATTGATGGAAATGTCATTGATGGTGGTGTCTTCGTGGACGAGGTTGTTGACAGGATAGGCATCAAAGCAAACATAGACAGAGTCATAGATGTTGTTGTCATCAATGCCATAGTGGATGTTACCATAAAGCTTATCCTCGCCGTCGTCGGTGCTGTCAATGTTGTGCTCCTCAACAAGTGTTCTGTAGTAGATTTCACCATCTACGGTTCTGAAGACGGTTTTGAAGAGCTGGCAGCAGTTTTTTGAGGTGGAGTAGAAGGATGGGTCTTACTCTGCTTAGAAGCATGTTTTTCTTTTCTGTCAATTTTGTCCTGGACAGTCTCTTAGGGAGACTTTTTTAATGCCTTTTTTGATGTTTCAGGGCGTTCCTCAGTAGATCTTTTCCTTTTTGATGGTTTGTTGTGAGAGGCAGGAGAAGAATCAGAGTACTCTTCAGAGCTGACAGTTATATACGCTTTGGACTTCTGTAGCCAGAGTAAAAGTCTACCTTCATGATCTTTGATTGTCTGATGTAAAAGGTTTGGTAAATTTTACAATCTTTCACCTAATGGTGAGGGTGAAGGCAATATAGACAATCCCTGTGAGGATCATCGACATGCAACCTCTTCTTGGCGCATGAATTACTGGATCCGACTAATCCTTTCTTAGGTGTTTCAGCCATATCTAATTTGAAGTAATAGGTGCAATACCAGAGAGTTGATGGAGAAAACTGAGCAGAGCTCAAGGGAGACTCCCTTCACACAACGTGTGGTAGAAATTCTGAGGGGTTCTGTTTCTCTTGGGAGTGGTCTAGAGAGTGCTGTAGCATGTTTGGTCATTGTAAAAGTTTGGTCCTCTTTTAAAAAGGACATCAATAGGTTATTAAAGGAATTGCTCATTGTCATTGGGGCCTATGGTAATGATATGGGCTGCTATGTTAAGGTACAGTGGGACTCTCTCTTCGACTTCAGAGATGATTCAAGCATGTAAATCTATGAAAGATCCAATACTGGAGAATATCAAAATACTATTGACTAAAAGAACCTTTCGTACAAACAGATGATGAAACAATTATCACAGTTACAGTAAACTATTAAGAAAAATATTCTAAGACAAGAAGAAAATACTGACAGTCCATGTTGCACATGGTATAGGATTAACAATTGAAAAACAAAACACAAACATTAGCCATCACTCTTCAGTGTAAGTTCCAAAGCAAGAATCATCATTTTTTATGTTGTATCATCAATTACAGTACCTTGAGTAGTTTATGTTTTGATAATGACTGCTAAAAAAAGGGACAAACAATGGTTTTTGAAAAAGGTGACTTATTCACTTGATTAGTGATTCTTTACATCTCTTATAAATTACCTTTACTAGAAGCAATAATGATTTTCACACCAAATTCTAGAATATGTGTTTTTCCAAGATTAACAGGTCACATCACCTCATAATACCAGGGCCAACTTTGTTAGCCAAGCATGTATATTATTACAGTGGACTTCTCTTGGTTCATGGCTGGACGTCTTTGAGACATTCAAAATCAAACTTTTTCTTTTATCCTGGATCTTGGCCCTCAATGGCTGATCTGTTATTGATGCCAAGAGGTTTTTCGATTTTAAGACAGACAGGTTCCACTGTTTTCTTTCAGCAGAACCTAGGATCCTCACATCCAATGAGTCCCAATGAATGAGAAGAGCGTCCTCCAGATGAATTGTCAACTGGCTCAATATTCTCCTTTGCACCTTGCATTTATGCCCGGCCTATGGCCACTGTGGGCGTGTGGTTTTTCGAGATTCACCTTCCCCTCACACCTTGCTGTCATAGGAAATGCTCCTCTCTTGTCTTTTTTGCATTTTGACACTTCACACTCTACCACCCTGGTGGATTTAGGGAGACACTGTCTCACACTGGCGGCTCACTCCGAAGAATTTTGCTTTTGTGGCCACCACTGTATAATATTACAGTGCAGTAGATTCTTATCCAATGTTTTAACTTGTTATTTGAAAATAACACTGGGCTCTTAGATCAGTCACTGGCAGTACCAGCTCAACAATAATGACTATGGGGGTCTGGATGCTTATGATTTGAGGTTTAAGTCAGCGTATTTATCTTGTGGCTATTACTTGTCCTTAAATTGTTTTGTATCTGATATTTTACGATGTTGTTTTATTGCAAAGGCGTTAAGTAACTGTGCATTTTAATAAAATTACCAAATACTAAGAATTACTGAGAGTCCCGTTTGGGTCTTGCAATGTGGACTGCTGAGTTGACAAGCAGATGTTGAACTTTAGGACTGACTGTGAACACTGTTTTTTTTTGGGTTGATTTCTGAATGGTGTACTGGGGCCCTTCCATTTGGTGGAGCAAAGTTAGGATGTGATCATGTCAGACTGGAGAACTAAATTTTCTTTTGTACAACTTAAGGGCCACATGTACAAAGATCCGGTTTTGTGACTCGCAAACTGTGAGCCTTAGCGACTCGCAATTTGTGAGTCGCAAAACCAGATGTACAACAGTGTACTTTACACTGTTTGTGATTCCCAATGGGGTCGCAAATGACCCTCCTCATGAATATTCATGAGGTAGGTCGCAATTTGCGACCCCATTGGGAATGTTCGCCCTCACGGGGATGGTGGCCTGCTGAAGACAGCAGACCACCATGTCTGTGACTGCTTTTAAATAAAGCAGTTTTTTTTTTAAATGCATCCCATTTTCCTTAAAGAAAAATGAGATGCATTTCAAAATCAAAAATGAAAAGTTTTCATTTAATTTTTTCAGAGCAGGCAGTGGTCCGTGGGAAAAAAATATTTTCGCTGCCATTCACAAAGGGGAAGTGGTCCCATGGGGACCCCTTTCCCTTTGCGAATGGGTTAGCACCAGTTTGAAACTGGTGCATTTGCGGTCATAAAACAATCATACATACCATTTGGATTAGGTATTAGGAAGGGACGCCCATGACACGCCCCTTCCTAATACCGAATCGCAAAACCCAAACGGCGATTCAGAAACAAGTTGTGCTTAGCAACATGTCCTTTACTTAACTGATAAAGTACATGTGCATCAATTTGAAATGTTTAGATCCATGAAGTAAATGGGGCTGCATAAGAATGAATTTGAGCACAAGACAGCACTTAGGCAATTGATGGCTGTAGCTGGACATATTAAGATAGACACAGGAGTACGCAGTGGAAGTGCACTGCCTTGAGAGTATATCTGGGCGAGACTATGTATGGGAACAAGCAGTTCAATATAACAAATAACACGTGTAACACAGCATATGAGGCTGCGTTTGGAATATTATGGCAATAGCAAGGCTGAAGTTGGCATCAGAAGGCATTACCTGCTCAGAGGCTGTACCTGTCACCTGGGTCTTTACCAGATATATGATCACTTGAGCAAAATATATGAACATGTAGCTGGCACATGATAGTGCACCTGTGCAAATGATAGCAGTACTCTGTCATAATATGGTCTCTGGAATATAATCGGAATACATAGCTGAGGAGAAAAAAAGAAATATGTAATGATTAGCCTGGGCATATGATGGCTGTAGCAGAGCACATGAATCTGAATTTGGAATATGATGGCAGTACTTGCATATGATAGCTAGATTTTCACACTGGGGGAAGTATCTGATATACAGAGTCTCCACTTGACATATGCTGTATATAAGTAAAGGCAAGTGGATGCATGAAGCATAAAACGACTTCACATTGGCATATTACGAATGTATTGTATAGTACTGCAGAATTTATATTACACTTACGACCCCTATGTGGGATGCTGAAGTGCTTGCCTACATTTGTAGCATGCTACACGATGTAGGGTGAGTGGCTGAAAGGATGTTATTTACGTTTTGGTCCTAGTGGGAAGTGTTTCTATGTTGTGCATGATGACCACCGAGGTGTGGTTTATATGAAATGCAACACAGCACATAGCAGTGTGCGGATGATGAAATGTAAGAAACAGACACTTAGGGGGTGATTCTAACCCTGGCGGTCGGTGATAAAGCGGCGGCCAACCCGCCAACAGGCTGGCGGTCCAAAAAATGGAATTCTGACCCTGGCGGGAACCGCCAACACAGCCCGCCACATTAACACTCCGCCCGCCACGGCGGTACAGACAAACAGCGCGGCGGTCACCGCCAACAGACAGGCGGCAGACAATGTACTGCCCACAGTATCATAACTCACCAATCCGCCACCTTTTCCCGGGCGGGAGCCCCGCCGATAAAAACACGGCGGAAACAGACTACGAACGGGAAAACGCTCACCTCTACGCACTCCACGAGGAAGGAGGATAGCATGGAACCCGAATTAAACATCCTACCTGCTCTCGTCTACCTGCTCATCTACCACGAGTACGAACGCCGGCGCAGACGACAACGGTGAGTACTGCACCTACGACACACGGGAGGGGGAGGAGGAAAGCTTACGGCACACACATATGCGACCCCCACCCCCCCAAACTATGTACACACCAATGCAGAGCAACAAGTCACAGTGACACCACCCAAAATCCCCCTGAAAAAATGCAAAGACATAATTAAATTGTGAATAAAAATGTATGTACAAAATAGGCTCTGAAAAGTATTGGTCAACTAGCCAAAAAATCAATATCAAAATAATTCTATATACAGTGCAATGGATAACCGAGGCAATTAGTCCTGCACATCAAAAGAAAATCGAAGTGTCCGTGGGCCAAAGTGTAACAACACAAGGGCAAAGCCCACACAGGAGACCTGAGTCCTTTGGAGAGAACACTGCAGGGGCATCTGATGAAAAAACTACAGGCACCTCAGGGGGAAGGGAAGGGGGGGGGCACCACAGCCACATGAGTCCACGACGCCAGATCCACGAAGGGGCCACCATGCCTACTGTGCCATCCTGGGGAGTCCAAAGCCACAGTCTCTCAAGTCTCTACAGTAGGTGGGTTGCCCACTGTTACATCCTGGGGAGTGCAAAGCCACAGTCTCTCAAGTCTCTCCAGTGGTTGGTTTGCCCACTGTACCATCCTGGGGAGTGCAAAGCCACAGTCTCTCAAGTCTCTACAGTTGGTGGGTTGCCCACTGTGCCATCCTGGGGAGTGCAAAGCCACAGTCTCTCAAGTCTATACAGTAGGTGGGTTGCCCACTGTTCCATCCAGGGGAGTGCAAAGCCACAGTCCATCAGGTGGATTACAGTCTCCACTGGTCAAGGAGGAGGCATGGTGGGCACAGTGAACCGTTAACAGTGCATGCAGGAAGGGCCCAGCGGAGCGGTGCCTTAGACGGCGGGGCCCAGCGGGGCGGTGCTTGAGACGGCGGGGCCCAGCGGAGCGGTGCTTGAGACGGCGGGGCCCAGCGGAGCGGTGCTTGACAGGAAGGGCCCAGCGGAGCGGTGCTTGACAGGAAGGGCCCAGCGGAGCGGTGCTTGAGACGGCGGGGCCCAGCGGAGCGGTGCTTGACAGGAAGGGCCCAGCGGAGCGGTGCTTGGGATGGCGGGGCCCAGCGGAGCGGTGCTTGACAGGAAGGGCCCAGCGGAGCGGTGCTTGACAGGAAGGGCCCAGCGGAGCGGTGCTTGAGACGGCAGGGCCCAGCGGAGCGGTGCTTGAGACGGCGGGGCCCAGCGGAGCGGTGCTTGACAGGAAGGGCCCAGCGGAGCGGTGCTTGACAGGAAGGGCCCAGCAGAGCGGTGCCTTAGACGGCGGGGCCCAGCGGAGCGGTGCTTGAGACGGCGGGGCCCAGCGGAGCGGTGCTTGAGACGGCGGGGCCCAGCGGAGCGGTGCTTGACCGAAGGGCCCAGCGGAGCGGTGCTTGACAGGAAGGGCCCAGCGGAGCGGTGCTTGAGACGGCGGGGCCCAGCGGAGCGGTGCTTGAGACGGCGGGCCCAGCGGAGCGGTGCTTGACAGGAAGGGCCCAGCGGAGCGGTGCTTGACAGGAAGGGCCCAGCGGAGCGGTGCTTGACAGGAAGGGCCCAGCGGAGCGGTGCTTGAGACGGCGGGGCCCAGCGGAGCGGTGCTTGAGACGGCAGGGCCCAGCGGAGCGGTGCTTGACAGGAAGGGCCCAGCGGAGCGGTGCTTGAGACGGCGGGGCCCAGCGGAGCGGTGCTTGAGACGGCGGGGCCCAGCGGAGCGGTGCTTGACAGGAAGGGCCCAGCGTAGCGGTGCCTTAGACGGCGGGGCCCAGCGGAGCGGTGCTTGAGATGGCGGGGCCCAGCGGAGCGGTGCTTGACAGGAAGGGCCCTGTTCAGCGGTGCTCTTCTGCACGGCGGGGCCCTGTTCAGCGGTGCTCTTCTGCACGGCGGGGCCCTCTTCAGCGGTGCTCTTCTGCACGGCGGGGCCCTGTTCAGCGGTGCTCTTCTGCACGGCGGGGCCCTCTTCAGCGGTGCTCTTCTGCACGGCGGGGCCCTGTTCAGCGGTGCTCTTCTGCACGGCGGGGCCCTCTTCAGCGGTGCTCTTCTGCACGGCGGGGCCCTGTTCAGCGGTGCTCTTCTGCACGGCGGGGCCCTGTTCAGCGGTGCTCTTCTGCACGGCGGAGCCCTGTTCAGCGGTGCTCTTCTGCACGGCGGGGCCCTGTTCAGCGGTGCTCTTCTGCACGGCGGGGCCCTGTTCAGCGGTGCTCTTCTGCACGGCGGGGCCCTGTTCAGCGGTGCTCCTCTGCACGGCGGGGCCCTGTTCAGCGGTGCTCTTCTGCACGGCGGGGCCCTCTTCAGCGGTGCTCTTCTGCACGGCGGGGCCCTCTTCAGCGGTGCTCTTCTGCACGGCGGGGCCCTGTTCAGCGGTGCTCTTCTGCACAGCGGGGCCCTCTTCAGCGGTGCTCGTCCAGTAAGTCAAGGGAGCCAGACCTGGCCTGGACTCCCTGCTCAGTCGCCCTCCGACCGTGCTGTTGCTGGACCCTTCAGTGACGGAGTCCTGGGCCCTTTGGTGTCCTCCCTAACACCCGGAATGGGGCTTGTGGGGCCCTCCTGCTCCGCGCTCCTGCTGGCTGACTTCTCCGCCCTGCTGCCCTTTCGCTCCTTAGATGGGGCTCTCGGGCCCTTGCCTCCCCTAGATGTTGTGGCTGGTGAAGTGGGCGAACTTTGCTCCTTGGGGGCAGCCGTGTCAGTCCTCTCACGGCGGCCCTTTAGTTTCCTGGTCCTTTTGCGTGGGGGGGGGGCTGGCTGTCCCCTTGCTGCTGATTGAAGTGTCACTGCTGGCAAAGGGTGGACTCCAGAACCCATGCACCACAGTGACACTCGAAGCTGGGCTGGTGGTGGCTGAGGTGCTCTTGGGACTCTTTGCAGATGGAGGGGGTGGGTCATGGGAGGGAAAGAGGTTAAGATTAACGAGGAAAAGTTTTTTAGGACCAAGGTAAAGGGTAGGAGAAGTGGTGATGGGAGTGGAGGAAGAGGATGTGGTTGTAGGAGAGTCAGGTGTGCTGTCTTTGGGTGCAGGTGCTTGTGCTGGAGGCTGTCGTGAGGTGGATGGCTGTTGGGTGGGTGTCTGCCTGCGTTTGTGTGTCTTGGAAGAGGGGGTGACAGACATAGTGGGAGAGGACACAGGGGACGTGTAAATGGTAGTGGGGGTGGTGACTGCACGTGTGCGGACTGTACTGGAGGGTGTGCTGGTGATGGAAGCACTGGCTGATGGTGGTGTGCATGCAGGTGTGAGTGTAGACGTCACAGGGAGGGAGGATGGAGAGGATGAGGAGGGGGACACAGAGGTGGTAGTGACTGTTGGAATGTCTGCATCTGGGTGTTGCTTGCGTGTATGCTTGTGGGTTCTGTGGTGCTTGTGTCTGGATGAGCTGCCCTTGGGTGTTGAGGTGTGTGCAGGCTGGTCTGATGGTGTGGATGGGATAGGCTGAGGAACAGGAGACAGAGACAGGGTGGAGGCAGTCAGAAGAGGGAGGCTGGAAACAGGGACAATGGCTGCCGTCAGTGCTGAGGCCAGAGCATTGAACGATCGTTGATGGGCAGCCTGACCCGAATGAATGCCCTCCAGGTAGGCATTGCTCCGATGCACCTCCCTTTATACCCCCTGGATGGCATTCAAAAGGGTAGTCTGCCCAACAATGATGGTCTGAAGGAGGTCAATGACCTCCTCACTGAGGGCTACAGGGGTGACAGGGGCAGGGGCTGAGGTGCCTGGGGCGAAGGAGACACCCGCCTTCCTGGGCGAGCGGGCACGGAGCGTAGGCTGAGGGGCTGCTGGGAGGGCGGGCCTGGTGCGCTGGGTGGCGGCTGTACCTGTAGAGGCGGGGGGCCCGGATGTTGCCGCTAGGGAGCTCCCATCCGAGGACGTGTCGGTGTCGCTGGTGTCACCACCGGTCCCCGTTGTGGTGCTCCCCTCGCCCTCCGGATCACTGGTGCCCTCGGTGTCTGTTCCTGGGCCCACCGGGGCCTTGTGACTTGCAGCTCCCTCGTGCTCCGATGCCAATTCTCCTCCGCCTGATGATGCTAATGCACACATGCACAAGAAGATGAAGAAGAAGGGTGGGGGGAGAAAAACGAAGACCAGGTTGAGTGCATGCAATGTCAACACCATTGGCGGAGAGGACAGACACAGGAGCCTCATGCACTAAGCCGCGCATTCGGGGTACGCTACTCAGTACTTCTGACTAGGACAACAGGTCTAGAGACGACAAACGAGCACATGTGTGATGCTGGACCATCGATAGCTGTACTTGTCACCCTACAGAGGTGGGGGCCGGGAGCACAGGGCCATGCCTAAAGGAGAGGACTACACTACAGAAAGCGCCCTGGCCTAATGTCACCCACAACCCTCCTCCCCCACCCAGACGCCTCCACTGCGCAGAAAGATAGCAGAATGTGCTGATACTCACCCCCTTGTGTCTGCTGTGATGTCCTCAAGCGCCCATCCAAATCAGGGTAGGCCACTGCCAGGATCCGGGACATCAGGGGGGTCAGGGTACGACTGGCACCCCTCCTAGGTTGGAAGGCCATCCCCAGCAGTGACTCGGCGGTCTTCCTGGTCTCGCGGCGGATGTCCTCCCACCTCTTGTGGCAGTGGGTGCCCCGTCTGACGCCAAATGTCCACTTTCTGATGGGCGCTGACCTATTTGACATGTACAGGGTGGGAAGGAAAAATTCATAAATTTTCTGCATGTTAGATGTGATTGGCCCCCCCTCTCCAACCTTGCCATATGGCACATGCTCTCATCTGTCGTGCGTTGCACTCCTCATTCGCCCCCCACCCCACCAACTTACATCCACCCCACTCCACACAGGCATAGGCCATTCAATGTGCACCCAGTGTACTTACCTGTTGGTCTGGAGGACCGTAGAGTAACGCATACTGGGGGAGGACCCCATCCACAAGTTTCTCCAACTCCTCAGATGTGAAGGCAGGGGCCCTTTCCCCAGTCGCAGCAGCCATTGTCACTTCCAGACCGAGGTCACAGTAGCACTTGCAGTATAGGTCCTCTCCTGTGGATGATCAGGTCTCGAGTGATTAAGCAGATAGAAAATGGCGGTCACGCCCGCAGCGGTGCGTACCGCGGCGGTGCGTACCGCGACCGCCGGCGCACCTCGTCATTGGCTCCTGAAACCCATAGGCTTCAATGTTAACCAATGCGGCTTCGTATAGCGGTCTTCGACCGCCTACCGCCACGGTGTGCCACGCCAGCGCATTGACCTCACATCCCATTGTCCCACTTCACAGGTCAGGCAGCCGTCATTTCAAGGGCCCACATGGCATAATTTGTACTGCGTCACACAGGCCTAGGCCTTGCATTGCCACACATACACGCCTTTCAATACATAGATAATCGTGTGCTCAGCATGCTGTGGTGAACGTACCTGTGATTTGCTTGACTCTGTGCTCCATGTTGTCCTTCCTAGGCACCGTCCGCTGGGACTTGCGAGGAGAAGGATCAATCCTCGCGTGTACCGACCGCTGGTGGACCTGTCGACAATGGAAGAACGCCATATCATACTACGATACCGACTTGACCGAGCCACTATACATGAACTGTGTGCCCAGCTGGAGCCAGCCCTGATGTCCCCCATCTGCCAACCCACAGGAATTCCCCCTCTAGTGCAGGTTCTGTCAATCCTCCATTTTTTGGCAAGTGGCTCATTCCAGACAACCGTGGCCATGTCATCTGGAATGTCTCAGCCTATGTTTTCAAAATTTTTGTCTGGAGTGTTGTCTGCCCTGACGAAACACATGCGGAGCTACATTGTATTCCCTGAGGAGGTTGATTTGGCCACTGTGAAGGGTGATTTTTATGCCCTTGGGCATATCCCCAACATAATTGGTGCCATTGATGGGACCCATGTGGCTTTAGTACCCCCAAAAGACGATGAGCAGGTGTACAGAAACAGGAAAAGTTACCATTCTATGAACGTCCAGGTGGTCTGTTTGGCTGACCAGTACATATCCCATGTGAATGCCAAGTTCCCTGGGTCAGTGCATGACGCGTATGTGATGCGTAATAGCAGCATCCCTTATGTGATGGAACAGCTACAGAGACAACGTGTGTGGCTAATTGGTGACTCTGGTTACCCCAACCTGCCTTGGCTATTGACCCCAGTGAGGAATCCCCGGACCAGGGCAGAGGAACGGTACAATGAGGCCCATGGGCGAACTAGGAGGATCATAGAAAGAACCTTTGGCCTCCTGAAGGCCAGGTTTAGGTGCCTGCATATGACAGGGGGATCCCTGATGTACTCACCAAAGAAGGTGTGCCAGATCATCGTGGCATGCTGTATGCTTCACAATCTGGCATTGCGACGTCAGGTGCCTTTCCTGCAGGAGGATGGTCCAGATGGTGGTGTTGAAGCAGCTGTGGAGCCTGCGGAGAGTGAAGAGGAGGAAGACGAAGAGGACGACCCAGACAACAGGGACAGAGTTATCCAACAGTATTTTCATTAGCACACAGGTAAGAATCACCCATGCCATTTAACATTTACTAGAAAACCCCCTGCATCTTTACTTTGTGTATTTCCCCCCAGTACTTTTAAACTGATGTTTGATTTTCCCTTCCCTTTTCAGTGCTGTATGACCCACTGCGTGACTTCTGCTTGGTTAGCCCATGGACTAATGCTTATTGACATCGGTATGTTGTCATCACAAAAATAACAGAACATTATTGATCAGTAATGTGTTATACATTTGTAAATAATACAGGCTGACTCCTGAATGATTTCAGTGCAATGAGTGATTTATTTTTAGTGCTAGATATTGGTACATGATATTAAAACGGTGATGGGTGAGGGTGGAGTTATGTCCATGGCAGAGTCCAGTTCTCAGTTTCACAGGTGCATTTTCCATATGCCTGTGGAAGGATGGAGCAGGGGCAGTTCAAGGTTGGACAGGGTGACACTGTGGGACAGTGGGATGACATCAGGGGGTATCTTATGCTGGCGGGGGTCTTGGCATCCTACTCTGTCTTCCTGTGAGATCTCAGGTTCCTCTTGCGGGGTGGTTGTTCTTCAGCAGGAGGTGGGGTTCTGGTGGGCCGTCGTTATGTGGGGGCCTCCTGACCACTAGCGCCGGCGGAGGTGGTAGGCTGTTCCTGGCTAGTGACAGGGGCCCTTTGTGGTGCCACATGGTCCCGCAATGTGGTTTCTATCCGGTTGAGGGCCTGGACTATGGTCCCCATAGCGGTAGCGATGTTCCTGAGTTCATTGCTGAACCCCAAGTAGCGTTCCTCCTGCTGTGCCTGGATCTCGGTGAACCTGGCCAGTACTGTCGCCATCGTCTCCTGGGAGTGATGGTATGCTCCCATGATGGTGATGAGGGCCTCTTGGAGAGTGGGTTCCCTGGGCCTGTCCTCCCCCCCCTGTCGCACAGCAGCCCTCCCAGTTGCCCTGTTTCCCCGGGCCTCTGTCCCCTGGACGGTGTGCCCACTACCATTGCCCCCAGGTCCCTGTTGTTGTTGGGGTGTTGGGTCAGCCTGGGTGCCCTGTAGTGGCGGACACACCGCTGCTTGACGCGTCCAGGAGACAGAGGCATGGGCCCGCTGGGTGGGAGCTGTGCTGGTGTTCCCAGAGGGGGTTGGGTCTGCTGTGGCCTGTGTCTGTGTGTGGGGAACCGACTGTCCAGAGGTCCCCGATGGTCCGGGCTGGTAATCAGGTTCTAGGTCGACAGAGCTGCTGTCCTCGCTGGGGGCCTGTTCTGGGGGTGGGATGGACAAATCTGGACCCTCCGTGGCGGTGTGTTGACGTTCGGGCCCTGCAGGGGTAAAGGAGTATGGTTATTGTTTCTGTGTGTGCCATGGCGTGCATTTTGAGTGCCCTTGTCCCCCAGTGCTGGCATTCCCTTGTGGGAGGTGTTGTGAGGGTGGTGGGGGGGGGTGTATGTGTATGTGCAATGGTCATGCTTTGGTGGTGGCTGTCTATGGTTTGTGTTGGCATTCAGGGGTTGGTGTTGTGTAGGGTGGGTTGTGCTGGTGAGACATTGGCAGGGAGGTTGTGTGCTGGGGGTTGAGATTGGGGGTGAGGGGGGGGGTTGGCATGCTGGTGGTTGGGGGTGGGGTGAAGTAGTTGAGATTCGACTTACCAGAGTCCATTCCTCCGTGTACTCCAGCGAGGCCATCAGGATGCAGGATGTTTACTACCTCTTGCTCCCATGCTGTGAATTGGGGTGGAGTGGGTGGGGGTCCACCGCCAGTCTTCTGCACAGCGATGTTGTGTCGCGACACCATCGAGCGCACCTTCCCCCGTAGGTCGTTCCATCGCTTTCTGATATCTTCCCGATTTCTGGGATGCTGTCCCACAGCGTTGACCCTGTCTACGATCCTTTGCCATAGCTCAGCCTTCCTTGCTATAATGGTGTGCTGCACCTGTGTGCCGAAGAGCTGGGGCTCAACCCTTATAATTTCCTCCACCATGACCCTGAGTTCTTGGTCCGAGAACCTGGGGTGTCTTTGGGGTGCCATGGGGTGGTGTGGATGAGGTGTGGGGTGGTGTTTGTGGTGATGTGCGTGGTGATATGTGGTGATGTGTGCGTAAATGTGGTGTGGGTGATGAAGTTGGGTTCCTGTGTGTGTTGGGGTTTTCGATTGCTGTGCTCGCTCTCTCTATCTCTATCTCTATCGCTTTCTCTCCGATTTCCAACTAGTGGGGGTTTGTGGGTGATGTGGGTGTGTGTTTTATAGTTGATTGGATGTGTGGGAGTGTTGTTTGTATGTGTGTCAGGTGTGTGTATTTCAAATTGTCCAATGTGGCTGTGTTTTGGAGCTGTGTGTGTATTTTGAGCGCGGCGGTGTGTACCGCCAATGGAATACCGCGGTTGAAAGACCGCCGCGTGGATTCGTGGGTCAGAATGGCATGGGCGTGTTTGTGTTGGCGTGACGGTGGAGGTTTGGTCATCTCCAGTTTTCCGCGGCCCGCTAATGCGGCGGCCTTCCTTGGATGTCGGGTTTTTGGCGCTTTCACAGTTGGTGGTCAGAATGACCGTGGCGGTTTACCGCGGCCGCGGCGGTAGAATGGCGGACTTCTGACCGGCGGTAAGGGCCTTTTACCGCTGAGGTCAGAATGACCCCCTTAGTTTTATGGCTTTCAGGATGCTGGTAGATTTTAACAGCTCTGCAGGTCCCTTTATGGTATTTCATATGATATAGTCTGCTTATCACGTTATTGCACTAGGTTGTTCAGCCTAGGATTTTGTGTAAGGTTGTGGTCCTTAACTCTCATTGCTGGAGGGAGAGAGAAGTGAAGAGATCTGTTGGGAAGGGCATTATTATTCTCATCCCCTATCTGTGTGTCTACGTGAGATGTAAAGAAGCGGCCAGATTGTATAGATATTTCGGACCTACTATGATTGAACTATTTTAAAGTCCTCCAAAACTTTCCAGTAATGTGTGATAGATCTCTTGAGTTATGTCATGTCGGTTCACTTAATGTTTTATTTTTTTGGCTGTGCAATGCTGGTGATGGACAACCCTCATAGCAGATATGTAATCTGTCAATTTAATAGGTATAAGTTACAATTTGTTGCTGACTGTTGCATATTATAGTTTTAGTATTATTGCCAGCCATTACATTTATGTAGGGAAGTACATAACTATATAATGCCACTGTGAGCCATAGGTCAGTACTTTTCTGCTTGCCTGCGTAATAAAAGCAATTTACTGGTTGAGCTGTTTGCAATTCATGGGTTGTAAGCTGACGACTGCACTTGAGGATGTGACTGTTTTCTGCACTCTGTTGCCCGGAAGCAGGTGGTGCATTTATCTAAGAAATAGCCTAGGTTTCAACTGTCTTCAAAAATGTCTATGCTCCTGGGCACTTCTAATGTTGGCTGGTAGAGAGTTCCAGAGTTTGGCAGCTCCTGCTGAGAAAGCAGTGCCTCCTATGAATTTGCTGTGGTAAGGTGGTATGATGAGAAGTGGTGCAAATCTGAAGTGCAGTGTAGGCATAGCAGTCCTTTTTCTTTCTTGGTAGGCTCTGGGAACAATGCAGAATGCCTTGAACATTGCCCATCTGGCTATAGGTAACCAGTGGAGCAATTGTAGAACTGCGGTAATGTGTTCTCTTAGATGAAGGCAGAGAAGAAGCCTTTCAACAACAGTTTGGATGAGTTATAATTTGTCTATAACGAAAGTGGGTGCACCTAGGTATAGATGGTTGGCCTAGTCAAGCTTGGAGATTACAAACATGCGGATGACTTTCAGTTTATGTTGGTATACAAGGTATGAGGAGATGTGACACAGTGTTTTCATTGTGTAGAGAGCACTCTTTGTGACACTGTTAGCATGAGGTATCAAAGATAATTCTGAAAACATGGGTACTCCTAGGTCTTTAACTTTTCTAATGTTGTGGGGTGGGCTTCAATTCCTTAGGTTATATGGCAGGTAGTTTTGCACTCGTTCGCATGTCATAATCTCTGCCTTTGTGGTGTTCAGCTGTTGAGCTTTACAAAGGCAGTAATCAAGTTAGGTGCCATCTGCATAGTTGCAACAGGTGAGGTTGTAAGATTTTATTTCGACTTGGAGATTAGGTAAATGTTGAAAAATAGAGAGGGCCTGATGGACCTCTGAAGAATGCCAAGTTGTTGTCTAAGAGGAGTTGATTTGAAAGTGGATGGGTAGACTAGACTTTGTCTGTCTGCGAGATAAGAAGCAGCCATTTTTTTGATAAACAATTGTTATTCATTTTAAGGCATTAGAAATAATAATAGTCAATTGACGCACCAATTGCATTACAGCATCTATACAAACACATTTTGCGACAAAACATTGATCATGGCCGAACGTGTGTAAGAGCAATCCACTGGCCGAGACAAAATAACTGGAACGCCCCTTCATAGAGTCATTTAAAACATCTTGCCCAGCCATTTCTCCCAGTTCTTGTTATATTTGCCAGGGCACCCCTGAACCTCATAGACTGGCTTCTCCTGCTTAGCACACCAGTTCACTCCCCTCCTCCACTGCAAGAGAGTCGGTGGAGCATCAGCCATCTAACCCCTGCCATGTCCCTTTTGTCCACCATGAGGGCAGAGCCTAGAAAAGCCAATCTATTCTGGTACCTCCCATACCCACCATGACCCCAAGGATCGCAGGCACTGGAGACAATGGGGCCACCCAACCCAAGAGCTGTGAGAGTTCCTTTAGTAGTGCAATCCAATAACGTTTTATATGAGAGCACAACCATATCATGTGATAAAAATCATCTCGTGCCATACCACATCTGGGGCATGCGGGATTCACTAGGAGTCCCGCTCGGTACAGTCTCTCAGAAGACAGATGCACTCTATGTAGTAGTATGCCTGTATAAGTTGTAGGCAGGAGGATATAGTGATGAGCCGGGCGGCCATTAAGGCATCCCTTCAATCTTCTTCCTCCAGCAGCCTGATCCATCCCTCCTACTGTATCCTTATATGGGTGAGGTCTCCCGGGCATTATTAGTCAAAAATTTTTGAAGATCTGGGATACTCTGCCTTTCCCCATCACTCCCATAAGTAATTTTGCCTCCAGTGCCCTATACTCTGGTAGTGGGTCGCCGTCCCCAAGGTACACCGAGAGGGCATGGTGGAGCTGCAAGTATTTGTAGAATTGTGAATGTGCTAGTTGATAGGTTACTTGCAGCTCTTTAAAGGTGCATAAATGTGTGCCTCGCCAAACATCCCCAAGATGTGAGATTCCCAGCTGATCCTATCTATGGAACCCCTGCAGTGCAGCCGTCTCTCTCAGCCAAATGCGATAAAGGGGTTTGCTGCGTCAGTGTGGTCATCCATCCAGTATGTCTTAGAGCTGCGCTTCATGCAAGAATCACCATCCTGGTTTCTGGGGCCACCTCTCTGGGGACTGGCAATCCATACAGAACATCTAGCACCCCAGGAGAGTCCATCACATTAAGTTCCAGTTTATATGCTGGATCGGACCATCCCCTCTGAACCAATCATTAATAACCAAGAGTTGGGTCGCCAAATAGGACAGGCCGAGGATAGTCATTCCTGGCCTACACCATAGGAGCCCTGCTGACAGTGTAGCAATGCTAGATGATGCCTGGTTCCTTTCCACAGAAAGGACATCATGGTTTTATCGAAGGTGCAGAACCAGGAGCGTGGCAATGGAAACAACAGGTTTTGTAAGAAATATAAGAAGCGCAAGAGGATCATCATCTTAAAGCGAGCTAGGCGACCTAGAATGCTTAAAGGGAGGGCGTGCTATCTAGTCAGGTCAGCTGTCGCACATAGTGTTAATGGTCTCAAGTTGAGGGTCCATGCCAAGTCAGGGAGTAATGCCACCCAAATCACCAAATACTTGAAACTTAGTCACCTGATAGGCACCCTGTCCTGCCATTCAAAACTGTCATGTGATTGTGACAGGGGCACAATTACAGACATCAGAGAGTTCACTCGATGGTCTGAGGCTTCCCAAATGCACTGCAAAAGATGCAGGCAACATGGGCCGCAGTTTGCCGGGTCTAGCAGATGGACCAGAACGTCATCAGCATAGAGTGCTAAGGGGTCGACGTGGCTACTACTTCATCACCATCCCTTAAGTAGGGGATCCATCCTAACCAAGTATGTCAATGGTTCCATCACCAGGGTAAAGAAGAGTGGGGAGAGAGGTTAGCCCTAGTGTGTGTCTCAACGCATGGGAAAGGCTTGGGAGAGGGCCCCATTGATCTGCATTCGTGCCTCAGGGCTAACATACAACGCTTGCACCAGCGAACGAAAACACAGACCCAATCCAACTTGTTTCAATACCAACCGCAGGTAGCCCCAGTCCACTGAGTCAAATGCCTTCTAAAAATCCACGAGAAACAAGGCAAGAGTCTTAGACAGCTGTTGGCGGTGAGCCAGAGCGATCTGGAGCCAGCGGATACAGTGATGTGTGCTCCGATTTGCCATAAACCCATACTGATCGGGCAAAACACGTTTGAGATGGGCAGCCAGAATGGTGGCAAAGATTTTAACATCACTATTTATTTTGGAGATGGGATGATAGTCCACACATACACGGGGTGGGGGTTGGGTCTTAGGAATCACTAATATGGTGGCCATGTCCATCCCTGGGGGAAAGGTACCCATGTCATCCACCTCTGCATAGAGGGCCAAAAGTCTGGGAGTCAGCTGTTCCTGGAATTTAACATAGTATTCGACTGGAAGGCCGTCAGGTCCTGGTGTCTTCCCAAGGGCCAGAGACATGATAGCCTTCCGGATTTCTGCATCCGAGATGGGTTCATCCAGCATATCTGCTTCAGCCTGAGGTATCCTGTGGAGGGTAATGTCGTTAAGTAACTGGGTCGTGTATTCGGTGTCCACTGTGGGAGAGGTCGCGTAGAGGGATCAATAATATTTGGAAAACACCTCTGAGATCTCGGGGACTGTATGTACCATATGGCCCCACAAGTCCTCAACTTCAGGAATGATCCTAGATGGTTGGTGATGGTAAACCAGCCAGTACTGCAATTTCCAGTTTTTGTGCCCCATCCATAGACTCTGGAAGTAGATGCTTAGGTGCTTAGCCACCTCAATGGACTGATTACGTATTTCATCCCGGATTAGAGCCAGGCGACGGGAGTCCACTTCATTGGGTTGCCCTGTCAGCTCCACCTCGAGCTGAAGGGCCTGAACCTCTAATTGCATAATGTGGGACATAGGATATCCCTCATGCAAGCTGATAAACCCTTTAGCAAAAGCTCTTATCGCTGCTTTACTGCCCACCCAGAAAGTCCCAGGTGACGAGACGGAACCGTCGTTTATGTCAAAATATGTTTGCAGTTAAGTTTGTAGGTAATGAATACAGTACCTGCCCTGAAGGTGCCAAGCGTTAATGCCCCCATGCCAGCAGACCCCACGCGTGCCAGGAGAGGAGTGTGGTCGGAGATTCCCCATGGGAGAATTTGGATGTCATCAATCCCACTACTTTCTCCAGTTGGAGCAAAAATAAGATCTATTCTAGATTGTATGTGGTGGGCTGCTGATGTGTGAGTAAACTGCCGGACCTGCGGGTGCCACCCCCTCCACACATCACTCAGTCCCAGGGGCACAAGTCAGTCCGACAGATGCCTTGCCGCTGCTCGCTGTGAGGCAGATGGCAGACCCAATGTTTCCCTCTCAGAATCCACAACTGCGTTGAATTCACCTTCTATCAATGTCTGTCCGCAACAAAGCTTGAGCAATACCTTCGACAAATCTCCCAAGCAGTTTTGTGCAATCCCAGGAGGAGCATTAATACTCACTAAGTGTATTGTGCGGTTCTCAATCCTCCCCAACCAAAGGAAGCTCGCTAACAGGGCCAAGATTGTGTCTGGTGCTAGGTCCGTAGGGCCCTCGCTAAACACATGCTGGCACGTGATTCTATCTGTTTGCGGTAGGTGCAAGTGTGCTGTTACATGCTTGCCAGAACAAGTGTGCTGAACATATATATAATTAGAAAGTTGGGAAAAGACTGAGCTCTCATTCAGGTAATTTTCAGTCTTTGTAAATTTTGAGATCAATTAATTGATAATTTTGTAACAAAAGTCTTGTGTTGATGGTGTTTCTGTGTTTAGGCACTCTGGACTGTAGAATTCTGTTAGACGTTTACGGACTTCTTTGGGCAGCAGTCTGTTTCAGTTATGCATGTGGAGTAGTGGAGCCTTTTTGTGGTTCATATAGCTCTTTTGTAGGCTCTGCTATAGTGCCGTAGCACTCTTTTGTCTATTTCATCTGCTGATATTCTTCATTTGCATTGTAGTATGTGGAGTTGTTTTTTTTTCATTCTTTTGATGTTATTAACCCATGTTGTGTTCTGTTTGTGGTCAACTCTGGATGTAGCTTTTGTTGGGAGCTGTTTGTCCTGCGCAATGAACATCCAGTTGAGGAAGGTGTGTATGTCCTTGGGCTGCTTGTTTTTTTTTTCAGGGTGGGTGTTGAGTTGCTTGAATTCTAGGTTTTCTGTACGAGCAATTGTTGTTCGTGGCTTTTGTTGTCTTTGTAGGATTGCTATTGATAGATGTTTGGATTTTGAAGGTGATGGTCTCAGGAGAGCTGTCTGCAATTGTGGCATGTTCTAGTGGTGTAAATATGGCACCTAGAGTGTACCCTGCATAGTGAATTGGGCCAGGATTTATTTGTTGTAGATTCAAGGCTTCAAGGTGGGTTGTGATAGATGTGGTTGTTGTTAGATTCTTCTTGTCAAAACTATGTTGAGGTTTGGTAGTCCTGCAACTCTACATCTAGTATAAAACTGCAATGCATGGGCATTTGAGGATATATTTAGAGTATTATTCTTTTACAATGTGTACAGTGGTGTACATACAATTTCCTGGCTCTACCTGGGAATATATAGGTATACCTGAGCATATGAAGCAATACCCAGCCACATGAACCTCCTCCTGAACACATTTCAGGCTGTAGCTGGGCACTCAGATTATACCTGACATTTAATGGAGTATCTATGGATATGACGCTGAAACTAGAGTATCTTGTTTTGTTCTTAACATGTTAAGGTCTTTGAGGCATCTGACTGCTCTACCTGGGTTATTAGATGCATCTGGCTGCTTGAGTCTACACCTGTGCATACAGGGTTGTCAACCGATATATAGTTCTGCATCTGTCATTAAAAATACTTGTATCTGGGAAATGATAGCAAGTGCCTGGGCATATAAAATACTATCTAGGCAGGTAGGCATGTGCCTGAATATGTGAGATTGTTTCTGGGTAGGCAGGGTAATAGTAAAAGGTTGCAGATGAAGGTAAGATTGATGCACAAGACAGATTCTGGCAGCACCAGCACACATGATGGTGCAATTACAAGGGTTTGATTGATCAAATACAACTTCTTAGTTCTGTAAGGTATCCTCTGAATTGGGGGTACAGCTTTTGTCTGCATTTCCACATGAATTGATATCACCTGCTTAAAGACAAAGGCCCTCATTATGACCTAGGTGGTAAATGCCACCTACCGCCACGGCAACGGCCTCCAAAAGACCGTCGCCGTGGCTACCTACCGTCTGCCATATTATGACTGTAGCTGGAATTCCGCCAGAAGGCTGGCAGGATTCAGGCTACGGTCATGGCGGCGGACGGTGGTAAGGTGGCGCTGCTGCCAGCAGCAGCGCCAGGCCAGTAGAACGCCACCGACCGTATCATGACACGATACGGCCTGGCGTTGTTCCGCTGGTGGACGCTGCTGCTGGCAGCAGTGCTGTGTCCTGACTCATGCCGGAGGACCCCCTGCAAGCAGGTAAGTCGCTGCTCCGACGGGGGGAAGGTGTGATGTGTTGGTGTGGGGGAATGTGTGACTGTTTTGTGTGCGTGCATGCGGGTGTGAGATGTGTGGAATGCGTGTGTGCATGATGGAGTGTGAGTGTGCGTGTATGTTGTGTTGTGCGAATGCGTGTGTGCTAGGATGTTGTCAGTGTGTGTTGATGTGTGTGTGTATGAATGTATGCATGTGTGGGTGAATGTGGGTATGCGTGTGTATGTATGTGTGTGTAGTTGGTAGGTGTGTGTATGTCGGGGGGTCGGGATGGGGAGGGGGCATGGAGGAGGACTCTGTGGTGGGGGAGGGGACAGGGGAGACCCCTATCAGTGTCAGTGAAGGAATTCCTGGCACTGATAGTGCCTACAGCCATGGTTTTCGTGGCAGTAAGATTGCCACAAAAACCATAGCAGTAGGCGGGGTCATAATCCATAGGGTGGGACTGTGACGGTGGCCTGGCTGGAGACCGAAGTCTCCAGCCTGGCGGCTGTTACCGCCCTGGCGGACGGAGTGGTACATTGGCGGTTTGGCTCGAGCCAAACCGCCAATGTCATATTTTGGGGAAAGGTACCACCAGCCTGTTGGCTGTACCTTTCTCCGAAGTAACGCCGTCCGCCAAGGTCATTATGAGGGCCAAAATATGCCTAGTTATTACATTGTGTTAACATGGTGGAAACCATTTCTCATTTCCTATTTTTATTTCTATATCTACATGTGAATTTAAAGCAAAAATGAGTGAAGGCTAGGACACTTAAGTATTAGATGGTACTGCATGAATGGTTAAGAAATGTGTGAATTTAGAATGGCCAATGCAGGAAGTGTTGTGCGTTTGTGCATTTGTGGGAGAGACTGCTCAGACTACGTCGCTATAACAGTGAAGCTGTGCCTATGAATGGATATTGGAGAACTTGAGAGAGGAGGTCTGATCATGCAAGTGACTGTAATATTTGGTTTCTGCTGTTGACCATGGTATGCCATTGACCATGGCACCTTGAGAGTTACAGTTTCAATCACATGTACTACACGGAATGGCATACACCCAGGGACAGGGTTGACTAATTCACAGGAATATGCTTTATGGAACAACCTATGGTATATGCTCTAAGATTTCATCCAGGGTAGAAAGGAGGAAGGATCTTATAAATTCTTCTATCTTGTACGCTCTGAAGGTTCATCGCTGAGAGAACAGGGGTGCTATGTTTATGGCCCGCTTATGTCTTTATGAATCAATCCATACGCATAGTAATGAGGATTGTATAACAACATCTAATATGTGTTATTACTGTTCTCCATAAGTGAAAGTTGAGTCCTCTAAAGGGCATGTTCACACAAGGGTGCTAATCATCACTCTGTAGTAATGCAGAGTATATAATCAGTCATGGTATGTGTTATGAATGTTAGTCCAGGAGTACTCCAAAGGATGATTGGGAGTGAGTGATGCAGTCAACGAAGGCAGGATGTGCAGGAAGCCTTGAGGACCTCTGAATTCCAGTTTTACAGCAAATTACGTTTCATTCGAGTGGTTTTGTTGATGTACAATATAGGTTATTTAAGAATGGTTTACAACTTGGACAGGCTTTAACGTCATTGAATAGTGTAATAGAACGGAATGTATCGAAAAGGGAACCTGTTACCTATCCCTTTTTCATCAAACTCTTCTCAAGTCGTTTTTGACTTTTTATAAATGAGTAAGTAGAAAGATTGTCTTCTAAGCGTGGAAAGGAACAGACTCATTGGTTATAGCTCTGGGATTTATACGTCCTCAGGGCCTCTTTAGAATATTGCCTGCAGTGACAATTGTATTGGAGTAGTATTTTTTTTTTAACTTTCTCTAAGTGATTGCGCTTTCTCACATATGGCTTGTAAAAATTCTCATCATGTAGCTAACTGTTTTTATGTCAGATTTTTTCCAAGCTACATTTCTAGGCTCTATAAGTTCAGAAATCCTTTACATTTTAAAACTTTGGCCCGCATTACGACCTCAGCGGTCTTTTTCAAAGACCGATGAAGAACCGCCGTGCTGAAGACAGCCGGTGCAGGTGGTTTTCTGTGCTGCGTATTATGACTGCTGGCAGCCCTCTGTCCTTTTTCGGACTGAGAGCTGCCAGCAGCCATACTGCTGTCCCATGATTCGGTGTGGCGGTGTTCTGGAGACGGGAAGTTGGCGGCGGAGCAGCCCCCATGGATCCCGTCCCCTCCCGGAGAATCAGTGGACAAGGTAAGTTGATCGTCTGTTATGGGAGGGGGGTGGAGGGGTGTTGTGTGTTGTGTGCGTGCATGGGGTTGTGCGTGTGAGCATGTAGAGGGGGTGTGTGAGTGCGTGTATGCATGCGGGGGTTGTGTTATGTGTATGGGAAATGTGTGCAGGTCGGTCTGTGTGCATGTCTGTATGTGTGCGGGTATGTGTTGTTGCAGTGTATGTGTGCGTGTAGGGGTGTGTATCTGTGCATGTTGGGGGTAGGGTTGGGGAGGGGGTGTGTGTCTGTGCATGTTGGGGGTAGGGGTGGGGAGGGGTTGTGTGTCTGTGCATGTTGGGGGTAGGGGTGGGGAGGGGGGTCCTGCCACCTTTGGGGGGTGGCAGGGGGGTGGAGGGGAGGACTCGGGGTGGGGGCGGGGCATGGGGGAGACCCCTATCACTAATAGTGCCTACCGCCATGGATTTGATGGTGGTTCCAAACCACCCGAAATCCATGCGGTATGCAGGGTCGTGATACCGCCGGCGGTCTGGTGACGACCACCGGGCTGGAGACTGAAGTCTCCAGCCCAGCGGTTGTCACCGCCCTGGCGGTCGGAGTGGAGAAGTGACAGATGACCATAATTCCATTTTTTTTCCCGCCGGCCTGTTGGCGGTAATTCCGCCACATCTCCCCCGTCCGCCAGGGTTGTAATGAGGGCCCTTATGTCCAAAAAAATTCATTGGAAAGAGCCAATTTCATTTATTACATTATTAAGTTGCACATATTAACTTTGTTCTCTAAACCTACTTCGGTTCGTGTATTCCCTGTTAAATCTGTAGCTTTAGTAAGTGTTTGCTAATATCAATCATTTTGTTTTACCTGAAGTCATATCTAAACTAGAGTTCCAGTTAATCTCACTTAAATTTGAAAAAGGTATTAATAGTTTGATGAGGAGGTCTCTAATGGTGTTTGAACTACTACCTCATTTGGGGTACTAAAAATTCCTGAATGAGAGCATCACGTTCTCAACCAATGTCTGTGGTTGATGATTATTCTTTGGTTCTGGTCATACATGGAAATCATACATGGAAATTAACTAGTACAAGGGGTTCTCAACTCATTTATGTGCCAAAAACTAAGAAGGCTTAGAAGTAGGCTAAAGGTCCGCTGGCCATTCCCCTCAAGTGATACCATCGATTGGCCCCTTTGATCAGCAGAGTTTACCGATTTAGTTCCTTTAGTTTAAACATTTAGATAGAGGAGTGCTATGATGTAACCTGAAGCCCTGCATTAAATGCCTGCATCACACATGAGCAGGAATTTTTGATGAAATATAGTACCAGTTGGTGTGGCGGCGGATTTCTATTCCTGGCTATGACTAGGGGCCAGATGTAGAAATGGTTTCGCGCGTCGCAAACAGCGAAAAGTGGTTACTCAGAAGCGAAGACACAGCTGCAATAAAGCTAGCCAAAAATTTAAGAGACTGGTGTAATGTAGAAGAGATGCTGTTGTAACTAAAGGAATATGCAGCATTGTTATTTAACAGACTATTTTTTTAGGAAAGTATGGGAGATCATCCAGAAGCAAAATATATACATCTCCAGGAACATTCATCTTCCACAAAACCACAAAGAGTTTTAAGGGACAATGGCACTACCTAAAAGTGATGTATGTTCTACTCTGGAATACAAAACTTCCAAAATCCACCAGGATAGTTGAGATTATGGGATACCCTAGAACTCGTGTGGATGCAATTACAGGAAGGAGCAGCTCCCAAAAAGGACCAGGAGAGTAAAATATCTGTGAAGTCACAGAGAAAGGACAAATGACCAAGCCCAGGAAGAAGTATCATCCACAAAAACACAACAAAAGTGTTTAAAGTGGGGAGGAGAGGTCAAGGTAGGCTCCACTCCACAGAGTAGTCCACTTATAAATTGAAGAGCCCTTCACAATAGCAAATACATTTGAGAGAAGCAAGAAAGAAAAAGGAGAATGTGAACGGGAAACAAACTACATCACAAATACAGTCTCTTTTAAATAGGCATTTACCACTGCATACATTCTGTCATTTGCTAAGTACAAAGCAATATTTGTCTCCAAATAAGGGTCTTTCTGGGATTTTGAACACTCAGAAAGCAAGTGTCTCGCCCATACATCATCTGAATTTCTCCTCTTAGCACATGTAGCACCTATTAGGTCTACAATCAGGATTTGTGTATTTGAATACTGCCTGTGCTTAAGCCCCAGCTAGCCCATGGCTTGCTTTACATTATGCCTTGTAGTTTTCAGACCAGATTACTGTTTATTGTGGTGTATTATATTTTGACTGGGACTGTGTTGCGTTAAGGCTATGGATGCTTTCATCAGGCAACATTCTATGGTCAGGTAGTGGAGAACAGTGATGGCATCAGTGAGTTGAACTGTTCTGACTGAAATCAGAATGTGTTACACCATTGTTCAGAGGTAGGGAGCTGTTACCTTTAGTGACAAGCATCCGAAAGTCCCAGGCGTATTAATTTCAAACCTGATTCAGTAGAGCTGTTGAGGGGAGAAGTGGATCTTGTAATCACGGAACTAAGGCTACAACATTAGAATCTTGCTCCAGTTGTATCAGTAGACGGTTTCACCCACAGGTGCTCATAAAGGCTGCCATCAGATAGGGCTGTATGAATGAGAGAATGGCAACAGTGACTTAGGCTTGGCTAAGGAAATCATTTACTACAGAGTAGAGTCAGGAGGAGTTTAGATAGTCTTAGCTAATGCCTGCACTGGGAAAGATTACCTGTTGCAATGCAGGGGTTTAGTTAGCAGTATTTTCCATCCAGTACAAAGAATGCCATTATTTCTCAGTGGCACTGTAAAGTGACTGTTCTAGTCTAAGTTACAACATTTGATGAAACTGTAAAGATCCTATGCCCAATACAAAACAGTGATTCTTCTAAAGGGAAGATGTTTAATAAAGGATGGGCATGACTTAAGTGGAACAGGGCACTTTACATAGGAGAATGTTTGCACATATCACATAGAAGTAAAATATTTTTTATAGGGAGTCCCACATAAAATAATGTTACAAGAAACTGCAAATAATAAGCCATATATGCAAAATGTTAGCAGAAAAAGAATAATAAGCAAACAGAGAACATCCTATGGTACAGTTACACAGAATGATCATTAGGTAAAGCAGAGATGAACTGAGAAAGTCCACTTCTACACACAGTCACTATAAAAAAGGAGAATGAGAAGAATAAGAGCTCACTCCATTTCCCATCTATATCAACCAAACAATAAGAGAGAAAGAGCTACCTTTAACCCCATAAATCCCTTGACCGATTGAACAGGTCCTAATTAGTTTTTAGCAGAACCCTTCCCCACTAACTTCGGTTAGTGACATGCTTCATCATAGGGTTCCCACCCGAGACACATACTGCATCTGTGTGTACTACAATGCCTGCTTTACAGCAGAGCTGGCTGTTCTTATCAGGGATCAAGATTATTAAAATGACCTCAATGTATCCCTACCAAGAAGAGAAATATATACTAATGGGAACCTTGGGTAAGGTTAAAAGATAATGATAGATGTGACATAAGACTCTTATGATCACTCACATCTAGTTATGCTTGTTACAGCCATGATATTAGATGTCACTGATGTCAAATGGCTTTCTTCAGGACCAAAAGATCCCTTTTATCGTGTGCTTATCGTACATTAATGTACACATGCATACCACTGATTGTTCTTTCATGACATTATGTTGTAACTTACGATCTCTGTTACACTCAACACAGGATTGTGTCCTGTGAGTTCATCTGTAATGATCAAGGTAAGAGGACATTGTTATACAGGTAATATTAAGAGTATTCAATCATAGCTCTATTGATGAGGTGTATAGTTTAATTGATTGGTAACAACTGCACTTCAAAGTGCATCAAGGGGGAAATTGCAGCTCCCATGTCAAACTGATACTAATCATTAGCGGTGTACTATATGCAATATGTGCAGCAAAGCTTAACAATAGGGCCAAGTGACCTACATCAATTGGTATTGTCCAACACCTCATAGAGACTTAGAGGCAGACGGACCCTGTAGTCACACACCGGAGTCGAGGTATGTTAATTAAAATGTCTTTAAGGCTGCATGTGTCTCTCACTGAGACATTAGTCTATCTGCAAGTGCCCCCATCCCTCAGAAGCTTACTTCTTCAAGGCGTCACACCCACTACAGACCTGGTGGTGCCTGGTTGGTGTCCTCTAAGCTCTGCATGTGCACTTAATTAGAGGCATCATAAGTGTCTTCGGGGTCAGATGCGCAGCGTTGGTATGTGACCGACAGTGCATCACTGCGTCACAATGCTCTGGGTGTGACGTCTGAAACCCAATGCTAGAACTGGGATGGCAGATCAAGAGGGTATCATGCATTCGAAGATGCTGTATGATATCAGGCAAAGGATTGAGAACACAGTGCTGTCTTTTTTAAAATATACACCTGTGTCCCCACAGTGTGGTCAGTGTTTGGCATGTGAAACAGAAACTAACAAAGCAGATAGAAAAGGACGATAAGATTACCTTATTCATAAGAAAGACGTTTTCTTATATTAAAAGGAAGTGGTGGTACTGGACAAAAGATAGGGAACACAACCCTGTTTTAAAATCCTAAATCATACAGAAATGGTACAAATTAAGTATTTTATTTGTGGTACCTATACACCGGCATGCCATGTCCTGCATGGGACGCGAAGAGCATTATGTGAGGCACAGCAGGAGAGGGACTGGTGTTGCTGGGGTGGCGGGACAAAGGGTGCCATTGGGGCATTGCCCGTCACCACCAGGAACTATCACAGGCTAACACCGGCATTGTCTGTTCTCTTGTGATGCGGCCCAGTGCGGGCAAGGGGCTGATTCCTCCGCCACCCCATTTTTAAGGGGTGGAAGAATAATGAGCATCCTTTTTAACCTGTACCGCTCCTCACCCTGCATCACGCCGCTAAAGAGAGGACGTTGAGGGACTTTGTCTGTTACTTTGATTTTTGCTGTTTTTGCACATGCTCCTGCCCTTTGTTGGTGGAAGTCGCACAGCCACTTAGTTATCCTCCCAGCAGAGGCAGGAACTTCATGCCAATGGGCCTCACCGAGACTTCATCTACTCCCTTCCCACGTCCTCATCTGCTGCTGGTGCATTGGGCTTTGCTGCATCAGGCCCTGTTCTGCCCCAGCTCAAGTTCTTGTAACTGCTCCTGTCGCATGGGCTCTCATTATTCTAATGAGACTACTGTATTTCAAGTTGCAGAATCGCCTGCGTTGTGGAAGACTGAGTCTATCCCACTACAGGTAACACCTGTCACTCCAATCCGGGTTCTGCTCCGGCTAACTAGTAGTGCCTCATCTCTACCCAAGGGCAGGGATGATTGGGCAGCCGAGTGCATGACATAACTCGTTTCACAGGGAAGCCGTGGTCACTCAGATCTCATCCGATTCTCTCAGTTACATTAGGCTCACACACACAATGACAAACAGAGGCAGTGTATATTTCAATAATGCTTTAATAAAGCGGCTGCATCTTAGATTGCAAAGCATGGACTGCAATAACCAGGATGATACAGCATGACAAGATTACAATTGTGACAAGGAGAGTAAAACATAAAAATAATGCCACCATATTGTCACTAGAGTCAACAGTCTAATTCCTACCTAGGCTATGATAGAGCACAGCGTGTTAAGCTCTAATTCTGCCCTTCAGGTTCCCCTGGGAAGACATCATCCCCCATACCTGAGAAAAGGCCTGAAGTCCGTAAAGACAGCTGTAGCGAAGCATTCGGCAATTAGCATACAGTTGTGGTTCTCTGGATGGAATCTCCCTCTAACGTGTAAGGGACAGGGAAGTGTTGTTATAATAAAACAGCTGGTGTTCTAAGAAAATGTCCCTATATAAGGATATGTATTTTCTATGAATGTCAGAGACTAAACTTATACCATGTTCACCGACAACCTATCTTACTGCAGCCTTGGAAAAAAGAATGTCTTGTTTGAGAACAGAGTGCTGGCCTAGGCAAAAACAGTGAGATTGAGAGAGAATAAAACAAGACCGTAAAAGTGTCTACTGTAAAAATAATAATAAAGCAAAGCTGAATTAAATATATCTAGGTTAAAGTGCACAGCAGCAGACCTAGTATGTTAAAATAACGTGCATGAAGCTATAACTAAAATGGCTACACAACACTCCTTTGGTTTGGGCTTGGTGGGCTGTATGCAGCAGTCAAAACCAAATGAGCCTTGGTTTTGTCAGTCCCCACGCTCCTGCCCTTTGTTCTTGAGTGTGCCCCCACCAGGCGGGAATTGCTCTGCAGTTGCTGGTCATAGTTTTTGGCGATATAGTGGCTTGCCTCTTGGCTACTCCACCCCTTGGGGCAAAGGTTTTTTTATCTTCATCTAGGAAGTGGAGAGAAAACTTGGCTCATCTTACCGGGTTGCTACTTGTTGCTTGGTAGCACACGTTCCCTGTCTGTCTCAAAATCAATACGGGAATCACGCTCCTGCATTCTGACCCCATGTTTTGCCTGCTCATTTCAATACTCTGTGCCTCCTCTTGCCCAGGCACACTTGGGTGCTTTGGCAGGTGCTGTGTGAGTACCCCACTTGTCCAATGTTAGTTGCCCAGTTCCCCTCAATCTGGCCCCCACCTCTCACTGCTACTCACTCCGGATGTCGGGACAAGGAGGTAAGGAGTGTCTTGAGGGGGTTTGTTTCTTATAGCAAATTCCTTGTGGGGTGATTTAATTTGGTTCCTTGTTTGCTGTATTCTTTTTAGCTAGTTTGTGCAGGGTCCAACATGCCTCACAAAATGGTTAAACAGGCATCAGTTGGAAGGGATAGGGATATGGCGTGATAATGCACAGGTTAGATGCCATGGATGAGATGCGATGCTGTGCCCTCTGGTGCTGTGTAGAGATTGGTGGTGGGTCGGCAGCGTTACTCCCTGCGGAACACGCTGAGAGGCCCAGGAGAACAGGGGTTCCCCCTTGCACAGCCTTACTTCCAGCACCTAAAAGTGTGAAGACCGCACAGGCAGGACAGATGCCCAGGGTGCCCACAATTACGACAGGTGTGCAGGGGTAGAGGTGATTTCAGCGCAGGTGTTGGCGAGTGGACTGACAGGTGGCACCAGCATCGTATGGAAGGGAGATAATTGTGTGGCGGTGGGAGGTGCCATTAGTATTCCCAGTCCTGCAGTGGTTAGCGGCCAGGCCTACATTGCTGTGGGGTGAGGGGTCTCCTGGCTTAGTCTGGTTAACCTATGGCCCTGGCTCTCAAAAATAGGGGAGCCTTACAGTGTAGTGCTGAATGGGAGTGCAGAGGGGCTCATGGGGAGACAACTTAGAGCAGGCCCAGAGGCTTGTTTGCACAGTTTCAGGCTGGAGAACAGGGACAGGCTCAGGTGCCAACCCTGTTAGTGAATCCTCCCTACACCTTCCGCAGGTAATGTTGCCCCTCCTGCTGTCATGCCTGCTTTGCCTAGTATAGGACTGGGTGAATTGAGATCAAAACAGGATCAGCTAGGGGGTCACCTTTCAGAAGAGGTAAAAGAAAAGATCTGGAGTGGAACATTTGCTGAGATTTTCAATTTGATTATTGAGACCCTGGCTAAAAGGGTACGCTGGTCTTTTAACAGAAAGGCATACACGTGGCTGCTGGGGACTAATAGCTTCAAGCACAATTGCTGTGGGATGCCATCACACCCAGAGTTAAAATTCTTCAAGAAGGAGACCCTTTGGGTCTCCAAGTGAGGAATGAACCAGCATTTTTTGTAGATTAGCCTAAGTTTAAAGAACGTTTTAGTTTTGTGGCAAATAATTGTTCCAGACACTGGATGGTATTGGGAGTAGCAACAGCATTGGAGGAAGTACAGAAGCTGAGAAAGGAGAATGCGGACCTTAAAAAGGCGTTAGTGAATGCCAAAGAGGCTCTTGAATGCTTAGAGAGAAATATAAGGGATTTTGACAGAAGTACACAAACTTACAAATTGGATAAACTGGCAAAAGACATTGGATTCTACGATAAAAAATTAGCCTATTCTTATTTAGCGGAAGAGTATTACAAACAAGACTGACAAGAAAGATATTCCAGTAGAGGTCGGGGTGGGTGCAGACATTATACAACTTTCTCTGAATGGTCTGGCATTACTAGTGGAGGAGAGAGTGATAGTGAACAACCAGGTATGAGTAGTGATTACTATGATCAGGATTCTAATCATCAGGAATTGACTTTGGTTCCTTTTTTAGGACCCAGCCCATGGACTCCACACAGAGGGCAAGGGCAACCTCGGAACAGGGGGCACCCCAGAGAACAGGAATGGGGCAGAGGCGGATTCAGAGGTAGGAAACAGGTACGATTTTAACAAGAGAGAACACATGGCAGTCAAATCTTATTGTGAATTTGTCTAACTATAAGTTGACAGTAGCAGAAGAAAATGTACTTGCTAAGGGTTTATCATTTGTACCGACTTCACTACCGGATTCTTTCAATCTTAAAATGGAGTTACATCAGTTTTTCCGTAAGGTACTATTGAGGTATTACTTCAATAAGATCACCTCTCTCCCTGTGTCCTCAGTTACTGGTTTTAGAACACCCTCCACCTTTACACAGCCTGCACATTTAAGGCCTCATAAGATTTAGGCTTTTGAACAAGTGGTTATGAGGGACACTATGAATCTCATCTCTAAAGGTAAATATGCAAAATATAACATTGCAACTCTGGAACGAGAAGCGTTAAAAACTTTGAAACTGAATAATGAGATAGTCATCAAACCAGCTGATAAGGGAGTGCAATAGTGGTCCAGAATACAGTGGATTATAAGACTGAGATTTTATCTCAGCTGCTGGATGTAGGGAGCTCTACTAAACTCAGTTCTGACCCCACAAGTGAAGTGATGGGGTTAATGAAGAGGATCACTGATGAGGGACTGGACAAGGGATACCTTTTGATTTGGAATATGATTTTTTGAATAAAAAGCTCCCCCGTATCCCCACAATTTATACACTACCCAAGATACACAAAGATTTAAATAAACCACCAGGTTGCCCCATAGTATCGGTGTGGTTCGGTATTGGAACCCTTATGTAAATAATTAGATTCATTTCTTAAACCCGAGGTTGAATCAACCAGGGCTTATCTGACAGACACTATGGAGACTATTAAGTTGATTGATGATCTAGCTTTCAATCCTGAGGAACAAATTCTTATCACAATGGGCATTGCGTCCCTATATACGAATATTCCTCAGAGATTGGCGTTAGAGGTGATTAGAGAGGTAGTGGACAAGAGATTGCAGCCTATGCAGGTACCTACTACTTTTTAGATCGATCTCTTAGAGATCACCATGGCAAAAAATAAAACATTTCCAGGGAGGTTATCATTTACAGACGAAGGGAGTTGCTATGGGAGCTACCTTCACACCGGATTTAGCAATCCTGTATCTGAATGAGTATGAAAGGCAATACATATATGAAACATCTACACATTACTATGCCCATATCACGCTATGGAAAAGTTACATAGATGATGGATTGATGATATGGACAGGTACAGAAGAGAAACTTATTGAGTTCCATTAATGGTTAAACGGTAGATCCTTGGACATACAGTTTACCATACATTACAGTTCATTGATAACTGATTTTTTGGGCATTACTATTAAGGTAGAAGAAAACCACCTTTATACCACTCTATTTAGCAAGAGCAGTGAGAGGAATTCATTATTGCAATATAATTGTCATCACCCTAGAAACATTAGAGATAATCTACCCTACTGCCAGTTCCTTCATTTCAGAAGGAACTGTACACATAAGCCTGTTTACTTTGCAGAATCGGATGATTTAATGAGACAGTTGATTGAAAGGGGATACCCAAGGAGTTTTTCTTAAAAAAAGCTAGAAAGGGGGCATGGTTCTGCCCAAGGGAAACCCTACTTCAATCCAAGAAACCAACAGAGGTGGGGAATAACAGAATGACATGTGTGACAACATTTTGTACCCGTAGTATGGAAATTAAGAAGATCATTACCGTTATTGGACATTGATTTCTTATGAAACAGACTTACAGGATCTTCCTATGTATGCATTCAAGAGATGAAAGAATATTAAGGATTTTGTGGTGAGGTCACTTTTGAATGAACCACAAAAACCTTCTTTATTGTCTTTATAGAACTTACCACAGGTTGTTGGTCACTACAAATGTCGAAATTGTAAGGAATGCACTTTGAGGTCAGAGATGAAAACTTTCCAATATAAAGACCGTACTTTTGCATTACATGAGCATACTTATTGCAATAGTATGAATGTCATTTATGTCATTCAATGTCCTTGTGGGTTATTATATGTGGGCCAAACAAGACAGAAGGTAAAGGTGTGGATTCTTTAACATTGCAGTCGCATTAGATGCAAACTACAGGGAGCACCGTTGGTTGATCATTTTACAACTCATAATCATTGGGTTGAGAATGTTAGATGGATGGTGATTGGAAAGGTGACCATGAATCCACACGGAGATGTTATATAGTGAATATTCTCAATCTATGGAAATGTAAATGGATCCCTTGTGTCAATACAGTGGCTCAAGGTCTGAACGAGTACGAAGAAATAGCTAAATAGGCTGCTTGTTTGAATTGTGGATAATAGGCATTTCCTCTCTGAAGTTGATTTAGATAACGTCTAGTGCTTTCCTGAAATGTTCAGAATCTGGGGTTTTATAGTAACAACTTTGTTGGTGTTGGGAGAGGTTGAATTATTTGTGTATGATTTGTCATTTCATGTATTGTATTATTTTTGTAAGATTGTGAAGTTGTCCTTGGATGGAAAAGAGAGGGTTAATTATCCCGTAATGCATTGTGTCCATGTTTTCCTTCTTGTCTACTCGTATATATACATTGAATGTAATTATGCAGGTAGGGTTTTTTGTCCTTGTGGCCGAGAAGAAAGGGTTAACCTAATTTGGTTTTCCTTTGGAGATTGATATCATTCACTATCTCTAGAGAGGATTATTCCTCTGCTATAATGCAAAGTGGCAATCTGCCTATTCATCAACATGGTTATTGATGAAAAACTGCCTTTTGAGGGAGAGAGGGTGAACTCTAATCCCTTTTCAAAAATTCAAGTATGTCATTATCTTCCAGGTCAACATTTATGTAACGTGTAGTGAGTATCCTTGGTGCTCGGTGGTTAACTTTTATTGTATTTTTCCCTCTGGAAATGTAGTTACGTCATTCCCCCCTGTTGCAACGTTGTTGTGAACGTAACACGAATCCATGTAGGTGAGAATTTGGCACTCCGCATCGGAAGGCTAGCAAAAGGGAGACACTGCTGTGGCACAGTAAGGTGAGTGAGTTGTCTGGATTTTATGATTGTTTCTTTTCCTTTTTGAAAAAAAGAATGGGGATAATTTCTTTTGGAGTCAATAGTGTGATAATGAGATGGTCTCCTCCTTCTAAAATACAGAGGGTGCGTTTTGACTGTGGATCGCTGAGGTCATGTGAATCCGCACAGACAGGATTTTTTACTCCGTATCGGGAGGGAAATGGAAGGAGTATATATGTATTTTGGAGTTTAAAATGAGTTGTTTGAAATAAGTTTCACGTTTTTTGGAGGGGTGGTATATATATTTTTTTTCTTTGATTGAAATTTCCATTGGTATTTTAGTGGAATTAAGTACCCAGTGACCAGGTGAATTGTCTTGAGGTGTGAAAAATTAAATTGTTGGTGAGGCATCCTTTGGGCTTTACAAGGAAGAAAGTTATATATGCTTCCCCTTCATATTAATTTGGTGAGTGATTGTATAGAATGCTTCCTTTTATATTCCGTTTAGTTTTAAAAATTGTAACTTTATTTAGTATTGATGATGTTTTTTAAAAAATATTTTATGTATAATGACATGGAATTTAAACCTAAGTGATTGATATATCATTTGTTGATGAATGTATTCAGGTATTTATGAAACATTCTAGGTAAGTAGGAATTAATTATTGGTATAATTTACTACTTTTGTGCAACACATGATACTGCAATCAATAGTAGATTAAAGTTTGGGTACCTTTTTTGATAGGTTGCTCTGTATCTGGTTTGTGTCCTGATGAAGACCCGATTTTGAGGTGAAAATCGGCCCTTTTTGGTGTCCTGGGTCAAAACGCTGACGATCTAGATTGAGCTTGGAGTGCTTTTGGGATTACCAGGGGGCAATAGCGATTTGGACACTTTACCCCATCTGAGTGTGACACATATTTTTGTTGTAGAATGGTCAATGCGCAGGCTCCCACGTATATAATTTGTATATAATTGATAGATACATTTTCCTTATTATTTTTTTCAACGTGTTCTTTTCTTTTCACAAGCACTTTTTCTTTACACATTATTTCTTTGGGTGCTTGGGGCAACTCTATATACATTTTTAAAGAAATTCTGTATTCTAAGACAAGCAATAAATTGCATATTTTCATATAAATTGGTGTATTAATATTATTTGAGATAAAAAATAATTGTATGTGCTGCATGTGTATATCATACGTTGGTTAAATTCCTTTTGGACCATTGTAGTTGTGTAACATGATTTACTGAGGTCCTTCGGGTTAGTAATGGGTTACTCTCTGTATACTTAATGGTTTTTCAAAAAGGAGAACGGCAGAGAGCAGCAAAAGCAATTATACCCCCCTTTTTTTTTTTGGAAGGCCCACTCCCCCATTCACATTCAGGTTTTGACTCCATGGCTTAACAAGTATAACAACCCAAGGGGACCCTCACGCTCTGGGAAGGTTTTACTTCCGGCTTCAGGATTCTCTAATGGGGGTGGAGACTGTCCTTGTTTGCAAGAAACTGCAGTCCTTACATACCAATAGGGTGGTAGCCAGCAAGACATTTGCTAACAGTGTACCTTAGGGAGGGTGGTGGGCCATTTTGAGGTCCTCCCCCCTTTCTGGAACTTTGTCTGCTCTCCGTTGGACATTGTCCCCAAGAAAGAGTCCAATCAATTCCATCTGACACATTAGCCCTCTTCCCTGAAGGGTAGTTCAGTGATTGAGGCATTTGATTAAGAACTCTGCTTGGTAAAGTAGGCTTCCTCTGACAAAGCTCTAACAATGCTGCAACAGTTAGATAGGGATGCTCTGATGGTGAAAGCTGACACCAAGTCAGCGTTCCACCTGCTGCCAGTTCACCCAGATAATTTCCATCTTCTGGTGTTGGAAAATGGGTTATTGGTAGGGCAGGTAGGTACCTACACCTAGCAACAAGCCACAAACCTCCACAAAAGTACAGTTAGGTCTCAGTAAATTAATCCCAGCTCTACCCTTGGTAGCTTGGCATCGAGCGTCAAGGCTTAACTTAGGAGACAAAGTGTAAAGCATTCAAATATCACAAAACAGTATTTAAATAAAACACAGGAAACAGTTTAAAAATCCAAAACCAATTTATAAAAATAGCTTATATTTTTATCTTTAAAATGACACAAAAACGATTAAAATCGGTTCAGGGGAACCGGAGATTTGAATTTTTAAAGTATTATTATTTTCTAGCGCATAGAAACAAAAAGCGCCAATCGGGTCATCTGGTTGCACCAGGACCGGGACAAAGTCAAACTTTCAGGCCGACCGCGATGGAGCCCTGCTCGGCTACAGGTCGCGGGAAGCCTCGGTTAAAAAGTTACCTTCTGACTTAGTCTCTTTTTTGATGTTTTTCTTCCCCGGGACGAACCTGCCAGTTGGATCCGACCTCCTGGAGCCCTTGTCCGGATACGCGAAGTCGGTTTCCTCGGTGGTGATTTTTACCTTCGGACTTAGTCGTTTTTTCGAGATGAAAATCCTTCGACCGGGGTAAACCTGGATCTTGATCCGACGTCCGTGGAGCCCTTCTCGGATACAATGGCTGGAAGGTCCCGGTCAACTTTTTACGTTCGGACTTAGTCTTTTTTTCGGATGTTTTTCTTGACCGGGACGAACCACAAAGTCAGGCCGGGTCGCGGTTGAGGCAAGCCGGCTAGAATTTCCGCGTCGAGTCGGTCACTTTATGGAACTTTTTTCTAAAATTTCTCCAATCTTTTCCAAACTTCTGGGGCTTCACCCAGATGTTCTTTTAAGGTTCTTTTGGGGTCCACAGCTCACCCCAAGGGTCCAGAAGTTCTGTGATGGTCCTTGGGAAGTGCGGACTTCAACTCCCAGAGTGCACCTGGCGCAAACTCCTTTTTGGCCACTGGGCAGTGGTCAGCTGGTCACTTTTTCAGGAGTTGGTGCAGCGGGACTCTGGTTAGCAATTTTTCACCTGTAGCAAACAGGGAGTCCCTCCTTGAACCAGTGGAAGCCAGGCAAAGTCCTTCTTGTGGTGAAGCCCAAGTGTGCAGCTGGTGCAGTCTTTCTGAGTGCAGGGTCCAGGTGCAGGCCAGGGGTCCAGCAGGGCAGTCCTTCTTCTCCTTGTAGTTCTTTCTTCTTGAAATTTGGTGGGGATCTGAGGCGTGGGTGCAGGTCTGCCAGTTTTATCCTTGCTCCTGGGTGAAAAGCAGGGGGGCCCTGGTCCTCCAATCAGGGACAGGGTCGTCCCCCTGTGATGACCACTTCCTGGGAAGTGTGGCAAAAATCCATCCCAGAAGGCAACAGTCTCTAAAAATCCAAAATGGATGAATCTGATTTTTAGAGGAGAGATCTGGCTGAGCCCACCCACTGGTGTGGCTAAAAATCATAAACACACCCCTCTCCTGCCCTCTCCTAATCTAATCAAGGGGGCACCTAGCTGTCTGGGGTTGCAGGATGTGGGGGTGTTGCTGGGTGCTCCAGATGTCCTTCTCTGCCTTTGAAGACCAGTTTGGCAGCCCTCCCCCTTCCTGCTTCCCCATCTGCTGAGGGGAGATTCTCTCCCCCAAGCACATTCCTTTGTGTGAAGTCAGGCCACTTCACACCTCATTAAAGTAGCCTGGCAGAAGCTGCTGCAGGCTGGCCAATCAGAGCACAGGAGCAAAAACAATGCAGAGCTGAAATTGGCAACTTTTTAGGTAAAGTCTAAACTTTTTACCTGCACTAGTTATATTAAATCCAACAACTGGAAGTTGTGGGATTTATTATAACAATCAATTTGATACCAAATTCTTGGTATGTAACATTTAAGGAGACTTTAAAATTTAAAATAAAGTCTGCCCATTCTAGCCTATGAAGGCCATTTACTTCAATGAGGGAAAAACGAATTTGGCTGTTTTTACCTCACCAGGGCTTATAAATCTATTTTTATAAAGTCCCTGCTTATAGTTACATGGCACCCAGCCCTAGGGGCACATAGGGCACACCTTAGGGGTGACTTATATGTAAAAATAAGGTAGTTTAAGACTTTGGAAGTACCTTTAATTCCAAAGTCGAATTTGCATATAACTTTAATTTAAAAGCAGCCAGCAAGGCAGGCTTGCTTTTAAAATGACACTGGGCACCTCAGCAATGCACCTAGGTGTGCACCACCTATGCTGTGGTCCCTAAACCTACATGCCCTACCATATACTAGGGACTTATAGGTAGGTTAACTTAGCCAATTATAATTAGCCTAATTTGCATATCCATTTTACACAGAGCACAGGCCCTGGGACTGGTTAGCAGTACCCAGGGCACCATCAGAGTCAGGAAAACACCAGCATAAAGTGGAAAATGGGGGCAAAAAGTTAGGGGGCCTCTGCAATCAGCCCCAGTTTCTCACACAACCCCCCCCCCAGCCCACACGCCCAGGAGACTCAGCCCAACCCTGGGAGAGTCTTCCTGGCTTGTTAGGCGAGGAAGACAGTGAAGAAAACTGGCTGTCTCTTTGCAGGGCCTACTCTGCCTTACATCCTCCTGTCAGGGTCTCTCCCTCTGGGTAGTGAACCCACCCCAACAATGAAAGGACCCATTTCAAACTGAAACTTCCCTCTAGGGGGGTCTTCCTCCTCTCTCTCTGCCAACTTGGGTAGTGAGGTGCCCACCTCCCCTACTCCTAACTTTGCTAGGGCAACACCTAGCTTACCCAAAGAGGTCACCCAACACTTGAGCAACCCCACCATGACCAATAGGGTCAGGGGGCCTACTTTGCTATTGGCCCTGGGGTCTGCCTCCCAGGCCAAGTACAGTGCTGCCAGGAAGGCTAGCACCCAGCAGAGGCTACTGACAGCTGTCAGTACCCAGAACCACACCCTAAGCTCTCCACTGACAGGTGGCTGAGCTGCTTTAGGGGCATCTTTGGGGTCCTGGTACCCCTCTTGCTGTCTAGAGTGGGGGGCTACCACCTCCTGTGGCAGACACCCTCCTTCCACTCTCCCTTCTGTCAGTGCAGGGGCAACACCTTGCATCTGGACAGCTGCCTGACTACTCAGGACTTCCTTGGGGTCAGGTGAGGCCTCACCAGTGCCAACTCTGGGCTCCCCCCCTACTGGGGCAGAAGGCCTTTGGCTCCTTGGAACTCTCTTTAAGAGTGGCCTACCCTTCCTTTTCTTCTTTCCTTTTCTTGGGGACCCCTGTCTCCTAACTGTAGGGACTGACTCCCCAGGACTTTGGGTAGGGGGGGCGCCCTGGGCGACCACCCCATCTGTGACCAGACTCACCTCTGGGAGGTCATTGCCCAGGATACAATCTAGGGGAAGGTCAGCACTGACTACCACCCTAATCCAGTCAAGGATACCCTCCCTCTCTAGGGGCACTATGGCTACAGGTTTGGAGGTGACCTCCCCTGTGGCTATCCTGACTTTCTTTGTCTTTCCTGGGACATACATGTCTGGGGTCACTAACCGGTCACTCACTACAGTGTGACTGGCACAGGTGTCTCTCAGGCCAGTGGTAGGGATCCCATTCACTTGAATGTGGTGGAAGTGCCTACTCCCACCCTCAGGGATCACCAGCTTACCATCTGGTCCTGTCTCCCAGCACAATGCTAGGAGGACTTCATCATCTGAGGAATCCTCCTCTATGGCTACACTGGACAGCCCAGTGCTAACCACCTTCTTTGGACAGGCTGCATCTCCTCTGAAGTGACCTGTCTGCTGACAGTCAAAGCAAGCCCTACTGTCCAAGAGCTTTTTTAACCCTGGGTCTCCCTGTCTCTGCATGTCAGAGTGGGAGTGGGATTTACTCTCCTCCTTCTTAGGGTTCTGGGGTACAGAGGGAGTCTCTGTGGTGGGCTTACCACCTCCCTCCTTAGGTTTTTCGGGGACCTGTCCCCCCCTTCTTGGAGTCTCCCCCCTGGGACTTGACAACCACCCTGGTTCTCAACCACTCATCAGCTGCCTCCCCTAGCTCTCTAGGGTTGGTCAGCTTAGAGTCCACTAGATGCTGGCGTAACCTTTCTTGGATACAATTGGTCAAGATGTGCTCTCTCATGATCAGATTGTATAACCCCTCATAAGTATTTACTTTGTTGCCAATAATCCAGCCCTCTAGTGCCTTTAGTGAGGTGTCCACAAAGTCAACCCAAGACTGGGTACTGACCTTCTGGGTGTCCCTGAACTTCACTCTATATTGCTCTGGGGTCAGACCAAACTTCTTGACTAAGCACCTCTTCATACTAGGGTATGAATCTGCCTCCTCCCCCCTTAAGGTCAGAAGCCTATCCCTCCCTGAGTTGGGGACCAACTCCCACAAAAGGGAACCCCAGTATTGAGGCTTAACCCTTCTCATTTGGAGTGCCCTCTCAAAGGCCCCTAGCCACTTATCTATGTCATCCCCCTCTATATAAGCAGGAACTACCCCCTTGGGTAATCTGGGGCAAACTCCCCCACCCATGGACACCTCAGCTTCTTTATCGCTGCTTCCATCTCTTTTTTCTTTGTATGCCCACTTTTTCTTCTCTAGGGCCAGCTTCTCTGCTTCCAAAGCTATGTAGGCTAGCTGGGCTTCCAGCTCTCTTTCCCTGATGGATGGGTTCTCTCCTCCTGAAAGGACCCTCTTCCTACCACTAGCTTTGGGTCTGCCCCTAGTGACTGTGTCCAGTGAGGACCGTTCCTCTTCTTCCTCACTTGGGGTCTGATGCCTTTCCTCCCCTGAGTGGTTAGAGTTAGCATCATCCTCTTTTGGTTCCTCCTCTGGAGCTTCCTCTGTCTCTACCTCTTGGGCCTCAGCCCATGCTGTCAGGGATTTAATCAGGATTTCCTTCCTGAGATTAGTGGTTGCAGGCAACCCCCTCTCAATACACAACCCCCTAAGCTGGACTACTGTCAGTGTGGGTAGGCTAGCCAGATCAAGCTCCATGGTTCCCTAGTTTTGTGTCAACAAAAACTTTTTGCAAAAATTGGAAACAAGAATTTAGAAAAATTACAAAAATTCAATAATTGAAATTAATCCAAATTAATTTTTTAAAAAAAATTTAAAATTAAAAATTAAAAACAATTTTTGCACTAGGACAATTTAAAGGATTTTTAATTTGTTTTATCTAAAACTGTAACGTGATATTGAACACAAGTACAGGATCCCGTCGCTGCTTCCAATTATGTTGGAAAATGGGTTATTGGTAGGGCAGGTAGGTACCTACACCTAGCAACAAGCCACAAACCTCCACAAAAGTACAGTTAGGTCTCAGTAAATTAATCCCAGCTCTACCCTTGGTAGCTTGGCATCGAGCGTCAAGGCTTAACTTAGGAGACAAAGTGTAAAGCATTCAAATATCACAAAACAGTATTTAAATAAAACACAGGAAACAGTTTAAAAATCCAAAACCAATTTATAAAAATAGCTTATATTTTTATCTTTAAAATGACACAAAAACGATTAAAATCGGTTCAGGGGAACCGGAGATATGAATTTTTAAAGTATTATTATTTTCTAGCGCATAGAAACAAAAAGCGCCAATCGGGTCATCTGGTTGCACCAGGACCGGGACAAAGTCAAACTTTCAGGCCGACCGCGATGGAGCCCTGCTCGGCTACAGGTCGCGGGAAGCCTCGGTTAAAAAGTTACCTTCTGACTTAGTCTCTTTTTTGATGTTTTTCTTCCCCGGGACGAACCTGCCAGTTGGATCCGACCTCCTGGAGCCCTTGTCCGGATACGCGAAGTCGGTTTCCTCGGTGGTGATTTTTACCTTCGGACTTAGTCGTTTTTTCGAGATGAAAATCCTTCGACCGGGGTAAACCTGGATCTTGATCCGACGTCCGTGGAGCCCTTCTCGGATACGATGGCTGGAAGGTCCCGGTCAACTTTTTACGTTCGGACTTAGTCTTTTTTTCGGATGTTTTTCTTGACCGGGACGAACCACGAAGTCAGGCCGGGTCGCGGTTGAGGCAAGCCGGCTAGAATTTCCGCGTCGAGTCGGTCACTTTATGGAGCTTTTTTCTAAAATTTCTCCAATCTTTTCCAAACTTCTGGGGCTTCACCCAGATGTTCTTTTAAGGTTCTTTTGGGGTCCACAGCTCACCCCAAGGGTCCAGAAGTTCTGTGATGGTCCTTGGGAAGTGCGGACTTCAACTCCCAGAGTGCACCTGGCGCAAACTCCTTTTTGGCCACTGGGCAGTGGTCAGCTGGTCACTTTTTCAGGAGTTGGTGCAGGGGACTCTGGTTAGCAATTTTTCACCTGTAGCAAACAGGGAGTCCCTCCTTGAACCAGTGGAAGCCAGGCAAAGTCCTTCTTGTGGTGAAGCCCAAGTGTGCAGCTGGTGCAGTCTTTCTGAGTGCAGGGTCCAGGTGCAGGCCAGGGGTCCAGCAGGGCAGTCCTTCTTCTCCTTGTAGTTCTTTCTTCTTGAAATTTGGTGGGGATCTGAGGCGTGGGTGCAGGTCTGCCAGTTTTATCCTTGCTCCTGGGTGAAAAGCAGGGGGGCCCTGGTCCTCCAATCAGGGACAGGGTCATCCCCCTGTGATGACCACTTCCTGGGAAGTGTGGCAAAAATCCATCCCAGAAGGCAACAGTCTCTAAAAATCCAAAATGGATGAATCTGATTTTTAGAGGAGAGATCTGGCTGAGCCCACCCACTGGTGTGGCTAAAAATCATAAACACACCCCTCTCCTGCCCTCTCCTAATCTAATCAAGGGGGCACCTAGCTGTCTGGGGTTGCAGGATGTGGGGGTGTTGCTGGGTGCTCCAGATGTCCGTCTCTGCCTTTGAAGACCAGTTTGGCAGCCCTCCCCCTTCCTGCTTCCCCATCTGCTGAGGGGAGATTCTCTCCCCCAAGCACATTCCTTTGTGTGAAGTCAGGCCACTTCACACCTCATTAAAGTAGCCTGGCAGAAGCTGCTGCAGGCTGGCCAATCAGAGCACAGGAGCAAAAACAATGCAGAGCTGAAATTGGCAACTTTTTAGGTAAAGTCTAAACTTTTTACCTGCACTAGTTATATTAAATCCAACAACTGGAAGTTGTGGGATTTATTATAACAATCAATTTGATACCAAATTCTTGGTATGTAACATTTAAGGAGACTTTAAAATTTAAAATAAAGTCTGCCCATTCTAGCCTATGAAGGCCATTTACTTCAATGAGGGAAAAACGAATTTGGCTGTTTTTACCTCACCAGGGCTTATAAATCTATTTTTATAAAGTCCCTGCTTATAGTTACATGGCACCCAGCCCTAGGGGCACATAGGGCACACCTTAGGGGTGACTTATATGTAAAAATAAGGTAGTTTAAGACTTTGGAAGTACCTTTAATTCCAAAGTCGAATTTGCATATAACTTTAATTTAAAAGCAGCCAGCAAGGCAGGCTTGCTTTTAAAATGACACTGGGCACCTCAGCAATGCACCTAGGTGTGCACCACCTATGCTGTGGTCCCTAAACCTACATGCCCTACCATATACTAGGGACTTATAGGTAGGTTAACTTAGCCAATTATAATTAGCCTAATTTGCATATCCATTTTACACAGAGCACAGGCCCTGGGACTGGTTAGCAGTACCCAGGGCACCATCAGAGTCAGGAAAACACCAGCATAAAGTGGAAAATGGGGGCAAAAAGTTAGGGGGCCTCTGCAATCAGCCCCAGTTTCTCACACTGGGATTTCAGTTAGAGGACTTCTTCTATTTTGCCAGATGCATGCCTATGGGTTGCTCTGTGTCCTGCTCATATTTTGAGACCTTCAGCACCTTTCTGTAATCATCCTGTAAGATGGTGACCTCAATTTCCTGTTCCTAGGGTCCATGGCATCTTTTCACTGTGGTGAGGTTCTGGAAGGAATTGTGGATTTGTTGGGGTGTTTTAGAGTCCCCCTTGCACAGGGCAAGACTAGCATCCCAACTACAGTGATAACCTGTTGGGGTAGTGACCGTGACAGAGGGCATCAGGTGAAAAGGTTTGGGAGGTAGCAATCAGAATGCTATATGCGGTACATCCACTTGCATTTGCTATGACTATTGCATTTGCTATGGCTATTAACCTTCATTCTTTTCCTCCCTGTGTGCATGTAGGTACTATGCCAGCCAAGGAGGTGTGGTTCTTCACCCATCCTTTCATCCCAAAGGCACAAAAGGCCTATTGGGCTGGTGATTAAGCAGCACTAGCGAGACAGCCAGTTTCAACACGCAATGGTTCAGTCAAGGAGGGCTCATGGTTAGGAGCCTGAGACTGGCAATTGAGAAATTGGTTCCCAGGGGGCTTCTGCCCCCAGTTCTGTTACTTCTGCAACTCGGAGGCTATGACTTGGCGAACTAGGGCATAGAGACTTATTTGATACAATTATTGCAGAGAGTTTGTGGCTCACCAAGCGTTTTCCCCAGGCCTTCATCAAATGGTCTTACAAAGTGCCCCAGCAGTCTTGACGTGGAGGGCAGTCTGACCAGGCTCTAAACGAGTCTGCTAAAATCTGGACAGATGGGTTTTAAAGCTTCTGAGATTGCCTGGGTTGGGTTCCATCCTGCATGGTTGCATCAGAGGACAGCAATTCTTCCTCTCTGGTGAGGTGCATCTTCCCCCCGAGGCAATACTTTGTTCATTGGTAACATCTTTGCTTGTACCTTTATTGGGGGTGCGTGGGCCAGATGGTTGGTGAACCATGCTGGCCTGTGGTGGGGTAAGTCCATGGTTGACAGGAATTCTCAGGTCACCCTTGCAGGTCATTAAATGAGGCATTCCCAATAATGTTGTCTGGGGCACCTCAAAGTAGTGTGTGGGCAGCATACGGCAGAGAAGCTGCCAGTGGAGAATTTGGGATGGTCGCTTCCGTGTCCCCAGCCTAGTTCAACCTTGTGCGGTGGTGCTTCTGGGACACTGGCAGTGTGGGGTTGGACAGTGCAGCACAAGCCAGGGGATCAGGGTATGACCCGGAGGCGCGGGCTAACTATGGTGGGTATTGGGGACACCCAGGGCGTAAGTGCCCTTCCAGGTGAGCAAGCCAAGGTCTCACTGATTTGATCAAGTGGGGTTGTAGGGCCTTGAAGGGAGCGGAAAGAGAGCACCTATTGAAGGGGCACTTGGGCTTATCTGGTTGGGCACAAGGGACTCGACGTGTCCACCACATATGGTGTGGGGTTTAACTCCCTCACCTATTTTCATGTTGAAAGCATTCAGATTTACAAACACAAGGAAATATCAGTGAACATTGGTGGTGAAAGAATTTGTGAACACTCATTTTACCAATGTAAACTGATTTTAAATTAGAATGCTGTGCTTCAAGGGATATTGTCATGTAATCCTCTATTATCGGGGGATAGACGATAAATCCATCTTTGTTCATTTTTTAACAATATCTTTTCTGGGTTCCGTATACCACTCTCAAGTTGTTCAACAATCACCCACTTAAGGTCATTTGTGGTGTGTCCTGCCAACAGTAAACATTCTGTGATTTTAGTGGCACTTCTCTTGCAACAGATAATACTTCTATGCTTGCAGATTCAAGTTTTTAATTTCCTGGTAGTCATGTCAATATAACGTAACCCACAGGGGCAGGTTATCAAATAAATTACTTCTGTAGAATTGCAGTTTGTGTGTTTTCTAATAGTCCATGTAGTTTCCAGACCTAAATCCAGAGTTTTGTGGTGATTGTTAGGTGGCAGATTTTACAATTGCCACAGGGATAGTGCCCTACAACGTCCAAGAGACCCCAACAATTTAGGACCATGGCTGTAGTACCCCTGTACTTCTTCGGCCTAGTGGATACTAGCATATTCTTCAGACTTCTGGCATGCTTATGAGAAAAAACTGGTTTTCCCTTTTATGTGTACCTGTGTTAAAGATTTACCAGTTTTTGTTGATGATTTTCTTGACCTTGTTAGAAACTATATTAAAGGTGGTAACACAGGTTAAAGGAATCTCTGTTGTATTGTCTATGTTATGTTCCAAGGGTGCTTCTATGTTATGGTTTCTGGCTCTATATAAGTTTTTCTAATGATGGAGTCCGGATAATCACAGGCCCACAATTTTTCTGAAAGGGATCTGACTTGATGGTTAAAATCTACTGTTTTCTTCAATTTCTTCTAAGTAGTACAAATCGGCCATAAGTGAGGTCTTCCTTAAGTGAGCGAGGGTGAAAACTGTCAAACTTGAGGACTGTTTTCTTATCTGTAGGTTTTTTGATAAGTTTTTGTGTGTAATCTGCCCTCCTCTTTAATTACCATAGCATCAAAGAATGTCAATGGTTTGTGTAAACTTTCGATTCTTGTCATTCAAGCAAGGGAAAAAAGGTAAGGTGGACAAAAGATCCCCTGACCAGCTTACCAGTACATCATCTATGTAGCTTTTTTCGTAACATTGTTATTCTGAAAGGGGTTGTGAGATCTTAGAATAAATCTGCTTTTAAAATTACAGAAATACAGACCAGCCACTCTAGGAGCAAAGGTACTCCTCATTGAAGTTCCATGTGTCTGCAAAAAGAGGGTGCCATCATATTCAAGGAAGTTTTTTGTAAGTGCTGGACATACACATTCTAGCACAAAAGATATTAGTACTGTGAATTCCCATTCTCCCTGCTCTAAGGATGCTTGTCACTGTATGAGTTTCATCAAGTGGACTTGTATATAAACTTTCAATGTCTCAGTAAAACCATAGCCATGAGTGGACTATGCAAAATCAACTGGGAAAGAAGCTCCTGTTGAGCTTGATTCTAGACTGACACTGCAATACAGACCAGCCACTCTCGGAGCAAAGGTACTCCTCATTGAAGTTCCATGTGTCTGCAAAAAGAGGGTGCCATCATATTCAAGGAAGTTTTTTGTAAGTGCTGGACATACACATTCTAGCACAAAAGATATTGGTACTGTGAATTCCCATTCTCCCTGCTCTAAGGATGCTTGTCACTGTATGAGTTTCATCAAGTGGACTTGTATATAAACTTTCAATGTCTCAGTAAAACCATAGCCATGAGTGGACTTGGCAAAATCAACTGGGAAAGAAGCTCCTGTTGAGCTTGATTCTAGACTGACACTGCAAACAGATAAAAGAGGTGAAGGATTTTGTAATGCAAACCGGAGCAAAGTGTTTGGGTTGAATTTACTATGCAATTCAGGATTGCACTGAATAGTTATCCAAATCAGGATTTTCGTTGGATACTATTCCAAAGTAACGCAAAGTTGTGCTATGCACTTTTTTACATTATGTTGTGTCACAGGGGCATTCCCTAGGTAGTGCATATGGCCACCAATGGGTTTTGATGCAAATCCACATCTACAGACTTTGGTAGACAGGGATTTGTGCCCAAATCTTATACCTCCTTGAGGCAGCCGTAAAGAGGAGAAATGCTTTCATTTCTTCGCATGTTTCCAACTTTGCACATGGTTGTATTGTACAGAGCAGATACAAAGTGGAAAAGCTTAAAAACAAAGTTTTTATACTGGAAGAGATGCCTTCCCGTACAATGTCAATGCTTCAGACAATACACACACACTTGCACTATGGTGCAAGGGTGTGTCCATTGGCGTAGTGGAGTGGTGTGCTTCCTACCCCAGTGTAGGGCCACCCTTCATTTAGCTAGTGGGAGTAACATTGCAGTGAGACACCAGCAGTCAGCAGGCACTCCCTTAACGTAACCCAGGAGGCCCACCAATGCAGTGAGGGGGGAGGATTGGCCAGTAATGACGTAAATAGTTTTGTAGAGATCTGCCCAAAAGAACCAATCCTCAAAAGAGATGGATGAATGAGGCTTGTGTGTGGTTGCAGTATATGACATGTGCGTCTGTGGCCAACCCTATTTTAAACAGCTGTAAAGGGTGTGATAGAGGCTGTGGAGGAATTTGAAATGGATTAGGCGAAGTCTATATTTAGACGAGAGCAGCTCCAGTTAGCCACAGCAGTAAGACCACTCTGTGTCCGTGAGGAAGGGGGGAATGTCCTCGTCCCACTGCACCTGTGCTCTAGGGGAGAGGATTGGTGTGGAGATCTATATGGTGTAGTAGAGATAGGTGATCAGTTTTGTGGAGAAGTAGTCCTAAGGATGTTTTCAAGAGCTGGGAGAGGAGGCGGTGGTGAGAATGGGAAAGTTGTGTGTATGGTACTGCATGTGGCTCGTAATTGATAGCATAATAAAGTGTCTAGGAATGCTGGGCATGCAGCTTCCTCATTTGGCAATGCAGTGAGAAAGTGATTTTTGGGATATAGATCTGAGAATAGTATGAGATTGTGCTTGCGGGCACATGCCAGATCGCCCTTTCCTATGGGACCATGGGTTAGGGGACGGATGGTGGATAGGTGGGCCGTAAGGCACTGCTAACCCTGCTCTCTTTCTCAGATCATCCCATGCCCAGCGCACACATTCCACTGTGTTGATGTCTATTATTGGGACGTGGTAGGATGATACTGAGCGGTCAATAGGGGGCATGGCATGGCGCAATCTGCCACAATGGCTGTGTGCCGAATGGTGTGGCATATATCTATAAGTGCAGATACTGGGCCTGAGCGCAAAATGCATATGAGGGAATGTCCGTCACACCCAAGTCACCCTGTTTAAGCAGTAAGGTGAGGAGTTCCCAAGAAGCCCATAGTTGTTTGCCCGTCCACACCAAGGTGACTAAATTGGACTACAGGGGCTTGAAAGATTGAGCGGTTAGAGGGAGATGGATGTTAATAAAGAGCTAGAGGAATTTGGGGGGAACCACCATCTTTGCTATTGCAATGCAGCTAGCAGGAGAGAGGTAATCTGGACCACAATGGTATTCTGTCCTCCAGCCATGTCATTGCCCTGCCATAATTTGCATGCCATAGTTCCTCAGTGTTTCGGCTGAGCGAGATTCTGAGGTATCGTACCAGTTTCTTGGCCCATTTGAGAGGAAACTCTATAGGGAAGGAATGGGTATTATTAGTATTAGGAACTATAATAGATTTAGCTCAGTTCACCTGTATGCCTGAGTAGCCACCAAAATGTAACACCTCGCTTGTCAATGAAAACAAGTTATCATGTGGTTTGCAGACATATAAAGCAAGATCATCTGTGTACATTGAGACCACCAGGCCTCTAGAAGAAGCCATATGACCTGTTTGCATGGTGTTGGCATAGTTGTGCCACCAGAGGTTCCATTGCGACAGTGAAGAGCAGCGGTGACAAAGGACACCCTTGTCTCATGCCACGAGTAACTGGGAAAGGAGCAGATATGAGTCAGTTAAAGCACACACAGTCTGTGGGGGAGTGTGTACAGGAGCAGAATTTGCTTGATTTATTGTGGGCTAGGGCCAGCTCAAGCAAGCAGAGGAAAGAGGTATGCCCATTCCAGAGAGTCAACCGCTTTAGTTGTGTCCAGGAGGGCTGCAATGGCGGATACCTGAGGATCTAAATGATGCATGACCGCAAAAATGGTGCGGATATTGTACGAGGCGGAGGGCCATGGGACGAAACCCGCCTAGTTGAGGCATATTATCTTGGGTATTGAAGATAGTAAGCGGTTTGCTAGCATCTTTGCGTATATTTTGTGATAGACGTTTATGAGGGAAACTGGTCCATAAGAGTTGCATTGACTAGCGAACTTGCCCGGTTCGAAGAGGGTGATGGTAATTGCATCCCCCAGTGAAGTGGGCAAGGATCCTGTGTCCAGGGATTCCTGATACATAGCTAAGAGATGTGGAGATAGTATAGAAGCATACTCCTTATAAAAGCCAGTGGTGAGCCCATTGTTTCCTGGAACCATATCTGTTCGGTGGTGAGAGGAGAGTCTAGTAGGCATGATGTGCACAGTCTAGCCATAGTAGTTGTATTATGTTATCATATGCAGTGAGTTCGGGCCCCGCAAGGGTTAGTGTTGCACCATACACTTAGGCATAAAATGAGGATGTCAATCGCAGTTGTTTCGGTGTGGACGAGGCAAGATTGGAGTCGGAATCAAGGAGTTCATCGTCGTAATTAGATGCACATGGATTACGGAGCAATCCTGCCAACATTTTACCCGGACGGTCCCCTTCTCTGTACAGGTGGGCCTGGGCATCCCAGTGGAGGTAACAGGTTTCCAGAGTAACTTCCTCCTGGAATTCACTCTGTTTAGTGTGGCTAGAGGCCAGGGGGTCTGTATTTTAGACTGAAAGTAGCGTGTTTTGAAAGAGCAAATATCTTGTTCAGGTTTGGCCCATGTCTGCCGGATAGCCTTCAGAAACCCTGATTGTTAGCAATGCAGGAGCCTCGTATTATGACCTTGAAGGCCTCCCAAAGTAATTCTACTGAACCCACACTGAGGGTAAAAAAGTCTATAATTTCCTTGAATATTTCCTCTTGGAATGCAGCGTCCCGTAGTGCATTTGTGGGCATCTGCCAAATATAAGGTGCGAGGGGTGGACGTGGGAACCTGAAGCTCCAGCAAGACAGGAGCGAGGACAGAGAGGGTGTGTGGGAGATGAGTAACCTTCAGCAACCATGTCCTGACATCAGGGGACAACAACCAGAAATCTATCCATGACCACGCGCCTTCGAATGCTGAGAGGCAGGTGCTTTCGCACATGTGCTGGTGTGTATGGAGCCAGTTGTCTTGTAAATGATCATTGTGGTACATGGGTGTAAACTTTTAGATAGGCTGGATCAATCCAGTTGGTCATCTAAGATAGCATTAAAGTCCCTGCCCCAAAGGAGTGGTCGGGGGCCCAGGCTTAGTATTTAGGTGCACAGCTCAGAGAAAAACTCAGGGTTATCAACATTTGGGCCATATACATCAGGCAGTGTTACAGTTTGTTTTTAAAGAGAGCCCACAAGGATCATGTATCAGCCATCTGAGTCTGTAACAGTGTGGGACGTCTGCCATAGAAGCTCCCTGGGCAATGAAGTTGATATGCCTCTGGCAAAGCTAGAGTATGTCGATGAGTACATTTGTCCCATCGTCAAGCGTGTAATTTCGGGGACCCTCGGACTGACATCTGAGTTTCTTGTAGGAAACATATGTCAATATTATGTCTCTGTAGGTAAGAGTGAACTAGGGTGCTTTTTTATGGTCATTCAGCCCGCGAACATTCCAGGTTAAGCATTTGAGAGTAGTTGGTGTGTGAATAATGACAGGGCAATATATGTTAGGAGCTTATGCCTTAGTTAGTAACCATGTACTGGTATAGACTATAATAGTTGAATGCCACACTGTGTGGAAACAAAGATAAAACAGGCAAAGCTGAAGAACATAGTTGAGAAGAAAGCAAGCCATACCTCCTCCCTCCCACTCCATCCCCCAAACACCGCTAAGTGTGTCCCTACCCCCTCCCAAGCAACCCAAAACCTGTAATGAGTGATTAACAGTGGGAAATAATCCTGAGGGCGGGGTGATACTGGGCAATGACCTAGCCAGGGTGACGGGGTGGCCAAGCCAGAGGTGTTGAGAACAATCCGTATAGATGAACAATCATATGTATTGTGTAGGATATGGTGTTCAAGAGTCAACGGAACAGGCTTGCCATCACCCACAGGACAACAACGACTGGAGGAGGTTCATGAGGTTAGCAGAACTTCTAGTTGTGTTGAGGGACCAGCCATGGGTCACCGCCGCATTAGTTCAGTCATTGTCACTCAGCAAGGCCCAGACTGCAGCTCCAGGTGAATCTCTGGGACAGCAGTGGTTTTTAGCAGTTTGTTTAACATATTTCAGTGATGACTTTGCATCTATGAAAAAATTAAACTGGCAGTTAAGGGATAGCTTGAGGTTAGCCAGGTACAGTAGAGCACAAGGGTTATCAGTTTTTTGCAGAATCTTCTTGACAGGTAAGAAGTCACGGCGGGCTGCCTGCACCCCTGGAACCTCTGGAAAAAATTAGATGAAGTTGCTTTTATACTTATTGGGTTTTCTCTCATGCCAGTCGTAGGACTGCATCACGGTCATGGTAGTTCAACAGTCTGGTGACTATAGGTCAAGCCTGTACGCCCAGGGGTGAGTGAGGACAGAGCGAGTGATTGGGCGCGCTGCACAATGAACACCATGGAAAGGTGATCGCCAAAGAGATCTCTTAGCATTGATTCAATAAAGTCTTCCATTTTTGAAATTACAGTTGATTCCAGAAAGCCAGTAATTCAAAGATTATTGCACATGGATCTAGCTTCCAGGTCTTCATTTTTAGCTTTTAGTTGGTCCACTATGTTGTCCATACAGAGGAGCTGCTCTTTAGAGTCAATTTGTAGATCCTCAACATTGGAGACAAGAGTTTCCAAGTAATCCAATCTGGACTCATGTTTATCCACAAGTTGTTTGACTTTGTCTAGACGGGTGGTGAGGAGATCTAGTTTGGCATCATAGTTTGGCATCAATAGTTTTAAGGCTCGTTTTTACATCCAGAAGTACTTCTCTGAGGTCGGTCACCATCCATCATCGTAAGGATGTTCTGCCATGGTCTTGGAGTTCTGGCTCCTCTCTGCATAGCGAGTGTGTTGCTTGCTTTCAAAGGTAAGTCTCAACTGCTTGGTATCATGCTTGCCAACGTTGGATATTGATGATGGGGCTGGTAATAGCAAATGAACTGAGTTGCAGTGAGGAGTATGATCTCCCCAGGAGTAAAGATGCTGGCAGAGGAATTAGAGGGAACAGCCCACAGCAAATGACAGCAATTGTCAGTGGATGGTTGATAGTCAAGCAGGGGTCCGGAGCGAGAATTTGGTAGAGCCCTATCACACCCTGAGTTAGGTCCCTATATCGGTGGCACAAGCAGGCTTATCGGGTTGTTGCCCATCAGTTACATGCTGTGCCATCACAAACATTGTGAGGCCTCATATGGAAAGACTGGTTGGCACATGGCTGCCACAAATGGAGTCCATCCAGTTATATCACATCCGGTAGGGTGTCCAGAGTACAGGATGACAGGTTCATGTTGCCAGCACAAGTTGGATGGAGCTTAAAGCTGCACTGCAAGTGAGTGGCCACGACCGCGGCCAAATGTTGGGAGGGAGGCTCTTAGTTCCGGGATGTTGTAATGCCTCAACTGTGGAAAGCCTCAGACTGCTATGGTTTGAAGGTTGCCAGGTCAGCTTATAGGCTCATGGTGGGTAGGGTGGCTTACTTGGTCTGAGATTAGAGAGACTGACGGCACCAGATTGATTGTGTTCAGTTATGTGGCAAACCTGCAAAGCTGTCTTTATTATGCAGTTTTTGCTGGCCGGAGAATGTAAAGAATGTATGGGCTGGGGCGCAGCCTGTGGCTATTGGCACCCCCTCGCAAAAGGACACAGCAAGAGCCCACGCAACAGCAGCAAGCATGGGAGTAGGCACCGTTTGTTGTGGTCAGAGTATGCCAGAGTTCATGTACACAGGCATGTAAGGTGGATGTGGGGCCGGGCCCCGACTCACCGACACGTAGCTTGATACTGAGGGCTCTCGGCAGTAGCCACCAATAGTTCTTTCCTACCCGGCTTCTTCAAGCTTCTCTCCATGTGCCCCAGGGCAACATGTGGGCTATCAGACAGCCCACCCCATTAATGACAAGCAGAGGCCCCGTGGCGGCCACAGTACAGGACAGACCTGGAGCCACAATCTGCCCCCCAGCCATCAGTAGGCTTCGCCCCCTGGCTCCACGAGACACATCACACGCCAGCATTGCAGAAGGCAGGCCACCCAAAACACATGCGGCTGCATCCAGTGGCAGGTAAACAGCTCGAATATGTGACAGAACAACTAGGTCCTAAACAACTATAGCCTGAACCACTACTGCTAAACAACTAAAAAGTCTCTACAACTAAGTACTGAACAACTACTGTCCAAATAACAATTGTGCCTGAATAACAATTGCCTGAACAACTAATTTAAAGGTAAGGTTTTCTTTTTGGTTTTTAAACAACTTATATTTATTTTTATATATATATATATATATATATATATATATATATATATATATATATATATGTCTGAAGAGCAGTCCTGTGTTTCTTCCAGCGCTTGCCTGACGAGGTTGGTGCTCAGTAAAATATATATATATATGTATGTATATTCTAAACAACGTATATATATATATATATATATATATATATATATATATATATATATATATATATATATATATATATATTCTAAGCAGCTAATAAACCACAAAAAAAGAAAAACTTACCTTAAAATTAGTTGTTCAGGCAAATATTATTCAGGCACAATTGTTGTTTAGACAGTAGTTGTTCAGTACTTAGGTGTAGAGACTTTTTAGGTGTTTAGCAGTAGTGGTTCAGGCAAGTAGTGGTTTAGACCTAGTTGTTCAGGACGTTTCCAAAACAGCTCACCACTAAGCTAAGGTCGTTCCTCCAGGGTCCTGGCTGCATGTGGATCCTATGCCACAAAAGTCAGGTAGTGGATGTCTCACACTGTAGTGGATTATTTATGATTTAGGTGGTTGGCCGGCAGAGCAATCTTAGGAGTGGTCATTTTGCAGCCCAGCAACACCATGCCCGCGCGAAACAAGCATCTTAGTAGATATTGTGCATTTTTTCTGTCTCCTTTTGACACGAGGCAGTGCAGCAGGTTTGGTGCAGCACTGCCTTGCGTCAAAGAATAGTAAATCTGGGCATGGCTGGGAATGGGTATATAGCTGAGGAACAGATGGGGCAAAACTACCATCTGTGCGATTATGACTGAATGCCTCTAACTCAGAACCCCCTAAACTGTAACAATACCACAGTGCTGTGGAGCATTGGTTGATCTGGGAGAGATTGAAGGGGGGAATGTCCTTTGCTGCTAGAGCATTGCATGTTCCTAGGCAATCTAGTACTAAATCATTCAAAGATGACCTGATTCTGGGTCAGGGTTTCTTAAGCAGCAGCGAAGTTACCTCAGCGTGCTGTACTGAAAGTCATCCTTTGAGCCAAGCTTTTGTCTCTGTCCATAGGGGACCATGCCAGTGCCTTTCTGCCACTATCAAGGGGGATAGAGTACAGGACTTGGACAGGCACCAGAAGACGGGCCCCGGGCAAACTCATCAGTGGCTTTAGGCAGGATGTTAGGGGCTTGAAGGTTCTTGGTTCTGGCCTCAGCATCCGGTCTCTCTGGTTAGCGACTCCTTTGCGCCTGGGCGCTCAGATTGGCAGCGTGAAGAAGCATTATTATTAGCAACTGAATTTCTCTGTCTTTGGCTTCCAAATGTAAGCCAGTGTGCAAGAACGAACACTTTCTGCATGTCTTTTAAATTTAGTTACTTTAAGTTCAGAGTTGTAGAAATAACGTCTATTCTCAAACTCAGTATCTGGGGCACAATTTAAAAATCATACATTCATTAGATTTTGCCTTATGAATTGATTCATAGTCAGTAAACAATGAAAAATCATAGAAGCTGCAGTTCATTTGTTGGCTCTGGGTTTTGTGAATTTTTGGACATAGAGCATGCAACCAAAATGGTCTTATGTAAGGGTGTGTTACTTTTGGTAATCATCCATCAATGCAAAAAATTACAGATGAAAACTCTGTCAAATATATCTATTTTCTCGGACTTATTGTTGTCATTTTTGTATTTCAGTTGAATTTGAAATGTTATCCACTTTTCCGAAATGTAAAGCTTTCCGGGTTCACCAGGGTTTTCACACCTGGTTCCACTTTAAACTGCAAGAAGGTTGAAAGTACTGAAAGTAAGAATAATTGACAAACACTTAGAAAAATGCAAAGACTTGTAAAAACTAGATTTTTGTACTACTCTGCTTGTTTCTGAAAGCTGGGAAGATGTTGAACCTAGCATAGCACTTCTTTTGCTAGTTGTGTTTAAAAAAAAAAAATCTTTTCTCGCACAGAGCTTTTTTTCCCATTTTTCCATTTTGGCTACTGTCTCAGTTTCTTTTAGGAGAATCCACTAACCCTTTAGTAGTCTAACATGGGGCGAAGAGACATAAATTTGACCTGGATACGTTATGTAGAAAACATGTTACGAAGGTCTACCTGCATAGTCCCCCAAACATAAAACAAAAGGACTCTGCACATTGAGAAGCATCAACAACTAAGAGGCCTACAGGCATCTGGGGCAAAAGTAGATGACATTCTTGAGTTATGCCTGAGTAATCTACGTGCGAAGTCACTTGACTGTCAGTCGCAACTCCTCCCAGGAGAATAGCTAAAGATATGTCAATATTATCTGTGATGTTGTGAATATATCAGCATAATAAAAGAGAATATGTCAATATGCTGACTCCAGGAAGTTCTGTGCTGCGGGATGTTTGCCAGATTTTTGTTCATGTACTGCATTATGTTTGTAAATGGATTCTCATGTTCATAAACCCTGCATGGATAATGTCTTGTACAGAACCATAGTACTAAAACGAATGGAATATTTTACACCCAAGCTATGGTGAATTAATACTTATTTCAGAGATATTATGTATGATGTGCAAACTAAATGTGATTAATATATTCATAGATTGAGCACTAAGAAGACAGAATGAACAGGGACACAAGGCATCCCATATTTGTGGAGAGAATCTCAGTTTTTGACAGTCTGTCCCACTAAATTGAGCACATGTCCATGTCTTCGGGGAAAGGGGATAGTTTTCATGCGTAACATTTTTTTGTGTATTTCTGTGTTGGGGGCAAGGTCAATGAATTCACTTTGTGCCCCTTGGCCAATCTAAAATTGTAATCTTACTTTCTATTTTTAGGTCTTACCACAATCTGACTGGTTGCGAATGACCTATTTTGATTTTTACAGTGAGTTTATATCCCTTTTGCTGATTAACAGTGGTTGGCTTTATTGTCACTTTCATTTGCTTGCTTTCTATTTAATGTCTTGACTTCCTCTTCTTGTGTTTGTCCCTCCCTAAGCATACTCTCTTTCTAATACTTCTGATTTGCTGACTTTTATACTTCCACTGCTCAAATTTAGGGAAAAATCTTTACTTTTTCATTCAGCACTCCATGAGTGTGCATAAGTTTTTTAGCGCTGTTCCTTGTGTGCTACTTCCCAGCGCTCAAATACACACCCTCCATGCTCAGTTTCCCCCAGCCCGCCCAGCAAGTCTGTAAAAACACATCCATTGGTATATTCTTGTTGGAGAATTACTGTCCCTGCTGGCCTCTGAGGCAAAGGTGCATTTAGGATGACCCTTCTCCTGGAAGCCCATAAATCTGGTTCCTGTGATAATACAGAGGACGAAATGGCTGAATCCCGTCGAAAGTAAATTAGGCCTTGGAATTAAAAGTACAGTTATGAGAAACCATATATGCGATACCACATAATATGTGTTTGCATTTCTTCCTGAATTTTAAAATGTTTTTTACATCACCTTTTTAAACAATACTTAAGAATAAACATTGGCAAAACTAACAGCTCAGCACCTGCATCATAAATGTGAGACCCAATTGCTGAATGAATGAATGGACCGGAATTTATGCAGCGCAAACGTACATCAATTACAAGTATCAAGACGCTATTGCACGAGACAGCAGGAAAAAAGGACTAATAGCTGTGTCACTGCTAGTTGATTTTCAAAATCTGGTCACTCTAAGAGTTGACGCACTATAATGTATCATATACTTTTTGTAAAGAGGGTTATTCTTTCTTGTGTTATCAACGGGGAATGAAATATTTTACCAAGGGCACCAAGGTAATGCCAAATACCTTGAAGGATGATATAGGGCATTAATGAATATTACCGTTAATTACCAACATCTATGAGATATAGACATTGCTCAGTTCCCCTTCATCGAGAGAGGGAGCATGTCCCATGAAGTGTGTAATAATGTATCTAGTAGGTGATGTAAAAGTAGGGAATTATAACATATGTCAAGAGAAACTGATACTGATAGAGTTCATCAACATATTTTATATAAATGATGTTTTACCTGAATTTTTATGGTGTGGCAAATTGTGCTTGTCGAGTGCAATGTTTCTGGAAACTTTTGTTAAGTATGGTGTTTTGTGAGTATGGAGCCTATTTATGTGTTTCATAAGACCTCTTCAAAATTCCTGCAGTTGTGACAAAATGACTGCCCTTCGACTACGATTTCTGCCTCAGCCGGTGGCCCACCAGACTTGTGTCAATTCAGAAACAGCCGCAGAGTGAGCTACAGCGTTCCACATAATATGCTATGGACCTTTTAGATTCATACTGATGTAAAATTTCTTGCTGTCTATTTGCAAGTCAATGGCTAATGTCTTAAAATGGTGGTTTATGCAGATATATACATTATGCCATTCTTGCAGACCAAAGTGCAATCATTTAGTCACTCCAATGTGCTGTAACAAATTCAAGATAGCATATATGTTGAGGACCAGATTGATGTGCTTCTGGGTAGCCTTGCTCTCCTGGCCCCACATACCAAAGATGGAGGATCACTAGAAGAGGATCTATTGCACAATGAGATATCAGAAGCTCTTAATCAATCAGAGATGGGGAGAACAGAGGGTTCTAATAGATTCCCAGTGGAATTATATAAACTATTGTCCTTCTTGATATAGCCACACTTACGTATTAAGTTCAATGAGGCTAGAGATAAAGGAGAACTGCCCTCAGATCTGTGACTTGTGGTCATCCCAATTATATACAAAAAGGGCAAACCTAGAAATGGATGCACCTCGTATAGGCCCATCTTGCTTTTAAATTTGGAAGTGATACTAGCAGAAAAGCTGGCACTGAGAATGGTTAGAGTTAATACCTAGCTCAGATGTAAAAACAAAGTCAGGTTTATGACAGGGCACTTAACTAGCCATAATATTAGAAGACTGCATTCTAGGATGGGCAAAATTAGACACGTGTGAGCCTGCATTGCCATTATGTCACTTGTTGGAGTGTAGCTTTTATAATCTAAAATTAACATGAAATGTTTGCGTATTAATGCGTAATAATGCTGCATAGAAAATGTATTAAAGTGCTTTACTTAACGTGTGTTTGAAATGTGCCCATGGGGATTGGCCACCAATGTATACGTTGATAAATGAAATTGACTAATGATGAATTATTACTTTACTAATGTATGATTTTGCACTAGTATTAAAGATTATATGTTAAAAGTTTGCTAATTAATCACTAGGTCTTAGTTAGCATGAGTCAGGGCCTAGCTGCCCGGTTTCATATTAATTGTGTTTTTCTAAAGTGCAATGTGCTGACTTGCTGAAGTACATGAAATCGTACTTTTCCAGGAGCTAGAGGATGTATGTAACCATAGTAAATCCGTTCTCATGAGGCTCGACTTGCTCAAGAGACATTTTTGCCGAATGCAACAGTGTAGACTTGCAACAGATACAAGGTCGCCTAAACTGGTTTAGACAATGGAGCTACAGACTGAGCCTGAGAAACTAAAAGTTTTCACCTGACATTCTACCCGATGGAGACGTCAATCACAGGAGCCAATAACCTACGTGAGAACTGTTATGGGGTGACAATTCGAATGAGGCAACAAGTGGATTATTGGATGGAGATAATGGTGCGGAAAAACTTGTCCAATTGGAAATTAGGGGATTGTACATCAAATTTGATATAACTATACGACCCAAGGAAAAATTGTTCATTCTAGAGTTTCGAGAGACCCATGAAGCCATTCTTGCCGTTATCTAGACACTCTGTCACTCTGCCTAAAGGCTTTGCTGTTTGATTCTTTGAATCATCCTTACCCTACTTTGCTTAGTCGTTCTATACTTTTCCTCCTTATGAGGGAAGTGCCCCTATTGCCCGTCTTGCTGAACTTTGCTGAGTTTCCTGGCTGATGGCGAATCAACTGATGTCCTGAAGACGAAGACTGACTCTGTATGCTGACCCATTACGCAGTGTAACTATATGATGATTAAATTGTAATTGTCTGTTTGCCTTTTCTTCTAGGTAACAACTGCTTCTTTTGACAGAGACCATAGTTAGATGTTTTCTAATTTGATGTTGCTAAATTGTTTTGCATGAAGCCCAACATGCTGATGCTAATTCAAGGGTAGTTAAGGAGTTCACTGAATTACACAAATAGAGAAATTACTGAATCCATGCTTTGTTGAATAATGTGCTAATGATACTCTGCTAAGGTTAATCCATGTTGACGTCTTGATATGTTCTAATGTTCATGATCTTTGCTTTGATGAAGTCTTATTCGAAATGCCATATTATGACACTGTTGATGAGTTTCTTGCTATTGAGACTAATAATCTTACTGATAGAATTGTAACTAATAGGGAATACATATCATAAACCGTACTAGATCTGGTGTGGTTATTCATTGGCTGAAAGGTTATGGTGTGTCTCAATTCCTCTTAAATGTCATTAATTAATTAGGTTGATTTGCTATTGTGATTATTGATGAGGTTATTGATCTATTGATTGACATGTTGAGCAGTAATCTCATCCTAAGGAGACTTCAATCAGGGTCAAAAGAGTCATCGGCCTAAAACGAGTCCCAGAGTGATTAAATTATCTAGATTGGGACGCGTTATCACACTGGACCCAAAAAGCATTTGATTCCATTGACAGGAGATAACTTCAACATTCTTTGAAAAGATGTGAGTTTGAAAACAATTCTGTGGCTTGACAGCCTTTCTATATTAATCACCAACAGTGGCTGGGAAAGTCAACAGGATCTTTCTGACCCATTTCCACTGGACTGCTACACTAGAAAGGGTATCTGTTCTCTCCCTGTTCGTCCTCTCCATTAGCATGGCTGGTTAGATTTAGAGTGGACATGAAGGGATTCTCTGAAATCACAAGTGAGCCAGAAAAGACTTCATTGTTCGCTGATGACATCCAGCTCTGAATCCTGGATCTCAGAGTGTCAGTTCTGGCAATAGTTTTGTCTTCTAAGAGTTCAGAAAATATGATAGGTAAAATAAATAACTGGAGTTAATCGGTAATATATGAAATCAACTAGTGGGAAGGGGGAATATGATTCAAGACATTATGGAATAAAAAAGAGTGTTTAACATATCTAGGTATAAGCATAACCCCTGATAGAATGAGATTCCTAGAAACCAATCCAGGTAGATTTGCTGGAGTTTCCTGGAGTTCCAAATAGAACCACAAAAATGTCGAACCCTTCCACTAACCACATTGGAAAGAAGGTGATTTTCAAAATGATTACCTCGCTGGAACTGTTATATATGATGAAAAACACCCCATTTGTAATCCCAGTCTCCTTCTTTTTACAACTAGACAAAATACTGCATACATAATTCTGGGATGGAGGCACACTGAGGCTAGCACTTAAACACTATGTAGATCTACTTACAAATTAGGAAATGCACCTGCTGACATAAGGGCTTATTACCGCCTTCCCAACTCCACATCACTAATGACTGAGGTACATACCCACCCACAGAGGACCCAGCAACCCGGGTGTAGCGAATCCCTATTTAGCTACATAGCTACCTCTATCACATATACAGAAAAACAGGAAGGAAATAACTTTTAGAGCCAACCCAGGCAATTCTTATTAACTGGGAAAAAAGCCAGTGCCAATGTTGAGGGGCAGACTGAGGAATAGAAGACAGAATTTTATTGATCACTAGTATCAACAGTCTATAGGCATGCACCAGGTGTTTGTCGTGTGCGAGTACCGGGAAGAGACCCTCCGAGGCAAAAATGATTTGGAGGATCAGTGTATTATTTATTTATGAAATTATTTTACCTGATGCACAAATATAAGAATATATTCCTTTATGTTTGAAAATTGAATAAACCCTCTAAAAAAAAAATAGCAGATAGGTATGCCGTAATGGCAAAACCGCTGTTATCACATGTATTTATGAAGCAGATTGCTTGAGACAAGTTCCTGCCTGGGTAAAATTTCTTGAATAAAGTTAAATGAAATTAAAGCTCTAGTCTTCCTTACAAGCTGAGTGTAGGATTGTGGAATCACTTCAGTTTCATGTATTTTACTTTGCATTGCAGCTCGTGTCTCAGTGCTTGGCTCCTGAATGTTAACAGATGGACAGGAGAGAGTGAGCAACTAAGTTCTATGAGAGATCAGACTAATTTCCTGTACAAAGGTGTGGTATTTTAGTTCTGTGCAGAAGGCATGATGGAAGGGATTCTTAGTAGGTGTTAAGTAATGTAATGCTAAAGGACCTTAGAAAGTGTTAAGAGTCAGTTACTGCTGGTCGAGCCTGTGGATGGGACGTTTCCTCTTGCCTGAAGCAAAAGTAGTCTATCTCTGGCATAGTGGTTTATACAATTGGGACATCAACGCCACCAAGGTTATTAGATTGCTGGAAGATGTTTTTTGTAGTGAAGGCTTTCCCGAATACATTTTAACAGATAATGGTGTACAACTGGTTGAGAGAAAGATGGAGGAGTTGCTATCTAAGAGAGCCATAAACATAAAAGATGCTCTATCACCCAGAAACAAATGGCACGGTAGAGAGATATGGAAGGAATCTGACCAAACTGTGAAGCCTCAGGACAAGGATTGGAAAGCTGAGATACAGGAGAGGGTGAAATTGTACAGATTAACACCACATTTTGTCACTGCCTTTTGATTTGCACAGAAGTAAAGTACCCAATACACTGATGTATTCTTCTTGGATGTTTAACAAAATGTGGGAATATGTTCAGATCACTTGGCATGGGATGAAAAACAAAATGAGGAAATTAAGAAAATAAGGTATAAATTTGATGCAAGACATGCTGCTTCAAAGACAAATGCGAGAGTTGGGGATGCTGTAACGGTTAAAATGTCACAAAAAAGCAGTACTTCAAAATCCTCTAGCCCTTATAGAGTTATCATATTATTTAATAACTCAGTGAAGCTAAGTGATGACCGCATCTAGAATTTGAACAGAATTGTAGTTGTCAATTCTAACGTAAATAATCACTTGAGTTCTAAGAAAGGGAAGTTTGATGGTAATCTTGAATTGAGGAAAAGTGAACGTGCTGTAATACTCTTCAAGTATTTTGGCGATTATGTCAAACAGGGGAATTCTTAGTTATTTTATTTCTGTTTTTTAACTTTGACTTGTTTTCCATTTCATGAACTTTTATAAATATGTTATTTGATTACTAGTTAGATTAAAAACAAAAGGTTTACATTAAGAGGAAGATGTGTGGTATCTTAGTTCTGTGTAGAATGTATGTTTGAAAGGGTTCTGAGTAGGTGTGAGGTAATAGAATGCTAAAGGACCTTATAACATGTCACTGCTGGCTGAGCCTGTGGATGGGACCTTTCCTCTTTACCTTTGAATTTAAATAAATTAATCTTTTCTGAACCATTACTGCCTCAACAAGCTTCTTCACAAATGGTTCCTTCTTTGTTGTCCATTTTCCTCTGCTAGAGAAAGACTCATGGGTTGGAAGAATAGTACAGCATCAGTGAATACTGTGTTATCCCTGCATAAAAAAACAGTACTAGAATGGATACTGATTGACACTGTAGCTGAAAGCATAATCCCTCTATTTACAGAAGGAACAAGTTTGAAAGAACGGCCTGTACCAGTGGAAATGATCAAAGATGCCATTATCAAAATAAAGAAATATGTTTCATCCTATGAGACTCTAAAATTAGGTTATCCACAAAAAGAGAAACCAGCCTTATCATCCCCGACTGTCAATTTCTCATTGAACTGACTCCAGATGACACTGAGTTGCCATCCTAACAGGTGGAAGAAGTCCTATTTCCACTGAACCAAATATTATTTTGACAATTGGCATTTCTAGTTTGAATATTCAGATTGGGTCCACCGATAGCGCCTGGCTACCTGGAAATGTGCAAGCAAAGAAGTGTGCATTCAAAATGAAATACCAGATTAGAGTGTTTGAAAAGGGCTTGAATACTGTGCCATAGATGCTTCTTGATACATTCATTCAGTTGAGCATGTCACTTTAGGGATTTTTATGGAGTTAATGCAATACTGAGCCGACAGGAATACTGCATCGGATGACTGGGGGCAGCGTAGGAACTCCGCCATGCTCCACGGCTGAGACGTCAATCAGCCAGAGGGAAGACACGATCGATGGTGATGCTCGCGCTGTGTGCGACGCGTTAATAAGGGCGTGTACTACAGGAACCGGCTCAGAGGGAAGAGGCTGCCTGGTAATCATGACGACATCGAGGCTTTTTTTTAGTGTGGCAACACGCAGTGAACAAAGGTACACAGGGTGAGGAGGCGGCCAGCAGTAGGAGCACTCTCGTGGTCCACAGGAGGAACAGACCCCTCCTAGCTAGGACTCGCGGAGAGACAGAGACGGAGACACTGCACCCCCCCACCTACCCCAAATGACTGAAAGGAACTGAAAGGAACCAAACAAGCAAGCACAAGAGTAAGGGGGGAGAGGAAAGGGGGGAAAAAGAAAACACTTGCAACACAAGCAGGACATTAACAAAAAGGCACAAGGGTGGCAGGGTAAGATGGGGGAGGTGAAGGAGGTCTTATGCAGGAGTGCCTATAAAGGATACACGGAAACCCCCCACCCCGCCTTTGAAAACAGAGACAGAAAGACTGATAACACAGCAAAGTATACCTCCCCTAATGGGAAGGGACATTAGGTCTCCTTGTTAGGCTCTAGCAGTAAGGTGGGGGATCACAGAAGTGACTGGTTTAGGTATAGGTGCGGTTTGTGGCTCCCGCAGGTGTCTCCAACTACTCAGAAGGGGGTTCTCAAGAGTTGGGTAGCCATCTCCTCCCGGCAATGCGGCGTTCCCCCGAGACCTTCAGAGCAAGGGCCATTCCTCACTAAAGACTCTCAGATCAGAGCGGAGTATAAGAAAATAAGCTTCCAGTACCTTCAGATAAAATGGTGAACCCTGAGTTAAGCACGAATCTCATTGGCCTTCAACACATCGCGATCAAAGCCTCTAGCTCTCAACTGGGGTCAAAGGGAGGTTTTTGGGATCCCAGCCCTCCAGCCATACCTTTCTCCTTTTGTTCAGCACGGTTTATATATGTGTACTGTGAGAGAGGCAAGTGCTACCAGCCTCTCTATGAGCTCATCTATGAGCTCTGAACGTTGCGAGGAAACCAGAACTAGTCAGCAGGGGCAGGAGAGACGGTAGGCAGATTCACAACCGTACGAGGAGCAGGACGCGCGGGTTGAAGAAGGTGACACAACTCATTTGCAAACCCTGCTTCTTCAAATATTAAATGAGCCAAAGTCTCTAAAAATTTCACAAACTGAAGCAAATCACAAAACAGAGACACTGCTAATCTTGATAAATGCCAACATCCAGCAACTTAATTCTCGTATCATGGAGGTAGAACAGCGAGCCCCAGACTTGGAAGATGGACAAGTCCACCTGGCACCTGCAATTTCCAAATGTCAAGTGGATCTGCTGGAATTACAGATTCGGATGTATGATGCGGAAAACCGTTCACGCAGATCGAATCTAAGATTCATAGAGGTGCCTGAAGGCTGCGAGAATGGGCAGAATATTATTGAATTGATTACAGGCCTTGTTCAACAACATGTACTTCCAGAATTGGCAGATAGCCAGCAGGATCTTTCTATTATGCAAGCTCATCGCATACCGGCAGTGCAACGACCTAATGCTAAATATCCTGCAAACAATACTGGTGAAGTTTGGCGATTTTCGTATTAAAGAATGCATTTTACAGCATGTGATTAAATCAGAGTACATCAGATCCCTGGCGATTTTTTCAGACATGTCAATTGCCGCTGCACGTAGTAGGAGGGAACTAAAGGAAATGATTCCAGCATTCCAAAAAGCAGGAGCTCCGGCCGGGCCCATACAACAATCAAAGCTAAAACTATTTTTAAGGGCCGGTCAAATATAGTCCACACAGTCGATACGGCTAGAACTTTGTTGCATGCTATAAGTAATGGGGAGGGAGTGGGTTGAGGAGGGCAGCATTTAGTGGGATGAGCTTCATGGGAACATTTTTGACTTCTTTTTTCTTGTTATATTTCTTGTTATATAAGTGCAAAGCGCACTTAGGCCCATATTTATACTTGGTTTGTGCTCAATTAGCGCCATGTTTTTTACACTAATTCAGCGCAAACCTAACTCCATATTTATACTTTGGGGCTAGACACGTCTAGCGCCAAAGTAATGGAGTTTACGTTGTTTTCTGGAGGGGAAAACCTACCTTGCGTCAATGAGATGCAAGGTAGGCGTTCCTGTCCATAACAGGACGATATGGGATTTACGCCATATTTATCCCCCCATGCTAAATTCCAGCACGGGAAATGGGGGCATTAAATAATGCAGCTAAGCTTGCTTAGCGCCATTATTTAATTCCTGGGCCTAGGCAGGCGTAAGTGGACCTGTTGGCAGATTTCCATGGTCAAAGACCATGGAAATTGCCCTCAGGTGCCCTTCCCCGTCCCCAGGGACACCCCCACCCACCCCCCACCCACACTAGGAGGTCACCTAAGGATGGGGGACCTATTCCAGGCAAGTACGGGTGAGTATTTTGTTTGTTTTCCAACACCGCTCGGGGCCCTGACTTGGGGCCCCTGGCCATGCCCAGGGGACATTTGTCCTCTGGGCATGGCCATTGGGGTGGTGGGCATGGCTCCTGTCTTTACTAAGACAGGAGCCATGTCCATGGGACTTGTGCACCAGAAAATGGTGCTACACTGCTTGGAGGCAATTTTTTTGCCTTGGCGCCGGCTCGCGCCATTACATTAATATAGCACCCGGCCGGCGTCCAGGAATGGCGCTAGTCGGAGATATACTTTTTGACGCAAACCTGCGCTAACGCAGGTTTGCATTAAAAGTATAAATCTGCCCCTTAGTTATTATATGTTGGTCATCCTCTGGCGCTACTGACGACCAGTTGCCATGTCAGGGCACCCATGTGGGGGAAAAAAGGGAGGGATAGTTAGGAGAGATTGGGAGTGACATGGGGGGGTTCAGAGGAGGGGAATGCTTTGAGAGCCCCTAGGTGGGAAGGCCTCGAGGTCAGAGTGCTCAGGGAGGAAGGGGAGGGATGGGTGGTCTCAGGGCTGGAGTAAGGGAACTCACATGGTGGGATTAAAAGGTTGAGAAATTCAGTTTTTTTCAAGAATTAGTATACATTATGCTTGGCTGGATAAGGTTGATTAACGAGCTAACCAACAACGAGTATGGCCAAGCTTAAGGTCCTTTCCTGCAATTTGAATGGCATCTTAAATCAGCAGAAATATAAGGCACTGCTAAAATGGTTGACATCATTCAATCCCGATGTTCTTTAGTTCCAAGAAACCCATCTAAAAAGTAATAGCTCCAAAATATATATCCCAAAACAGTTCTCAGCAGCTTTATTTCCTTCATCTGGGTTGGCAGTCAGAGGGGTGGCAATATATCTCAGTAACAGAGTAGACTGGATTATAAAAGACATCATTACATCATTAGAGACCCCAAAGGGAGGTGGATCTGACTCAAAGTCTTGCAATCAAGAGTTCAAGTTAATCTGGTTAATTACTACGGGCCAGTTATGGATGAAGTAGAGCCACTAATGCAACTTTATAATATAGCAATGAGTACCATGGGCCCTTTTATTATGGGAGGGGATTTCAATTATATTCAAGATATAACACTAGATACCTCTAATCAGGAGAAAAGGCAACTTAAACCCAAAACTAAAAGACTTCTGAATATAATAAAAAAGTGATTTCCAGGTAATAGACCCTTGGCGAGAAGAACACCCTGTCGCCACTCAATATTCTTGCTTTTCACCTCGTTACAAGACAGCTTCCTGGACAGATTTATTTTCACTATCTCGCTCATTGAAGAAGGTAGACTCGTATATTTGGGCAAATGTTTTTTCCGATCTTTCAGCAGTCATGGCGACGACAGAATTGGAGGCGCCTAACAAAGAGAGACCAAGATGGCAGCTTAATAGGTCTTTGCTAACTAATCAGCAGTGGGTCACAGATATGAGTAAATTCATACAGGAGTTCTTCCAGTTGAATCAGAATTCTGCATCCCCGTTTAATGCATGGGAAGCATTTAAAGCTATAGCCAGGAGGCAAATTATTTATTTTAAGCAGCGCAGACACAATAACAAGAGTTATTAATAAAAAAACTTCAGATGGCAATAGATAAGGCGACAGATGAATGTATGAAATCAGGAGGGCGGGAAGCGGAAGGCGTAATCTCAATCAAATGAGAGCTAAACTCAAAGATTTCTTTATTCTTGAAGAAGTAACTAGCTCGAGAGCTTATCAGCGGCAGGTTTATGAAGAAAGTCAACAGGTAGGTAGACACTTAGCTTGGACTACTCGTATAAAACACGAAAAGCAGACAATCCATCAAATTCAGGATCCCGAGACTAGCACAATTGTTAATGAGGACAAGGATATAGCTCGAGTGTTTATGTCACATTACTCTAGAATTTATGAGATAGACTACGCAGTTTCACTCTCCCAGTTAGATCAGTATTACAAGCCTATCACCTAGCAAAAATTTCGCTAAAGGTTCAGAACGATGTAGCACAGATTACGTCATTGGAGATTAAGGGAGCTATTCACAAAATACCAAGTGCAGAAGCTTGTGGTGGTGATGGCTTTCCAATATAATTGTATAAAACTTTCTGCGAAGAGCTCGCACCATTTTTGATGGACTTATGTAATGCAATGCTCGAGGGAGCAGAAATACCTTCAACATTCAAAGAATCAACAATAGTCAGTTTTTCGAAGAAAGATAAAAATCCACTGAAACCTGATGCATATCGCCCAATTAGTCTGCTGAATGCAGATTATAAAACCTTAACAAAGTTCTGGGCTATCAGAATCACATCAGTTGCACAACAATTAATACATAAAGATCCAAATGGTTTTATAGCCAGTAGGTTGATGACATCCAATACAAACCTTTTGATACAGGCAATCTACTATTTCTCGGTCAACATAATCCCTGCAGTAATGATAATGCTAGATGCAGAGGAAGCCTTCAACTTAATTAATTGGGGAGCCTTGTTATACAGCCTAACTAAATTTGGTTTCCCTTTGCCATTTACTTCAATGATAAGGCAGTTGTATCAGGGTGCTCAGGCCAGAATTGTCATCAATTCAAAGGTTAGAGGTTCAGATTAAAAGAGGTACTAGACTCGGATGTCCTCTTTTCCCTATACTTTTTGCCTTTTTTATTGAGCCTCTTGCTCAGATAATATGTAGTTCAAAGGAAATTATCGCCCCTGTACTGGATTTGCCCTAAATTAAGCTTTTTGCTGATTACATCATTTTGTACTTAAAACCAGAGATGGATAATGTGATAATATTACTGATAATATTAAAGAGTTCACTCAAATAGGAGGGTACAAGATTAATGAAATCAAAGGGAGGTTCTTCTATTAAACGCAAGAACAGAGAATCTTCCTTACGCTTTATAGCAGAAAGCTAATTCATCCGAACCTATTAGATACTTGGGGATTTATGTCACAAACAAATATGGACATTTGTTTAACCTTAATTATGTTAGGATGCTTGCAAAAGTACAAGCACTTTTGGACAGATGGAGAATTCTACCATTGACTCTGATAGGGAGAGTCTCTTTAATCGAGATGTCAATTCTTTTTCTTTTTTTATTCAACAATGTACCAATATGAATAAATAGCTCCTTTTTTAAGGGACTGGATTCTGTGATATGATGTTTTATATGAAGGAAGAAAACCCCAAGGGTGAGGCTTTCGGTTATTCAGCTAAATAGAAACCAAGGGGGCCTGGCACTTCCTAATTTTCAAGTTTATTATCAGGCCGCATTGCAGGATATTTTGGCACGACACTTGGCTATCGGAGGAACTAAAGATATTTTTTTGGTTAATAGAATGATCGCAGAAACAGCAATAAGTCTCCCAGCATTCATTAAAACTACGAAACTTCCCCAAGCAATTTGAAATAAATATATTCACAATTTTAGTAAAAGAGTAGAGATCTTAAGAAAAACATATCAAATACCACTGGGTTATATTTCTCTACAATTACAGGAGTGTAAATACTTTGGTTTACACCTTCCAGAAACGGTGATAGCCCAATGGAATAGGAAAGGGTTTAAAAAGATGGGGGACTTTATTTTGAGAAATAGATATATCACCTGGGATGAGGTCGAAACTAGACTCGGTGATATGGCAAATAGACTCTTTTTGAGCTTTTTGTCAGCTCTCCCACTTTCTTAGTGCAATTTTACCCCGTGAAAGTATCTAAGAACACCCAACAGGGAGGACCCTAATCAGAAGTAAAGTGCTTGGTACAGGGAACTGGTACAGACTGCTAGTAGAACGACCCGCCTTGGCAATAATTACAGAATTCAGGGATAATATTTCTGAACAACACAATGTGTGATATCTAATGAAGAGTGGAGAATTATTTCGGAAATAGGTTATAAATCTTTGAGGGTAGCTAACTATAAAAGAATGTCTTTTCTCTCCAGATGGATGGCCTACTACACTCCTGAAAAGATACACAAAATATTTCCGTCAATTCCTGATCAATGCTTTCGCAGCCATCGGGATGGGAGGGGGAACTGGCTTTATGTCTTCTCTGATTGCCCCAAATTAACTACTTTCTGGTTGGAAATAGAGAAGGCAATAAATTACAGCTATAACTCTAGGACTGAGTTAGATTCAAGTCTAGTTTTGTTTGGAGCCTCTGAGAAAAAACATCAGTTAGCAAAACATCAATAATATTTTATAGCAATTGTTTTAGCAGTAGCTCGATCATTAATACTTCAATTATCTCGCCCTCAGATGGGTCCTACCATGCAGAGCTAGTGGAATAAAATGCTAAGAACTAAGAAATATGAGGAGGCTTACTCAAATCGTGTTGGGATTATAAAAAGGTTTACAGCTATATAGCAGTACTTAAAGGAGTTACAAGCCATGAACAAGGAAAGCTGGAAGTTATATGAAAATATTGCTCATGATTACAGTATAATAATGCATAAAATATATAAAATGACTGAAAGCTAGGTGCGATTATAATTTGGAAAGTGACTTGAATTAATGTTTCACTGAACTAAGGCAGATAGCAAGGTTATTTTGATCTCACCAGCCAAAGAAAATCTATTGTTATGGAGTGATGCTACCTGTGTGTAATTCATGTCTTATTTTTGTGTATATGGATACCTGAAATGAAAATAAAATAAATAAATATATAAAATCCACACATGCGACTATGCTTAAGAACCGTACTTATTGCCTTAACCTTGCTTTTGTCTTCACTATGCCTTGGTAGCCTTGGTGGGCCAGATCAACGACTCATGCTCACAAGCTTTTGGGGAATCACAATTTGCCTTCCTTGAAGAGGCAGCCCTTCTTCACTGGTACTTAGCTCATCTCTGACTCTCCAGAGTTGGCCCATTGTCAACTGTTCGGTAGCAGTCAACACCTTAGTGCCGTCCAGGAAGTTGTGCCACGGTCTCTATAGAAGCACTTCTTTCACTTTTGATCGGCTTGTGTCTAGCTCTGTGGCCTCCCAGATCTCATCAATCGAAAGCGCCTGGGGACAGGCATCATGTACTGCCTTCTTCACAAACAACTCTGCCCCTTCGTCTTCCTCTCTCTCCCCACTGCCAGTCTGTGTTTTTGGGTGTCTCGACAGATAGTCTCCTGGGTTGTTCACACCTGGGCAATGCACAACGTCAAACAGGTACCACTGACTTATTTAAATGCGCGGGAGAGCATTCCAAGCGATGCCAAAAAATAGTGGGAATAGTGGTTTGTGGTCCGTTATGACCCTCGGTCCTGCTGTGCACAGAGATACAAATGAAAATGGCAGCATGCCCCCCGGACTACCAGAACCTTGTGCACAATCTGTGTGTATCTTATCTCAGTTTCTGTAAGCGCTTTGCTCGCGTACATGATGGGGAGCCAATACCCCTCGCTCTTTACCTGTAGAAGAACTGCACCCAGCCCCACGGAGCTTGCATCCACCACCACCGGCTCTGTCCAAACCCTGAGCTTAAGGTATGCCATGATGGCATCTGCCAAAAATGACTCCTTCACTCTTTGGAACACAAGGTAAGTGTACAAATCCCCACTCATGGGGTGTGATTTCTCACCAGGGCTCTGAAAGGGTGGGTTTGTGTGGTCAAAAAGTCTGCAGTAAGTGGCCATCCCAAGGAAACTCCTCACACCTGACGCTTTCTGCAAGATAGCTACATTCCTGACGGCTTCCACTTTCTTCAGGTCTACCTGTAATACATCTCTGGAAAATAGTTATCCAAAGAACTCAATGGAATCGGAATAAAATGAACACTTCTGTTTGTGTAGGGTCAACCCACAGCCCGATAGCCACTTTAGGGCTGCTCTCAGGTGCACATGGTGTTCCTTAAGCATGTCAGAGAATATTAGAATGTTGTTACTAATGTTTAGTACTTTGACTAGGCCAGAGAGTGTCTCTCAAATGGTGTTTTGAAACACCTCTGCTGCCAGTGACATTCCAAAGTTCAATCTTTTGTATCTGCAGGGTCCAATGTGCGTTGAGAAGGTGGTTATCCAGCGGCTAGACAGGTCAAGCTCTAGCTAATAGTAACCCGCATTGAGGTCTAATTTAAAAAAGACACTGGGCACCGTTTAGGGCTGCCAATATGTTGTCTTCTGTAGTTGATATGTGACACCACCTTTGTTTGGGAGTCACATATCTACACACAGTTTGATAGACCCAGGTTGTTTAGGCTTGGGCTTTATAACCAGAGGAGAGACCAAGGAAGTGGGCTCAGTGACCTTCTTTATCACTCCTTGTCTCTCTAGGTGATCCAGTTCTTTCTCCACCCACTGCCGCATGTGAAATGGCACCGTTCAATGTTGGAATGCCATGGGTCTCACAGTATTGTAAATGTGAAATCTTACTTTGAAGCCTTCTAGTCTCCCTAGCCCTGCGAATAGCTGGTGAAACTCTTTAAGGATATTCTCTGCATGAGACATATATTTGTCATGTAAAGAAGGTCTTCAGTTGTGTGGCAACCCAGGACAGTGCCAGTGTTACCTTTGGTCACATGAAACCTGGCTATTGTGGATTTCCCTTTGCAAATCACTACAGCCTCTATGACTTCTCTAAATGACAGTGGCTCGGTGCCCCCATAGGTCTAGATTCTTGCTTTAGTCGGTGTTAGGGTGGGACGTGGCATGAGTTTGCTGAACAGAGTTCATGATATTGATGGAGGCACTGGTGTCCATTAGCACCTTGATCTTGGCGCCTCTGATGTCAACAGTGCACATCAGTGGGGAGGGGGGCATTTACAGTTACTTTCCCTGCCAGCGAATGAGATGGTGAATGCTTCCTATTCGTTATCATCCTTGGGGTGATTATTAGTGTCAGCTCGATATGCTGAGGCTTCATCCTCTTCCAGTGACAGCTGTCATAGGGTTACTCTCCCCTTTCCTCTGTATACTGCTCCTGCATTCTTCCCACTGCTCCGACACCCCTTGGCAAAATGATTAATGTGCCCACATCTTGAACATGCTTTCCACAGTGCCGGGCATTCATTGTGTGTTTAATGCATCAGACCACAATTGCCGCACTTCTTTTCTCACAGCTTGGGTGAGTTTGCCACACAAAATTGAGCAGGCTGTCTCTAGATGGCATCCACCTGCTCCTCTTTTACCTTCAACACCCGGAGCTGCCCCTTGCCAATGCCATCTCCATGTCTTCAGTCCTGCTATCCGCAAGCTCATGCGACCATGCCAGGACCAAAGTGTTGTCCAGTTAAATACCTGGCTGGTGTACTATGAGGACAGTCAAACGGCAGCCTGGTATTAGCTGGGCCCTGATTTTATCTGGCTAGTTGATGTCTGCGCAGGTGCTTGGTAGTTTTCTGAGCCTCCCATAGAAGACATCCACTAATTCATCTTTTGCTTGCCGGGCCTGTCTTAGTTTGAAACTTTCGCAGTCAGAGTTGAGTTGGAGAAAGGTGCCATTGCGATGACAGAGGAGTGCACACAAGGCCATTGGTGCAGGGTTTTCATGTTGTTGTGACATTGTCTGTGACCCTTGACTCTCCTTTATGTGGCACATTGGGTGTACTTGCTAGTGTCAACATGGCCCTTTTCTTTGCTTCACACTAATGGGGTGTCCTGGTCTCCTATATACACAGTTTATGGTGGCCACCCTCAGAAATGCTCATAGGTCGCACACTCTCCTCACATGTATCTGCCATTCAATGCCTCCTCCCATGCTCCTTGCAGGTGTTCCAATCTTACGTTTTGTTTTACATTTGGGGTTTTTCTGCAAACATTGCCCTGTTGAAGGTCAAAGGTGGTCTGTGCCTCCTCCAATGTGAGAAAGGTGTCATTAAAGTAGAGATCACCTGCAGTATTGCAGCCTCCATCAAACCATTGTGCAATGTCCATCACCAATTAAATGGCACAGATGAGTCTCAACCACTGAAGCGCTACACTGTATGGTGCCCGATATAACACTCAAATCACTGTCTGCTCCCACGCCACTGTCACCTGTCGGACTATAAAGGGGTGGTCACCTGGGACATCTGTCCCGCATAAGGAAGTGTGGGAGATCTACATTCTCCCTCGATGGTCCCAAGGGTTTTTCTCCATGGTGGGGTCATCCATGCACCACTGTGCTGCATACTGCAATAGCCCTGCATGGTAATATAGCATATACCATCCAGGAAGCACTTAAAATCATCCGCCCACAGCAGGTGAGTCCCTGCATAGGGGAGACCTCTCAGCATCAGGGTAGAAGATCTTGTCATCTGTATTGGGTGCAAACATGTTCAACATACACATGTCTTGACCAATCAGCAGCCCACACAGCACTATATAGCTACCCTTAATGTCTGCCTTAAAGTTTTGCCTTAGAGGTTTGAAACATAAATGGGTCCTTAATGGGTCATCACCACACAACACCCTTCCCAACAAATACTTATTCCACTGAAGAAGAAGCCTCATCAAACCTACTCCCATACACTCTCCCTCTCAAAACCCTGCAATCCATTAACAAACTTCACAACACAAAAAAAATCAAATCAAAGGGGATGGCTGTCCCCATGGGCTGCAACTTCTGTTACTGCCTCCAGGTACCACCTAACCCCGTGCACATACATGCCACCAATTTGCCTACTTTTTCACAGATATAATACGGACATATCATTCAAGACCACAATCAATCATAAGGGATGATACACTAAAGGCTTACAGTTTGGCAGAGTATATGTGTCTATACATTCCTCTATTGGGGGCACATCAAAATGAACAGTGTCTGAGGTCAGCAGAAGTGTCAGAATAATACTCAATGACAGGTTTCACTATTCTCTGAGGTCTCTTCCACTACATCCCCATACTCATATCTGAGTTGGAGGCTGCCACCACCTCCACCAGTACCATCCCTGCCTCTCTGTCTTACCATTGCTGCGCCAGGTTCAGGGATCCATCTTGTCTATCAAGTACCTGGGTGGGGGGCTGATGGGCACCTCCACTGCGTTGCCTCCATTCTCCCAATGGCCTTGAGGGTGAGGGTGGTGAATCTCCAGACCACCTGCTTGAACCACAGCGGGCTGGCAGTGGGGTCCAACCATTCCCGTGTATCTCCAGCCAGTCACACACCACCTCAGGGGTAGTGAAGAAATGTGACCTGCTATTGTGGAGTACTTCCAGTTTTGCCAGATAGAGGAACATGTAACAAAGTATCATAGCTCTCTGTTTTTGATTGACTCCTCCAAAGACCTGACCTAACTCTTGCACGTTTTGGGTGTAGACTGTGAAAATAAGTATGACATGGTTCACAAATTTGGGATCGCCAGACTGTCGGACTACTCGCAGGATGGCATTCCTGTCTCCATAGTTATGCAATTTTGCTATTGTGGTATGGGGGTGCAACCCCTGCAGGAGGTTGTGGCACCAGTGTGCAATGAGCCTTCACTATCACAAAGAAAAGGGACAGCTGGGTCGAAGGCACCATTGTGTGCATACATTGTTCAAGAAACCGGTCCAGGTCAGTCCTCTCTGCTCCCTCTGGGAAGCAGACAAAAGGCAGGCTGCACCGGGGCAAAAGACCCTCTGAGTCCTCTGGCCTAGCCTCTAAGGCATTTGTCCTGGCGGACGGTGCATCCAGTTCCACCCTCAAAGAGGCAACTTCTCCCTGCAGTTGGGAGATATCTTTTTCAGTGGCCAGGGAGCGCTCCGTCAGCTTGCGCAATTCTACCTACAAGAGGCCAACATATTGAGGGACAGCTTTAATTTTAGCTTGTACTGTTGCACTTATGGTCTCAATTGCCGCTGGTTTCTGGCCTCCCATGGGTCCCTGTACGTCTTACCCCACATATTGGCACTCCTACTGTGGGGGGGTTATCATCACATTTGACTCTGGGCTGTGAATTTGTCAATTTTGATCTTCTGCACCCCTCGCTGTAGTCTATCCTTCACCATAGTGATTATCACCCAGCAATCTCAGCCTGCCAAAGTCTCTTCAAACATTCTGCTCCCCGTTTATCATTGCATATAGTTCTAGCTAACTGATTATCCCTTCAGGGGAGTTGAGTTAGGCGCTATCCCAACTGCCTATAATGCCTCTCCGGGGTCTTGTGCAGGTCTCCGGGCCCCATTGCCTGCCACTCCCCCTGTGATTGCCCTTTGACTTTCAGAGCTCTCAATCTTGGGTATGAGGCAACCTCCATAAATCAGTTAGTAGGTGAGCATGAGGGGAGGGTAGTGGGGGACACCCAGTTATCCAAAGTTAGTGTCACTCTTCTAGGGGGTCCCTCAGACTCACATGTCGCCAGGGCCCTAAGGCCTCCAAAGGTCTGTTGCCTCACCCCCACAATGAGGAGAAAATTCCCTGTAGTCCGGGCCTCCTCACTGATTCTATGCCCCCTCAATGCCGGATCATGCCTGGAGAGCCACACCTCTCAGGTGATTCTTGCCTCAGGCCTAAGGCATCGTATCCCAGACAGCTGCGGGTCAGCCCGTTGCAGCCCGTCACTTCTCAGGTCAATGCCATCTGCTGGGTGGAGGAGGTGCTGCATCAGGGGGCCCAATCTAGGCCTGCTCTGTCGAGCCCGCTCTGCAAGACTCGTGTGCCCAGCTCCTCTGTTTGTATGGTGCGGACCTGCCAAAGGCCTCCAATCAATGGGCTCCCACAGTCAGCCTCACCTGACATGTCATCCAGCTGGTGACATAGCCTCTCTGGCCCGGCCACGGAGCAAACATTCACTCCCCCAGGCGCTCAAAAGCAGGATGGTGCAAAACAGTAGGAGCCTCTGGGGTCAAGGCCGACTTCAAATAAAGGCCACTCCTCAGTACATAGCCCTTTGCCAGCTGCCACACTGTCCCTGTTGTTTGTTTTTAAAAGCGTTTAGATTCTTAATGCAGCTAATGGTTTTTTTTGTAAAAAATGTAGTTTTTCGCACAATACTTTTATTCAATTAATTTATATATTATATATGTCATTTCGACAAGATCAAAAAATCATGGCTAATGCCAGACCTAACAACAAAGAAGCAGGTAACACAGTTGATTCTGAATCCTCGCTGAACAGTGAGGAGTGTTCATCAGGAACAAAGTCAGTTTCACAAGCTTCATGACCTGGAGACAAATGTGCAATCCAGTTTAAGGGTGATGAATCTTATCATATTATTCTAGCTACCATATTACTGGGTATGCCTTCTTCTTCATTGCTTAAGCCAGCCTCAGTGACTCTTCTGCTGCTCCACAAAGGTTCCCTTAATGCTATCATTCCAAAACTCTTCCCAGAAGCAACGTTTCTGCAGCTGCTAAATTCTAGGGGTCATATGTACAAAAGGGATGGCTTGCAATTACCAAATAGTGAATTTTTGTGATTCGCTATTTGGTAATCACAAACACCCATCGCAAACACCCATGTACAGATGTGTATTTTACACATTTTGAGAGTCTCAGTGATTTGCAAATAGACCTATCTCATGAATATTAATGAAGTATGTCTCGCTTTGTGACCCATTGGGAATTGCAAAAATCACAGGGATGGTGACCTGCTGTGGTCAGCAGACCACCATGTCTGTGATTGCTCTTCAAATTTTTTTTTTTAAATGCAGCCTGTGAGAACGCGTCCCAGTTTTGATAATTTAACTTACACGGGGACTCGTTTTAGGCCAATGAACCTTTTGACCCTGATTGGAGACTCCTCAGGACGAGATATCTATTTAACATCTCAATTAATGGATCAATAACCTCTTGACTAATTCACAATAACTAATCAATCAAGCTAATCGATAACATTTATTATGACTCAAACACACCATGACCTTTCAGTCATGAATAACCACACAAATCTAGCAATAGTTAGGATATTTATTCCTATTAGTTACAATCTAATAGTATGTTTATTAGTCTCAATATCAGTAAGCACATCAAAACCACTACAATATGGCAACTTGAATAAGATTTTATCAAAGCATAGATCATGAACATTAGAACAAAGCACGTCGTTAACATGAACTTTAGCAGAGTATCATTAACACGTTATTCAACAAAGCAAGAATTTAGACATTTGTTTATTTGCATCCGATTTTAGTGAACTCCTCAACTAACCTCGAATTAGCATCAGCATGTTGGGCTTCATGCAAAACAATTTAGCAGCACAAATTTAGAATAACAACTAACTATGGCCTCTATCAAAAGAGCAGTTGGTACCTAGAAAGAAAAGGCAAACAGACAATTACAATATGTCATCATATAATTACCCCTCCAAATGGGTCAGAATACAGCGTCAGGCTTCATCCTTAGGACATCAGTCGATTCGCCATCCTCCGGGATAAAACAGCTAAGTCTCAGCAAGGCATAGCAAGAATAGGAACTCTTCCCTCAAACAGAGGAGAAGTGAGTATCGGGCAAGGAAGAAGGTGAGAATGGTTTAAAGTATAAAACAGCTAAAGTCTCTCAGAACAGCAAGAGGATGGTGAAAGATGGCAGGGTAATGGCAAAGAATGGCTGATTTCTTCTTGTGTCACACCGTTATATCAAACTTGTCGAACAAGTCTCTAATTTCCCATTGGGCAATACCTGGTGCATCGTTATCTCTGTCCAATAATCCATCACACACCTTACTCGAATTTTCAACTAAGACAGTTCTCACGTAGTTTATTGGCTCCTGTGATTGATGTCTTCATCGGGTAGAATGTCAGGTAAGAAAAGTTACACTTGTCGCTCCAGTCAGTAGTTCCATTGTCTTCTCCTAGGCTAGGCGACCTTGCACCTGTTGCGAATTACACTGTTGCATTCAGCAAGAATGACTCCTTGACCAAGTCGGGTCTCATGAGAAAGAATTTACTACAGCTACACACATATCTCTTGCTTCTGGAAAAGTACAGCTTCACGTCCTTTATGAAGACAGCACATTGCACGTTAGAAAAACACATTTAATATGAGACCAGGCAGCTAGCCCCAGACCCTTGCTACTAAGGCCTAGTGATTAATTTAGCAAAAACCTTAATGCATAACTCATATTGCTAATATAAAATCATACAGTAGTACATTGTTAACTCATTATTAGTCAGTTTCATTAACCATCGTATACACTGGTGACCACTCCCCGTAGGCACATTTCAAACGCGTGCATTAGTATCATATTATTATTATTTTCTATGCGGCTTCATTATACATTATATTGCAAGCTTTTCATGTTAATACTAATTATAAAAGTTACACTCCAACAATCCCTCCTCTGATGACTCTTGTCATCACACAATTCTGTACCTTTTCACAATTTCATTTTTCAAAATTCCCTTATCTCAATTTCTTCCCTCGACTTTCCCTTTCCATATTTTGCTCTCAACATTTTCTCCCTTTTCTTTTCTTCCTTCCTCTCATTATTTTTCGCCATTTTCAATTGAATTCTTTTGCTAATTTTGCATGACAACCATAATCCAAATAAGCGAGCTAGAATAATCAATATTACCTGTATTATTTTTGCCAATATCCCATGCCAAATATTACTAAACCAGCTTCCCACTTTAACAAACCACTTTCCAACCTTTTCCCAAACACCTGGTTCTTTCAGTTCCTTCAAATCTGTACTGTCTCTCGTTAGGTTAGTAAGCATACTTCTAATCTCATTACTATTGTCAGGTATGTAAGCACAACAATGTCGCTCAGTAAGCATCTTACAGACTCTGCCATTTTTCGCTAAAAGAATGTCTAAAGCAAGCCTGTTTTGAAGAATCATAGTCCTCTCCGCAGCAAATTCAGTATCCATCAGGAGTATGGTTCCTGTAAATTGTGTCAGCATGTTATCTACAATAGTAGACAACTTTCGGATCTTTATCGAATTCAAGATAACTCCCACTGAAGAAATAATCACCCCAAGTATGTCTCCTACTACACCAGCAGCAGTCTCTCTCCTCTGTCTAGTACAATGTAATTCAGACAATTTCGGAAACTTCTTCAAGTCCTCTAACTGATATATCTTTGGGAAAACTATCCCCAAATAACATGTCCCATACCATCCCTTTGGAAGACAGTAATAAGCATTAAGTCCACATATATAATAGATCCCAGGGATCGCTGGATCATAGCCATTTAACATGAACGCCCACTTACTCTGAAACAAAAACACCTGCTTACATTCACTCGTTCCCACAAATAAATTGTCTTTGGTCGCGTTATACAAAGCTTACCTATGTGTAGTGCATCTAAAGCTAATTTCCCCTGTTCCCTAACTGCACTATAACTCTCACTACTAATAAAAGACCGTTGCTGCAAGCCTTTCTCCAATTTCCCTTTCAAAGCCCTTCTTCTGTCTTCCGTGTGATCTAGAAAATGTTTCTTTACAGTTGTAAGCAAACATGTCAAGTTATTGCGGTGTGCATATAATGTACTAATTGTTAATGTTGGTTCAAAGAACCCCTTAACTAGTTTTATGCTATAGTATTTAGCTACACTTTTCAAATCTTCTATGATAGGCACATAAGAAAACACAAGGTCATGATTGGAGTAAAAGTACTGAATCTCTTCCTGGTTATATAATCTAGTTAGTAACAGACTATAGCTTATCCCATAGGTGAGAGGCAAACTATGATAGGTAACTCCCTCTTGGGCTGATACAGGAATCTGCGTACACACATAACAAGCTTTTGCATCCATAGTATCAACATACTCACTCAGCAAGCAATAGAAAACATTAGTAGATAGTTCCCCTTTTGCGTTAGTTCCCTCATGCAAATACTTCGTATCTTGCTCAAACCTCTCCCAAGCTGTTAGTGTAGCGGCGGTCTCAGGAATTGTGCATTGTTAGTCTCACTCTTATCTACCAAAGGCATTCCCACAATCACAACTATGATGAATATCACACATACAACACCTAAAGCAACACCCAAACATTTACAACGCCTACCCTATTATCATCTCAAGTGTGAGCCACGATCTGTAAATAATCAGAAAGTGAAGTATTATTAGTTCAAACAACAATTATCAGAGGATGGTTCAAACCTATTTTTTTCATCTTCAGCAAAGCTAAGCAAAGCCTTTCTTTGGCAAGTATTTACAGCCTTTTTCACTCCCAGGATCCTTGTCAATTCAGGTTAGCAGCTTGTCAAGACCAGTTCTCAAAAGTCAATTCAGATTAACAATGTCAAATCCAGTAATTTATCAGTCTCTTTTCTCGGGTTTCTTTAATTAAATTTTCACATCAACACAGTCTTTTCCTCTGGCCAAATTCAGGCACTGAGTACTGACTTGGGATTTCTCGATCAAAACAGAATGCCAAGAACTCTTGTTGCCACTCAGCTGACGTTGCATATGCCCATTCAGGACCTGCGTAACTGCTGTTCGCAATTCTCTTTCTTTTCAACTTGTGATCACCTTGCAATTCTCCTTCGTTCAGGTCTTCTTTCCTTGTTGTATCAACCTCTTACTCGATTGTATCGTCAACAACCACCTTCCCTTTTGTCACTTGCGATTCTGGCCACTTATCTCCTTTCAGTGTTCCCCTAGACTTTGATCTTTCTTGTGGCAACCCGTTGCCCTCCTCTTGTTCTATGGTGTTCTCTCTTGATGGACCTGCAATTGGCTCAGGAGGAGACTGGAGACTCTGACTCTCTTCCGCCTCAACTCCTTCTGGGCCTGTCAGGGGCTCAATTTCAATACCGCATCCGTCTGCTTCTGGGAGGACCTCTCTCTGGGTCGGACCTCCTGGTGCTTCAGGTGAGATAGGCTCACTGTCACCCCACTGGGTCTCGTTTGAGTGACCAAGCCGTCCTCAGCGGGCTCTCCTTCTGTCTCAGTTCCCCTTTGATTACTCTCCGGCCCTGACACTTCCTTTTCTGTTGTTGTTACTTTCGACAACTCAATTTCCTCATCAGTTGGACACGTCACCTTCTTTGTGTGACTGGCATGGATCCAGTTTGGAATTCCCGCACACTTCACAGCAGTGGTAGTCGTTAGTATTACTTGATATGGCCCCTTCCTATGTGGCTCCAAACACGACTTCCTCACGTGTTTCTTGACAACAACCCAGTCACCAGCTTTCAGGTTGTGACCTGGATCATTTATCGGTGGCAGAGTGGTTGCTTCCACCTGGTGAGATAAAGAGCGGACCGCGACAGCCAGACCCTTGCAGTAGTCCAACACCATATCATCCGTGATATTTACAAGAGCATTTGCAGTCTCATAGCTCGGCCCATGAGATTTTCATGAGGAGATGGTCCTGTTTTCTTGTTGGGTGTATTTCTCATTGACATTAGCACTAAAGGCAATGCATCAGGCCATTTCAAATTTGTAGCTGCACACATCTTTACCATTCTCGTCTTCAGGGTACCATTCATCTGCTCCACTAATCCTGAGGCTTCAGGGCGGTAACTACAATGCAGCTTCTGTTCAATGCTCAATGCTGCGCACAATAGCTTAACCACCTCATTGTTGAAGTGACTCCCTCTATCTGATTCTAAAGAGATCGGAAACCCGAAAAGTGGTATCAAATCCCTAAGCAACAACTTCGGTAATATGAGGCTGTCATTCCTACGTGTAGGGTAGGCTTCAATCCAGTGACTAAAGATACACACAATCACCAACACATACCTCACACCTCCACACACACTCATTTCAATAAAATCCAATTGCATTCTGCTAAATGGACCTCCTGCTTTTCCAATGTGCCTCAAATTTACCACTGTCCCTTTCCCTGCATTCGTCTGCTGACAGATGATGCACCTGTGACAAATCACTTCTGCAGCTTGCCTGAATTTGGCATTAAACCAGTGAATTTTGAAAAACCTAATCATGGCATCTCTCCCAATATGTGCTTGCCCATGATAAAACCTTGCAAACTATGGCAAAAGACTGTTCGGCAAAAACATTTTCCCCTCGTCTGAAACCCACAGATCATCTGGTCTTTGTACACACTGCCTCTTAAGCCAAGAGCGTTTCTCATCTCTGGTAGCATGTCCCTGCAACAATTTCAATTCTTCCAATGTGTCAACCACCCTCAAAGCGTAACCTGTGCATGCTTCATTTTCTGTTTCAGGTAACAATTCCCACTGGTCCTTAAACGATATACAGTTCAATGCGCAAAACCTTGCGACTTGATCCGCATATCCATTTCCCATTGAAACAAAGTCTTGTGATTTCACATGAGTGCTGCATTTCACCACGGCAATCTCATGAGGTAACTGAATTGCATGCAACAACTCCTTAATTCTTTCACCATTTTTCACTGGCGAACCAGAGGGGGTAAGGAAACCCCTCTGTGACCATAGCTGGCCAAAATCATAGACAATTTCAAAAACGTACATGCTGTCAGTATAGATAGTTACCTTCAGTTTGTCAGCGGCATGGCATGCCCTGGTAAGAGCAACCAATTCAGCCACTTGAGCAGAATATACTCTTTCAAGCCAAGATGCTTCTAGGATACCAGTTATTGTACACACATCATATCCGGCTCTCAGTACTCCTACTGAGTCTCTCAAACATGAGCCATCAACAAAGATAATGTAGTCATTTTCTTCCAATTGGGTATCTTTAATGTCAGGTCTCGGTTTGGTGCACATTTCTGTTACCTCAAGACAATCATGCTCTACCTCATCAGCATCCTCAACTTCTGTATTTTCATTTGGAAGCAAAGTTGCCGGGTTCAGCACTGTACATCTTTTCAAAGTTACATTTGGTGACCCTAATATAATCATTTCATATTTCGTCAATCTTGCATTTGTCATGTGCTGCGTCTTGGTACAGGTTAACAAAATCTCAACCGAATGTTGGACCATTACTGTCAAAGGATGTCCCATCACTATGCCTTCACATTGTGTAAGGCTTTGACCAACTGCTGCTAGTGCACGCAGACAACCCGGTAAGGCTTCTGCAACTGGGTCCAAAGTAGTTGAAAAATATGCTACAGGTCGGTTTGCACCTCCATGGACCTGTGTCAAGACAGACAAGGAACAAGCATCACATTCATGACAAAACAGGACAAAAGGCTTCGTGTAATCAGGCATACCTAAGCCTGGAGACCTACACATACACTCTCTCAGCTCAATGAATGCCTTTGTTTCTTTCTCGGACAAAGTTATGACATCTGGCCCATCTTTAACCTCCTTGACAGTCAGTCTCACCAATGGCTTAGAGATAACTGAGAAATTCGGGATCCAATGACGACAGTAGCCCACCATTCCCAGAAACATCCTAACGTCTCTCAGAGATGTTGGGGGATTCATCTGCAATACGGCGGTCACTCTTTCCTTTGATATTTTCCTCGACCCCTTCTCAATTAGATGACCTAAGTATTTCACCTCTTTCTGACAGTATTGCAGCTTCTTTGGAGACACTTTATGCCCATTCTTTCCCAAGTGGTTCAGTAAGGCAATAGTATCATATTTGCAGTCATCTCTCGTTTTTGATGCAATCAACAAATCATCAATGTACTGTACTAGTGTCGAATTATAAGGCAATTCCAATTACTCCAAATCCTTCTTCAATATCTGATTGAAGATAGAAGGTTATTCTGAAAACCCTTGAGGAATTGGACATCAACTGTAAACCTTATCCAAGAATTTGAAACTGAAGAGAAATTGGCTGTCCTCATGAAGAGGCACAGAAAAAAACGCTTGGGACAAATCTACAACTGTGAACCATTCTGCATCACATGGGACCTGGAACATGATCACAGCTGGATTTTGCACCACTGGGCAACATTTCACCACTATGCCATTGATCTTTCTCAAGTCCTGGACAATTCAAACTTTCCCAAAAGGCTTTCTCAGTCCCATTATTGGTGAATTACATGGACTGCTCATTACTTCCTTCAGGACCCCTTGCTTCAGAAAGTCTTCAATTATTTGCATCACCTGTATAAGGACATCTTGCGTCATATGGTATTGCGGTACTTGGGGAAACAAAGCATTAGGCTTCACACTGACTTTGACTGGGTCTACTCCTTTTATCAGACCCACTTCCTTTCCTGTCAAGTCCCACACTTTCTCTTTGACTGTCCCCTGCAAATCTGCTGGCAGATCAGTTACTGTGAACATTGGGAAGAAGCTTATTAAGGGGTACTCCTCATCTGTTGTCTCCGTCTCTGAGATCTGTCCATCATCCCCTTCATCGTCACTGTTCGTCTGCACCTCAATTCCATCATTGGAACAGGTGATAGAACATCTCGTCTTGCACAGTAAGTCTCTTCCCAGTTGGGACATGGGACTTGAATCACAGACTACAAATCTGTGCAATCCTTGGAAGGTACCAATCTCAACCTGAACTGGATCTGTGATTGGGTTAGTCAGGAGCTGGTTTGCCACTCCTACTACCTTTATAGTAAGCCCCAAAAGAGGCAACTTCGGAACCTTTGCACTTCTCACTGTAGAGCGTGTAGCTCCTGTGTCAATCAAGAATGAGACCTTGTGACCCATTACCTTCCCTTGCACATAGGGTCCTCTCTGATCTACTTCTAGGGACGCTGCAAGCCTGCACTCTTCACTGTCTGAGCTCTCATCTGACCATTCATCGTTTATTCCATTCTCACCATGCGATGGGAACTGTTGCACTGCGTTATTTTGACTCATTCCTTGACTTGTTACCTGTTGAGGAAGCATCACCTGTTGCTGTCCCATTGGTGCTAAGGGCAACTGTATTTGCTGTCTAGGTACCAAGGGACTCTGCTGTTGAACTTGCTCTCAGCCCTTCAACAAACCTAAACACTAGGTGATTCATGTCCTTCGGCTCTATGACCTCTGTACCACTGTAGGGCTTCAACAACCTCTCATAGTAGGCATGTATCGACTCTTTGGCCTCCTGAGCCGTTCAATCAATCTTTTGCCAATCAATATTCTGCGGTGACACTTTCTGCTTTAAAAACTCAATCACCTTATAGTAATATCTCATGACCTCAGGAGACGGTGCTCCTGTGGCTCTGTCCCTTGCCGGTTCTGCTGTCGGCTAATCGAGAGCCTCCTCTTGCACTCGAGCCACAAATCGGCTGGAACTATGATCTCAAACAGCGTGTTCAAGTCTTCCCAAAAACACTTTGCAAGCTTCACAAACCTGTCTATCTGCTGATACCATTCTATCGGCTTCTCCCTCAGCCCGGGGAAGTCATTTGTGAAAGACAAAATGTCACCTCTAGACCATGGTACATGGACAAGAACCCCTCCAGCTGTTTCTCTCATTGGTAACACCTTTATTGTAGCCGTATCTGGAACGGCTTTCGCCTGCTGCTGTTCCAAGCAGTCACTTTTCCCTTTATCTCTTTTCTTTGCCCATCTGCCTTCCCACCTTTCTAAGGCTCCCCAAACTTGTGCACTCTGCAGTATTTCTTTAAGGTGTGCCTTCATCCCAGTCGACCTCATGTAATCGAAATCCTTAGGCTCGAAGTGTAACCTGTAGCTCCTTTTCAGATGTTTTGTGTTGTCTTGGTCTATGTCGTATTTGTCTGCCTGGTTTGCTGGCCTTTGGTGCACTTTGCTCACTTCCTTAGTTACCTTTGGGCACAAATACCTCAATTCTGCTTCAGTATATGATTGTAGCCTGTTCACTCCCATGCTCCCTTCAACTAGCTCAGCTGCTTCCACACCCTATCTCACAAACTTCAGGTATTCTTCTCTTTCTGACCGCTCTGCTGTTGCAGGAGTAGTCTGTGGTGAATTTAACTTGTCTAACCATGCATTCAATTGTTGCGCAGTTAAACCTTGCAAGAAGATATTTCCAGCCTGCATCATTGGTGCTTGCGGCACATTCGCACTTGGAATCAGCGGAGTCAGCAGTCCCAAACCTGATTGTCATGGTATCTGGAGGAATCCCGATCGGACTGAAGTCTAACAGGGATCTAGATCTTTCTGCTGTCTGTTCCACTGGAGTCATCCTTTGAGAGCTCCCTACGAACCCTCCTCTTGTCATCTCTTGGGTCATTATTCCCTGATCACACACGCTAGGCTTTGCCTGTGCATACAATGGTACTGGTGGACCAACTGTAATAGGTAAGGATATGGCGGCTGGTGTCTGCCTGCTTCCCAAATCCTGTGGAGCATTAGCTCCCATATTCTGATTCATTACGGGTGCTGTGGCTGTCTGTGGTCCAATGACCGAAGTGCAATTCGGTAGCAATTGTTGGTGTGCCTGAGGCAGTAAAAGTGGAGTTGGCTCAGTTTGTATCAGCTTTGATCTTGTGTATGCTGGATTTGATGGCACCATCAAACGCGTAGTCGTTTCTAGTACTGGGACATCAGGTTAGAGCCTCTGAACTGGTGGTGGCTGTAACTGTGTCTGCATCTCTGGAGCAGTAGACACACTAACACTATTCTGTATAGGAGATGGTGTTGCAACAGTGTTTGCCTGTACCTGGTTTGTTGTTCCCTGTGTTTGCGTCGAATTTTCAGGACCTGCACTAGTACTTGGTCTATTGTCATCTATGGCATATGGTGGGGGTCGATCATGTTACAACTGATTAAGGAACTCATCATCGAGTCATCTGCATCTGCCCAGGACTTCTTAGTCTCTTTTGCTGTTCTAGATCCCTTATCCGTCTTACAGGTGGCTTTACCCCCTTGCGCTTCACTTTCTTGAGTTGTTGCTGTAAACATTTTAACTCCATCTATTATTCCCCTTCTCCACATCCTGTGCTCGCTGTCCCACCTAGCCTCCGCTAGTGTCTTTTCTGCTTTCCTCATTCTCCTCTCAAACTTTTGTTGCCGTTGTCGTAGGGCCATCAGGTCCCAAATTGCTAGCGCCTCAAACTGGGCTGGCCTCGGAGGTGGTGTTTGCTCATTTAACGCCTTCCACAAATTCTCTAAAATCATTATATTGAACGATCCGTGCTCCGGAAACACTAAACACCCATCTTTCTCCGTCATTTTGCACCACTACTTTAGCCAAAGACATGGCGTGACTCCCCTCTCCTCCATTACGGCATAAGCCGGTGTATCCTCTGGCGGTGTAGGCTCCCCCACACTCACGGTAATGTACACATCTCCCCTCAAAGCGCTCTTTAAAGCCTTGAAAAACTTCATTTTTTTGCGTCTTTTATTTTGTTTACAATCGAATCAGGAAGTGACTTTAATTCCCAGAACATTCTTCACCCACCTTTTCAACCAATTGCATCTCACGGACGGCTGCCAATCCGTGCGCGACCCTTCTCACTAACCGACCAATCCCAGCGCTGCTCCAATGATGTCACACTCACACACACTCAGCCGACAAAGTCTTGCGGCTTGTCTTCCTCACTCTCTATTCACACAAAACTAATGCAATATATTGCGAGCACTAACAAAAACTCAAATTTGCCGGTTTACTACAGAGAGGGTAACACAATCGCTTCAGAACTTTACAGAGATTTCACTTTAAGCCTCAGCCGCTACTCTCTCTTTCTCAGGTCCCGCACTCGGAAGCAAAATTTGACCCGCAAATTCTACTCTCGACTTGGCAATGGTTTGTCCTAGTGCACTTTAGAACTCACCAAATCTCCATCGAACTTTTCATTCACTCACTTTGACTCAAGCTCGACTCGTTAACCACGCCCGATTGACCTATCAAACCGTGCAAATTACAGCATAAACCAAGTGTCTGATACACTTATCAATATACTCCGGAGTCTTAGACCAAGCTGGGTCCGTACATCATCAACAACAACGTGGACAATTTTTTAGCACAAAGCGCCACACTCACATGAAGTTTGCTGACTTCCCTACTCTCATACTGCGGAGTACACACACTCCTACTAAAACATCACCTGGCCTAAAATTCTGACAAACCTCACAATTCACCTGCGGTATGCATCAGCTGTGCAAGCGCAAACCCTACGTCACTCACTCTATCACTAGAACGACGAGAACATACCCAACTCACTTCGGCAAGCTCCGAGATTCCGGGAGAGTCATTTGGGACTTAGGGGCACATCATCTCTCCAATTTTCATTATTTCAAAACAAATTTCAAACAATGATCCCTCGCCCTAGGGCCCCAAAGGGCCTAAACCATCCTCTACTACCAGAACTGATAACACGTCCCAACTTTGATAATTTAACTTACACGGGGACTCGTTTTAGGCCAATGAACCTTTTGACCCTGATTGGAGACTCCTCAGGATGAGATATCTATTTAACATCTCAATTAATGGATCAATAACCTCTTGGCTAATTCACAATAACTAATCAATTAAGCTAATCGATAAGATTTATTATGAATCAAACACACCATGACCTTTCAGCCATGAATAACCACACAAATCTAGCATGAGTTAGGGTATTTATTCCCTATTAGTTACAATCTAATAGCATGTTTATTAGTCTCAATATCAGTAAGCACATCCAAACCACTACAATATGGCAACTTGAATAAGATTTTATCAAAGCATAGATCATGAACATTAGAACAAAGCACAACGTTGACATGAATCAACTTTAGCAGAGTATCATTAAGATGTTATTCAACAAAGCAAGAATTTAGTCATTTGTCTATTTGCATCCGATTTTAGTGAACTCCTCAGCTAACCTCGAATTAGCATCAGCATGTTGGGCTTCATGCAAAACAATTTAGCAACACGAATTTAAAATAACAACTAACTATGGCCTCTATCAAAAGAGCAGTTGGTGCCTAGAAAGAAAAGGCAAACAGACAATTACAATATATCATCATATAGTTACCCCTCCAAATGGGTCAGCATACAGAGTCAGTTTTCGTCCTCAGGACATCATTCGATTCGCCATCAGCCAAGATAAAACAGCTAAGTCTCAGCAAGGCATAGCAAGAATAGGAACTCTTCCCTCATAAGGAGGAGAAGTAAGTATCGGGCAAGGAAGAAAGTGAGGATGGTTTAAAGTATAAAACAGCTAGAGTCTCTCAGAGCAAAGATGGCAGGGTAATGGCAAAGAATGGCTGATTTCTTCTTGTGTCACACCGTTATATCAAACTTGTCGAACAGGTCTCTAATTTCCCATTGGGCAATATTTGGTGCATCGTTATCTCTGTCCAATAATCCATCACACACTTTACTAGAATTTTCACCTAAGACAGTTCGCATGTAGTTTATTGGCTCCTGTGATTGACGTCTTCATTGGGTAGAATGTCAGGTAAGAAAAGTTACACTTGTCGCTCCAGTCAGTAGTTCCTTTGTCTTCTCCTAGGCTAGGCGATCTTGCACCTGTTGCAAATTACACTGTTGCATTCAGCAAGAATGTCTCCTTGAGCAAGTCGGGTCTCATGAGAAAGAATTTACTACAGCTACACACATATCTCTTGCTTCTGGAAAAGTACAGCTTCACGTCCTTCAGGAAGACAGCACATCGCACGTTAGAACACATTTAAAATGAGACCAGGCGGCTAGGCCCAGACCCTTTCTAACTAAGTCCTAGTGATTAATTTAGTAAAAACCTTAATACATAACTCATATTGCTAATATAAAATCATACATTAGTACATTGTTAACTCATTATTAGTTAGTTTCATTAACCATCGTATACATTGGTGACCACTCCCCGTGGGCACATTTCAAATGCGTGCATTAGTATCATATTAATATTATTTTCTATGCAGCTTCATTATACATTATATTGTAAGCTTTTCATGTTAATACTAATTATAAAAGTTACACTCCAACACCTGTTTCCCTTAAAAGGAAACCGGGATGCCTTTTGAAATTAAAAATTTAAAGTTTTCTTTTCATTTTTTAAGAGCAGAAAGTGGTCCAGGGGACCACTGCCTGCTCTCAAAAACTGTTTTTACAATCATTCACAAAGTGGAAGGAGTCCCTTGGGGACCCCTTCCCATTTGGGAATAGGTTACCACCAATTCGAAGTTGGTGGTAAATTGTGAAAGTTTTGCAACTGCATTTCAGTTGTAAAACATTCATACATGTCACTGTGATTCATTACTAAGGGGGGATGCCCTTGACACGCCCCTTCCTAATACCAAATCGCAAACCCAAATTGCATTTTGGTAACACACTACTGAATCGCAATTGGGCCTTTGTATATTAAAAAATGCCTTTTTGCATTCACAAACAGACGGATTCTCTGAATCTGGCCATCTGCAAATGTAAAAAGGCTCTGTACATCTGGCCCTACTTGTCCAATGATGGCGCTGGTGATGAGCATAACCAGACTAATAGTGCCTCTTTCTATATCCCTCCAAACACAGGCGTGACCCTGTACGAGCAAACTTAATTTGCAAATCAGGCCAACACATTGAAAACCCTGGGGTGTCTTTGACACAGGCCCAGTTTGCAGTAGCTACAGAGGTGTCAGTTTTACCACATATGTATCACAGGGCCCAGCTGCGAGGGACAAAAAGATAAAAAACATTCACCCACACCGTGCCAAGGTGTATGGTTCATTAGCATTTTGTTTTTCAGAAACAAATACCCACTTTGGGAGAATGCTACTGAAAAACAAAAAAATATAAAAAGTTGGTAAACGTCCATCAAAACCAACAGCAGTTTTCCTTCAAGCTTTTGTACGTTGAAAAGAAACAAAGTGACGACAGTTCCTTTCAAAATGACAGCTCTAAATTTGAAAGACAGTAGCAAGTTTGGATTGCGGATGTAAGGCCCTCTACCACCTTGACAGACTATCATTGGTTAAACTATAAACCAGGCCCTTAGTTAATTTCAGCTTATATCCAATATTACATTTATTCTAAATTCCACAAGTGGATGGAAGTGGTATGATCTGCATCATATAAAAATGATTATTCGCCTCTTTTGTGATGCGTTCCAGCCATATCGCTTTTCAAGACTGAAATCAGAAAAGCCAGACAGGGTTGATAGAATAAATGTCTCTATTCAAAATCTAGAAGTAAAACCACAAATCCTTAATAACTGTAGTTCAGTTAAGATGCTTATGTGCTGGCTCAACCCTGAAGAAATGTCATTTTAAGGGTTTTGATAAGATTTAATGTCTGACCAAGTCCTTTGAGCTGATGTTTACAAATATTAAGAAAATACTTAAGCACACAGCTACAATCTATAACTCAGTGGTTATGATGAGTTAACATGTCTGCAGGTGGAGATTGCAGGCGGTGTTCACTTAATACTGTTATGTCCTTCTGAAATCACCTGATAGTCCCCTGTCATAGACTCAAAACTTGAACAGCTAGTAATCTGTCAGTAGCTCATAAAATGTTTGGAAGTGCAAATAGAAGACTAAACCATTTTATGTCAATAAGCAAGACTCAAGACATGTATGTGCTGCAGGATGTTTGTTTATGGATATGGTGGCAGCAACCCATGATTATTTCTCATAAACACCACCCAGACACAAAATTAAGCACTTATAGTTCCAAAATGTGATGATGTCGTAGAGGGTTTGGCGCTACGACCAGAACTGCTGACTTGGGTACTGGGAAGCCAAGTCTGAGTCTAGGTATTGGCTCAACATCCACTGATCGTGTGCGAGTTACTTAATCTTTCTGTGCCTAAAAAATGAATGTATCTCTGGGTAATAAAATTGGCGCTCATGAAAAGCACTACAATACCTGCATGTCAGGGTTGCACTATATAAAACCTACAAACATTTTTTTTTTAAATGTACCGAATGCTTTACACCACGGCTATGGTGTGAACAATACTCCTTTGGGGGCTGCTATGTACAGTGTACGAACTAAAACCAGAGTCACTGTCCGTTTTTTTTACAGCGATAGAGAGACTACGGAGGCACTGCTATATATTACATTCTATTTCTAATGGGGTTTATTCTTTTCTGTTTCATCCCACAGAGTCTGAAAAATTGTTCATTTCAAAATAGATTTTCCTGAGTACAAAATTAAGTTCCCCTCTCCTGTTAAGTTATCCGGAGAACCATGACATTGCTGCATCCCTCAAAGGATGAGTGTAGCACTGTAAATTCTCTAAGGACACAATCAAGCATCACACAACAGTCCTTCACATTGTCTCAGACTTCAGTTCCTTTGTTCTTTCCTCATAACCGGCTAGCCAACAGGTGTTTCATCTGGCACAGCTTCTCCATGATGTCTAATGGGTTAGTAAACATACATAATATATATATAAATAAGAAGTAAAATGAACCTAATACATTACAAAGCCCATCGCTTGCACCAAGTTCACAATTTTAATTGTTCCTCCACAGGCCTTGTAGGTTCAGGAGCAATAAAATATATTGCCCTGAAACTGGAGCCGTGAAGATCACTTATGACCTTAAACAAAAACCATGCATGAGCAGTACAAATGTGTGTCAGAATCAGCTTGTTTGTACAGTCTGAACACCAAAAGCTTCAAAGAGACCCAATAAGAAATAGTCTCAATAATAAGAAAGACACCCACAGAGGTGACACACATTCTGAGTGTATTACACCTGTGTTATTAAAAGGTAATATCGGACCTTCAAACCAAAGCCAAGAAGAGTTTAATTTAAGCACTACTAAGTTTCCACCGTGTTGATCAAGTTCTGGTTCATTTATAAAGTTTGAATACTATTTACAATGTTCTTCGGTACTGTATGATTATCAAGTGATATATGCACATCAGCTGCAAATAAGTATCTCAATTTAAAACACTCATACTTACATGTATCCTGAACCAGTGCCTACATCACAATTCATAAACATCTGCGTGTCCTACTACTACAAGCAAGGTACCACATGTGTGAGTCCCCCACAGTGAAGTCTATCACCAGAGTGCATCAGCTTGTGCTGTGCTGGTGCAGTGGAAACGTCCTCTTTGTGGTAGTGGATGTGCACACATGCCCTGAGTGCCCAGCTGTACTGACATAAGGATCCCTAATGCTGATTCACGTTGTCCTATGCAAACACAGATCATGCATATTCATCATGAAATAGGCTTGTCTCATGGATTGTGGTCTTGTTGGGCCGAGATGAGTGCCCAAAGCGCTACACTTAAAGTAGTGGAAGGGTACTGACTTCACCGTATTTAAGCACCATGAGTGCAAATGCAGCAGCATACCACATAGAGATCAATAGGAGTCTACAGGTCCTTTTTAACTGTGTTACTGGAATGAGGCCTACAGCTTACACATTTTTAAAGTTTGGCTGAGGTGTGCTTAACTCGCCCTTGGACTTTATTGGTTTGGTGTGAAGTGCTGCATAGTGCAGGGTTGGTGTATTTGCACTATGTGTATATGTGACTCTGAAGAGTACAATACAAGGACAATGTAGAACTGAGCAGTGCATGCATGGTTAGTGCATGTGCTGGATTTAGCATGCGCCTATGAAAAGGAGAATGTAGTGCCAGGCAGTGTCCACGATAATACATGTGCTGGATGTATTTGTGCGTATGAGTGCTACAGTATAGGAAGGATGCAGTAAGGTATGGTGCATACTTGTTAAAAGCATGTGCTGGATATATGTTTGTCTATCAGTGGTACAGTATATGAAGCATACAGTGCTGTGCAGTGTGTGTAGGATGTATACATGCACCTGGTGTATGTGTGTGTGTGGATGGTACAATACATGGGGGGCCTTTGGTTTATTTTATGACCTCAATGATGAAACTTGGCTAGGAGGTAGAAAAACCATCCAAGACAGAATTCTGCATTGGTACATTGCTGCACTTCTGTTAATTGGCTGGGACACACACTGGAGAGTTCTTTTGTACTCTTTGATTAAGTGAGATGTCACAAGGACGCGGCCTGGGAAAATCTCAGAATGAGGTGGGGCTGATAAGAGAATCATAAAGAATAGGCTGGGGCCCTGGGTTAACATTTTGACACACATACCACTGTGGCTGACATTCACGTGTGAATTCTAGTCATTTCCAAGGCCTGTGTTGTGGGGCTATCAGCTCTTGAGTCACTCCTGCTGTGGCAGATTGCTTCCAAGAGGTAGAAAATGGCAAAGGAGTGTGTACTTCAAAAGAAGCAGACCGCAACATAACCTTCAAAGACCCAGTCTCTAAATTACATTTGTTGTCCAGAACTGGACTATAAGAAGGGGAACTTGAGAACCCAAATTTTGTCACCTGCCAAGCAGTCAGATGGGCTGCGTGAGAAGGAGAACTCTGCAAGACACTAGTCTGAGACCAGGACTGCAGGTCAAGACCCACTAGTCTCCCTGCTGGGTGAGGGGACACCACCTGGAGAATCCGAGATCACCTGCCCTGAAGCATGGAGCAACAGTGTAAGGGCTGTTGCCCCAGTGCATTAGTGGACTGTGGCTCCATATGTGGGAAGGACCGCCGCCCAAAACATCCCCCTGCTGATCTGTCTGGAGCCCCTGTAGTGTGAGGATACTGTGACCCTGGTTGCCAGGACTAGCAAGTCGAGTGATCTGATCAGAGTCTTCACCGAGAGAAGTGAGGACACTGTGGAAGTTGCGCTCCTGCCTGGGATGAAGGATTTGCAGCATGAGCTATATCTCATAATACACTCCCCCCTAACTGCACCCAGACTCCCCACCTTTCACAACAGTAGAAACCAGACACTTACCTGGTGAAGAGGAGCCATTGAGAACCACTGGTCGTTGCAGTGGGAAAACTGCATATGGAGACTCACCAACTGCTGTATGCAGGCCACTTGGGGCTGCCTACAGCTAACTCATCTAAATTGACTGCTGCCAATCCAGTACCTGTGTAAGTGGTGCAATCATGAATTGCAGTCGATCTGATCCAACAAGGTGTGGGTAAGACTGATTTTGGGCCAGTCTGCCCTGTGGGAACTTGCTTCTAATTAGCACTGCAGCACTGGAACACTTTTCACTTTAAGAATTAAGGACCTGATTCTGACCTTGGCGGATGGAATACTCCATCACAAACGTAACAGAGATCCCGCCCGCCATTTTACAAGTTCCTTAGGAATCCGCCAAGGTCGTAATTAGGCCCTAAGATTTAAGTGGACCTATGGCACTCAGCAGTGGTGGCTCCTCCGCTATGGCGGAGGAGCGTCGCCCCCTCGCGAGCAGCAACTGCTGCAAATCCTTTAAACTAGGTTTATTATCCTTTCATTGTTAAAGGGGTGGTGCATTGGGGGTGACAAGCAGTGAGAGGCGTGTTCTCTGCACTCCCCTCAGTGCGCATGTGTGTTTGGCCAGCCGTCTCAGGCTGGCCAAACACACATGCGCACTGTGCTCTCTCCTGTCCAGAACTGTGCTGCCGGGTTGGAGAGAGCAGGCACAGGCTCCCAATCTGCCTGGGAGCGTCCGTGCGGGGCACTCCCAGCCAATTCTAACGCTGCTCTGAGCAGCGTCAGGATTGGTCACAGGGCAGGCTGGGAGCCTGTGCCTTCCTGCTGCTGAGGAAGATGGAGAATCAGCGGTGCGGAGTGCAGGTACGTTTTTTTATTTTAAAAAAATATTATAACTATTCCCAATACCCCCTCCTGCATGCTGCGCTGCTCCCTGATAACCCCCACGATCCGTGACTAAGACTCGAACTACTGGGGGGGCATACCCTGGATGCTGCCAATAGTGAATGGGGAATAACCACTATCACTAACACGAGAGAGAAGTGCAACAGGGAATCAACAATGAACACTAGAGCCCTGACCTTAAGGGGATTGTGTAGTTGTTTGTGAATGTCATAATTTTCCTTTGTGTGGGTAACAGAAGAAATAAAACAATTCTCTTTTTTCAGAAAAGTGAGTATTTTGCTGGACAGTGATTTATCACTGCTGCTGCATGCATTTTGAGTTGTGAACTTGTGCTCACTCCCCTTTATCCACACCTCGACCACAAGAGAACCTTGGACTGATTGGACCACAATAACCCATAGACTCAACTGCTAAGAAATACTTGGCCCAGTTGCTCAGAATCCATAGAGGGTGGGCCCTGTGACATCATGAGTACAATACCTCAACCCTCACGGTTGAGATCAGTAACCCCTTCTTGCCATGTGGTCCTCTAAAAGGGGTTCTGATAGCCTGCCATCTTAAAGTGGATTTTTTCCTCATATCATAACCCATCCAGCATCATAGTGTATAATCTCTCATCACCTGGAATACGTAATACAGCATCAATCAATCAATAAATCCATCAGTCATTTCTAAAGCATGGCTAATCACCCGTAGAGTCTCATGGCACTGTTTGCGGGCGTGCTGCTCAGTTGAAGAGCCAGGTCTTAAGGTCCTTCCTATACTTCTTCAGTGCTGCTGTCTGCCTGAGTTTGAGAGATAGCGGGTTCCATGTCCAGGCTGTGAGGTAGGAAAATGATCTTTCTCCTGCTGTGCTTCTCCGGATTCTGGGAATGGCTGCGAGGGCAAGCTGAGAAGAAAGGAGTTGTCAGTTGGATACGTAGAAGGCGAGGTGGTGGTTGATGTGTGCTGGTCCTATGTTGTATAGTGCCTTGTAGGTGTAGATTTGTACAGGAGTTTGTATGTGATGTGCTTGTTGACTGGGAGCCAGTGTAGGTCTCTGAGGTGGGAGGAGATGTGGCTGTGTCAGGGGATGTCCAGGATGAGTCTGGCTGCTGCATTCTGGATTCTTTGTAGTCTTGAATGTAGTTCTTGGTGATGCGGGCACAGAGTGTGTTGCCGTAGTCCAGTTTGCTAGTGACGAGTGCGTGGGTGAGTGAATCCTCGTGTTGGAGAGGGCCCACTTGAAGATCTTTCGAAGGAGTCTGAGGATGTGGAAGCATGACGACGAGATGGCGTTGACTTGGCAGATCATGTTTAGAGAGGAGTCCAGGATGATGCCCAGATTGCATGGTTGGTCCATGGGAACAGGGGCATTTCCCAGTGTAGTGGGCTACCAGGAGTCATTCCAGGCAGAAGGGGTGGAGCCAATTACAAAGATCTCCGTCTTGTCCGAGTTGGGTTTGAGGCAGCTGACTTCCATCCAAGCAGCAACTGCTCTCATCCCATTTTGGAAATTCCTCTTGGCCTTTACAGGGTCGTCAGACAGGGCGAGGATCTGTTGGATGTCGTTGGCATAGGAGACTATGTTTAGCCCATGTAGTGCGATGATTTTGGCTAGCATGGCCATGTAGATGTTTGTCGGGCTGAGCTATGATCCTGTCTATTGCTACTGTCACTGTGCCTGTACAACACCATACCTTTAACATATTTGCCTCTCTTGTCTAATGGACTTTATACACTTTTGTAATTATGTAATTATGACGCTTATAGATTGAAATTTTGGTTGATGTGATGCAACACCATGAACTCAGCTACTGCAGAGATGTGTACTTTGCAAGTAAAAACATAGACGTGTTCAAAGATGGGAAATGTACCTCCCTTTTTAAGTCCTGTGCTTGCAAACTGATGTGTGGTGCAGGAGAATTAATGTTGTACAACTGGGTATTATCACTCCTTAATTATGACTTCAAGTGTAACAGTAGCTGTTATGACTATCTGTGCAGGATGAGATGTTCTCTTTCTACGTTGATACAGTAGAAGACAACGTATTTAAAATGTTGGGTTTAAGAGCAACATAATTTTTCTAACGGTAGACCCTGTATTAAATGTTCTGGGTAATTAGAGATTATAATCTGTGATGTTGGATAGGCTATGATACAGACAGACTCCACTTTAAGATGGTGGCGACACTGGTAAGCATGTGATTAGTGTACTTAGGACTATAGACACGAGGTGGTTAACTGATCGTGCTTGGGAAAGACGCTGGTTTACTCTGAAGAGATTCACTACTGACAGAAGAAAGATCTGGTAAGCGCTGGTGCGATAATTTTTATATGTAACTTGGAGTGGCCCACACTATGGTCAACTCACTTACTGTGTGAACCAGAGACCTGTAACTGGGCATTCATTAGGGTCTAACCAAGGATGTTAAGCTATAATTTATGCTCCACTCGATCACAGTGATGTTGTGCAATGTGTTTACTTGTCTCACATGATGTATTCTACTGATGAATTTATCTGTGTGGGACTCACACGTGGGGACATAATTATGAGCCCCATGCACCACCAGAGTGACACTTTTTGTGATGCTCCAGAGGCGCAAACTACAAAATCATATCTCTGAGGCCACCCAAAGCCACTGCTTGTCTTTGAATGGCCTCATAGTTCTGGAGTTAGGCAAAGCAGCGCAAGTTGCTGTGTTGCCTTACTCTGCACCAGGGAGGCATTCCATGGGAGTTGCCATGAGTTTTCCCATGTAACACCCATGAATTTTGACACAGCCACAGATTTACAGGAGCCTGTAAATCTGATGCAGCAAAATCTTACGCCTCCCCAGGGCAGGCGTAACAAGGAGAAATATTTTTATGTTTCCTCGATTTTTGCTCTTTCCATGTGTGCTGCATTCTACAGTGCACATGGAAAGAGGAAACACCTCTATGGATTGTCTCTGTGCAGGAAGGTGACTATTCCTGCACATAAACAATCCTGTCAATAACATAGGCACCCTTGCAGCAAGGTGCAAGGGTGCCTGCGTTGGTGCTAGGCTGACAAAACTGTGCCGTTGCTGGCAGAAAGGACAGGGAAGTATTGCATAAATACCGTGCATTCCTGCCCTTTCACTTTGGCGTAGGGCATCGCAGCAAGATGACTTGCTGCGCTACCCTATTCCAAATCCCTGTAAGTGCAGGCCATGGTATCTAGACAGTAGTAGCGTGACATGCAGAAGTTGTGTTAGATGTGATGCAGACACAGGTTCTTGATAAAGGTATGTATAAGTGTTCCAAATGGATATACTGATTTGTACCTGATGTGTGTATATTTCTTGATAATCCTACAGTACCAATAAAAAATTGTGACTAGTATTCATCCTTTATGATTGGATCAGAAATAGGATTAACAAGGTGGGAACTTAGTAAGCCTCGAATTGTACTCTTCTGGGGTTTTGTTTTAAAATCCTGCATTATCTTTCTTTAACACAGGTGAACCAGACACAGAATGTGTGCCACCTCTCATGATGTATTTCTTATTTTGTAGGCTATTTGGTATTGGGTTTTCATGAAGTTTTTGGCGTTCAGACTGTACAAACAAATGCCACAATTATGTACTACTTGTGCATAGTTATTTTTTAAGGTCATAAGTGATCTCTTCAGTTAAGGGAATGTATTGTATTACTCTAGAACTTACAAGACGTATGGAGGGAGAACTAAGATTGTGAACTTGTGCTGGAGATGGGCTTTGTAATGTATCAGGTTTATTGTAATTACTAACTCTATGCATTGTGTATGTTTCCTAGCCCTGAGGAAGTCTTGATGGAACTTTGCCACATGAAACACCTGTTGGCTAGCTGGTGTTGGGAAAAGGACAATAAAAGAAGGACTGCTGTGGGTGATACTTGATTTTGCCCACAGAGAACTTACAGTGACTTTTGTTTTTTTCCCAGATTTGGAGGGTATTGGTGTGGTGGCCCTTTTTCACCAGTTAGAGGACATCAAGGTCTCCTTATTAATACTTTAGTGTTGGATTTGTGTTGCACTGATACAAGCTCTTGTCACCTGGTATTTGGAGCAACTGTATAGCAATCTTTAGTTTAATATTGGCATATTTCTCCCTAGACACATGGCGCTCATGTATTTCAAACTAGGTAGTGTGTGGCGTATACATTTGGGTCTCAAAACTAATTGGTACCCTGCACCTACAAGGCAGTTCACTTTTCCTTCCCTCAAACCTTATTTTTGCTTAGCTATCTTGCAAGAAGTTAAAAAAATACACAAGGTCCACATTCCATATTTTTTCCTTGCTGCAGCATCAGGTGAGACCCTATCTAATAATTCCTTAAATGGTCATCTTGCTTTGTTCTTTTCTGCATCACCTGCCTCATTGTGTGCCTCTCCCCTTATGATTAATAAGTACAATTCAATCAATCTCCATACCTCTGCCTTTATCACTCCATGGCTGCTCCTTCTTGTCTCTGAACACTACCGTCAGGGCAATATAACCCAATGCTCCTTTAGGGGATGCACTGCTGTACAACACTCCATGGGACTTCCTTACTGGCTCATGTACAGTTCCTATGCCCTTGCTTTTTACTAAATACCTCGATGTGGTTACAACAATGCAAACTACCTGTTTTATCTGATACCCCTTTTGTACCTAACCTTCACCCACATCCCCTTCTAAATCCCACTATCAAATCCCAATCAAGGGCATTACTACCAACTTTCTGGACCTGGCACTGAACTGCAATGCAAAGGGTGAGAAGCCCTCTCATTCCTTTCTCCTCTCTCATTACTCCTTTTCATTTCCTCCTCACGTTTCACCATACTTGTCCCTTATATCCTGCCTACAATATTTTGTCTAGCTAGCCTCCTGTAGTGATGTTCCTCCCTCCTTTCTCCTCATCATCATCATCTCCACCTATCACTGGCCCCTCCTCCCCACCATGTCCAGCTTCCACTTTCAGCTGTCTAAATTCACAAGTTACCCTTCACTTTCCAACACTTCATCCACTATTTTACCCCATCTAGTGATCACATCCACATGCTGCTTTCTCAACTTTCCCAAAAGACAATGGCACTACAGGCCCACAAATACTAAACCTGGTAACCTAAGGCCTGGAGACAGTGACCTAACAGAGGATCAACAAGGGGTGTGGGATGCACCACAGGAGGGGGAAGCAACAAACACCTCCTAATTCTCCCATATGTTTGTGTGTGTGAAAGAGAGAAAGGGAGAGAGCGAAAATGCATGCATGGGTGTGAGGGCACCAATAATATCTATATAAAGGAAAAGCTCAATTTAGAGTGGTTTCCTGCCACGTTTGGTACATTAAGTTCATGTCTCTGCTCACAATACAAAATATATCATTAACAATGCTGTGTGACACCCCATGTATCCCATGCACATGAGGACAGAGGGTTCTGTGTGACAACCAAAGGAGGCAATGTCAACCCCAGCTGTGTATAGCTACAGAAGTGGGAGGGTTATTGGGGAGTTTGGAGGCCTTAGAGGGTGAGCAAAAGCCTCAGGAGGCATAAAGACGGCTCAGGAATGTCAATGATCTGAAGATGAAAAGGGCACTCATAGACATGAAAGTGCGAAGGAGTTTCAGTGACCTGACGATGAACAGGATCCTCAGCGGCCTAAGGTGAACGAGAGCTTTAGGGTCCTGTGAGAGGGGGGAGTGTTAGATGAATCTCCTCAAGTCTCCTAACTCTTCTTCTCATTCATATATCCTTAGTATGAAGACTTTGGGGACCTGAGGGTGAGCAGGACCCACAGGGAACAGAGGTGGAGCCACAAACTAAGGATCCTAAAGTGAACAGGGCAGAGTGAACACGTGTTGAGAACTTGACAGTTAGTAAAAGTAACTGTGGGCCTCCGTGATGAGCAGGAGCTTCAGAGATATGGTGGTGAGTGAGAGCCTCAATGCCTTAGAATGCTCTGAGCTCCATGACAACTGAGGACAAACAGAAGTCTGAGGGAATTCATGTTAACATACTTTGCCGGGTCCTATGGGTGACTTAGAACTTCTTTTTAAAAATAAAAAAGCTACATGGATGACAGAGAACAGGAATGTTGTTGATGCTTCAATTAAACTAATTAAGAGGGTTGATCATTACTATCTGACTCTTCATCAGACTGAGTCCAAGTCAATCAAATAAACTTATGCAGGACAGAGTTCCAAGTTAAACCTTACATGTTTATTCAAAATTATGATTATTATGTTAGTTAATCAATAGCAATGAATGTTTCAATAGTAAATCAAACTAAAACCATGCAATGTAAGAACATCAACATAAGATCTACCTCTGAAGACAGCCAGAACTAAGCATAGTCCAGCAATTGGACTGACATACAGTCTGCCTCCAATGGAAAGCCGGAAAAGACCCAATATAATGCAAATGACAGGCTAGTGTAGACTCTGCACAGTTGTAAAGGCAAAGAAAATCATAGGAAAGTTGAAGAAAGTCTGCCACATATACCAAACATCACCGTTTGTAGTGTTTTAGACACACATATTCAGGAGTGAGTTGTGACTTAATAGGGTTAAACTAGCTCTGTAGCTTTCTATTAAGCCAAATAATACTCTAATAAATAATATACATTCAATAAGATACATCAAGATACACCTACTTCTTCTCTATGTTAATAAATGAGTTGTGCATAGTAAATAAAGCAAACATGGCCATTAAGAAGAGGCTTGGACATGACACGACTTACTCAAAACGAGCAGAAATTAATACAATTTACCAATACAAAGACCGCGGATTAGGTTTCTATTTCACTGCTCTGCTGAAATTGAAGCACACACATAGCTCCATATATGTTAGACCTGTCAGCCTTAGGGTGGTCTACCAAACATTTTGCCTTCCACCTCCATTTTTGCTGATCTTGTTTTTGTTGGTCTTAGGACTCTGTGAACTTTACCACTACTAACTAGTGCTAAAGTGCTTGTGCTCACTCCTTAAAACATGGTAACTCTGGCATAGTCCCAATTGACATATATAGTTTACTTACAAGTCCCTTTAAAGTGGTGCTATCTCTTCCCAGGGCCTGTAAATTAAATGTTACCAGTGGGCCTGCAGCACTGATTGTGCCATCCACTTAGGTATCCCTTTAAACATGTCTCAGGCCTGCCATTGCAGCCTGTGTGTATAGTTTCAAATTACCATTTCGACCTGACAAAAGAAACCTTTTGCCAAACCTAAACCTTCCTTTTAATACATATGTTACCCCTAACATAAGCTCAGGACAGCCTTGAGGGCAAGATGCAGTGTATTTTAAAAGTCATTTTAAGTTTTACATACCCTGGTGGTGTCAACATCAGGGCAGTGTACGCTCTACGGGCAACTACAATGCAAAAAACAAATACTTTCAAACTAACATAATTTATGCATTGTGCTGATATGATGTTGTTTAACCTTTTGCATTGCAGAGTTTAATCCTGAGGATTTATGTTCAGCATGCACATAAATACTGTTCTCATGTAATGTACTGCTGCAGGGTTTCAGACTGTGTCAGGGTGTGGTCCCTTTCCAGAACCTTCTAGAAGCTTTCCCTGCAGCATGCCTGGGTGTGGTTGGTGAGCTGGGCTAAGACTCTATAAAAGGGAGCCAGCCCAGCTCCACGTGCTCACTATTCAGAGGTCCTGGTGCAGAGCAGCAGCAACTTCCTGAGCTCCTGTTCTGGCGGCCTACTTTGATCCTCCAGGCCTTGCCCTTTTTTCACGTTCATTGGTGATCCTAGATTAGGGCGGTAAAATGGAGGTCGGGCTGGGCCCTCGACCCCGTTATCAAAAACTCTCGTGCTCCTCAGTTTCTAGTTTAGTATGTACGGTTTTCATACCTTTTATTTGGTTCATGGATAAACATGGAGTACAGAGGTGAAGATTCCCTTGTTTAGATGAATTTTCATCAGTTTTCCAATGGTCTAACCTTTCTGGTGTTGGATTGCAGGTGCACAAAACATTTGTTAACATGCCAGTTTGTATTTTAAAGGTGGGATGCAGTAACCTCATATTATAACTGAGGCTTGGCTGTTGCTGCTTCAATTGTCCACTTATCGTGTGGTGTAATTGATAGGTTTGGAGAGAACGTCTCTCTGATTTTTTAAAATTATTAAGATCTTTAATAATTTTTATGTTGACCTCGATTTTCAATGGGACACCAGTTCTCATTAACGATTTTGGGGACTTCTGAGATGGAAAAAAACTTTTGGAAATTTGTGGCGAAAATGATCCCAGTGAAAGTAGCTCCAGGTCGGTTATTGATCCCCAGTGAGAATTTTTGTTTTCTGTCATCTCAAGACTTGCTTATATTTCTGCCGGATCCACACTGCTATGACTTTGGTCGGCAGGATTATAATTAGCACTTAGAGTTGGAATGATTGGTCCTCGGAGGATACGTGTGCCCTCATGGAACAACTTATGTCCTTGTGGATCGTAAGAATTGCCTCAGCTGGGTCTTTTAAGAAGTTAAACTTGTGCAGGATTTTATTTGACTCTTCAAACATTCGAAAACAAAGGGGAGATTAATGGATGATTCTCCCTAGTAGATTTTGCTTTAGAGTTTTTTACTGTTGACAAAGCTTAAAGATTTTTCTTCCTCCTTGTAGGAGGGAATGGCGCTCTTTCATGACAACGCATATTTGCCCTTTTATGTTCCCTAGCTCTTGTCCCGCGGAACTCAAATGATACTCAAATGTTCCAGATATTTCCAAATGGAGCTTTGTCCTTTTTCAGTCCAGCTGTGTGTGTTCAGAAGCTAAAATTCAAATGAGACTATCCAGTGTTACTAAAATTGCAGGTCCGATGATTTATTGTAGAGGTTATTGTTCAGTTTCCTGGGTGGCTCTGCTGTGAGGCACAGCTATGTCTCGGGTCAGCCTAGTAAGGTGGGTGATCAGAAGATGGACAAGGAAAGAAAACTTGGCACCTTAGTGAGAATGGAGGGACTCAACAAGGTACATATCTGGCAGAAATGCTAGTCCATGGTCCCTGGGGATCAGAGCCAGCATGCAGCGTTGAGTGAACCTGCAGCAGTGCTGCTTTCTCCCATGAGCCACAGGACACAAACCGATCTACCTGAGCTACCGGACCTTGCCAGGTTTGCACCAATCATAGCGGCTTCCGCGTTGGAGGTCATGAGTGCACCAGCTGCCTTACGTTGCCGCTTCACTAGCCGCCCTCTTGCCACTACTTGCTTCTGCACTTCGGGTGCCTTTCCTACATTTTCTGTAGCCTTTCAGAAACCTTCAGTCTGTGTCCTCTGATAGTGCCCACTAACAGATATTCAGGTAACTATAACATTTTAGATACCGGGGAAGCCAAGATTGAGTAGGTAATGCTTTTGCAGCCAATTGTGACTAGGAGGGCTATTCTGTGTTACTTGTTGCAGACACATTTGGGGGGTGGAATTAGAGAGTTGGTATGCAGCCCCAAGCTAGTAAGGCACAAGTCGCACCAGCTTAATGCCAGCCACCTTTGTGCCCCTATGCGATGAGCTGCGAACCTAGGGCCTTACTTTATCTCTGCTCACTACACCAGTGCTGGTCACACTGCTTATGCTGGTCGCACTACACTGTGATAACCCTCACCCCTCAGCTATGAAACCGGGAGCGCAGCAACTGTCCAAGCTCCTAAGGCGCAGTCCAGTTGGCAGGTGGAAGAGAGGAGAGGGGAGAGTCCAAATTTCCTAGTAGCAGACTCCCCTTAAAAAAGCCTTGTAGCAGCTGCTGTTGGGCTTGCGTCTTCTGCCATGCCTCTCCTTGCACACTCTCCAAAACTACAGGTGCCATCTGGTGCCTCTGTTGTTGGCTGATGAACTAGGTTGTGATCGGGACCAGTCACAGAGGAGTGACTGGTCCCGATGGGAGTATTTCTACTTAAATTTCATTTCAGCATTTATTATTATATGACAAATGTTTACTATGGATACTGAGATAACAAAAAGCTGTGATAATAAGCAGTATCATTAGAAGGTGCTCTTGGCTTTTAAGTAAGTAATTCAAATCCATTGACGTTGCCTCAATGAATTTGATCTGATCGGAATCAATTCTGAGTGGATACATATTATTACTGGGCAGAACTTGAGGAGTTTTGCTCTGTGATATTCCGCAGAGTTACAAAAAACTCAGCGAGATTCCGTGGAACTCCCCTAACAGACAGAAAAATGCTGGTCTGACACTTCACACAGTTTTTTTTCTTCTGTGGCAGTACACCACTCAGTGCGCCTGGGTGAAGCCATTTTGTTTTCCCTGCTTTTCAGCTTCTTTTTATGTTGCTGGGTCTGTTCTATCTCTCTTATTTCTCCCCCATCTGATCATTATCCCAACCATCCACTCCTCATTTACTTCCTTTTTATCACTGTGTGCATTTCTCTGTGCGCATCTTACATTTCTGGCTGCGTTTTCACTCTTACGTGACTTTTTGTACTTAGTTTTTTTGTTTTCCTTTTACTTGTGTGACTGTCCTCCTCTTGGTGTCCAGTTCCACTTCCTTCCTTCCTGCTTGTTTTTTTCCCAAACCCCAATGACAGAAGCAGCCAGCAGCGGCAGAACAAGTACCATGTGCACACCCTGTGGGTGCCAAAGCCATTGAGGGGTGCAGACCTGCCCTATTTTTAATGAGGCAGAGGTGGCTGCACTGTTTTTTTTTGGTTTCAGCTCCACCTCCCCTCCATGCTGGCAGAAGGTGCCAGGCCTGGGATAGGGGACGCCTTGCAGGACTGCCAGTTGCAGTGAGGGAGAGTGCGCCGGGGCATGTGGCGCAACACATGAGTGCAATACACCACACAGCAGCAGACACACTGCTGAGCAGACATTATCGACAGTGAACAGGACCTGCTTGACCTGATAGGTTGCGGGGCCCGGTGAGTAATAATTTCTTTTTTCTAAAAATTCCAATTTCTATACTATGCTGCTCACAATCAGTTGTTAAGTGCATGGGCTGATTATTTAAAATTAAGTATATCAGGGAGATAGTGTTCTCTGTGCCTTTCTTTATGTAGCTTATACTGTCGCAATCTCCATGGGTAGTATACATTGCAAAGGGAGACTGATTTGACGTATCAAAGGGGACGGAGAAGCACAGATCATGTGTTGCAGTGCATTAGTAGTTTAAAATCTCGTTTAGGTTTAGGAAATTAGGAATAGGACAATAGGCAATCTGATTTAGAAAGTACAATGCTACTGTGTGTGCCTGTCAAAGTATTTTTTTAGTGAGTAACTGTACCACTATTTTTTGTTATTATTCGTTATTTCTTACATCAGCACCCAAGGGCAACAGGGCATCTAAGCAGGATAAAGGTGAAGGGGCCTCTTCCACCAGTGCCACAGTGGATGGACCCAACAGCGCTGCAGCAGATGGTTCTGCTGGCCACAGTAAGTCCTGTTTATTATTATTTCCCTAACTTTTACCTCTCTCTCCTAGTAAAATAATTTGATCTTGTGTAATTTTTTATACTGTCTACTTTTTGTAACTAATGTTTGTTATCCATGCATTATCATATTTCTATCGTTCCTGTTTCTGTAGTTGACTTTATCCTGTCTGTAGCTTTTTTCTGGTCTTTTAGTAAGATTTCCCTTTCCCCTCTGTTATATGGCTTGTGGTACTGTAAGACTACGAGAACAGGTTTTTGGTACTGTGAAGAAGATTGCCTGCCCAAGTAAGCTATTATTCACTATTATTAAACACACGCTTGTTGAGAAGGTTTTCTTGCTCAAAAAGTCTAAAAGAAAGCATGGCCATGGTCATGGATGGGCCCCTCACAATTAAATTTTATTATTTACAATGTATACCAGCATTTTCCTTGCGAGTGAAGCGAGCAGGAAAGAAATGAAATCCCATTGCGTTTGCGATCCAAGACCATATGCCCTGCAATGATCATTCCACCCCTTCATTGCACTTTACTCTGATCATAGCTCTGTCCCTCCATTAAGAGAAAACGATTTTGGGCTGACCTGACTACTGGGCTTTTCTAACATGTTTGTCAACCAACAAACCTTCCAAAGTGATCGTTTTGATAGAAGCTACTGCTAAGCGAACTGTAGTAAGGTATTTCTGTTGTGCTTTGTTCAAAATAATTACTTAGATGGCAAATCTGGTATCTAAAGTGGAGATTTTTTTTCTAGCCACACAGACCACCAGTGCTGGAGCCAGTGCCAGACGCGACGCTGCAGGGAGTGAGATGGAGGAGGCCAAGGCAGTTGCAGGTCTTGGCGGTGGCAGGGACGAGTGGTAAGTCACATTGCTTGCTTATAGACAAACTAGGCATACTATATTTGTTAAGCGGGCGGATATCCCACGTATAATTATCACAACCCTGCCCATGACATTTCAACACCAATAACCTAACTCCAGTATGGGTTAATTCGGCATGGCAGTTTTGGCTGTGCAATCTGCTCCTACTTCAGTTAATACCTTCTTACAAAGTTTGTAATGCAGTACAAACCGGAAACAAGGTGGGTTTCCCAGTGCCACTCAGCCGCCTCCTAATAGTACTTCACTACATCATCCTTTTGTCCTGGCCCACCAAAAGATTGAAACTCCCATTCTTGGCATGTGTCACATTTCGTTGCCCAAGTAATTTATATTTCATGGCTTCCTTGGTGGATTTATGCCTCTTCAAATTTTCCCCTTTCGCATGATGATCAGTGTCACCCCAATACCCTGTAGTTAAACCTCTATCTAGGTTAATCCTTCTAACTTCTCTTGCAGTAGAGTTTCTTTCCCTACTGCCAGGTGAAGGTATTTGTTGAAAATATTTTGTGCTGGAGGGCAAGGCCTGGGTGTAAAGTGGGACTAAGGGCCAGATGTGTGTAGCCTTTTGTTTGTTGCAAAAGGGCTGCTTGGCAGAGTCGGCCCATTGTGACAAAAAAAAGCATTTCCCTATGTACAAATCCCTATTTTGTGAGGCGGTATGCAGTTACCGACTCGCAAAACATGGTTTGTTGGCCACAATTAGGAAGGGCCGTCCTTTCCTAATTGCGAATTGCAGGGGGATGTATGATTGTTTTGTGACCGTGAATGCAGTCACAAAACAATAGCAGTTAACACTAGTTTCAAATTTGTGTTAACCCATTCACAAAAGGGAAGGGGTCCTCAGGGGACTCCTTTCCCTTTGTGAATGGGGGCACAAACATTTTTACAGAGCAGACAGTGGTCCCATAGACCACTGCCTACTCTGAACAAATGAAACTGAAACGTTACATTTTTATTTTTGAAATACATCCAGTTTTTCGTTAAGGAAAACGGGATGCATTTTTAAAAAAACCTGGCTTATTTAAAAAATAGTCACAGTCATGGTGGTCTGCTGACACCAGCAGGCCACCATCCATGTGAACCAAATGGGTGGCAACTTGTGTCCTGCCTCATGAATATTAATGAGGCAGGTTCCTTGCAACCCATCCGGGAATTGCTAACAGTGATTTTGTTTTGTGACTCGCAATTTGCGGATTGCAAATTGTGAGTCGCAGAACAAATGGTAGTCCATCTGACCCTTGGTGCCTAATTTAGGGTTTGACAGATGAGATACTCTGTGACAAACATGCCAAGTAAAATATATCCTGTTCCCTTTCCTGTACTGCAGTGCATCATTATATCCACAATCTACTCACAGCAGACAGGCTATCCATTACACGTGACATGGGTGACGTGGGATTATTATTATTCACTATTATTCATCTGCTTCTTCTAAGTTTGGACTTGCTTCAAGTCAGGGTACAATTGAAAAGGCAGTTGGAGAAGAGCAGGACCATTGGAAGTAAAGTAAGTTAATAAATTATCCATTACAGATTCCACAAAAACATGCTGCAGACTGCTAAGAGTAGCAGACCTTGCGTTAGCATGCCTCCATTAATGTTGCACATCAAGAATACTGCTATAATTGTGCCGCACATACACCTTACTCATTAATGATTTTTAAACACACAGTGCCTGTTTAGTCTTACTTTGAAATCCTTCAACCAAAAAATACACTTTTATTCTGGTGGTATTCTGCCTTAATTCCATGCAGTTCATGCTATTGTTACGTGGTGTTTTGATGCATGTGTGATGAAAACTTGAACTTGAGACTAATTACATCAATAATTCCAATGGTCGTAGCAGGACCAGAAATGTTCTGCTACTGTGCCACTATAAATAAGTGTTTGCACTGGGCATTACAATTTGTGTTTCACATTTTTTTCTTTCTTGATATAGCTACTCCTGCTGGTGGAGCTTCACCATCCTGGCAGGCCATAACTGCCTGGCTCTGGCACCACAGGATGTAGGCTATCCAGGCAGAATATCGCTGGCTGGTGGCTCTGGAGGAAAAAGTTGAGGAAGAACATGCCTCTGGTCTCTCCGGCTAGTCTGGACCATTGCCTCAATCTGAACCACACCATCACCAGTGACGACAGCAGCCAGGATCCACCACTGCTGCCACCCAGCGGCACATCATCCCCCCTCCTCATCAACAACAAATTGCCTCCTATGTCGCACCCTACATGAGCTGGCGCTAATTCACATAGTCAGCAGAACCCGGCTCAAGAGGTGACATGCCTCCATGTTCACCTAGATGCCCTCTGAAGTACATTTTTAATAGACATTTATTTTGGTGGGAGAGACTTTTGTTGTGGGTGGAGAGGACGGAATTTGGGAAGGGCAGTTGGGGAAAGGTTTGAACTTAGTTTAGGCAGTGATGGGACAATGGGGTGATTATTTGTCTAGGTAGAGGTGTAGGCCTCTTGTGGGTGGAGAGGGTAAAAAAAATGGGTTGTTTGTTTCTTGCACATCACTCACAACATGTCTATTGTCTTTGCACTCCTTTTAGTGCAGCCTTGTGTTTTTGTTATTGATAAAAACCTACACTCTGAACAGTCACATACTGTACATTGACTTTTTGCCCTAGACTTTCCCTATCAGACTCTGAAGTCCCTTGCCATGTATATGTTTGTTGCATGACTTACTTTACTAATACACAAACAATATCCAGCTACCAGAGTGGGAACAACACATACTAGATCTGTTTTATTGCTAGAGAAGGTTAACGTTTGTCGTTTGCAGCACTCATCCACTTATCAAAGTGTACTCCAGTTAGTCATACCCTTGTCCTGCTACTCTCTGGAACTATATTATCCACTAGGGTGGTATGCCAATGCTATTGCCTACAACATAAATAAAGAAATCTTAATCTTTGGTAGAAGTTACTAACTGAACTAGTTCACTTCACTTCTTAGTTCTCTTAACTGAACAGATGAAGTGATGGTTGCTACCTCTCTCAATATACAAAACCTTTTTGCAGGGTTTTCCAAGGTGCCTTCTTAGTGGTGGTGGTAGTAGTAGCAGGCTAGCATGCTAACAGGGAAGACATCACAAACAAGGTTCCACGCCCAACTAGGTGAACAGCAACTGTAGGATTATTCAGAAGGATTATCCATTACAGATAACTACATTGAAAGAAAACACAGAGTTGGTGGGTTATTTATTCTCACAAATTCTCAAAGACTGAGACTGACTACCACCATGACAGAAATACCTGATGTTACATAAACTAGCAGCAGTAAATTCTGAGCAAGGGGGAGCTAGTATTTAGTTTATTAAAACAATTAAAACTAAATTATGAAATCCTCAAGTCAGGAGTGGACGCAGGATAAGGTTAAGCATTTAAACGACACCAGGCCTGAATGATGAAGTTGATGAATTATGTTCTATCTATCCTTTTTATGGGTGGGAAGTTAGGTTGGGCTGTTGTTGTGCTATTGCTCAGGTAAGAAGATCTTACAGCGAGATGGTGTCACTTTCACCACATTTGCCCTACCGAGTGTGTGATCCATTTATGGTGTAAATTCATAAGTCTCACCTCTATATCACAGCCTGGGAGAAGAGGGTTGGAGGTTTGATGAATGGATGGGAATGGGAAGTTGGGGAAAGGTGTGACAAAGACAAACAACTACACAACAATAATATTCATCAGATAAATGAGCAGCACATCAAATCTATTGTTGAAAGAAGTTAATGAACGACACAGTTCAAAAATACATTGCAAACAGTCCTTCAGGCCCAGAGACCAAGGTTATTATATATTTAAATGTTCTGTCATCTAGGTTTGAAAAATACAAATTATGGAGCAGTGAACCCACACAATTCAAAAAATTATGTTTGTTAAATTTAAAAGACAAATGACACTGTACATAAATGCCAAACTGGGTGGTACATCTGCATCTTTCTTAGACTGTCCATTTTTTGGGGCCTGGCTGAATAGGTCTGGTAAGGTAAGCAGGAGTGTTACAGAGCTTTTGCCTTTCTTAAAGAAAAAGAGAAGGCCTGTGGATGGTAAAACAGTAAACATATTGTAGAGTCAAGGAGAAGGACAGGAAGTATGCTTCATGATGAACAAAGGGGCAGAGCAAGAGCATAGGCTGCTGCAATCATGATGACTTGTGTGAATAAATGAGAAATGAGTGAGAAATTAGCAATTTCTAAACCAATCCCAGACAAGTTTCTGCATGTACCTAGCTGATCAATCTTACAACTGTCATAACATTTAACCAAATTTGTCCATCATGTGACATGACATGTCTGTCTTCAGTTACGCTAAGCCACAACCACTTCATTAGAGGGGTTTGGCAACTGAGCCAGCGTACTACCCAGCATTTACCAAATCACTACATATCTCTCTAGTGAAGTCCTACTTGATGTCTTCTTGTTAAAATATCTGTTTTCTCATAACATTTATTAGTTTTAATGTCATGTACTGCTTCTCCTTTCTTAGTTGTTTTTGAACTTCACTTTTAATTACCATGTTTTTGCACATATACTATTTTCAGACTTCTTAGTTTTCTTACCAGTATATATTTTTTAATCTTTAATTACATTCTCTGCATTATGTCCCTTTTCAGTCTGACTTACAAAAAGATAGTATTTTTACTCTGTTTCTTTTGTGTGTCGCTCTTGTCTGGCATTCTTACACTTTATTTGTAAATAAAAAAACAATTAATTTAGGTTTACATATATTCTATTAAATTACACAGTTTAAACAACTAAGTAACTACATAAATAGTTGTATCACTGTGTAACAGCCACTCTAAGTGTGTTACTTTGCATGGATAAATGACTGTATCAATGTTTGTGTAAGTGTTGGCAGGGGTGTATCAATGGCTCCACTAGTGTCTTTTCTGGGTGTTTGCACTGGTGTGTGTCTGGGTGTGTAACTAGCTGTATTAATGTTTGCCTGGGTCTGTCAGTTGCTGTATCAGTTTGTGCCTGGATCATGTCAGTGCCTGTACCAGAGTATAACTAAGTGTCAGTGGCTTAATTAATGTCTGGCTGAGTGTATCACTGTCTGCATCACTGTACATGTGTGTGTTAGTAGTTGTAGTAGTGTTTGAATTGATATGTCAGTGCCTGCAGCTGTGTCTGCCTGGGTGTGTCAGTGGCTATATTAGCGTTAGGGTGAGAGTGTCAATTTTTACATCAGTGTTTGCATGGGTGTGCCAATGGCTGTGTGTAGTTGGTTGTGTCAGTGTCTGCATCGGTGTTTGCGAGACTGTATCAGTTACTGTATTAGTATTTGGCTGAGTGTGTCATTGTCTGCATGAATGTGTGCAAGGGTGTGTCAATTACCCCATTAGTGTCTTCCTGGGTATGTCAGTGTGTGCATGCATGTGCCAGTGGCTGCATTGGTGTCTGGCTGTGTGTCAGTGTCTGCATCGGTGCATGCCTGGGTGTGTCAGTGACTGTATTAGTGTTAGGTTAAGTGTGTCACTGTATGCATCAGTGTGTGCATGCGTGTGTCAGTGACTTCATTACTGTCAGCCTGGGTGTGCCAGTGGCTGCATTGGTGTCTGGCTGAGTGTCAGTGTCTGCATCAGTGTGTGCATGGGTGTTTCAGTGGCTGCATTGGTATTTAGCGGGATGTGTCAGTGCCTGCATTAGTGTGTGCTTGGTTGTGTCAGTGTCTACATGAGTGTGAGCATGGGTGTTTGAGTGTCTGTATTAGTGTTTACTTGGGTCTGAGAGTGTCTGCTCCAATCTCTCCCTGGGTGTGTCACTTGCTTTATTAGTGTTTGGCTTGGAGTCTCAGAAGCTGTATTAGTGTGTGCCGAGGAGTGTCCCTACCTGCATTAGTCTGTGCCTAGCTGTTTCAGAAGCTGCATTAGTGTTTAGCCGGGTTGCTGGGTGTGTCAGTGGCTGTATCACTGTGTGCCTGTGTGAGTCAGGGACTACATTAGTGTTTGCCTGGGTGTGCAAGTGACTTCATTGTTATTTGTCTGGATATGTTAGGGTGTGCCTCAGTGTATGCCAGGGTATGTAAGTAGCTGTATTAATGTTTGGTTGGATGTGTAAACGTCTGCAACATAATTATTTCTGAACTCTAAAATGGCTCTTTATATCAGTGACTGAATTACAGAATGTCAGTATAGCAGTGTAAAAACTATTTTACTACAGTGTGTCACTTTCTAGCCATACTAGTATGGTGCTGTTATTTACTTCTACAAAGGTGAAACTTGCTGTATGAGTATCTGCTTGCGTTTCTAACTGGGTTAAAAAAATACTGTTCATTTATTTACTATAACCAATATTCCACATCAACTTTCAGAACACATTACTATCAGGATCCTTTGGAGGACCCCTATTACTAAAACAATGGTGGCCATCATTTTGACATCGAAATCAAAGGGTTTTAAAAGGAAAAAAATGAAAAACAACTATTGGAAACTGAGCTGGCAGCACTGGAAACTAAAGATATCTGCCATCACAGTTTCTACTGCAGCACACAAGTTGTTTCCCAAAGGCATGATTGGAATGTGGAACGCGCGCTGCCTGAGGAATGCACATTTCATTTGAGGTATTTCCTGAGAGAACCGCTTCCTGAATCTCTCGTCGCATTAGCTAGATAAGGTAGTCACGTTGTGTGAATAGAAACGTCATTTAGTATTGTGTTGGGGCAAGAACTACAGATAAGAAGTATTCCTGAAGAAAGGTAGTGTCTTCTTTCAGAGTCTTCCCATTTTCGAAGAGCATAACGTCCCTCTCCATCAGGGAGTTAGTAGTGTCTTTCTTCTGGGCAAGAAGGAATCCAGTCATGTCGAATGTGTAGCGTCCTGGAACAGAACGAGATAAAAGAAATGGTGGGTCAACTAAGAGCATGAGAACTAATTAATTTATGTTGGAAAGTAGATTATTGACAAGGGCCGATAAGTACCTCCACTTAGCAACAGGCCACTAACCTCCACTTAGGTTCAGTCAGGGCTCAATAAAAGAAACCCGGCTCAACCCTTAGGAGCTTGGCAATGAGTGACAAGGCTTAACTTAGGAGACAAGTGTGTAAAGCATTTAAAAATCGCAAAACAATAAATAAGTAAAACATAAAAGGCAATAAACATCCAACACCGATTTATAAAATTAGATTATATTTTTATCTTTACAATGCCACCAAAATAATAAAATTGGATGAGTGGAACCGGAAATTTGAATTTTTAAACAATTAATGTTTTCTAGAGCATAGAAGAACTAGCTCTCAAAGGGTTAAAAAAGGTCACATTGGAAAGAGACAAAGTCCAGAGTTCAGGCCACCCATGAGGTAACACTGTCACACTTACTTTCAGAAGTGTTTCTTGGTCCACAGCACCAGACAAGGGTTCAGAGGCTCTGGATTGCCTCTTGGGGTCTGGGACTACTACTGCCACAATGCACCTCTTCAACTTATGGAGTTGCTCCAAACGTCTCAAATCTTCTGGATCTTCTTCCAGAGGTCCTTTTTGGGTTCTTGAAGTGTCCACAACATGATCTAAGGTTCCAGAAGTTCTGAGTTGCTCCTTGGGAGTTGGGACTACAATTCCCAGAATGCACCTGGTCAGAATCCTCAACTGGCCACTGGAAGCTGGCCAGCTGGGCTCTGCTTGCAGGACTTGATGCAGGGGACTCTGGGCAGCTCCTTTGTACCTGTAGCAAACAGGGAGTCCCTTCTTGAAGCAGTAGAAGACAGACAAAGTCCTTTTAGTAATGAAGCCCAAGTGTGCGGCTGGTGCAGTCCCCCAGAGTGCAGTGTTCAGGTCAGGGGTCCAGCAGGGCTGTCCTTCTTCTTCTTTGTCTTGTTCCTGGTAGGGATCTGAGGTGTGGGTGCAGCTCTGCCATATTTATTCTTGCTCCTGGGTGGAAAGTGAGGGGGCACTGGTTATCTAATCACAGACAGACTCCTTCCCCCTTTGATGACCACTTCCTGGGATTGTGGCAAAATATCAATCCCAGGGAGCAACATTCTTCAAAGATCCAACATGGTTGAAAGTGATTTTTGGAGGTTAGATCTGGCTGAGCCTACCCACTGCTGTGGTTAAAGCCTAATTGCCTGGGGTTGCAGGATGTGAGGGACGTCCTGAGCGGCTCCAAATGTCCTTCCCTACATTTGAAGACCGGTTTGGCTGCTTTCCCTCCACACTGCTTCACTATCTCCTGAGGCAGATCTCCTCCCCCAGGCACATCTTTTGTGTTCAGCCCAGGCCACTTCACACCTCATCAAGTCAGCCTGGCCAGGCTGTCAGAGGCTGGCCAATCAGAGAAAGGCACTACAGAGCTGAAGTTGGCAACTTTCAGGTACAGTTTTAAAACTCTTTACCTGAACTAGTTATATTAAATCCAACAATTGCAAGTTGTGGGATTTATTATAAAAATTCATTTGATACCAAACTCAAGCTATCTGGCACTTAAGGAGACTTCGTAAATTAAAATAAAGTCTCCCTATTTTAGCCTATGGAGGCCATTCACTACAGTGAGAGAAAAACAAATTTGGCTATTTTACCTCACCAGGGCTTATAAAACTATTTTTATAAGGTCCCTGATTATAGTTACATAGAACCCATTCCTAGCTAGAGGCATATAGGGCACACCTTAGGAGTGACATATGTCAAGATAAGGCAGTTTAAGACTTTGGAAGTACTTTTAAGATGAATTTGAATACAACTTTAGTTTAAAAGCAGCCAGCAAGGCAGGCCTGCCGTTAAAATGACAATGGCCACCTCAGCAGTGCACCTATGGGTGCACTACCTATGCTGGGGTCCCTAAACCTATGTGCCCTACCATATATTAGGTATAGGTAGGTTGACATAGCCAATTATAATTAGCCTAATTTGCATACTCATTTTACAATGAGGACAGGCCCTGGGATTGGTTAGCGGTACCAAGGGCACCATCAGAGTCAGGAAAACACCAGCAACAAGTGAAAAATTGGGGCAAAAAGTTAGGGGGCCTCTGCAATAAGGCCTGTTTTCTCAAAGTTTGAAAGAAAGGAGTTCTTATGAATATTGCCTTCAAAAAATCTAGTCGTTAAAAAGCACAAACAAGGACAACTTTCAGTACAACAAAGCAAATTGACAATGCAGTTAATAATATTATTTATTAAGAAAAGACAGAAAACTTACCTGAGAGTTCCTGAGGAGTTGCAGTTCTGGGCCTGGTCGAATCCTGGTGCATGCAAGTACTTCCTCTGAAAGACAAATATTTTACATAGTGAATTGATTCGAACTGATATATATATATTCAAAAGAAAGACAGAACAGAAATAATAGAAAGGTGATAAATATATGTTAGAACGAAAAATGTATATAAGAAATAAAGATTGCAAAAAAGAAAACACCTATATATATATATATATATATATATATATATATACATATATATATATATATATAAAATATTGTATATATTCATAAAAGAGTGAATCAAGCAGTGGTAAATGCAGGGTAGATAGATGAATTGACGTATGTGTATGTTCGTTTGCAGTTTCTCCAATTTACAATTAAGGGAAGACATCACCTTGCAGGAAAAGAAAACAAAAAAACAGTTGACAGGCTGTCTCTTCTTATCTCCCCATCCACTTTCCTCTTTGGGGCAGCCTAGTTGTCTAGAGAAATTATTTGGAGAACAGAGGGAGTTCTGAGCGGGCATTGGGAATAGTCATCCTGCTCCTGTGCCCTGTGCAAGCAATTGATTAAGAGCGCTGACAATTACTTTGTGCCACAGTGATAAAAAATAAGCTCTTACTCTTTACAAAAAATATCTATCTCCTTTAGTGATCACTGTACTTTTCCTTATTTTCATCATCTACTGTCCCTCTATATTTAGGATGACTACCCATCTGTAATTTTCACGGCCTGGCCCCGAATTAACCTCAAAGTCTGTTGTATGTGATGAAGATTTCAACAGATAGCATTTTTACACTTAATGCTAAGAGACCTCTGTTGCAGTTAAATGACTCAGCTTAAGTGTAAGGTCTTCTGCGCTGTGATTCGGAGGGAAGGGCAGACACAGACAGGAAACAAGCCTTCTCACCAGGGGTGCTAACTGCCTCAAAAGAAATTCAGATCAGTGAAGTTAATTAACCTATAAATGCAAAGGCTGCTTGGCACGAGGTAGAGGTGGGTTAATTGATGGAGACACTTTAAGCTTCCTGAAGACAAAGATGTATTCTTTTTGAGAGGTGTTGTAGGGGGTGTTTCAAGCTGATGTGTTGAGTGCATTCCCCATATTACTTTAATATACAGTTTGAAAACAAAACACTTTTTTAATCTTATCCTAATTTTATATCCACATTTTGTGACAGCCTATCTTATACTGTGTGGAACGCAAATTTAAAATAATGTATTTTGCAGTACTTTGGCAAAGGTTTGAAGTGCTCAAATGTCCATGCTCTGAGATTATGGGCTAAAGTCTCCAGTGTGATTATTGGCGCTGTTAACAAAATCAATCTCAAACTGAATAAAGCAGAGTCAAACCTCTAAAGAAAAAAAATCTAAATACTAAACCAACAGGACTCGTATGCTTTTCTTTAAGTAAATAAATCCACTGCCAAGGTCTGATCTATGACAAGTGAATAACAGGATGCTGGCGGATTCGCCCATCCAGACAGCAAACATTGCCTCATGGGAAGGTGGCCTGCAAAGTGTCACTTTGAATAAGATGTCAAAGTCCTTGAACCGGCCCTGCTTTCTGCAGAGATCCAATAACCTGAACAGACGGTCTAATATGGTTGTTGAAATTTCACAGGCTCATGGCGCCATAATGCTCCTTCTGGAGCACCTATTTGCAGTATTCAAACGGAAGTACATTCATTCTTTCATTCAGTCATTCATTCATGTGTGGACTCCAGTCCCAAACAGTTTCCACCCAACCTTTCTTTCGGTGTTTAGGATGTCGGTTAAATGAGTTCCATTGAGCTAAGCATTAAAGCTGCCAGGTGTTTAAGGCTCTGGAATCAATCTAATTCCAATAATTCCACCCCAGTTTTCACAACACAGAAATACCTGTAGGTTGTTGTGTGACAGTCTTTTTGCTTATGAACATTTTTATTAGCATTGATAGTAAGCATCCAACAGCAGAATCAAAAGAAATAAATGACTAACCAGGACCCTCACATTCAAGAATCTCGTTAGAACATGGCAACAAATTATAGACATTACTTTTATGTACATCACCCAGCGCCCAGAGTGTTTGAATCTGTCTCTCTAAAGTATGGCCGTGTGGTGTGCCAAGCTCCCCATACATTATGGTGTTCTTTGGGGTCATCCATGGCTATATATATATATATGAGCATTTCTAGTATTCTACTGTTGTCCATGCCAGCTTTCCACTTGTTAATATTTGGGGTTTCAATGTAGGTATTTTAACTGTATGAAGCGGACCATTGCTGAAAGGAAGGGTGCGATGGGACCATAAGTGCTTCTCTCCTAGCTGCATTCCCTTAGGAGCCTAGGTCCACCTCCCAGACTTGTCTACGAGTCTTGAAGGTATCAGAGGTGTGAATGATCTGTGACCTTTTATGTGTTTTCCCCAGAGAGTACCAAAGAGGTTAGTTTTGCTTCAAATGGGTTTAACTCTATCTCATCGACTTTGGCAAGGTTGGGGTAGAGGGCATTCCTTACCTGGAGGTGTTGGTAAAAGTGGTTGATACTGGTGAAGGAACGTACACATTCAATATCGTTATTGCTCTACTATACAGTATTCCTGACACCATAACATATCTGCCCAGTCTCTCAAACCATTTGTGATACTCTTGAAATTTGAAATTGTATCTGGACAGTATTGTCGCTCCTCTAGCGCCTCAGGTGAAGTCTGCATGGTAGTTTGTAGTAAATCCATATTTACATAGGAATTTACATTTGTTCTCTAATGAGTGTGTCTCCTAGAGCAGCAGTGCCACAGACCCATATTGGTTGAATGCCCTCACTTTCCAGGAAAAACTCTGGAAGGGAAAAGGGTTAGTCTCTAACCCCTCGTCTAGTATTTGTCTTGTGTTCAAGTTGTTGAGGGAATTGTAGTAAAGACACCATTCATCATATGGTTACAGTCTGCTCTTGACTACTTTCTAACTGGATACTCCCACCCTGATATGTCTTTTATTGAGCCTCTCCGAAGCAACTTTTTGTGGCCTGACCACAGGCTAGTGAAGAGAATATCTAGCCGCATTTTCTCACATAGGCCACAAGACATCCCACATAACAAAATAGATGGTTCAACACTACACAAACCCTTCAAAGTCCTTTGTGCCGGAAAGTATATCATGTTCACACAGTTGGTTGCTCATTGAGGTCCTCTTTCAGAAGACGAGGTAGCCCACCACCACTATTGTTTGCAAAGTCACCCATTTGTGTTGGATGTTTTTGCTAAGTAACAATCCCCCAGAGCTAGTTTTCAATTAAGTGTTCAAGTGGAAGCTCTCCACCACTGGGAAACTCAAAAATCACAAGCTGTTCCTTGATGTCCTGCCTTCAGCATTATCAACTCAATCGGCCAGATTCTTGGAGAATTTCTTCAGTTGGGCCACTGTGGCTTCTACCGCCATGAAAGCATCTTCTATTTCCAATATGTGGCCTTCCGCCTCTGTCACCCTATCAACTCTGTGGCAAAGATTTTGTCAGAAAAGGAAGATGTCCAGACTGATTGCACCTATGATTGTTTTTTAGACTGTCTTTGAGGATTGAATGCCTCCTCTAGCCTCCTATACCCCGTTGCTGGTAAAAAGGTCCCACAGGAAGCCCGTGTCTCCAGCCACCTCTCTCTCTCTCACTATAAGGAAGGTAGAAGAGTAGAGAATCACCCACAGCGGGGAAGATGGTAGTAACGGGGTGCCTCAGCAGCACGAATCACAGCATGAAGCTATCCCCAACTTGATATGTCGCTCAGGCTATACTGACGTCTCACCTCCAGTCTATTCAGTGATGACCATGAGATAGTCGGTGGTAACTGACCTGCTCTAGCCCAGTGGTCAATAGTGATAAGGAGGAAGAGAGCCCTAGCAGATGGTATCACTCCCCTTAGATTTCAGTGGCACCTGGCTCTCCCTTAATGGGCAACGCCCCCTTCTCTGTACCATGCTCTGACCTAGTTTGTGTCGCTACGCCGACCTGTGTCCACCACAGCAGGAATTCCAACTTGCACTAGCCTTGTGTCCCTAGGCCACCAGTGGATGATTTAGCCTTGTTGGAACAGGAGCATTGGCCACAGGGGTAAGGCCCTGAGATCCGCAGTGTGACAACCATTTTTTGTTTTATAATGGCACTCAATTTACTGACCATGGCAGGATAAAAGGACAAGATCACTTTTTTGGGATTCAGTCCCTGACCTGAAGGTCACTGCATATCTCAACCAAACGTTAAACTCACGAACGCATCCTGGTGGTGTAGGGCAACCCTCACTCCAAAACGGAGCTTGACTAGGGTGACGACCCATCTGTAATTTTCACCGACTGTTTGTAAATCAACCTCAAAGGCCATTGTCTGTGATGAATGAAGATTTCAATGGACAGCATTTGTCTGTAACTTAGGGCCTGATTTATACTTTTTTAGCGCTGCATTTGCGTGATTTTCTGACGCAAAAGTGGAACAAACTTACAAAACTCACTTATATTTTGTAAGTTTGCGCCGCTTTTGCGTCAAAAAATTATGCAAATGCAGCACTAAAAAGTATATATCAGGCCCTTAATGCTAAAAGACCTATGTCTCCTGTGCAGTGATCTGGGGAGAGCAGCAGACACCTAGCGGAACAAAGCCTTCTCACCAATGCGTTGACTGCCTCAAAAGAAATGCAGATCAGTGAAATTGGTTAACCTGTATATGCAAAGGCCGCTTGGGAAAAGGTTGATGTGCTGTTAGTTGATGGAGACAAGACACATTAAGCTTCCTGAAGACAAAGATTTATTTTTGAGTGGTATTGTAGGAGTCTTTCAAGCTGAGTTGTGGAGGTTATGCTTTTAATGGGCAATTATAAAACTGTTTGCACTTGGTGTATTCCCCATATTACTAAAATGTACACTTTAATTTCAACCTAGTTTTATGTCCGCATTTTATGGCAGCCTTTCCTGTACTGTGTGTCATGGAAACATAAAATAATGACATACACATTCACAGTGCTTTCTGTGAAGGACAGGGACCTCCTAGCACTACCAATAAACAAGTCACTGTTTCTTGCTGAACCAAACATAATTCAGTTCAGTGGTTTTCTGGTTGCAGACATATACATCTGCCAGTAGAGGTTGCATAACACAAAATAGTGTATTTCGCTCTGTTGTTTTCAAACTTGCATTTACTTTTCATTTAAGTTGTGAATTATTTTGTATGCAGATACCTGACGATGGAAGATCAAAAAATAGTCACAAAATATTTTGTTAGTTTTAGGGATGCCTTTGATTATGCCGCCATGCTCACTGACCACATCCCTCTTGCACCTAAGAAACACAGTATCCATACTTTTTTCAATGGCCTTCGATCACTGTGAAAGCCTGGAATGTTAGCATATGTTGGCCTGCAGTCCCTCACCTTCACTATAGGCCTCTTTTGTTTTTAGATATTGTGTCAAATTAACCTGCGATCTGTATTTACTTGACACAGTTTACTATTCATCTGACAAAACTGTATACAGCACTGTCCCCTGGTGCTAAATAGGAACGAGAAAAAGAAAGTAATCTAGTCAGTTGCTTAAATACACTGTGTTTGACCAGGAAGCCTGGGTTCAAATCCTGGCTCACCCACGTGTCTAAATTATGTGATTTAAGACAAGTCAAGTTACTTCATGTGTCTAGTTTACTCGATAATGACATTTGAAAGCACCATCAAATAATTCAGTTCTAGATGTATCCTGTGTAAAAACCTCACTTGTACATGCTTCAACAGCCTGAAATATTCCCCCATCCATGAGATTAATATCGGCCATCACTTAAGGGACACCTGACTACTAGTATGCTTTGTTCTTTCATAACTTTGTCAGAATGGAGGGTTAATTAATGTTTTAAGGTTCATGTTTAGAAATGTACAATTCAAACAAATGCCAATGTGATGTTGCAATCAATATACTAAACTGAAACACTTTCATATGTTAAAGATACACTTCTTACATGTTAAAGCCTTTATCATGTTCTTATATTTTATTTGTTGTGTATTTTGTATCCCAAATATTTTGAAGGTTCTGCATGTTCTTTGGCCCTTGAGATGAGCCGGACCACTGGTTAAGGCTTTGCTCGACTCAGAACCATTGTTAGACATAGACAGAGTAGGAAAATGCCCTGGGCCCAACATTCCAAAAGGCTGGCCACTGCCTGCGATCCACAAGCACTACCAAAGGACCATTGCAGAGTCTGCCAAGGTGCTGCTTATCCAATCTCTTGACAGTGCCTCTTCTGTTTCTGGCTTCTCTACTGAGACTACTCTAAAGGTATGAAATACTTTCCAGTACTCATGGAGGGCCTAACTGATTTTAGTAATTGTCCTGCCTTGTTCTTCTCTTTCTTATTTATCTGGTTCTTAACAATGATCCTTTACTTTAATTTGCGTGGCTCTCCCATCTGGTCTTGACTTCATCCTGCTCTTTAATTCTCTGTCTGGTAGTCAGGATTCCAGTTCTGAGATAAATAGAGTCCCTGACACACACTCTAATGGTGCAGTTGGGCCTCCTTGGTGCTGTGAGACTACGTACAAGTTGTGGGTACCTCACATCCTGACATTTGGGGTGGGAGATGTGAGACTGTCACCCATACCACCTTTTCTGCCATATTAATTATTTTCAGGTTCAATGTGTAGTTGAGGGGCCGTGACCCAGATGTGTTTTGTTCAGGTTACTACACTAGCAGAAAGTAAAAAAGTCACTTACCTTATTGTTTCCCAGACTGTTAGCCAAGTGTATTGAAATATTTAGAAACATATTCAAATGTTGCTGTTGCTTTCTTTCCAAGAACGGATGGGTATATTTGGGTAGGAGTGATGCCCTTGGCACTGAACAAAGGCATAGTGCTCCATCTGGATGTAGCATACTTAGAGGCAATCTCAGAAACAGCACAGTGAATAAGTACTGCAATGTAACAAATAGTGAATAAATGCATTGTTAAACCAGTGAGGTACGGCCACTCCTCCTTTTGTCCTGAATGTTTGTCCTGAATGTTGACCCTTTGTCCTGAATTTTGACCTATTGTCCTGATTTGTTGTTACAGTCCCATCCTGAATTTGCCTCCATGCCAGGTGGTCACCCTGCTTATATTCCCTTTCACAATTCTAAACATCCTTCATCCACCTTACATAAAGACATGCCTTTTACAACACACTTTATTTAAACTACACCTTAATTCACATACCTGGTAAATGTGTTGGTCTGTATTTTTGCCTGTCACTATCAGTTAGAATCTCTTCTCACTGAAAATGCAAAATACCAAGCACAAGAATGGTACACCACTCTCATACCAAGGAACCATTAATGGCAACTTTTTCAACTTTGCTTTCAAAATTACTTAGCCAGAAAACAAACCACAACGTTCCTTTCATATTTAACTTTTGTTATACCACTTCTGAATGGTCAAGATTATTAACCCCTTCTAACACTCTGCTAAAGAAAGCGCAATTTGGTAGAGGTTTTGGGCAAATCCACTACAGTACTCAGTATGGCCCCCCATGTAACTTTGCGGTGGATCAGTGGATCCACACGCAGCCCGAAAGTCGATTTTTATAATCTACTGATATAATTTTCATTTATACTTCATGTGTGCAAATATAAAAATTTGTACTCAAACACTCCATAGTCACCATTTCCTCTATTACCACGCTTCCTTCAGATTCACATTCTAGTCTTTTTTGTTCCCTTTCCCGCATTCTACTGTAGCTCTGTTACGGTGGGAACCAATACTGAAACATTCTCTGCTAACTGTATGTCACAAGTTCACAACACTTTCTGAGAGCAGCATGCTAACTTCTAAAACAACTGTAGCAGGTGTGGTTGAGTGTTTGGAATTATAACCATTTCCCAAACACTGTTACTTTTCTATCATTTCTCCAAAGCCAATCACATATGTACTTACTTTGACCTTACTATCACTACCTTCTTTTAAGCACTAGCAAATTTACACCTTCCAATCACATTTGATCATTTACATTTTAGGTGCCAGGCTCCATTTTAACAGCCTTTCATTTGAAATCTGTCTCATTCAGCTGTAGCCTTCTCCTGTGTGCTACTCCTGCTTCCCTACAAAATACCAAGAGTGAGGAGTGAGGGTCATAGCTTTGTGGTTTGAGCTAGAGATACTGCTAGAAAGAGTGGTACTGCCAGGGACCTGGGTTTACGTAGTGCAGATATTATGTGGCTTGGACAGAGAGGGTTAACATGCCATCAATTACTCCCTTTGGTTGAAAGCATTTTGGATTGCCAACATCCAGACATCATAGTTGTACAAAGTGGCCACATTGACCTGCGCGCAGTTACTGTTACAGTGTCTGCGTGGTCTGTGAGTAGGTGTGTGAACATCTCTGTGGGTCTGTGACTGGGTTTAGGAGTATATGTCTGAGTGGGTGTGTGAATGCACAGGGGGGCGGTGAATGGGTGGGAGAGTGTATTTGGGGGTCTGTGAGTGGGTGTCCAAGCATCTGTGTGAGTCTGAGCATCTGTGTGGCTCTGTGAGTGGGTGTAGGCTGTGTGAGCCTGTGAGCGGGTGTATGAGTATATATGGGGATCTGGGTGGCTATGCAAGTGTCTGTGTGGGTCTGTGAGCATCTGTGTGGATGTGTGAGTTGGTGTTTGAGCATCTGTATGGGTCTCTTAGTGGGTGTGTGAGTGGGTATGTGTGTCTATGGGAGTCGGCGAGTGTGTATTGGAGTGTCATTGGGGTATGTGTGTCTGCATCGGTGTCTGAGCGGGTGTGTGAATGTCAGTGTGGGTCTGTGCGTGGCTTTGTGACTATCTGCCTGAGTCTGTGAGTCGGTGTGTGAGTGATATGGGGGTCTGTCAGTGGGTGTGTGACTGTATTGGAGGGTCTGTGAGAAGGTGTCCGAGCATCTGTGTGGGTCTGTGAATGGTTGTCTGAGTGTCTATGTGAGCCTGTGATTTGGTGTATGGGTGTATATGGGTATCTGTGGGTGTGTGTATGTGAGTGTATATGAAAGTCTGTGAGTGGGTGTATGAGTGTATATGGGGGTATGTGAATAGGTGTGTGAGTCTCTGAGTCTGTGAATCAGGTTTGATTGTCTGAGTCTGTCAGTGGGTGTTTGATTGTATATAGGGATCTGTGAGTGGTGGTGCGAGCATCTGTGTCCCTTTGTGAATGTGTGAGTGTCTGTAAGAGTCTGTGAGTGGGTCTGTGAGTTTGTGTATGAGTGTATGTAGAAGTCTGTGAGTGGGTGTGTTAGCGTCTGTGTGGGTCTGTCAAAGAGTGTGTGTGTGTCTGTCAGAAGATGTGTGAGTATATATAGGGGTCTGGTACTGGGTGTGCACGCGCCTGTATCACTGTGAGTGGGTATGTGAGTGCCTGAGTCTGTGAGTGGGTGTGAGTGTATATAGGGGCTTGAGTGTGGGTGAATGAGTGTATATGGGGGTCCGTTAGTAGGTGCGTGAGCATCTGTGTGGGTCTGCAAATGGGTATGTGAGTGTCTGTCTGGGTCTGTGAATGGCTGTGTGAATGTATATGGGGGTCTGTGAGTGGGTGTGCGAGTGTCTGTCTCAGTCTTCACTGGGTGTATATTCAGGTTTGTGAGTGGGTGTGTGAATGTATGTTTAGGTGTGTGAGTGGTTGTGCAACTGTCCTTGTGGTCTGTGAGTGAGTGTGAATGTTTATCAATTTCTTTTCATTCACAGCGGGATCCGCGGATCTGCCACAAATTTACACAGGGTGGGCTATACTAAGCCCCGTGGCAGATCTCGCACATGGAATAAATGGTTTTAGGCAACTTCTTTCCCATCCTACCTACTTTTTCCACCTCTCTAAGACAAGCATGAGGTCAGAGAACATCTACCCTGACCCCTTCATGTAATTTCCATGTTCCTTTTCAGCCGCCAGGACTGTTTGCTGATATATAAATTAGCAGCTGCAACTTTTCCATAGGGTTGTGGCCAGCAAATCAGGACATTGCTTCGGCATGTGGATCTGCAGATCCACTTTGGTTGGATCCGTGTAGGGTCCGCATCCCTAGATATACAAATTTACACCAAATACCAAAAAGGTCGCTTTCTGGACCAAGGGCTGCCTTGCTGCCAAATTTGGTGTAATTCCATCCTGTGGTTCGGACTGTACTTGTGTTCAAAATCTACTTGTGTTCAAAATCCGTATGTGAAATTGGATGGAGAAAAAGAGCTTTGGAAACCTTCTCATTTTCACCCTCTTCTTGACATAGCGCCCCGAAATTTCCAAAACAGCAGCTGAACTAACTGTCGTATTAGTTTTGAAGATTTCATGAAGATTTGCCAAATTGTGGAGAAGTTATTGGCAAAACAAATAACGCTTTTCCTATGGAAATTAGGGATAACTATAACTACCTACTGGCGACTAGGTAGTAACAGTAAGCCTAGTTTCCATAGACAAATCGCTTTTTTTTTGGCAACAAATTAAGCACCTTTTGATGGATGTTCCTGAAATTTTCAAAAAGTGTACACAGTTCACTTCAGTTGCTGTGTGGAAAGTTTTGGGGTGATTCGTCAACTGCCGAGACCCAGCCATAAATTCAAAGGGGGTGAGAGACCCTCCTCCCTTGGCTGTGTTTGGCCCTGGGGACCACAACCCCCAGGGCCCATCTTTGCCATGAAAAGGAAGGGGATCCACACAGCCTCCATCCCAGAGCCATAAATGGGCATTGCAACCATTTCCTCGAGGGCTGAGCTCCTGCTGCACTGGGGTGCCCACCAGGGACATGGTGGGTTCCCTACCCGCACTAGTGCAGCCAAAGAAATTTCTGTTTGCTCTCGCTTGGGGGGAGCAATTCAAAGCTCCTGCTAAGCAAGAGCAAACAGTAGGTCCACTCCCAGTGGGCGGGAGAGTGAAAATGCTCCTACACGCTGGGAGAAGACTTTTCATCTGTTTCCCTGTCCGCTGTGAAGCATGCAGGGAAACAGATGAAAAAGTTGCTCCCCCAGCAGGGGGCATAATTTTTAGGTGAAGGCAGGGAACCGGATGGGGCTGAGGGGGCATTGGGGCTTATCCTGTGACCTCTAATAAAAAGGCAGGCTCTAGAGGAGCCACCATTTACTAAACATACCACGGGGTGGGGTCCCTGGGGCTAATACATTCTATGTCTAATTTCAATTATCTGATCATTGAAATTTTGCAAACTTGGCAAAGCTATGAAAACCTTTACAAACAGAAATGATAAGATCATTAAAATTAGACATAGAATTACTTGTGATTCAAAGTTTGTTGTACATTTCAATGAATGTCAATCTGGATTGAGGTACATAGAAAGTACTACATGTATGCTAAAAAAGAATGTTAGAACGTATTAGAGTTGCAAAAACAAAGATCAATCCTTTGTAGTTGCAAAACATTTAAATCAGTGTCACAACAACAACTGGAAATCTTTGCGATATTTTAGGGTTGATCACGTGGCAGAACATAAAAGAGGAGGTGACCGTACAAAGAGAATACACAATTGGAATCAAGATACATAATTTAATTGAGAACTAGGACTCCATTTGGTTTGAATACCTATGAGAAACTTTATGTTCATCTTCAAAATTGATTTACTTGCATGTCAGTTTGTCTTTCCAGCTGCACTATGTGAAACTCCATTCTATTTAATTCTGACTAAGAGTCAACATATCAAGTTGTACAAGTATATGTTTATTGAATCATGCTATGAGAGTGACCCACTTAGATGATTATTTAGATATCAAACTTGAGTAGAGAAGTTGGTTGATGCCATATATCTTATATTGAAAGCGACACTTTCAGCTTACCATATCCACATTGTCTTATTGATACTAAATCTTACGTTTGTTGGGACAACACCGATGCTCACTACAGGTTTAGATATCAAAACTGATTTCTAGGTTAAGGCGGCATCTTTTACTGCATTTGAAATTTTAAGGTGATGTCACTTTAAAATACTACAAAATGAATTCTGAAACCCCTATGCAAATGCTGTGAAATTTCTGAGTTGTTTATGTGCTATTTCCGATTAAAGTCCAGAACCAATTCCACACAACTTGTTTTTAAGGTTTGCAACTTTATAAATGATTTCATGTTATTGCCTACAAGACCCATAATGCCTCATAATGGGCCGGTGGACAGACATATAAATAGTAAATAGAAGCACTCACCATCCATGACAAAGTTTCCAACTGTCAAAATTTGTCAGTCCAATTGTTTCTTTGGTTAATTAAATAAATTGGAGTGCCCAGTTCACAGAGTGCCATGTCTGCCAACAGAAATGCCGTGATTGCTTGCCCACAACCTGACAGGGAAGTTGTGGCTGCTATTTTGTGTATTGGGACTCAGTCCTGGGGAAATAAAACTGAAAAGTGATAGAAGTGGTCAGGGTAGAGGCACCAAGACCCCTTAGGACTGACGGAGAGATCTGTGGGGAACCCCTCATGGGTAAGAAATTGCCCAAAAATATTCTTTTGGGGCATACGAGGATCCACTTTGGCACTCAGCATGACCACTATGTGAATCCAGACTCCAATTTAAAAAAATGCATCTACTCACAGACCCACTCACACACCCACTGATACACCTACACAACCACTCACACACACCAACTCACACATGCATACAGCTACTTACACACCCACTCACATGTCTATACAGTCACTGATACATACACTCAGAGACCCAGAGAACCACTCACACACCCACTCAGACCCACATAGGTACTCACAGACACTTACATACTCACACAGCCAAGTACACACCCAGATAGCCACTTACACACTGTTAGAAATTAAGTTTCTGGTTGGCTAGGGCATGCACCTCAGCCAGGCAGAACCTACCCACTCTAGTCAGGGCTAGGGAGTTACACGTCCAAGATAACCCCTGCTCACCCCCTTGGTAGCTTGGCACGAGCAGTCAGGCTTAACCTGGAGGCAATGTGTAAAGCGTTTGCACAACACACACAACGCATGTGACGCAAAATGTACACCACAAAGTAAACACAACACTGAGCTATGTAAAAATAATCTGTATTGCACAAAACATAATTAGACCAACATTACATGTGAATAATACCCTGCTACCTTAGCAGTTGTCAGAATGTTACACAAGTTACTAATACTCTGCAGGAATATGTAGTTGTCACATTAGAATACGTAAGTACTCACGATTCTGCAACATAAGCAATAGTCAGTAATTATAGTAAAAGGTATATGCACTTGTCATGAACAATTCCTAAATACCCATAAAAGGAACATTAGAGCGATACCACAAGTCATATAAATACATATCAGCTAGACATGCCTAGAAAAGGAACATTAGCACATATATGTATAACCAGTAAACAGGTAGGAAATAGCAAACATCTGTGTCTGTATTAGGCTCCTAGAGCCTAGATTTCCTAAAGAGTACCTGTTCTCTGTTTGAAGAGGCACTTCCAGTGCCTAAAGTCGAGCACGGGCGGCCCCCGGCGCTCCTTTGCTCAAACGGGGGGCCTCCCTCGTGGTGGGGGCCTGCCTCGGCCTCCTCACACCCTGTCCGTGGGGTGGGGGCCGGGCGTGGCCCAGCAACAATTGTGTGGTGAAAACCGGGAAGGGACCTCCGGCAAGGTCTCCCTTCCCGATGCCGGCGTGGAGTAATACTACCAAATTGCAGGAGCGTCCTGCTCCTTGTCAGGGACCGGAGAAGGGGTGCTCCCCGTGCCTTCCCTGCGTCCTGCAGGTAGTTTCTGGGGCCCGAGGAGGCAGTCGCGTGCACCTGAAGCGGTGCGCGAGTGTTTGGGAGCTGGTCCCGGCAGCCGGGATACTTCCAGGGAGAGAGGTGGCGGCTGGTGCCCCGGGGGCGCTCCTGGGAGCAGACCGTGCCCCGGGGGCACCGCTAATAGCGCGCTGGCTCCAGTTGAAGTATCTTCGTGTCCCGGGGGCACTTGGAGTAGCACGAATCTCGCGCTGTGTAGAGCCCAGCAACCCGGGCTGCGACAGTGATTTTCTGGGGGCAGAGATAAAGCGCGGTTCAGGCGCTACAGTGATCTTTGAGACCCGGGCTGCGGTGGTGATCTTCTGCAGCAATCTTTAGGAGGGGAAGCGCTTTTCCAAAGTGCTAAGACAAAAAGCTATAGAGATCGGTGGAGGGGTCAGGGGCCACAGCACCCTGCCCCTGGGAACAGCAAAATAACAAGGAAAAGCACAGGGCTGGTGGGCCCAGCTACAGGCCAGCACAAGGGGTGCAGATGGTGGCAGTTCCTACTAGTGACCAGGCAGGTCACAAGTCAGCACAGCAGCAGCAGTCCAAGGTGGTTTCCTGGTGAGTCCATTCATCAGCGTTCTGTGTCCAGTTTCAAGTTCCAAGAGTGTTCAAATTGTGGGGAAAATTCCCCTGTAATTATAGTCAGTTCTAACAGTGTTTCACAATGGTAGGGAGAGGAGGTTCCAGCCAGTTACAACTGGTTCTGAGAGTGCCCCCTCTCTCCTTTCAGCACAGGCTCCAAACATCAGTGGGGGGTTAACGACCCTATTGTGTAAGGCCAGGGCACAGTCTTTACAAATGCAGGTGTGCCCCGCCTCTCCCTTCTCTCAGCCCAGGAAGGCTTTACAATATGTAGATGCACTTCTGTGTCACCTCCCCCCTCCCTATGTTCAGGCTGTCTGAGAAGTATGCACAAAGCCCCAACTGTCAGTCTGCCCAGACGTTGATTGGAGACAAGCTACAAAACACGAAAGTCATAAGCACAGATACATGCGCACTTTCTAGAAGTGGCATTTCTGTGATAGTAATAAAAAATACACTTACACCAGTAACAATCAATACCTTGATGGACTTCCCTGATTAGGGGGATAGAACCAGGACCCTGGCCCACAACTGCAGGGACATGATCCAGTTCTACGCCAATGTGAACCCAGTTGAATTCCTCTGTCTATGCTCCCAAGACAATCTAAGCTAACCCATGGAGGCGTCCTAGTTGTCTGTGGCCAGAGCCAGGTCCAAGGCCAGCCCGGGGCCTCTGGCCTCTGAAACCTCTCAGAGTGGAGGGCGGGAGCCCCAGGTGCATAGCATTCTGTTTCCACTCTCCTTCCCACCAGTTCAGGAGTTACCCCCTGCCACTGGTCTTCTAGCCTAGGGACTGGTCCCATAGCCTGAATAGGGACCAGGGGAGAATCTCTCCTCCTGCCCCTCCTTCTAGGGTTCCGCTGCCTTCGAGGAGGAGTTGTACCCCCAGAATCCAGAAATGCCAGGGCGCTTGTTACAGTCGTCCTGGTCAGCTCACCCACCAGTTCAGAGGATCTCCCCTGTAACTGGTCTCCCAACCCAGGGTCCTTCACCTCTGGCTGAGCTGGGGTCAAGAAAGAGCCTTTCCTCCTCCTGCCCCTCCTTCTAGAGTTCCGCACCCTCCCATCAGTAGTGATACCCCCAGAAGTAATGGTAGAGAGACTGGGGACAGTCTTCTCCACCTCCAGGTCAAGGGAGCTACCCTGGACCTGGTTTTCCAACCTAGGGGCGGTACCCTTGGGCTGGTTCTCCAACCTAGGAATGGTACCCTTGGGCTGGTCATGAGTTAGGGGAGCTTCCTCCCTCAAACTCTCCCTTACAGGAACTGAATCCCTAGGGTATGCATCTTCCAACCTAGGAACTTTACCCTTTTGCTGGATAGGAGTCAGGGAAGTGTCTTCCCGTGAATGGCGTCTTGAAGGAACTGAATCCCTAGAGAATGCATCAGTGGAGATGCTGGTTACAGCAGTCTCTATTTTCAGATCTAGGGGGTTGCCCATGATCTGCTCTTCCAACCTAGGGACGATACCCTTTTGCTGGACAGAGGTCAGGGGAGTGTCCTCCCTCAAACCCTCAAAAGGAAGCACCTCCACCCCCCTCTGCGGGTTGGTGCTGCTGATCTCCAGAGTTGGAGCAACCCGGATCCCAGGTGTCCCCCCTTCTCCTTCAGACTTTAGGGCCTCCTTTTTACAGGATTGGCCTTCGGTAACAACTACCCTCCCGCCTTGGGGCCCCTCTCGGGTACCTTCCAAGACCTGCGGAGGTGGACAGGTCCCTGTGGATCCTGCACCCTCCCCGCTCAGAACGTTGTTGGGGTTGGTTAAATTCTCGCCTCGGTGTACCGATAAGGAGCCCTCAAAGGCATACGTAAGAGGATAGGTCCTTAACAATCCTACTTCCTCCCCGCTGAAAACTTTACCTGGATTACCCAGAACCTCCCCCACCCCTTCCAGGGGTGAACCTAAGACAGCCCTTGGTGTCTGACTAGCTCCCCTGGCACTAAGGCAGAGGTCAGCCTCCTTTGCAAGCTCCCTGGGGTCAGAGAACTTACAGTAAGACAGGTGTTGGCGTAGCTCTGAAAAACAGCAACGGAACATGTGTTCTCTTAGAATGAGACTAAACAGCCCTTCATAAGTGGTTGCTCTGCTACCCTCCACCCATCCTGTTAGGCTTTGCAACAAGTCCCCATAAAATCCTCCCAAGACTGGTGAGACTGCATCCTGCTGCCTCTGAACCTCAATCTGTAGTCTTCAGGGGTGAGACCATACTCTTCTATCAGGGCCTTTCTGATGTGGGGATACCCCGGCCTGTCACTCCCTTCTGGGGCCAGTAGGACATCCCTTTCCACCTCAGGAATACAGCTCTCTAGGACAGTTCCCCAATCTTTCTCAGAAATCCTGCGCTCAACTAGAGCTTCTTCATACCCCTTAAGCCACTGACGTATGTCATCTCCCTCCTTGAACCAAGGTACCAAATCTGTGGGTAGGTAAGGATTGTGCCTAACACTAAAAATGCTGCCACCACTGGACTCCACCTGCATTACTGGTGAATCCAGATTTGTAAGACTGCGCTCTAGAGCGAGCCTTTCTCTGGTAAAGGCCCTTTCAGCCTCTGCAATCCTCTCCTGGGCTAAGGTTTTTTCAACCTCAGTCTGTCTCTCTTCTACAGCCAGCCTAGCTAGCTGCAAGGACCCAGTAAGGGACTCCCTATCTATGGGGTCCTCTCTCTCTACTGGCGTCCCTGACCAGTAATTTTCTCCCTCAGAACTCTCCCTCTCTTGGGCCTCTTTTTGTGCTATGTTGTCTGCCTCCTCAAAATTAAACAGGGCTCTCCTGAGGGTCCCTTCATGGGCTTCAGCCTCTATAAAAGGTATACCTCTCTCCCTGCAGAATCCCCTTAACTCTTCTAGAGTGTAATACAACATATCATACATGTCAAAGGTGGACTCCATTTTGTTAAGACTAGCGTAAACACAAGAGTCAAAAACTGCGAGTATACAACACAGGAGTAAAAATAAAATTACTAGTTTCAGAGAACGTTTAAGAAAAGAGAATTAAAACATGTAATGGTCTAAGTGCAATTTGCGGTGCAAAAATGAGTCACAAGGTACTGTGCAAGCGCAATTCCTATACTCACGGCTGACAACCAATGTTAGAAATGGAGTTTCTGGTTGGCTAGGGCATGCACCTCAGCCAGTCAGAACCTACCCACTCTAGTCAGGGCTAGGGAGTTACACGTCCAAGATAACCCCTGCTGCTCACCCCCTTGGTAGCTTGGCACGAGTAGTCAGGCTTAACCTGGAGGCAATGTGCAAAGCGTTTGCACAACACACACAACACACGTGACGCAAAATATACACCACAAAGTAAACACAACACTGAGCTATGTAAAAATAATCTGTATTGCACAAAACATAATTAGACCAACATTACATGTGAATAATATACCCTGCTACCTTAGCAGTTGTCAGAATGTTACACAAGTTACTAATACTCTGCAGGAATATGCAGTTGTCACATTAGAACACATAAGTACTCAGGATTCTGCAACATAAGCAGTAGTCAGGAATTATAGTAAAAGGTATATGCACTTGTCATGAACAATTCCTAAATACCCATAAAAGGAACAATAGAGAATATACCACAAGTCATATAAATACATATCAGCCAGACATGCCTAGAAAAGGAACATTAGCACATATATGTATAACCAGTAAACAGGTAGGAAATAGCAAACATCGTTAGGTCTGTATTAGGCTCCTAGAACCTAGATTTCCTAAAGAGTACCTGTTCTCTGGTTGAAGAGGCACTTCCAATGCCTAAAGTCGAGCATGGGGGCCCCCGGCGCTCCTGTGCGCAAACGGGGGGCCTCCCTCGTGGTGGGGGCCTGCCTCGGCCTCCTCGCACCCTGTCCGTGGGGGGGGGGCCAGGCGTGGCCCAGCAACAATTGTGTGGTGAAAAACGGCAAGGGACCTCCGGCGAGGTCTCCCTTCCCGATGCCGGGGTGGAGGGAAACTATCAAATTTCAGGAGCGTACTGCTCCTTGGGCAGGGACTGGAGAAGGGGCGCTCCCCGTGCCTTCCCCGCGTCCTGCAGGTTGTTTCTGGGGGAGCTCGGACCCGTTACGGGGGCCCGAGGATGCACTCGGTGCACCTGAAGTGGTGCACAAGTGTTTGGGAGCTGGTCCCGGCCGCCGGGACGCTTCCAGGGAGAGAGGAGGCGGCTGGTGCCCTGGGGGCGCTCCTGGGAGTGGACTGTGCCCTGGGGCGCTGCTAGGAGCGCGCCGGCTTCAGTTGAAGTATCTTCGTGCCCCGGGGGCACTTGGAGTAGCGTGGATCTCGCGCTGTGTAGAGCCCAGCAACCCGTGCTGCGACCGTGATTTCTGGGGGCAGAGATAAAGCGTGTTTCAGGTGCTACAGAGATCTTTGAGGCTCGGGCTGCGGTGGTGATCTTCTGCAGCAATCTTTCGGGGGGGAAGCGCTTTTCCAAAGTGCTAAGACAAAAAGCTGTAGAGATCGGTGCAGGGGTCAGGGGCCACAGCACCCTGCCCCTGGGAACAGCAAAATAACAAGGAAAAGCACAGGGCTGGTGGGCCCAGCTACAGGCCACCGCAAGGGGTGCAGATGGTGACAGTTCCTACTAGTGACCAGGCAGGTCACAAGTCAGCACAGCAGCAGCAGTTCAAGGTGGTTTCCTGGTGATTCCATTCATCAGCGTTCTGTGTCCAGTTTCAAGTTCCAAGAGTGTTCAAATTGTGGGGCAATTCCCCTGTACTTATAGTCAGGTCTTACAGTGTTTCACAATGGTAGGGGGAGGAGGTTCCAGCCAGTTACAACTGGTTCTGGGAGTGCCCCCTCTCTCCTTTCAGCACAGGCTCCAAACATCAGTGGGGGGTTAACGACCCTATTGTGTGAGGCCAGTGCAAAGTCTTTACAAATGCAGGTGTGCCCCGCCTCTCCCTTCTCTCAGCCCAGGAAGGCTTTACAATATATAGATGCACTTCTGTGTCACCTCCACCCTCCCTGTGTTCAGGCTGTCTGAGAAGTATGCACAAAGCCCCAACTGTCAGTCTGCCCAGACGTTGTTTGGAGACAAGCTGCAAAACACCAAAGTCATAAGCACAGATAAATGCGCACTTTCTAGAAGTGGCATTTCTGTGATAGTAATAAAAAATACACCTACACCAGTAAGCAGCATTTCTTACCACTGTCACAACCATACCAAACATGCCTACGCTACCCCTCATTAATCCGACAATACCCCTTACATATAAGGCAGGGCATTTCCAATGCAATCCTATGAGAGGGCAGCACTCACAGCAGTCAGACATCAAGTTAGGCTGTTTGTCACTACCAGGACAGGCCACGCAACATGGCACATGTCCTGCTTTCTACATACATGGCACCCTGCCCAAAGGGCTAGCTAGGGCATACCTTAGGGGTGACTTACATGTAGTAAAAGGGGAGTTCTGGGCCTGGCAAGTAAATTTAGATGCCAGGTCCCTGTGGCAGAAAACTGCGCACACAGGCTATGCGCTAGCAGGCCTTAGATAGGTTTGACAGGCTACTTCAGTGGGTGGCGCAAGCAGCGCTGCAGGCCCACTAGTAGCATTTAATTTACAGGCCCTGGGTCTAGGGATACCACTTTACAAGGGACTTATATGTAAATTAAATATGCCAATCAGGTAGAATCCAATCATACCAAATTTGTAAGAGAGAGCACATGCACTTTAGCACTGGTTAGCAGTGAAAAAAGTGCTCAGAGTCAAAACGTCAGCCAACAAAGGTCAGAAAAATAAGGAGGCAAAAAGCAAAAAGTCTGAGGAATGACCCTGTAAAAGGGACAGGTCCAACACACACCCACTCATAAAGCCACACCGCCACTTACCCATGCAGTCACACAGCAAAACCACTGACACACCCACTCACTGACCCGCGCATCCACTCACACACCAAGTCACACATCCATAAAGCCACTTCCACATCTGTACAGTCACTGATACATCCACTCAGAGACCCAGAGAACCACTCACACACCCACTAACAGACCCACACAGGCACCCACTTACACATTTACATACCCACTTACACAGTTACACACCTATACAACCAATCGCACACCCATTACAACACCCAGAAAACCACTCAAACATCCAATTCACTCACCCATTCAATCCACTCAGTTACAGACTCAGAGAACCACTCAGAGATCGATTCACAGACCCACACAAATACTAACACACACTCACACACCCACTACACACTCACACACCCAGTTACACACCCATACCACCACTCACACACCCACTAACACACCTATACAGCCACTTATACACCCACTTACAGACCCACACAGTCAGTGACACACCCACTCACAGACTCACAGAACACTTACACATCCACACAACTTACACGCCTACTCACATCTAAACAGTTACTTACACACCCACTCACGACTAAAGAAAACCATTTGCACCTATAGAGGCACTAGACAGCTACTCTCACACACACACACAGTTACTTACACAGCTACTCACACACCCACACATGGTGTGGTGGGCAAATTAATTAATGGATTAAACCCAGATCTAGCACTGGCGGTGAATGTTTGATTTGTTCTGCACTCTGTCCATTATTTGGTTTGTTTGCATTAATTAAGCAAAGGCATCCTTCATTAGGATTTCCAGTCCTGCTCCAGTAATTGTGACTAGATCATTGCGACCACAGTGTGCAATTATGAGATCTGGATGCTAGCATTCTACAATCCATTCAACCACAGGCAGCAACTGATGTCACTTTAACCCTCTCTGGCCAAACCAAGTAATGTCTATATTAGGTTCTTGTCAAACCCACTCTTTCTTGATCTCTCTCTGGCCCAAAACATAAAGCTATGGCCCATAATCCAGACTCAGACTATTTTTGAGACAAGACAGAATAGCACACAGGAAAAGGCTGCAGCAGAATGTGGCAGTTTTGAAGATGAATAGCAGCTAAAATGGAGGACAGCAATTAAAATATAAAAGAGTATAGTTAATTGGAAGGTGGAGATGGGCAGGGAACTAAAATTAGGTAGTGGCTTTAAGGAAAAACTAACTGTGATTGGCTTTGGGAAAATAAAAATAGATATGTTGTTTGGAATATGATTGGAATTGCAAACAGTCAACCACATCTGGTACAGTTAATGTGAAGATAGTATGCTGTTCAGAAAAGTCTTGTGAGTTTTTGACATACAGGTAGGCAAAGACTAATGGAAACATGGTTACAATGGAAACTGAGCTAAAAGAGTGAGAAGGAAGGGAACAAAAAAGACTGTAATGCAAAACTGAAAAGCAGTCTGGTGTACGGAAATTGTTCAGTATGGAGTGAATGTCTTGTAATTGACAATATTCTACAAAATAAAACATAAATGAAAGCATTGACAGCAGAATGTTGAATGCTTTTAAGGGCTGTTGTGTAGCTCTGCAGACCCGTGGACCACACAGGAGGACAGCGATGGGCCCTGCAGATCCACAAAAAACCCTAACAAATTGGGCTTCTTTACAGGAAAAATGGAAAGGGTTAAAATAGTGACCATTTAGAAGTGGTCTATCAAAAATAAAAGATGAAAGGAAGTCTGTGAAGTACATGAGTATAAGTGAGAGCACAGTGTGAAGGACAGACATTATTGTTACTTTCCTACTGAGAATAGAGGAGCACTCCCATATTTCTGACTTGAGATTTGCAATGGAAAACAGATGTTCACAGATATTAAAATAAAAGTTGGACAACAGCAAAGAAATGATAAAGGTATGATAATTAGTTTATCCTATATCAAAGTATATTTGAAAAACATATACGTGTATATAAGCTGAAAGAAAATGCATAGTTACTAGACACTATAGTAAAAGGCAAAATAGAAGGGAAGTTAGATGATAAAAAATATAGGTGGTCATTACAACCTTGGCGTACGGTGTTAAAGCGGCGGTAAGACCGCCAACAGGCCGGCGGTAAAAAATTGCAACTACGACCGTGGCGGAAACCGCCAACAAAGACAGCCACTTTAACACTCCGACCGCTACAGCGGTACAAACAGCGCGGCAGTCACCGCCAACAGACAGGCAGGAGACAATGTACCGCCCTCACTATTACAACCCACCAATCCGCCACCTTTTCCGGGGCGGATTAACCGTGGATAAAAACAGAGCGGAAACAGGAATTCCTAAGGGAAAACGCTCACCTCTACACAACCCACGAGGAACCAGGACACCATGGACCCAGAACTCCAAATTCAACCTGCAATAGTCTTCCTGCTCCTCTACCAGGAGCACGAACGCTGGCGGTGAAGACCACGGTGAGTACTGCCCCTACGACACAGGGGAGGGGGGAGGGAAAAAACAGAGACACACACACGCAACACCTCCACCCCCACCCTCACCCACTACAACACACACACTAATGCATATTAATACATCACAGTTACACCCTCCCAACCCCCCCGGAAGAATGCAAAGACAATAGAAAATGAGTGTAACCATTGTAATATATTAAAATCAAGTAGGCAAAAATATATATATACACCATTTACAAAATATATACCAAGCATAGTAGTCCAGGTAGTGCTCCAATTAAGTCCTTGGAACACTGGGCCCACACGGTATGGGCGAGGCCCACACAAGATCCCCGACCATGACGGAGAGAACACTGCAGGGGCATCAGAGAGCAACTAAACAGGCACCTCAGGGGGAGGGAAAGGGGGGCACCTCAGCCGGTTGAGTGCACGATGCCAAATCCACGAGGGGGCACGTGCCCACTGTTCAATCCTGGGGAGTGCAAAGCCACAGTCTCTCAAGTCTCTACAGTGGGTGGGTTGCCCACTGTTCCATCCTGGGGAGTGCAAAGCCACAGTCTCTCAAGTCTCTACAGTGGGTGGCTTGCCCACTGTTCCATCCTGGGGAGTACAAAGCCACAGTCTCTCAAGTCTCTACAGTGTGTGGCTTGCCCACTGTTCCATCCTGGGGAGTGCAAAGCCACAGTTTCTCAAGTCTCTACAGTGGGTGGCTTGCCCACTTTTCCATCCTGGGGAGTGCAAAGCCACAGTCTCTCAAGTCTCTACAATGGGTGGTTTGCCCACTGTTCCATCCTGGGGAGTGCAAAGCCACAGTCTCTCAAGTGGATAAGTCTCCACTGGTTCTGGAGGGGGCATGGTGCCCAGAGTGCTTCATCCTGCTAAGGACAGAGGTAGTGGATGGATCTCTCCACTGGTTCTGGAGGGGGCATGGTGCCCAGAGTGCTTCATCCTGCTAAGGACAGAGGTAGTGGATGGATCTCTCCACTGGTTCTGGAGGGGGCTTGGTGCCCAGAGAGCTTCATCCTGCTAAGGACAGAGGTAGTGGATGGATCTCTTCACTGGTTCTGGAGGGGGCATGGTGCCCAGAGTGCTTCATTCTGCCCATGACGGACTCAGTAGAGTCAGTGCCCTTGGTGCTCATGGGCCAGCGGTGCCTGAGGCGGCTGTGCCCTGTTCAGCGGTGCTTGAGGCGGCGGTGCCCTGTTCAGCCGTGCTGGAGACGGCGGTGCCCTGTTCAGCGGTGCTTGAGACGGCGGTGCCCTGTTCAGCGGTGCTTGAGGCGGCGGTGCCCTGTTCAGCAGTGCTTGAGACGGCGGGCTCCGTTGCAGGGACTCAGCTGCTGGCGGACCTTCATGGCCCAGCGGGGATTTTGCTGGCGGTCCTCTATGGTCCAGCGGGGCTTTTGCTGGTGGTCTTTCATGGCCCAGCGGGGCTTTTGCTGGCGGTCCTTCATGGCCCAGCGGGGCTTGTGTTGGCGGTGGCCTCCTGGGCAGCTGGGCTGGTGCTGGCGGTGGCAACCTGGGCAGCTGGGCTGGTGGTTGCCTCCTGGGCAGCTGGGCTGGTGCTGGCGGTGGCCTCCTCGGCAGCTGGGCTGGTGCTGGCGGTGGCCTCCTGGGCAGCTGGGCTGGTGCTGGTGGTGGCCTTGCTGGGCAGCTGGGCTGGTGCTGGCGGTGGCCTCCTGGGCAGCTGGGCTGGTGCTGGTGCTGGCGGTGGCCTCCTGGGCAGCTGGGCTAGTGCTGGCCTCTTGGGCAGCGGGGATGATGGCGGTCTTCTCCGCCGTGCTGCTCTTCCCAGACTTGCTGGGTTTCTTGTGGCCCTTCCCCACCTTGGAAGGTGTCACAGCTGACTCCACACTCCCACCGGGACCCCTGGGAGCGGCTTTGGTGGCTGGAGTCTTCCCCGTTTCCCGCCGGGCACTGGCCAACTTCTGATGCTTCACAGGTGGGGGACTGTCTGTGCTGTGGCTCCGTGCCACACTGGCTGCCCTGGTGGCCAGTGCACTCCAGATTCCGGTGACTACAGGCACCACTGGTCCCGGAGATGTTGTGGCTGAGGTGCTAGTTCGGGTCCTAGGAGACGGACGGGGTGGGGGAGGTGTGGGAAAGAGGTCAAGGTTGAACAGGAACATTTTTTTGACACACTGGGATGGGTAGCTGGAGGGGGTTTGGAAGTGGAGGAAGAGGTTGTGGTTGTAGGAGGTGTTCGTTTGCTGACTTTGGGTGAAGGTGCATGCGCTGGAGGCTGTCGTGAGGTGGATGGATGTTGGGTGGGTGTGTGCCTGCGTTTGTGTATCTTCAGAGGGGGCGTCACAGATACACTAGGAGAGGACACAGGGGAAGTGTGAATGGTAGTGGGGGTGGTGACTGCACGTGAGTGGGGTTTGGTGGTGGGTGTGCTGGAGAGGGACGTAGTGGCTGTAGAGGTAGTGCATGCAGGTGTGAGTGTAGACGAGACAGGGAGGGAGGAGGGAGACGAGGAGGAGGGGGACACAGTGGAGGCAGTGGATGTTGGTGTGTCTGCATGAGTGTGATGCTTGCGTGAGTGCCTGTGGGATGTGTGGTGCTTATGTTTGCCTGAGCTTCCCTTGTGTGTTGACGTGTGTGCATGCTTGTCTGTAGGTGTGCTTGGGATAGGCTGAGGTACAGGGGATTGGGCCGGGTTTGGAGGAAGTTGGAGGGGGAAGCTAGACACAGGGACAATGGCTGCCATCAGTGCTGAGGCCAGAGTCTGAAAAGCTCGCTGAAGGGCCGCCTGACCAGAATGAATGCCCTCCAGGAATGCATTGGTTTGTTGCAACTGCCTTTCTACACCCTGGATGGCATTCAAAATGGTAGATTGCCCAACAGTGAGGGACCTGAGGAGGTCAATGGCCTCCTCACTGAGGGCAGCAGGAGTGACTGGGGCAGGGCCTGAGGTGCCTGGGGCGAAGGTGATGCCCACCCTCCCGGGTGAGCGGGCACGGGGCGGAAGGCTGAGGGGCTGCTGGCAGGGCGGTGCTGAAAGGGGGGGCGTCGGCTGTACCTGTAGATGGGGGGGCACAGATGTTGCCGCCACCACAAGGGAGCTCCCATCAGAGGACGAGTCCGTGTCAATGGTCTCAGCTCCTGTCCCCGCCGTGGAGCTACCCTCGCCCACCGTCCCACTGGTGAAGTCTGATTTCGTAGTGTGGACCTCCATGGCCATGTGGGATGCAGCCCCCTGGTGCTCCGGTGCCACTGCTCCTCCGCCTGATGATGCTAATGCACACAAGAACAGGGAGACCACAAAAAGGGGGGGTGCAACAGAAGAAAGACATGTTGAGTGCATGCATTACCGCTACTGCTTGCGGACACGACAGACACAGGAGCCCCCTGCACTACGCCGCGCTCTTGGGCTCCACTGATCAATTCCTGGGAAATGGCCTACAAGGCTATGGACGACATCTGCACACATAGATGACACAGGAGCATGAATAGCTGTACTTGGCACTCTACAGAGGTGGGGTGGGGTGCCACATGCCCTGCCTTATGGAGTGACCTTGCCTACGGAACTCGCCCTGGCCTAGGGAAACCCACAGCCCACCTCCCCCACCCTGACCCCTCCACTGCGTGCAGTCAGCAGAATGCGAGTGTACTCACCCCCTTGTGGCTGCTGTGATGTCCTCAAGTGCCCATCCAACTCCGGGTACGCCACCGCCAGATTCTGAACATCAGGGGGGTCATGGTGCGACGGGCACCCCTCCCACGTTGAGAGGCCATCCCCAGCTGAGCCTCCGTCGTCTTCTTGCTCCAGAATGATGGGAGGCAAATGTCCTCCCATCTTTTCTGGCAGTGGGTGCTCTGTCTGTGGTAGACCCCTAGGGTCTGGACATCCTTGGCGATGGCACGCCAAATATGTTTTTTCTGGTGGGCGCTGACCTACATGATTTGTACAGGGGGAAGAGAAAGTTATTACCAACTGCACTGTCAAAGTGATTAGCCCCCATCCCTACCCTTGCCATGTGGCACATGCACTCACCGTCATTTCATGCATGCCGTACCCTCCCCCCTTCCTTCTTACATCCACCCCTCTCCACACAGGCATAGCCCATACATCATGCTCCCAGTGTACTTACCTGTTTGTCTGGAGGACCGTAGTGTAGCGTGTACTGGGGAAGGACCCCGTCCACGAGTTTCTCCAACTCCTCCGATGTGAAGGCAGGGGGCCTTTCCCCAGACACTCGAGCCATTGTCTCTTCCAGACCGAGGTCACAGCAGCACTTGCAGTGTAGGTCCTCTCCTGTCGAAGATCAGGTATCGAGTGATTGAAGTGATAGAAAATGGTGGTCACGTCACTGCCGGCGTACATCATCATTGGCTCCTGGGACCCATAGTGTCCAATGTTAACCAATGCAGCATTGCGCCGCGGTCTTCGACCGCCTACTGCGACGGTGTACAACGCCAGCGCAGTTACCTCACATCCCATTGTCCCACTTTAGAGGTCAGGCAGCCGCCATTTCAGGGGCCCACATGGCTTCATTTTCAACTGCGTCACACATACCTTGTCCTAGACTCAACACATATACAGGCCACTTTTTGAGTATGAATGGTGTTCTGTGTAAGCTGTGGGTACGTACCTCTGAGTTGTTTGACTCTGTGCTCGCTGTTGTCTTTCATAGGCACTGTCCGCTGGGACATGTGAGGAGATGGCTGCATCCTCCGGTGTACCGACCGTTGGTGGACCTGTCGACAATGGAGGAAAGACATGTGATAATCACATACAGGCTTGACTGTGCCACAATCCAGGAACTGTGTACCCAGTTGGAGCCAGACCTGATGTCAGCTAACCGCCATCCCACAGGAATCCCCCCTCAAGTGCAGGTGCTGTCAGTGCTCCATTTCCTTGCAAGTGGGTCATTTCAAACAACAGTGGCCATAGCATCATGGATGTCCCAGCCTATGTTTTCCAACGTGTTGTCCAGAGTGTTGTCTGCCCTGCTGAAACACATGCGGAGCTACATCGTTTTCCCCCAGGTGGATGATTTGCCTACAGTGAAAGGTGATTTCTATGCTGTGGGACATATCCCCAACATCATAGGTGCCATTGATGGGGCACATGTGGCTTTGGTACCCCCCCCCCCCACAGGAGTGAACAGGTGTACAGAAACCGGAAGAGTTATCATTCAATGAATGTAAAGATGGTATGTTTGGCAGACCAGTACATCTCCCATTTGAATGCCATGTTCCCTGGCTCAGTGCATGACGCTTACATCCCGTGGAATAGCAGCATCCCTTATGTGATGGGTCAACTCCAGAGGCACTGTGTGTGGCTATTAGGTGAGCACCTAGAAGCTAGTCAGTGGGAATGGTTGTCTGGGTCTGGGTATATCCCTCCAGGTTAGTGTGTGTCTAACAGTTGTCCCTCGCCATTTGCAGGTGACTCTGGTTACCCCAACCTGTCATGGCTACTGACCCCAGTGAGGAGTCCCAGGACAAGGGCATAGGAACGCTACAATGAGGCCCATGGGCGAACTAGGAGGGTGATCGAGCGGACCTTCGGCCTCTTGAAGGCCAGGTTCAGGTGCCTCCATATGACAGGTGGATCCCTATTCTACTCACAATAGAAGGTGTGCCAGATCATCGTGGCCTGCTGTATGCTTCACAACTTGGCTTTGCGACGACAGGTGTCCTTTCTGCAGGAGGATGGTCCAGATGGCGGTGTTGTTGCAGCTGTGGAGCCTGTGGACAGTGAAGATGAGGAAGCAGAGGAAGAAGACATGGACAACAGGGACTCAGTGATCCAGCAATATTTCCAGTGAGACACAGGTAAGAATACAAACCTGCCTACTACATGTACTTAAACACTACTACCTCTCTACTGTCTGTCGTTTTCACCCAGTGTATGGTCACTGAGTTGTCACTTTCCCTTATGATTTCACAGATGTGGGTCTCACTGTGTGACATCTGCTTTGATTCCTCATGGACTAGAGCTGTGTGACATAGGTATGTTGCCATTACCAATGAAAAAGCTTTTTGCCACAGTTATTGCTAATACAGTATTCCGAAATCACAGACAGACTCCAGATTTTTTGGTGCTTTAAGGGTGTTTATTTAAGTGCTCAATATTGGAGGGGGTTGTAAAATGGTGAGGGGTGATGGCGGAGGAATGTCAATGGCAGAGTCCAGTCTATTAGTCTCACAGGTGCATTGCCCAAATGGGCATAGGAAGTGGAGCTAGGGCAGTTTGAGGATGGACAGGGTGACAAAGTGGGACTGTAGGATGACATTCAGGGTGGTCTCATTTCTTGGCGGGGTCTTGGCATCGTTCTCTGTCTTTGTCCTGGATCTCAGGGCCCGTTTGCGAGGTGGTTCTCCATCTGCAGGGGGTGGGGTGCTGGTGTGGTGGTCCTGTGGCGGTGCCTCCTGTCCACTAGCACCGGCGGAGGTGGTGGGCAGTTCATCGTCCAGGTTAGTGTCAGGGGCCCCTTGTAGTGCCACAGTGTCCCTCCTGGTGTTGAGTACTTCCTTCAGCACCCCTACGATGGTGCCCAGGGTGGAATTGATGGTTCTGAGTTCCTCCCTGAAGCCCATATACTGTTCCTCCTGCAGGCGCAGGGTCTCCTGAAACTTGGCCAGTACCGTTGCCATCGTCTCCTGGGAGTGGTGGTAGGCTCCCATGATGGAGGAGAGAGCCTCGTGGAGAGTGGGTTCCCTGGGCCTGTCTGCCCCTGTCGCACAGCAGCCCTCCCCGTTCCCTTGTGTTCCTGGGCCTCCGTCCCCTGGACCGTGCACCCACTACCACTGCCCCCAGGTCCCTGTTGTTGTTGGGGTGGTGGGGTAGCCTGGTTTCCCTGTAGTGGTGGACACACTGCTGATTGATGTGTCCTCGGGACGGAGGTATGGGCCCACTGGGTGGGTGCTGTGCTGGTGTTTCCAGAGGGAGGATGCTCAGAAATGGCCTGTGACTGGGTGTGGGGAACCGACTGTCCCGAGGTCCCCGATGGGCCGGGCTGGTCATCTAGATCCAGTTGGACAGAGGTGCTGTCATCACTGTGTTCCTCTTCTGTTGGTGGTGTGGACATGTGTGGACCCTCCTGTCCGGTGACGTTGGGAAGGGGTCCTGCAGGGGTATAAAAGCATGATTATTGCATCTGTGTGTGTCAAGGTGTGCAATGGGTGGGTGACAGTGTACCCCAGTGCTAGCATTCCTGTGTGGGACCTTGTGTGATGATGGTTTAGGGGGGTGTATGGGTATGTGCAGTGGCCCTGCTTTAGTGATGGGTGTCCATGCTTTGTTGTTGCATGCAGGGCTTGGTGTTGGGATGGGTGGTTTGTGATAGTGGGACATTTGTGAGGAGTAGGAGTGATGGGGGTGAGTGTGAGGGTGGGGGTATGTGCTGGCATGCAGGTAGGGTGGGGGATGTAATAGTTAAGTTTTTACTTACCAGAGTCCATTCCTCCACCTACTCCTGTGAGGCCCTCAGGATGCAGAATCGCCAAGACCTGCTCCTCCCATGTTGTTAGTTGTGGGGGAGGAGGTGTTGTCCCACTGAGTTGACCCTGTCCACTATTCTTCACCATAGCTCCATCTTCCTTGCAATGGAGGTGTGCTGCACCTGTGATCCGAATAGCTGTGGCTCTACCCGGACGATTTCCTCTACCATGACCCTGAGCTCCTCCTCCGAGAACCTGCGGTGTCTTTGCTGTGCCTTGGGGTGGTGTAGGTGATGTGTGGGGTGTTGTGTGGGGTGATAAGTGTGCTGATATGTAGTGGGTTGTTGTGTGAGGTGCGTGGAAGTTATGTGGGTGATGGTGTTATGTACCTGTGGATCCTAGTGTTGTTGATGGTGGTGTCTCTCTCTGGCTTTCGTTCGTGATTTGTGGTCGTAAGGGTTTGTGGGTGATGTGGGTGTGTGTTTTATATTGTATTGAGTGTGTGGGAGTGGTGTGTGTATGTGTATCAGGTGTTTGTATTTCGAATTGTCCAATGTGGCTGTGTTTTGTATATGTGTGTGTATTTTGAGCGCAGCTGTGTGTACCGCCAATGGAATACCGCGGTTGAAAGACCACCGCGTGGATTTGTGTGTCGTGATAGTGTGGGCGTATTTCTGTTGGCGTGACGGTGGAGGTTTTGTTATCGCCAGTTTATCACTGACCTTTGGTGTGGCGGACTTGTGTGGGTGTCTGAATTTTGGAGGATTCCGAACTGTGGGTCATAATAGCTGTGGCGGATTTCTGCGGCCGCGGCGGTGTGGTGGAGGTCTTCTGCACGGCAGTAAGCGGCTTTTACCGCCAATGTCATAATGAGGGCCATAGTGTGCAGTAAAGGAGGAAGAGGAATTGCTATGCTGAAAATATTGTTGTTTTATTAAGCCACTATGAATGAATATGTTTGAAATTAGATATGTGTCCTGCGAACAGTATGTAATTTAATAGCGTGTAATTTGCAACCATTCACAAAATCAGGCAGGCACTTATATACCCAGTTACATTTCCACAAAAGCAATAATGTACCAACTAACCACTCATATAGACAAACAGTGACTGACACACTCAGTCACACACCTGTAAAACCATTCACACACCCATTTACTCACTTATAAATGCACTTACATTTTCCTTCACACACCCCTGCAGGCACTGTCACACCTACTCACACACCTATACAGCCATTAATTTACCCAAGACTTAGACAGACAATTAAACATTCATACCTATTTTACAAAACAATTCAGCAATCACACACCCATTCAGACAGCAACAGAGGAACTTACACATCCACTCACACACTCACATGACACTTATGTATCCACCAGTAACAAAGTCACTTGCTCACACAGTTACAAACCCAAACACCTAATAACACAGACAATTACCAATCCATACAGCCACTTACATACCCCCTTAGACACTCATACAGTCCATCCCACACCCAGTTACTTACACATCCAGTGGCACACCCATAGAGGCATTGACACTCACTCACATATTCATTCAACCACTCACACACCCAGTCACCCACCTGTACAGCCACTCATATACGCATCTATAAACCCATACTCTGTCACTTACACAGTCTCTTACATACTGACAGAACCACTTATGGATCTACTTACGTGCTTAAAGTATGTCATTTAGTAGTATGTAATGTAAAGTTAAATGTGTTCCATACTTGCTTTTCAGATATCTACTTGTGTTTATAGAAGAATAAAAGATGGAACAGAGACCTGACAAAAAAATAACAATTAAGCTTGTTGGTAGCATCTATAAACTGGACAACAGATTACATTTTTAGTGCAAGTGGCACGTCATTTGCCATAATGGGTGACCATGTTTTGTAGTTTTGGCGAAACACCGGGTGTTGGAAATGGGGTCTTTGTTTGGCAGTCAGGTTGCTCCCTGTCCAAGCAAGGACCCTCACTCTAGTCAGGGCAAAGGAGAAACACACCTGGTTAACCTCCGCTTACCCGTTGGTAGCTTGACATGAGCAGAAAGGCTTAACCAAGAAGCAACACGTAAAGTATTTGCACCAACACACACAGTAATGTAGTGTGTTAGAAATGAGGTCTTTGGTTGGCAGTCAGGTTACCCCCTGTCAAAGCAAGGACCCTCACTCTAGTCAGGGTAAAGAGAATCACCCTCAGTTAACCCTGGCTCACCCCCTTGGTAGCTTGGCATGATCAGGCAGGCTTAACTTCAGAAGCAATGTGTAAAGTATTTGTACCAACACACACAATAACTCAGTAAAAACACTAAAAAACAACACAACACAGGTTTAGGAAAATAAGTGATATTTGTCTAAACAAAAAAGATGAAAACAACAAAAATCCAACGTACACAAGTAAAGTTATGAATAAAAATCAAAAAGAGTCTTAAATTCTTTGGAAAACAGTGGAACACTGTTAGCATAAAAATGTATCTGGGTTGTGTCAAAATAACACCGCACGGGCATCGGAAAAAGCCAGCAATGCGCCGATTTCTCACTCGCAAGCGAGACAGTGCGTTGTTCCTCCTCCGGTCGGGTTGGAGTGCATAGTTTTTCCTCTCCACAAGAGAGTGATGTGTCGATCTGGACAGACACTTCAGGTCCGGACAGGCTTTGTGTTGTTTTTCCACACCCAGCGAGGTTTGTGTCAAAAATCCGGTTGCACGGTATCAGAAAACCATGCTATGTGGGGTTGCAACTTTAACAGCCTCCGTCAGCGGGTGTTGCGCATCGTTTCTCCAACCGTATTGCGCCCATCTTCCAATCATGATGCAGGTGGAGCGTAGATTTTGGCCGCAAAGCTAGCAGAGCATCGTTTTTCAGCCGCCTCAGAAGGTGCGTCAAAATTTTCCCCGCACAGCAGTCTGTGCATGGATTTTCAGTCCTAGATCCTGGGGGGTGGTGGTCCCCAGGGCCATAATTGGCTCCAGGATGGGGGCCTCAATTCTTTAAGTTAGCCCCAGGGGGGTGGTGGTCCCTAGGGGTCTGCAACAGACTCCCCCTTACATTCAATTATTTCTGTCCTGGGGAGGTGTTGGTCCCCGGGGCTGTGGGGGCATCCGCAGACCCCCCCACTATCAGTAAAATTAAAGTGCCCTAATGAGGTGGTGGTCCCCGGGGCACAAGATGCACGTGCATGCCCTACTATTTTATTTGAGCCACTGGGATGTGGCAGTCCCTGGGGTTAAGGGAGGGGGTCTGCAGGACCATCCTTTCTATAATTACAAGATAGAGCCCTGGGGATGGGGTGGTCCCTGAGGCACAGGTGGGGGCTGTGCACTCCCTAGTATTTCATTTAATCCCCAGGGAGGTGGCAGTCCATGGGGCTGCAGGGGAGGGGCACAGGCCCACAGCATTAATTTCATGATTTGACCCGGGGAGGAGGCGGTCCCTGGGGGCGGTGGCAGCACACCCCCTACCATTTCATTTAAGTCCCAGGAAGGTGGTGGTCTGTGGGGTTGTGTGGGGGGACGCACAGGCCCCCTGCATTCATTTCATGATTTGTCCCTGGGAGGTGACAATCCCAGGGCACGAGGACACCTGGCCTGCCCACATCATTATATTTAAGAGCCCCGGGAAGGTGGTGGTCCCCAGGCCTCTCCTCCTTTTTCAGATGCCCCAAGTCAGGTCCCCCCAGGGCTTTATTAAGACAAGCGCAGGAGCCAACACTTTATTTAACAGTTTTGCATTAGATTGATGACCCTATGGCAAATCTGCAGTAAAAACATTTTTTTTAAAGTGCTTTTTTGGGATGTAGTAGTCCCTAGGGCTAATTGAAGCCCTAGGAGGGGAGTCTCTTGCACCCTCCCTCCTTTTTGAAGCCTACCTCCTTTTTGAAGCCCTCAATACCAGTGGGACCTGGCCCACCTGGTGGCTAATTTATAGAAAAAGGTGGGACACTGCCCATTTTTTCAAACATTGGAAAAATCAGCAGATTCGGAACTTCTGATTTTTCCAATGTTTAAAAAAATGCTTTTTAGCCCTGGCTGGTTCCCTCTGGACCCCAGAACCTGAGCTAAGGGGTCAGGGTATCTCTACCCTGGACGCTTTTCTTTTTTTTCAGGGACTCAGCTGAAGCGGAGTCCCAAGATGGCTGCCAACACTTCCTTGTTGAAGTGTTGGCAGCTAATCAGATCTCAGCATGGGATCGGGAGTGTTTGTGGAGCCTTCTCATCTCTATATATACAAATTGTTTTTTTCTTTAACTTTTCAAGAACTACTGAGGGGTTTTACATCAAATAGCAAAAAGGGTGCTTTCTGGACCAAGAGCTACCTTTCTGCCAAATGGGGTGTAAATCCAACCAGTAGTTTGGCCGCAATTCCTGTTCAAAATCCTATGGAAGAAAGCATTGGGAAAAAGAGTTTTAGACCCCCCCTTTTTGTCGGCTCCCACTTGACGGATCACCCTGAAACATTCCAGACACCAGCTGAAGTGAGTTCCGTATTTTTGGGGGAGATTTTGTGAAGATTCATCAAACGGCACCAAGTTTATTAGCAAAAAAATACCTTGTTCTATGTCCTAACTATACTTAGTGGCGACCACCACTAGGTAATATATATATATATATATATATATATATATATAAAATATATCACTCTGTTTATCAGTTTGTGCAAGGTTGATGCCCTCAATCACCTAAGTGGAGAATGTGCACAGCATAGCCTGGGTCTGCTAACCTCAGTACAATAGTTCCACATTTTTATCTTATCAAATTAAGACCACTTGATTAACAGATAGATTTACAAACTGTGAAATACAAATAGCCAACATGGTTGTAATTAATATGTTATCATTATGTGTTTAATATGATTGTTTTAATTCTCAATGCCTTTGATTTACTTTTGTGGAGGTAACCCACTAGTATGTTATATAACGTGGGTATTGTCTCATTTGGAAAGAGAGGAATGAACCCTTTAAAATTTTACAACTGTCAATGATGATCTGTCGTAAACTGAATGATCTAAATAAACTGTAACACTGATTGTGTAATAATTTACTAACAAGTTAATGTTAATTAAGTATTTTTTCTTTTTTAATTGTGAGATACATCAATTGGTGTGGCATTTAAGGGAAACTGAATATGGCATATGATATCGCGTACAAGGCTATTTCATAGCCAAAACGTGTTGAGCTTCTGGCCCAAATATGAATAAACAAGCACTAGGGTTAAAGTGATATTACAGTTAGGTAGGGTGAGAAGATCTAACGTTAAGCTGAAAAAAAACTCAGAAATCCACTGCAGAAAGCAAAGGTTTGATAATCATTTCTTACTTTACATTAGAAAAATGGGAAATCACTGAAAAAAGGTTGAAGTGATGCTATGGTTAAGCAAAAATGTCACATAAAATATTACATATTAAACTTAGAAATCATTGAAATGCACCAGTTATAGTGAGCTAACTGCAACATGAGCTCCATAATCTACTGCTTATGACCTCACATATTATGTTAATCAAGGCATGTTCAAATACATCATTGATGACATTACTGATGACATTGTTGATGGCATCAATTATGACTTTTGATTGTGATGAGAAACTATCCCAATTGTAGGAAGAGGTGGTAGTGCTAAGAACAAATGATGCCTGTATTTTACAAAATCATTGCAGCTTTTTGGGTCAAAGGTCTGTAGTAAATTCAACGTTTTTGCATGATCATCCGAGACTTTTCTGGACCCTATTGTTGCTGGTGTTAGGACTGTGACACTGGTATTTATGTGCCACAGTTTATGTGAATGAATGAATGAATCTTTATTGTACAGTTAATAAAAAACATTACAAAAATATGCTAAATGTTACCATTTAAAATCATAATATTGCCATGTAAAATACATAAATATTACAACATCTTAAAAGAAAATACGGTTTAAAAGACAGACTTTAAACATAGCCTCAATCTATAACGAAACCCGTATGGCGATTAGTTCAGATTCACAATATCGTATTATACCCCTCCTGCTACTGCAGAGATTCGGTTCTCTAAATTACTAAATATTTCTTCTCTGCCTCCTTTAGAAATTTCACCATACAGGAATTCAAAATTGGATCTCCTGGTTTTAGACATGCTATTACCACTTGTCTACATGTTTGTATACCGCATTGATTAAAAAGAGATTTTAACAAGCATTTTCTTTCTTGCACTCAGGCTAGGCAAAGACATTCAAAATGTATTAAATTCCTCTTCCCATGTTTACATGACCTGCAACTCTCATTCAAGGTCACCCTCCCTCGTGAGTAATCATTGTTATCACCTAGCAGCTGAAAATTCAAGAATTCCATTTTTAGAACAGGGGACCAGCCTACTTCAAAATACAGATGATGTTGAAGGAGCTTGTAATCATTTAACACCCCCCCATGCATGTGATCTTTTTGATAATGTTTCTTTATCTTTCATTAAGGATAGCCTCTTCATATTACTATTACTTTTAAAACATGCTACCAATAAATCACTTTCCCAATTTTCATGCAACCCTAAATCATTAATTGCCAGACCCAAGTAAAGTGAGGCAGGATACCCGCTATTTCTTTGAAGTTCTTGCCACAACACCTGGCACAGATCATTTTTCTTGTTTGTTATTATTCTGTACCATATTTTCGTGTAGACTTCCTTTCTGGCTATTATCTGATTTACTAATCTAAACTCCAAACGCATTTGTGCTGGCGATGCGTTTGAGTAGGAGAAATAGCTGCTATTTAGTTTTATTACACTTGTTTTTAGACATACTGCATCACACCCACGCAGTGCAACACTACCATAAGTTAAGCTTGGTGCCAATTTGGCTGATATCACTTTTAATAATGGTAGAATGGTAGGGCCTTTCAAGGACCTTTTTAAGATTGAAAGTGCTAGATGCAGTGGTATACCTTTTCTTCTTCCTTATCGTGGATAAAACATCCCCGTTCATCAAACAGTACTCCCAAATATCGATAGGATTGGACTTGCGCCACCTGTTCTCCGTTCAGGAACCATCTATGATTTTTATTTATCCTCCGGCTACATTCCATCATCTTAGTCTTTTTTTAAACTTACTGAAGGGCCGTTTTCCTTCAAGTAATCTGATAACCTTCCCAATAATCTTTGTAGCCCAATACGTGTTTGGCTTATAAGAACAACATCATCTGCATATAGCAGATTAGATATAGACATCAGGCCTACTCTTGGTGCATGTGAATTTACTGCTTTGAATTCATGCGATGAATCTGCTAAAAACAAATTAGATAGGGTGCCAGGACACAGCCATGTTTTAGTCCCTGAAAGGTATATATTATCCTTGACAAGACAGATCCATCCCCAATCCGTATCCTCACCCAAGTATCAGTGTACAGGAGCTGAATAGCTTTAAGAAGACCAGATGGAATACCCAGTGCTGCAAGTTTTTTCCAAAGTAAATTCCAATTCACAGAATCAAAAGCCGATTTAAAATCGACAAAACAAAGGTACATTGGTTGCTTGTTAAAAATGTGCTTATCCACTGGCAGGGACAATGTTAAAATATTAATTTTTGTTCCAACTCCTTGTGTAAGCCCTGTTTGGCTCAGTGGAATGTTCTTTCTATTTATTGCTAAATCACGTAATTCACCCAGTAATAGGCTAGTGAAATACTTTGCTTCTATATCTTTATCATTATCAGCCAGTAATTTTCTGGTAAATCCCTATTTCCTTTCTTACATATGGGCTTTACTATGGACTCCCGCCATGAATATGGCATTATCTGCTGCTGTAATACACAGTTATAAACTGTAGTTAGTACTGGTACCCATAGTTCTATATTTGATGAGTACAAGGCTTGGGGTAGCCCATTTAGTCCAGGGACCCCATCTTGCCTGGAACTTAACACTGTTTTCTTTATTTGATTCTCTGAGGAGCTATCTATTACAGAAACTTCAGTTTCTAATCCCCCTTCCTGATATACTAATTTCTAGGTTCTCCTTCCAGCATCCTAATTGGTGATAATTTAAATAATTATTTTAAGAAGTACACCCTTGTCTGTTCTGCTATACTGGAATTAAATACTGGGCTTTGTGGGTGGTTTATTCCTTTTACAACTTTCCAAAACTGCCATGTGTTCTTTTGTTTTGATAAATATAGCATCTTGGCCCAAAAATGATCATTTACTTTTCTTTTTTTCTTCCCAGACCAATTTTTGGAAGCTCCTATTTAATTTAGCAAAGACGCAACGTAGATCTCTATTTTGTGGATTTTTGCTAATATTCTTTTCACGTTTTCCGTAGCCTCTGGGCAGAAATGGATAGTTTTATTCTACCCCTGGTTCCCTGCACTAACCTTTCTCGAGGTAGCCTATGGGGTCTCTTTGCTACTCCTTTTTCCATTCTTCTGTTAAGAAAATTCACCCACTGTGTAACTTTATTACTGTATCTACCAACTAAACTTTCATTCACTAATCTTTCATCTAACTCCTTACTTTGTGCATCCAAATTACTGGACCATATTAGCTTTCAATAGTAATACGTGGTGTCTTCCCCAAACAACAAGTGTGCCTGTTGATGTTGCTGTATTTGCACTGAAAACACGATTCTTTGCTGATCATGGTCGCTACTCTGTGTTTTATTTATACTAAAAGATTTTACCCTATCCCAGAGAGTTAGCGTTACCATTGTATAATCTATTTTGGAGCATGCCGTAGCCTAGTAATAAGTGCACTATGGTGGACTATTTAATTGAAACCTCCCATTTAGGACTCTCATACCTAATGACTTCAAGTAATTTACTAAGGTGTTTCCCCTTTTATCATATGTTCTTCTCACAGGGTCCCTATTAATTTGGGGGGAACTGACCAAATGTAATCTTGCTAGATTTCCTTTTCTTCACACTCAAAACGATGCATCAAATCCATATTAAAGTCCCCCGTTATTACTATATCTGGTAGATTTGGCCACTGTAACAAGGCCATTATCATATCACATAGCTCAGATACTACTGATCACTTTATTTTTGTATTTGGAGAAATATACACATTCATTATATATAACAGAGTTTTTGTATACTCTATCTAATTATTCAACTTTAACACCAGAATATTATTGTTTTCTAAGGGTACCTGGACTACTTCAATTTCTAATGCTATTTCAATTAATATTGATAAGGCACATTTTGGTCGCCCCTGATTTTTTGTTTTAACTGCTGGTCTGTAATGACTGGCATACCCTACTATATCAAAAGCTTCGATTGCCCATGTTTCCTGGAGGCATATTATTTGACTTCCTTTTAATAACAAGGCTAAATCTTTCTCATGTGACTTAGTTTGTGCGCCATTAATGTTCCACGAACTAATGGATAGCAAGTCGTACTGTTTATTTGTAGACTTACTCCCATTAGGTCATGTCCTACATTTTCCATGTAGTGTGTCACTGGGTCATTTCTGCGGGATCTGCACGTCTCTGGACAAAAGGCCCACCTCCCGGAGTCACCAACTCAGAAAGCTATTATAGCACGGAGTTATGGTGAAACCAGTCGGGGGGAAGGGAATTAGGGAAGGGAACAGCAGGGAGAGAGACCTGAAAAGGAAAGGTTAGAACAATATGCATTTACTCATTCATGGAAATGTAAATCATTTATAGACTCCTCACTAAATGTGTCTCCATGATATCAGGTGGAGACCTCTTCTGAAATGAGGGTGAAGCCCCTTGTAAAACACGACCTCAGATTCAAGAGATGGCAAGATCGTTGAACTATGATTATACACAGATTATCAATCCTGTAACATTTATGTATTCACAACATAAACCTTTGATCATGACTTAGAAAATCTCAAAGACTTAAATATGTTTTTCATATCTTAAGTTATTCACCGAACAATGAAAACTTTGATTTGTTTATCTCTAAAATACTTTCACATTCATAATAATAAATGTCAAAAAGGTTTTACTCATTAAACCTAAAGCGCCTTACTTAATAACACCAGGAAGCGCTTTTACTCAAGTAATCTAAATCACTTAGCTCATTGTGCCAAGAATCTTTTCCTCCTGTGAATTGAAGTGCTTTATATCTGGGAACTGAAGCGCCTGAATTACTGAACCAAAAGAGCGCTATACATCTGTGAACGGAAACACCTTGAATTACGTGTGTACAAAGCGCGTTATCTCTGTGAACTGAAACACTTTGAATTACTGAACCAAAAGAGCGCTTTACATCTGTGAACGGAAACACCTTGAATTACGTGTGCACAAAGCGCGTTATCTCTGTGAACTGAAACGCTTTGAATTACTAAGCCAAAAGAGCGCTTTATATCTGTGAATGGAAAAGACCTTGAATTACGTGTGCACAAAGCACGTTATCTCTGTGAACTGAAACGCTTTGAATTACGGAGCCAAAAGAGCGCTTCACATCTGTGAACGGAAACACCTTGAATTACATGTGCACAAAGCGCGTTATCTCTGTGAACTGAAACGCTTTGAATTACTAAGCCAAAAGAGCGCTTTACATCTGTGAACGGAAAACCCTTGAATTACGTGTGCACAGAGCACGTTATCTCTGTGAACTGAAACACTTTGAATTACGGAGCCAAAAGAGCGCTTCACATCTGTGAACGGAAACACCTTGAATTACATGTGCACAAAGCACGTTATCTCTGTGAACTGAAACGCTTTGAATTACTAAGTCAAAAGAGTGCTTTACATCTGTGAACGGAAACACCTTGAATTACGGGTGCACGAAGTGCGTTATCTCTGTGAACTGAAACGCTTTGAATTACTGAGCCAAAAGATCGCTTTACATCTGTGAACGGAAACACCTTGAATTACGTGTGCACAAAAGCGCGTTATCTCTGTGAACTGAAACGCTATGAATTACTGAGCTAAAAGAGCGCTTTACATCTGTGAACGGAAACCCCTTGAATTACGTGTGCACAAAAGCGCGTTACCTTTTGGAAGTGATAGCTTCCTCCAAACTTGGATTCAGCAAGGCCTTACCGCTACGAGTACGACCTATTCATTTTTTAATGCACCATGTACTTTGGTTAGATGATACTCTGCCATTTAGAAACTTTAGACTTCTCCAGAGAAACCTCACGAGGTCTGGATGCATCGAAGTCTTCAAAATAGTGAGCAACGTGCTTGGGTGTGGCTGGGCTTTATAGGCCTGCCACACCCCAAAATGACCGCTGCCTCTAAAAACATGGGAAATGAAGTCCCTTTATAGGATAGCACTGATAAGTGCATCTTGCCCACCAATGCCCTGAACCTGCGGCTACGTGAGCTCTACCACAGGGTAGACAACGCTGATGGCCATTCTTGGAACAAGCGGGGATGACCAGTGGTGCACATAAAATGCCGTAGAGTTGCACAGTGGAATTTTGGGCGAGACCTGGACCGCGCCTGGCCTTATTCCTGACATTGTGACTCCGTTAGCCAACCTACATTTACTTGTAAGCCCCTTTCATTTTCCTCTGGGAGTTGGGAACGATGAATCTCCTCAGACTTTTCTATCCTTCCTCTAGCAGATCTAAGAACTCAGTATAATTGATCCCCCTATCATGTGGGTTCACGTTTATTTAGGATTTTACCAGCACAAACAGTTCTGGATACACTTCTTGTGGGGGTAAAGATAATTGTATCCCTTAAGCTGCCAAAATAGTGTTTTTACTGATTGTGCTACTAACGTATTTTGAAAGAAAACCATACTGGCTTCCTGCACCCTCCCCTCGGTATGGCCCAGAAACTCAATTGATACTAAATCATTGAAGGTTAGTTTTAACAGTGATGGAATTGCATGCAATACATTTTATATATTCCCCAGGTTCAAGATGTCATGTGAGCCTCTAGACTTGTATATGGGGGTAAAGATTATTTTGCTTGATAAAGCCGAACATTCGGTTACAAATTCCCATTCTGTTGATTTTCTAACTTGACCGTTACTCCCAGTTCCTTTAATCTTCTTCCAATCTCCTTCGTCATATAGTCCAATACTTGGCACGTCATATCTTTTTTCATTACACTCTGTGCCTCTGAAACATAACCATTTGTATCTGGGAGTTGCAGTTTCACTTCCTTGTTATTCATATCACTGGTTATCTGCTGGCGTTGATAATTGTTCACTACAATTCCCGATGTTCCCACACTATTAGGTACTTCAACTTGCTGCCTTCTTTGGTCCCAATGCCTCAGTTCAGAGAATATATTATCCCCTTCTTTTGGGGGCATTGTGGTTGGAGACTGATCTGCATTCATGGCACTTTTTACAAGGTTTGTGCCCTTAATTAGAGGCATTGGTGTTGGAGACTGGTCTTCCATCATTGAACTTTTTGCAAACTTTGTTTCCTTAATTAATTTGACATTTGCAGTCTTTCCAGCACCATCATCATTGTTCTTCCCCTGCTTTTGAAATACTGGAAGGAGTTTTATGCGTTCTGTCTCTGGTAGCATAATTCCGGAGTCATGTCACCAATTTTTTCTTCTTTTGTCTCACATTTAGGACTTTTAACTTTGCTGGACTTATTCGTTGCTTGTTTCTGGCTTTACGCAATTTTTTCTCTGTTTTTTCGTCATTCCCAGTTATATTGCACACATTTACTATGTAAGCTGCAGGTCCTCTCTCATTGTGTTGATCTGTCGACTCTTTTTGGATACTGTGTGTAGCCTGCTTCTCCTGTCGAATTTGTTTTACTAGTGAGTTATTTTGGGGCATTTCAACATTTTTCCTTACTAGGTTGCTACCCTCCATTTCTTTTTCAATTACGTCACTTTTATCTGTTTCGTCTGATATTATCAATGGTACCTTTGCATCCCCTGCCTTATTCCCATCAATCTTCACAATAACTTCTACTGGCATTGGATGTCCATTCTTCAACAGGAGAATGTTATTTTCATTTCTATTATTTTGCTGAGGAGGTATCTTGGGCATAACTGATAAGAGATCTGTGTTGCTAAATGAGCCCCACCCCAACATCACACTATCTCTACTTTTCTCCTCAATTTCATCTTCTTGATTTTTAAAACAGTTTTTTTCCACTTCCCTGCAAATTCTCTCTCACATCATCCTTTTCTTCATTCATTTGTGCTAGGCCAGATTTTATTGGTGTAATTGGTGCTGTGAGTAAATGTGTGTCTTTGGGAGTACAGACGATTATTTCCACTGGATCCTTTAAAAGGTCAAATTTTTCAGGCACTTTCAATACTTTGTCAAACATTCTTGTTACAAGTGATATCAGAAATACATTTTCCCTTGCAGAGTTTGCCTTCTCTTTTTTTGCTGTTTGTCCCATCTGCTGCCCTCTCCTCCTATTTACTCTTGTATTTACTTGTTTTTCGTATCCTGACCTCATTTTAGGGTTGGGCTGCTGTTCTTGAATTAACTAGTATTGAGGTATTTATCATTGCATCAAAGTATCAATGTGTCTGTGTCGATGTTGAGCCGTTACAAGATATTATCATACAGTTCTCCCGTTTAGGCACTACTACCTCAGCTAGCAGTTATAGCAATATGAGCGATGTGAGGCAATATAGATGATATAGACTATTTATTCTGATCACGGTCAAAGTCCCACTATTGCTGTGTAAGACCCTGACCCTGGGCAGAGCACACTGCTAAACACCTGCAAGCTGCACCAGGTGCCAATCGGGCCCGGTGTTGCAGGGCTCACTTGCTGCGATGGCAACCAGATGGTGTGCTTAATATACTTAGTATACTCGTTATACGAATTAAAATCAATTTGCCGTCAACGCACACGTTGTTGTCTTTCATCCTTTAAAACAGTCTTTACAGTCGTTGCAAAATATCTTCAGAAGCTTATGAAGCTTATAAGCCTTCTTACATGAAAAATTTGCTTTAGCTTTGCTGTCTCTCTCCACTTCTCCCCGTTCACCATGTTTTCCTCACATGGCACTCCCCAACCTCGGCCTTCTCCAGTCCTTTACTCCTGCCTCAGCCCCTATTTCCTTTATGTTTAACCTGTATTGTCTCACCGTCTTGCCTCCAGTTGTTGATCCAGTGAGAACTGTCTGTTGTAAGCTATTGTGAAGCTTGAGCTGAAGCTTAACTGAGGTTGCGTCTGGGGGGAGCAGGGCAGGGCTAGGCGGGGTTGGCGTTCGGTTCACAGGGCCTTGGGGGTGGGGGGAGACCTCTTGGGCTCCTTTGTTCCTTCCTTATTCCTTGGCTATTCCTTGGCTGTTCCTTGTCTTCCAATGGAAATTGGTAAAACTGGCATCACCCAACTGAACTATTTATCTTTCCTGTAAGGGCACTGCAGACTCTGCAGTATTTACACTACCCAGACAGATGACAACAATATATGGGTGCGAAGTGAATTACTATGCTGCAGCTCTGGCTGCAGCTTAAAGGAACTGCAGTAAAACATGAAAAGTAAAAGTTCCTTTACCATGTAGGAAAACCCATCTTTATATGTTAATAGTATGTTCCCTTAAAAGTGTGCTTGGTAAGCCAACAAGTGAGTGTGCATGATATATAAAAAGGGGCACCCTATACATTTTAAAAATTGTGCTCTTGTAGTTACTTAATGCGTAAAAGCTATTTCCACTAAGCTGTCTCCACTATATATGTTCAGCGGTTATATGTTGAAACCACAAGTGCTTCAAGCACCCATGGCTCAACAACGAGTTCGGAACAACGACCTCATTGGTATCACTAATGCCTTTACCAGGATTGCCTTCACAATGATTTTTCGTTGTAAAGGCATTCTTGGTAAAGGCATTAGTGATCAGCATGCACAGTTCCAGCATGCGTCCTCCCTAGCCCCCACCCCTAAAAATTACCGTGACCCCTCCCACCCCCACAACCACCCCAACCCCCACCCCCAAAATTACCACAACCCCAATCCCCCTCCCCTAAAACCTAAAGCGCCCCAACCCCCCAACCCACTCCTAAAACCTAAACCCTGACCCCCTCTCCACCGCCCCAAACCCTAATCACCCCGAGCCCCCCACCCACCCCAAAAACAAAAAATACCCCGAATCCCCACCCCGCCCCTAAAACCTAAAGCACCTTAACCCACCCCTAAAACCTAAACCCTGACCCCACCTCCCTCAAACCCCAATCACCCCAAGCCCCTACCCCTAAAACAACAGCCCCAGTCCCAGCCCAACTTACCTCCTCCTTCACCGTGTCGATTCCCTTCTTCTGTGCCTTAACCACGCATGTACGTGGTTCATACATGCGTGGTTAAGGCCCTAAAACCATGAAGTCATGGAAAAGGAAATCGTTGTTTCGATTTTGTTTTCCACGACTTTGTGGTTTAGGAGTCGTTGTTCCGGGTGTTTTCCTTGTTCAGCTACATTTTAAATAAGGTAGGGCTCAGTGTAATTAATATATCTATTTCTGTCTTTATCTGGCTAAATTATAGAAATATCATTCAAAGCTATTTTCTATTTAATTTTCAAAAGCCAATTTAATGGTGAAATCAAGAACTAGTTTACAATCAGTTATGCTACTCATTACACCTTCATAGCAGCAATACACATGATTGGCAGGGAGAGTTAAAAATCCTGGCTCAGAAGACAATGGCCTGCCTCCCCCGGGAAGGACAGGATGAAAAGGGTGGGGGTGCAGAGTGGTCATTTAGCAATGATTAGTCATGTAGGAGTGGGCAGGTCCACCTGGGAGAACAATGGACAGCTTTGACACTTCTCTTCGTATGGAGTTGCCAAAAGGGTCTTCTCCTATGTATTCCCAGTGCCCTGCTAGATGTCTAGGATCCAGTCACAGTGAAAGATGGAAACCAGTTTGGACCTTGTCACGTGCGATGACATCTCATCTAAATAGGGGAGTGACAAGGAAGTTGAAGAAGGATCTACTTGGTGACAGAAGGGTTTGCCATTTTGGTATAGGGCCTCCGAGGTAATGTTATAGTAAGGTAAAAAGGAAGTGCTGAGAAAGGAGGTGGGTATATCCCAGAATGTTGCCAGGATTAGATAGGGAACAGTTGCCAGCCATTGGCTAGTACACAGTATACATCCAGAACATCAACTACCCACTCATCATAGTATTCTTGGACTTGAAGAAAAATTTATATAAGAAAAAAGGCTCTCAACTCATTCTAAAAGAAGATGACTCCCTCATGGATTCAAGGATTGTTATCTGCTGCTCGCACCTAGGGAGTTGAACTTTATTGCTTGGCCTGTTGTTTGGCTGCTTCAAGGACATAACAAGCAGAAGAATTCCTGGCTCTAAGAGGGCCCAGCTGACCATACAGGACTAGACCTTGGGATCACATGACTGAAACCAGGCCAGAGAGAGACATGATGCCTACCAGCCTGTCTGAGTAGATATTGGAGTGGTATGGCCCCTAAAATGGGGAACACCCAAGAAATTTAAAGTAGGTGAGCCACACTGCAGCCTGTGTAGTACCTGTTAGCTGACTTCTGATCAGCTGTAGTTGTAACTGGTCCCTTCTGAGATATGGTTCCTGCCCTCTTTCTATATCTACTCAAATGTTGGGAAGCCCATTAACTGGAAACAGGAACTTTTCCTTCAGGACCATATTCTTTTTCCTGTCAACATTATGAATCAAGAATCCCAGTTTTATCTTGGTTTTAGATAGTTTGGCACTCATGTTTCCAATTACCCTGCTACTTGGGCTCAAACCCATAGAGCTGTCTCCCCCTGCATTAAGAGTCAATGAGAAATTAAGACCTATAGTGTTAGCACTATAAAACATTTTGGGATTTGCCAGTGTCACTGACCCAAAAGTAAACAGTACGTTATGTTTTCTTATGTCTTTCCTTTTTGCCACTCCTCCAAATTTTCTTGTGGGTTGTAAAAAGCTGTACTTTTTTTTAGAGAAGAATCATCTAAAAATAGGTCTGGTGTCTGGGTGTGTTAATGTGCTCTATGCAGCGATATGTGCTTGATCACATGGGCACTGGTTTGAATCAAAGTGGGTCCACTGAGCCCTTCAATTTTCGGATGTTAATGGAACTGGTAGCACTCAAATTCAATGATAATAAATATCCAATTTCTGTCAGCATTGGCACAATGCACTTTGGGTGAAGGTGTATTATAAAATGACACCTGCTATGTTATTTTGCTATGATGCTTATGTTAGTATCCCAATTCCAAACCATCGCCTAATAAGCCTCGATTGTGATTTGTCAAGGATTTGGGACTTCATTAGGGAAGGGTGGTATCTCATCAAACAAATAATCAGTAACCACTAAGGTCCTTACAAACTGATAAGAAGACCTGCCACCACCACACCCTGGTTTATAGTTATTGTCACTTTGGGGGCAAAGGACTTTAAGCAAGTGGTCGGACGTCTCCACTGGAACTGATAATTGTAATAAACCACGGTTTAAGAACATCAGTTAAACTGCAGATTAGGCAAATGTTCTGGTCGTCCTTTTCAGGTGACATCACTATGAAGATGCAAACCAACAAATATTGGCAGGAGCAAAAAGAGAAGTGAAAATGAGATCAAGGTGGGACTGCAGAAGCTAAGGGGCTGTTCCCCCGCGAGCATCACTTGATCAGACTTGAATCCCAAAAGTGAGAAGTGTGGTCAGAGATTTCAGCACTGAGGGAGGACTGGTCTGAGTTTCTGAAACAACCTCATTAAAGTTTTAACATATAGCATATAGCGCCAGCTCTATCACCAGAGGGTGCTCCCTCATTTGCATGGGGGCATGGCCCCATGCAAACGAGGGAATCCCTCTGCCTTTGTGCCCGTGCAGTATTATAGATGTGTGCGCAGAAGCAAAGAACCTGTCAGGAGGGACACTGACAGTGCCCCACTTAAAAGGTGGCACACTGTCAGAGCGCCCCCTGATGGCAGCCTTTTGGAGTGGGAAAAGGGGGTCTTATGGACCCCACCAAATATCCTCTTGCAGACAGGTGCAGTCACTCACTGTACCCACTTGCAAGGGGATCTCTAATCCCTCTTAAAAGTTGCTCGGTTTTTCACTTGAATGTGTTTGCGGCTGTCTAGTGGAAAGTGAATTCAGTGCAATAGGGCGCACTTTCTTTGTTTGTGCCCAACGCATTAGGAAGGTCACGCTGCCAAATTAATTCAAGTGATAGACTGTCTATAAGACTGTCTATAAGCCTTCGAGTTTGGAGGGCATTACAAATCCTCACATTTCTGGAGGATCCCTTAATTATGAAGTAGAATCATTTGGCTAAATTTCCAACACAATAATATCCCTGCGCTGGAGATAATTAACCTGGTGGATTCTACTCCGTGTTCATCCTCCCAATTTTGGAGGATTTTAAGTTATCTGTTGTGTCGAAAATTACCCAAAGTGCCATGCAGAGGTATAATCTGTAGACTATGCACAGTCCCATCATGTGCAAGTCTGCCAACATTCCAAGCCTTAACTGCACCTTGCCTTGTCGAAAATAAGTTCATTTCTCTACTGGGAAGCCTAGCCTGTTTCAGTTTCATGAAAGTTGTGCTACTCAGTGTAACTGTATCTCAGGCTACAAACCACACTCTGCAAAAAGAAACTGCCTAGAATTGCCATTATAACCCACTCATTCATTTACCAGCTCTCGTGGCTCATGTTATCTCTCAAGGACATCATGATTTACGTTTATTTTAGAATATTGTGTAACCGATTGTGCAAACAGCTAACGGAAAAGTTAACCTGCACCCGTGGCATGACTGCCTGCCATCCAGCACGTATTACAGTCATCCTAGCTTCCTCCCTGGCTGATGGTAGAGGCTTTAGGTCAGAGGATTAAGTTCCCTTAAACTCAATACCCAAGAGTCTGCTCATGTGGATTATTAATTTGACTTCGAGAATAATTTAATAATTAATGGAATGATATGGGAAAGATCTTGAACTGTAAAAATGTGTATTTAAAAAATAATTGTTTAAATGCAACTGGATGAGGCAGTGTGAAATGAGAAGGAAACATAAGCACCTTATGCAGAAAAAGATAATGTCAATATAAATTTCCATATCTGATACATCACCCATTAGATTAAAAAGAAAAGGACTGCACAATGTTTATAAATGAAGTAACCTATGTGAAATTATCTGCATTTCAATTACAGGACAGTTGTTCAATTTTCACTGTTTTGGGAAGACATTCTTTACACTATTTTTCTTTTGTTGGCAGTTTTTAAAAAGTTGTCAATTATAATGCTGTGTTTATGTCCCATAGCAGGGTAATTTTTTTTCAGGTCATGGGCGCAACAAAATATATTTTCCTTTGCTTGGAGGTGGTTCTGCAGTGCCTTATTCACCTAGTAGGCCTCCCTTCTTTATAAAAAACAATTATTGAGTTTTTTGGAGCTTTTTTTATTTCGCAGTAGTGTAAAACTACTTCGGGCTATCTGATGTGATAAGAAAGTTGTGAATAACTGAATTTGAAAGGTTTCTTGCAAAAAACGGTGCATGAGCTTTATGTGCATAACAGCACAATTCTTAATGATACATATCATTCAAGCTCAGCATTCTGATACTGTAGGTGGGCACAGTTAGGTAACTAGGGGCCAGATGTAGAAAAGAAACATTTTGCGACTTGCAAATAGCGAGTCATAGTGACTCGCTATTTGCAACTCGCAAAATGTTATGCAGTACGGTGTCTCAGACACCGACTGCGACTCGCTATGGGGTCGCAATGACCCACCTCATCAATATTCATGAGGTGGGTCGCAAATTGCGGCCCCATAGCGAGTCAAGGCACTCGCAAACATGGAGGCCTGCTGTAGTCAGCAGACCTCCGTGTTCGTGACTGCTTTAAATAAAGCAGTTTTTTTTTTTTTTAAGTGTAGCCCGTTTTCCTTAAAGGAAAACGAGCTGCACTTAAAAAAAATACCGAAACCTTTAGTTTCGGTATTTTTTCAGGGCAGGGAGTGTCCCTTGGACCACTCCCTGCCCTGAAAAAATATTTTTGGGTCCATTCACAAAGTGGAAGGGGTCCCATGGGGACCCCTTCCAATTTGCGAGTGGGTTACCATCCACTTCAAGTGGATGGTAACTGCGACTCCATTTGCGACCGCGTACGCGGTCGCAAATGGAATTGCATCCCACTGCGAGTCGCAAATAGGAAGGGAACACCCCTTCCTATTTGCGAGTCGGAAATGCATTTTGCGAGTCGGTCCCGACTCGCAAAATGCATTTCTGCATAGGAAACTCACATTTGCGACTCGCAAACGGCAATTTTTGCCGTTTGCGAGGCGCAAATCGTTTCCTACATCTGGCCCTTGGTCTTGAAACACTTAAAACCTTTTAATACCTTCCTCTCATAAACTTGTATAGGCAAAGCCAATTTGCCCAGCTTTGATGTGGTGAACTATGCAAAAACTGCTACTCACAAAGACTGTGGCGGTATTAGAAAAGGCAGTGGAATTGATGTATTACAATCGAGTCAGGTGAAAATTATTTAAAAACTACTACATTAAAAAATACAACAAAAATTGCTCTCTGCATAAAATGCATGAACGGAGTAAATTGAATGTCTGATAGTCAAGTGCCTTTTCCTGATCTAAAGTACTCCCTTATGCATTGTCCGGCAAGCACACCACAGTAGGCGGAATGATATACCAAACACCCAACAGACTAAGGAGAGAGAGACACTCAACTGTATGGGGTCACAGCCCACTGTGAGTCACCCCCAAACATTGGAAGGCACCAGCAACAGAGTCACAACTTTGGGGTTTGAGGCTGTTTGTTGCTGATATCAGGAGTCAATGCTACTTTGGGTCTGGAAACTCAACCAAGTTTACCCTATTTGACCTTGACTCTCATGGTAGCAAGGGTGAGCAATCAAAGGCCTCTCAGGGAGGTAGCGTGGGGGCAAGAGCTAAGAATTCAACAGTCAAGCAACACAAACCAAAATGTATTGCCCATTCTACCTTAGAAAAAAGAAAGTATTTTAACCTCACAGCAAATCGAAATACTACACAGTTCAACAGGGACACAATTATAGGTTTGCGATCTAACTTTTGATACCTAGTCAAGTGTTACACCCACTATGGTGTCCTCTCACTCTTCCTGGAAGCTGTCCCAATGTCTATAGTGACATACAAACAAGTCCAGGAGTAGGCACATGTTAGTCAAGGGTAAAGCTCACCAGGGATTACAACATGGGATAATTTTGAGATCATTTAAAACAGCTCTTGCCAAAAGTGATCATAGTGGCAACAGAAATTGCTAGAACAATAGATTTACCTCCGCACAATCAGTTCAGACTTTCAGCTTAGGCTTTCTATTAAGCTGCTTATGGAGGCACAGCCTGTGCAGCTATGATGGGTGTGCTCATTGGACCTCCACCTTCAGAGTCACCTCTGGTGACACAGGACCACCGTGGACTTGGGAATTTGGTGAGTGAGTAGCACAGCAGTAGCCTGCTTGGAAGGTGTTCATTTTTGGCAAATGCATACTCCCTTTTTGGGTCAGGTCTGTGCTCGACAATCGTGGGCTCTGGGCTAGTTTTAGATAGGTGCTCCTCTTCGGCTGTTGCAGCCTGAGGCCAGGACAGGGTTTCTGATCTGGAAGCAACAACAGCTTCCTTATCAGGAATACAACTTCATGCAGATGCAGCACCAGTCCTTTGAGAACGCTGCAGGGGTGCTAGAAAACACAGTGTTGTTTTAGGTTTTGATTTATTTATGCACTCTTTTGGGGAACCGCACTGGGAAACCCTTCACATAGAGCTCAGCTATGGCTTCTCTCCTGACGGCAGTCTCTCCTCCTTAAAGGCTAGGGACTCTCCATCCTTTTTGAGTAAGCAAGCAGGGTTCTAGGTGCTAAGCAGACCCTCAGTTTCTACAGCAATCTGCACAAGCTATAGGTGATGCTATGAGACTGAATGGCATGCTACCAGCAGCCCTGGTTACACAGTAGCTCTCCAACTACTCCATGGAACATTCCTCTCTTTGTTCAAAGAGCAGCTAGAACTGAAAAACGGGTTGGTTGGGTATGACTTTTATTCTCATTTTCCAGGCAGACGATGTAAATCCAATGTTAAGGAACTCGTTAGGAGTGGTTGCTTTTTAAATATCAATTTTTGGCTATAGTGCAGGCACAGACTATGTGCAAGGTGGTGGCTCCCACAGAAGGTAGCCATGAGGTTAGTGACAAGCAGTTTTTAAAAAAAGGACAGAATGAAGTGTGAGATCCAGGAGCCTGGCTGACATCAGCCTTAATGCAGCAGCAGTCAGGAAACAAAAATGGCCAGGCACTACCTAGAACCTTCCTCACCTTTAAAACTAAAAAAACGCATGTCACCCCTAATCTCAACCATCCACCCAGTGGTAGTGGTCAGGAAGAAGTAATCAGCAGCCCCTTGCTGAAAGGACTCCATTTAGCTTGTGAGGGTAGCCCATCTCCAACATCTCCAACATCCCTTATATCCTGAATCTCTATCCTCCTGCCATATAAATGCAGTAAATGCACTTCCACTGTCTGAGGCAACTGTATCCACAATCCACTTTGTACCGTGGTTATCCAGGACCCATCCCACATGGACTTCACTAGTCCTAGCACACAGACTCTTACCATGCCAAGAATCCGGCTACCATGAATGAACTACACTTTCATCCTTCAAATACACACATGGAGCCTGATGATCACACTAAAGTGATCTTTCCACAGTTAGGGTCAGTAGAATTAACTGTTATTGGACAAGGAATAAGGCATGATCAGTCTAAAAAGCCAAAAAACTCTGTATGCTGCTACTACTACTTTGTAGAATAAACCAATGGCATGGAAAGCAGTCAGTCCCATGACAGTTATCAGAGCAAACTCTGTGCGCCTCTTCAGGACACAGAACAGGTTCTGGGCCTGACACAGAACATGCTAAATTTACACGTTGACAGGGCCAACAAAAAGTCAGAATACCAATTTCACTTGCAGTTGAGTTAACATGAGCAGGGATACATGCCTACATACTATGCAGACGGCGATCCCACCTCCACAGCCACTGTATCATGACTCCATATTGTACCCTATGTGCGATGGGTGGCTCATGTCAACCTTTTCCTTGTGGCGCTTCCCTAACCTGAGAACTTTAAGTCATACTTTCTCTCCTAGTGGCAGCTCTCAGCCTCAAGCTCTCTCTATGGTTTCCCCCTTTCCAGAGAAGGCTGAACCATTAACCCTCCTTTTTAGTTGCTATGCAAGTTTCAGCTAGTTTGCAACTACAGATATAACATGTCTATTTAGGATAGTCACTATCCACTGAAACCACTTTGTGTACCATCATGTATTTGAGTTCCATTGTAATTGTTATAGTGTCAATTACTGTTTACACCTGTTAGGCCAATTTCTGTTGTTATGTAACAAGTGATTTTCTTCAATGTTCACTGGAAGATTTCATGCTTCCACGTGGGTCAGGTGCCCTTCTGGAACACTCTTGGCTTCCTGTATAAATACTCCTGTTTGAACTTGCACTGGTGCTTGGCCTCGAACCTGTTTCCAACATGTGTAAACATTGTTCCTGCCTTCACCTTCCACCGTGCCAGTCCTGCGCAAGTCTCTTCCCTGTGGTCGTCTCCTGATTCACCTGGAACTTCTATGGCTCTAGTCTTCCAAGCCTTCCTGATAATTCTGTGATAAGGAGATACCCGCTCAGATAACCCCTGCTCACCCCCTTGGTTGCTTGGCACAAGCAGTCAGGCTTATCTCAGAAGCAATGTGCAAAGCATTTGCACACAACAAACAGTGAAAACACTACAAAAGGACACCACACCAGTTTTAGAAAAATAGCCAATATTTATCTATATAAAACAAGACCAAATATGATAAAAAACCACCATACATTATTAAAGATATGAATTTTGCAAGATTTCCTCAAAAATACAGTTCCTTGAAGTCAATAGCCCCACCCGGGGCTATCACGGCATTGTGATCAACAAAACAAACAGTTCAGGCCAGCTGCAGCATTGCAGGCCTGCTACGGTGTCAGGAAGACTGGCATAACAGTACATTTGGAATTGCAGCGCATCGTGATCCTTGCAGTGAGCTCCGGAGAGCGGGTTTGCAGGCGTCACGGTGTTGGTTCCGGAGTCGGCACAGGAGTTGTCGGGACCTTGAAGTCACACGCTTGCGGATCGAGCTCCAGACTGAACAAGTCAGGAGCACTGGCTTGGATGGTGTTGGGGCTGCGGTGCAAAGCGGGACGATGCAACGTGCAGTGCCCACAGGTCACGGTGCAGGCTGCAGCTCGGTGACGGCATCCAGCGGCATCGATGCGACTAGGTCTGCGGTGTGAAGAGGGGCGGTGCAACACGCGGGGCCACCATGTCATGGAGCAGGCAGCGTCGTCGTCATTGCTAAAGTGCTGTCATCGGTAGGCCCAAGCCAGTGGTACAGGACGGAATGGTGCTTTGTGACCCTCAGGAGCGGTATTCACAGGCCCCGGTGCAGGCAGGATGCCTGGTGCCAACACTGGAGTCGATGATGCTGGCGTTGGTGGACGGGGCAGTGGTGAGGGATGGGACGATGCTTTGTGTACCTCACGAGTGGTGTCTACAGGCCACAGTGCAGGCAGCAGTGCCGGTGTCAGCAGGAGCGACGTCGTGGGGGATGCCCAGGCTGCGGTGTGAGCAGGAGATGCCGGAGTGTAGGGCCCACAGGTTGTGGTGCGAGCAGCGGCTCGGTGAAGTTGTCCGATGATGGGGTCGGTGAGACCAGGGTCGCGGTGCGAAGCGGGGCAATGCAACTTCGTGCGGCCTTGGCAGGTCACGGTGCAGGCCTGCGGCATCGTTGGCGATGTTGCGGTGGTTTCTCCTCTTGAGCAGCACAAAACACACAGTTCCCAGTGCTGCATCTCGAGGGGACTAAAGTCTTTGATGTCCCTGAGATTTCCAACAGGAGGCAAGCTCTACTCCAAGCACTTGGAGAACTTTCGCAAGCAGGACACACAGCAAAGTTCACCCTTTGCACTCTTTTCAGACAGAAGCAGCAACTGCAGGTCAGTCAAGCAGAGCAACACAAAAAAGGGACAGTACTCCTCCTCCATCTCTTCAGCGCTTCTCCTTGGAAGAGGTTCCTCTTGATTCCAGAAAGATTCTAAAAGTCTGGTGTTTTGGGTCTTCTTCCTATACGTTGTTCTGCCTTTGAAGTTGGCAAACTTCAAAGCAAAATCTCAAGTGCTTGCAAAATCCTTCCTTGTCCATCCAGGCCAGGCCCCATACGCACACCAGGGGGTTGGAGACTGCATTGTGTGAGGCAAGCACAGTCCTTTCAGGAGTAAGTGACCACTCCTCCCTCCACTCTAGCTCAGATGGCTCATCAGGATATGCAGGCTACACTGCAGCTCCCTTTGTGTCACTTTCTAGTGGAGAGGTGTGAATAGCCCAACTGTCAAACTGACCCAGACGGGAAATCCACAAACAGGCAGAGTCACAGAATGGGTTCTGCAAGAAAATGCCTACTTTCTAAAAGTGGCATTTTCAAACTCACAATCTAAAAACCAACTTCACTAAACAATGTATTTTTAAATTGTGAGTTCAGAGACCCCAAACTCCAGATCTGCATGTGCTCTCAAAGGGAAACTGCACTTAAAAGTTACTTAAAGGCAGCCCCCATGTTAACCTATGACATATATATATACTATAACCTATGACAACCTATGGCTAGGCCTTGTAAAAGTGAAAAACAAATTTGGCAGTATTTCACTGTTAGGACATGTACAACACACCACTAAATGTCCTACCTTCTAAATACACTGCACCCTGCCTATTGGGCTACCTAGGGCCTACCTTAGGGGTGTCTTACCTTTGGTAAAAGGGAAGGTTTGGGCCTGGCAAGTGGATAAACTTGCCAGGTCAAATTGGCAGTGCAACCTGCACACACAGACACTGCAGTAGCACAGTAGCAGGTCTGAGACATATTTACAGGGCTACTTATGTGGGAGGCACAATCAGTTCTCTAGGCCCGCTAGTAGCATTTGATTTACAGGCCCTGGGTACCTCTGGTACACCTTACTAGGGGTGTCCCACCTTTGGTAAAAGGAAAGGTTTGGGCCTGGCAAGTGGATAAACTTGCCAGGTCAAATTGGCAGTGCAAACTGCACACACAGACACTGCAGTAGTAGGTCTGAGACATATTTACAGGGCTACTTATGTGGGAGGCATAATCAGTTCTGTAGGCCCACTAGTAGCATTTGATTTACAGGCCCTGGGTACCTCTGGTACACCTTACTAGGCACTTAACAGTAAATCAAATATGCCAATCATGGATAAGCTAATCACCAATACAATTTACATAGGGAGCACTTTAGCACTGATCAGCAGTGGTGCAGTGTGCAGAGACAATAACCAGCAAAAATAATCAGAAACAATAGGAGGAAGAAGGAGAAAGGTTTGGGGATAACCCTGCACAAAAGGCCATTTCCAGCAATAACCATTTGTTCTTGAGTTGATTGATGCTCTCTTTCATGCAAAGTTTATGATGATGCCAGTAAGTGCACTAGAAGCACAAACTACTGTTTGAGATACTAATTTGGGAGTATATAGGTAAAATTGTCTTTCGCTGTTTATAATGTTTTGCATCTGCATAGCGGATATCGAGGTCCAGAGACTTCCTGCCTTCTAAACAGTGCACAAAGCAGTCGAGCAGCTCCTGCAGAGACGTAGATTCATCTTTTTCTTGTTCTTTGTTTTGTCCCACCCAGGCGCTGTCAGTGAAACTAGGCAGCCGTTACATGTTACACTGTGCAGCCTCAGCTGGGATTGGAGGTCTAGCATAGTCCCTGAGGTTGGAACCTTTTGACTACATGACAGAAGGCTAATCTTTGCACTTTCCACTGCTCGGATGATAAAGATGACCAATTGAAAGTTGACGATTTAGCTCAGGCATTATCCAAAGGTACAGGGTGTGAAGCACTCCTTGTGACAGGAAAATCTGTCACTTAAAAATTTGTTAGTTAGACATTGCTCCCACCAGTCACCCTGGTTAGAAGATGTGGGGCCTGGTGCAATTCCTAAATACACACAGCCTGTTATACAACCAGCACACTTTGGTGAAAATAAAAATACCACTGGCACGCCTTCCCTTGGTAATGCTAACCCTGTGCGTATGTGTAACTACTTCCACCGCTGGTGCTCCGGTGCCCGCTGGGAAGGTTTCTGGAGATTGTAATAAGTTTGATACCTTTTAGAGCCAGTACCAGTTACAATTCATGGCTAAACCAGGAACCTTTCCTGCCTTTATAATCTCCTATCTTGGGCAATTCCCCTCATTGAAACTAATAATCCTGCATTTCATGATTTTCGGAGACTCAAAGAAACGATGCGCCATCTTGTTGTTAAGCACATCTTTGTTCATGCAGGAGACAATGAGTTGTTGAATTTACAACAGATTAGCAAGGATTTACTGATTTATATTACAACCTTCTGTAGTCTAGTTACAGATCCCCAATTTAAAGCAAACTTCCCTCTTTTTTAGAGGTCTAAGAGATGTCTTGAAAGACTCTTTGACACACATTGTGAATCTCCCAATGGACTGCTCTGAGCTTATAGATTTAGTTACTCAGTTAGATCATAGGCTGACATAACCTAAGCGAACACGTTCTTAAGGGGAACTTAGGCCTTTAGCAATACGTCCAGAGCGTAGAGAGTTAGAGACTAAGAATCAGGATAACACTGAACATATGCAAATAGGGAGCTTATGCGGCTCCTTAACTACAGAAGAAACAGATTGAAATAAATAGCTGAATTTGTGTTTGTATTTTGGTAATGCAGGGCATTTCGCCCGAGTGTACTGTCAAACCTGAGTGGTTCAAAAGAATATTGCTGTAATGTCTAATTCGATACAGGGAATCTAAAGAGCCCAGCTGACACAGGGGTCATCCAGTCGGGTAAAGTCCTAGTGCAGATCCCCCACTTTTTGGCATACACTTCAAATAAAAAAGTTCCACAACATTTCACTATTTTTGTCAACTTAATACTTTCAAATCAACAGCAGAATGTATTACTTATACTTTTAGATTCTGGAACTACAGGAAACATTTTTGATCTAGCATTAGCCAGGTCTTTACATATTGTGTTAAGAAAAAAGGACCAGAACCAGTTAGGGCTGTGGATGGTTTTGAGCTCTCTTCCTGAAATATTACATATGAAATTGTTCCTATTACTCTTGTGTGCGAGAATGGACATACGGAATCCTTGACCTTTGATCTCATAAACATATCTAACTTTAGCATTATTTTAGGGAGTCCCTTGGCTTCGGCTTCACAATTGATTCATTGATTGGCCCTGTCACCTTGTCATCATGGATTCCCATTTTTGTCAAAACAATTGTTACAAGGAGCCACAGGAAGTTGTGTCTTCTTTGACATGTGCGACATTAACTCAAGAAGGTACAGTTCAGATTCCTGTAGAAAACCCAGATTTTTGATTAACAAAAGGCTATGCAATTACCTTCCCACAGAGAATATGATTGCTGCATGGATTTCATTCCAAGTGCGATGCTTTCTTGCAGTTGCGTCTAAGCTCTCTCGGAGCCAAAGACAAAGGGCGTATTTAAAAAATTTTAGCGCTGCATTTGCGTTATTTTTTTACATAAAAGCGGTGCAAACTTACAAAATACAACTGTATTTTGTAAGTTTGCGCCGCATTTCCGTAAAAAAACAGTGCAAATGCGGCGCTAAAAAAGTTTAAATATGGGTCAAAATACCTAAAAACGAACCTGGATTAATTATTAGCCTTGGTATTCATCCATCATTCCACTTCTCCAGCCTCTTCATCACTCTTTTTTGTACTGAATAAGAATGGTGAGTTAAGGGTGTGCATAGACTATAGGTCCCTGATTAAGATTACAGTCGAGAATAGACATCCATTGTCTCTATTTCCAGTCTTGCTCGACCAGGCGTGAAAGTCTACGGTGTACACTAAATTAGATCTGTGAGTTGCATACCACATCATCCATGTTAAAGAAGGCAATGGGTGGAAGACAGTCTTTCAAACCAAATTCTGGTTGTTTGAATATACAGTCATGCCTTTTGGGTTACAAAATGCTCTTGCTGTGTTCCAGTATTTCATAAACGAGGTGTTGCAAGACCTACTGGATGTTTGTGTAGTTACATGCATCAATGACATTCTCATTAACTCTCAAAACATGAAAGAACACATGTCAGAAAAGACCTGCAACAACTCCAAGACAATTATATTTTTGTTAAACTAGAAATATGTACCTTCAACATACAGTGTGTTGGGTTCTTGGGATATTTCCTATGCACACAAGGTGTTACCATGGATCAGAAAAAAACACAGATGATTCTGGATTGGCCAGCACCAACCTTGGTTAAAGAGGTGCATACCTTCATGGGGTTTGTAAACTTTTATAGACCCTTTATCACCCATTTCTCAGACATAGCAAGCCCCATTACCACACTTTTACCACAAAAGATACCTTTTCTGTGGTTCCAGGAGGCCAATAATGCATTGTTAGACTTGGCATCATTGGCATGGTCTCCCCTAACTTGTTGCCTCTACTTCCCAGGTTGCTTCTGTGTGCTGGACTCAGTTTTAGCTGTTTTGTTTGCTCTGGATACTTTACCACTGCTGACCAGTGCTACAGTGTATGTGTTCCATATATAAATTATATGTGGATGTTGGCTTATCCCTGATTGGCATATTTGATTTACTAGTAAGTTCCTAGTAAAGTGCACTAGAAGTGCCTAGGGCCTGTAAATCAAAAGCTACAAGTGGGCCTGCAGCACTGATTGTGCCACCCACATTATTAGCCCTGTAACCATGGCTCAGACCTGCCACTGCAGTGTCTGTGTGGGCAGTTTTAAACTGCCAACTCGACTTGGCAAGTGTACCCACTTGCCATGGCTACACATTCCCTTTTTATACAGGTAAGGCAACCCTAAGGTAGGCCATAGGTAGCCCCATTGACAGTGTGCAGTATATGTAAAAGGTGGGACATGTACTTCTGTGTTTTTCATGTCCTGACCTTGAAATACTGTCAAATTTGGTTTTCACTGTTGCAAGGCCTATCTCTGTCATAGGTTAACATGGGGGCTGCCTTTAAATATTTTTAAAGTGCAGATTCCCTCTGGGAACAGATAGACATTTGGAGTTTGGGGTCTCTGAACTCACAACTCAAAATACATCTTTTAGTGAAGTTGTGTCTTTGGAAATACCACTTTTAGAAAGGAGGCATTTTCTTCCTTAAACCATTCTGTGACTCTGCTTGTTTGTGGATTGCCTGTCTGGGTCAGTTTGACATTTGGGCTGTTTGTACCTTTCCTCTAGACAGGTTTACAAATGGAGCTAGGGTGTAGCCTGCATATCCTGATGGGCATCTGTGCTGAGGGAAGGGGAGGAGTGGTAACTTACACCCGAAAGGGCTGTGCCTGCCCTCACACAATGATTTTTCCAACCCTCTGGTGTATGTCTGGGTCCTGGCCTGGACAAGGGAGGATATTGAAAACAAAAGATGCTTCTCTTTGAAGTAGGCCTACTTCAAAGGCAGAAAGGGGTATAAGAAGAACACCCTAAACCCCTGAAAATCAAATTACTTCTGGAACCTCTGCCAAGGAAAAGAGCCGGAGAAGCTGGAGAAGGAGTACTGCCCCTTTGCCTGTGACTGTGCTTTGCTGGGTTGGCCTGCAGTAGCTGCTTCTACCTGAGAGAAGACACAGACTGACTTTTGTGTGACTTCTCACTGGTAAAGAATCTCCAAGGGCTTGAAACTCAGCTTGCCTCCTGTCGTTGAAGCCTTAGGGACCACAAAGACTTCTCTCTGCCAGCACTTGGGCTTTTTGCTGAGAGTTCTGCCTGCCAAGTGGTGCCCTAACCTGTCTCTGGGCCCTTGAAAGGTGAAGCTGGTGGAAAAGTACAGAAACACACGCAAAGACTGCCGTGCGGGGAATCTTTCGATGCACAACCAGCCTTGCGGCTGAAAAACGACACACCACTGGCCTCGTGGCTAAAATCGACACTGCACATGCATCGCGGCTGGGAGATCAACGCAACGCAGCTGGAGAAATGACGCGCAAACACCCGCAGAGGCTGCTGTTAACGACGCAAGCCCCCACACAGCGAGGCTTCCTAACACTGTGAGGCTGGATTTTGGTGCAACCTCACTGCGTGCGAAAAATCAATGCAAAGCCTGCCCAGACCCAAGGTGTCGATCCGGATTGACGCACCACTCTCTAGCGGGAGAGAAGAAACTACGCACGCTGACCTGACCAGAGGAGGAATGACGCACAGACTCACTTACAAGTGAGAAATCAAAACATTGCTGGCCTTTTTCAATGCACACTCGCCTGTGAGGCTTTATTTTTGACACTACCCAGGTACTTTTGTGTGCTAACAGCGTTCTCACTGTTTTCTAAAGGATTACGACTCTTATTCTTTTTAAAATTCATATCTTGACTTGTGTATGTTGGATTTTTGTCATTTTGGTTGTGTTTTGTTTAGATAAATATCTATTTTTCTAAACCTGTGTTTTGTCATTTTGTAGTGTTTTCACTGCGTTACTGTGTGTGTTGGTACAAATACTTTACACCTTGCTTCTGAAGTTAAGCCTGCCTGCTCGTGCCAAGCTCCCAAGGAGGTGAGCGGGGGTTAACTGAGGGTGACCCTCCTTTACCCAGACTAGAGTGAGGGTCTTGCTTGGACAGGGGGTAGCCTGACTGCCAACCAAACACCCTATTTCTGACATGCATTAAAACTATGTGTTAGAAATGGGGTCTTTGGTTGACAGTCAGGTTACCCCCTGTTCAAGCAAGGACCCTCACTCTAGTCAGGGTAAAAGAGAATCACCCTCAGCTAACCCCCTGCTTACCCCCTTGGTAGCTTGGCAGAGCAGTAGGCTGAACTTCAGAGTGCTAGGTGTAAAGTTTTTGTACCAACACACACAGTAACTTAATGAAAACATGACACAACACCAGTTTAGAAAAATAGGAAATATTTATCTAAACAAAACAAGACCAAAACGACAAAAATCCACCATACACAAGTCAAGTTATCAATAAAAATGCAAAAAGAGTCTTTAAGTAGTTTTAAACACACACTAGCGCTGCTAGAGTGAAAATGTACCTGTTGCGCGTCAAAAATAACCCCGCACGGGCGGGTGTGCGTCAAAAATAACTTCCGCACTGCAGTATGTGAGTCAAAAATCCAGCCGCACGATGATCTGAAAATCCCGCAGCGCAGGTTGTGATCTCCCAGCCTCCGTCAGCGACGCTGCGCGTTGTTTCTCCTGCTCCGTGTGTCGATTCTTCGGTCGCGTTTCCTGCGAGCGTTGTTTCTTAGCTGAGGAGCTGGCGGCGCGTCCTTTTTTCAGCCGCAGATCGGATTTGCATCAATCTTTTCCCCGCACGCGCTCTGTTCCTGGATTTTCTTGTCTTTAGGCTGCCAGCTTCTCCTTTCAGGGTCCCAGGAACTGGATGGGCACCACGGGGCAGAGTAGGAGTCTCTCCAGAGCCTCCAGGTGCTGGCAGAGAGAAGTCTTTGCTGTCCCTGAGAATTCAAAGAACAGGAGGCAAGCTCTAGATCAAGCCCATGGAGATTTCTTCTCAAGATGGAAGGCACACAAAGTCCAGTCTTTGTCCTCTTACTCTGGCAGAAGCAGCAACTGCAGGATAGCTCCACAAAGCACAGTCACATGCAGTGCAGCTCTTGTTCCTTAGCTATTCAGCTCTTCTCCAGGCAGAGGTTCCTCTTGGTTCCAGAAGTGTTTCTAAAGTCTGTGGTTTTGGGTGCCCTTTTTACACCCAATTTCTCCTTTGAAGTAGGCCTACTTCAACGTAAAGACTCTTTTGAATGTGAAATCCTGCCTTGCCCAGGCCAGGCCCCAGACACTCACCAGGGGGTTGGAGACTGCATTGTGTGAGGGCAGAACTGAGTGTCCACTCCTCCCCTCCCTCCTGGCTCATCAGGATATGCAGGCTACACCCCAGCTCCCTTTGTGTCACTGTCTAGTGTGAGGTGCAACCAGCCCAACTGTCAAACTGACCCAGACAGGGAATCCACAAACAGGCAGAGTCACAGAAATGGTATAAGCAAGAAAATGCCCACTTTCTAAAAGTGGCATTTTCAAACACACAATCCTAAAATCCACTTTACTAAAAGATGTATTTTTAAATTGTGAGCTCAGAGACCCTAAACTCCACATGTCCATCCGCTCCCAAAGGGAATATACACTTTAATCAGATTTAAAGGTAGCCCCCATGTTAACCTCTGAGAGGGGCAGGCCTTGCAACAGTGAAAAACGAATTTAGCAATATTTCACTGTCAGGACATATAAAACACATTACTATAGGGCCTACCTTAACCATACACTGCACCATGCCCTGGGGCTACCTAGGGCCTACCTTAAGGGTGCCTTACATGTAAGAAAAGGGAAGGTTTAAGCCTGGCAAGTGGGTACACTTGCCAAGTCGAATTTACAGTTAAAACTGCACACACAGACACTGCAATGGCAGGTCTGAGACATGATTACAGAGCTACTTATGTGGGTGGCACAACCAGTGCTGCAGGTCCACTAGTAGCATTTGATTTAAAGGCCCTGCCACCTCTAGTGCACCTTACTAGGGACTTACTAGTAAATCAAACATGCCAATCATGGATAAACTAATCAACATTACAATTTACACAGAGAGCATATGCACTTTAGCACTGGTTAGCAGTGGTAAAGGGCTCAGAGTTCAAAAGCCAACGGCAGCAGGTCAAACAAAATAGGAGGCAGGAGGCAAAAAGACGGGGGATGACCCTGCATAAGCAAAAAAGTCCAACACCATGCAAAGAGAAATTCACTATGTCTCCGGTGCTCTGACATCCGGATACCAACTTACGTACTTTGTAGAGTTGGATACCTCTCAGGTTGCCGTAGGAGGTACTCTGTTTCAATGTAACTGCACCACTGAATAAATGCATCCTGTAGCAATCTTGTTACAAAAAAATTATTGCCAACTAACCAAAACTATACAGTAGCAGAACGAGAACTATTGACAAGAATGACAGAAATAGCTATTAGGGGTGCAACATAACATTACCATATATACTATTCATAATAATCTCCAGTGCTTAAGATTGTTAAAAGCGTTGACCCCTTGGCAAGTAAGATAGTTGTTGCTTTTAAGAGAATCCAATTTCATCATTACCTATCGTCCCTGCACACAGCAGACTAAGGCTGATCTGTTATCCAGGTAGGATTATACAAGCCATATTCTGGAACACACATCACAGAGCATCACAACCTCTGGAGGCATAATGGGTCTTGGTGAACAAGAATCATTTTTTAACAGAATTAGACAAAGCATAAGCCAAGAGGACTTAGATTTGTGGGTAACAGGTAAAGATAATCACGTCCATATCAGCCTCCTGTATCATGGTACCACATTATTTATTTCCACTAAACAATTAAGACAAGAAGCATTAACTTGGTGTCATGATACATAGTTAGCTGGACATCCTGGAATTTACAAGACCCTACATAATTGTCAGTGATGGTTTTAGTGACCTACGCTTTGCGTATTGCCCCTCTGGGTCTGTTAAGAACCTTACCTGTACCCTCACATCCCTGGCATATGATAAGTATGGATTTTTTATTACAGAATTGCCCAACTCCAACAGTGACAACACTATCTGGGTAGTGATTGACCAGCTTTCTGAAATGGCCCACTTCATTACCATGAACAAATGACAAGAATCTTTCCACTCTATTTGCGCAAAATATCCTGTAATTAAATGGGCTTCCCTCCATCATTATTTCTGACAGAGGCCCGCAGTTCACTTCCTGGTTTTGAGTCAATCTTTGCACATCTTTGGACATTGATGCTCGACTCTTGTCTGCCCATCACCCACAAACCGATAGGCGGGCAAAGCAAGTAAAACAAGTACTCAACCAGACACTTCAATGTCTTTTAACCTCAACTCCCCAGGAACGGGAGCCCTTGTTACCGTTTATAGAGTTTGAGTACAATAATTCACAGCATTTGCTCACTAAGGTATCTCATTTCTATTGTGTAACAAGTATCAATTCATGAATACTGCATGAAAACATTGTTAAAACATCTCAAAATGTACCTGCAATACAAGACTTTGTAAACCAGCTTGCTGACTCTCAACAAGAAGTGTCACAACACTTATGAAAGGCTAAGGTTAACATGAAAAGACATGTTAATAAACATTGTCGACTTTCACCAGAGAACAAAAGTGAAGATAAGGCCTTGCTAGCCACAAAAAAATGTCTGACAGCATGGTCCTCACAAGTTGCAACCATGGTTTATTAGTCCCTTTCCAACTGAAAAGGTTATTAATTCAGCTGCCTGATGATTTGCCAGTTCATCCTGTGTTCCATGTTTCCCTCCTCAAACCATCTCATACCCACACCGACCAGCTCCTCCCCCACCTGTAACACTTGAAGGCAACTTAGAATTTGAAGTTCAAAGGGTCCTAAATTTAAGATGTACTGATAGTTGTTTATTTTACCTAATTGCTTGGAAAGGGTATGGTCCTGAGGCCAGCTAGTAATGTTCATGCCCCTTACTTGATTCCATCATTTCATGCCTGGCCCTCTGACAAACCACACCCGGTAGGTCGTCCTTTGTGGGGCATTTTATGTGTTGGGCTCATATCAACCTTCCCTTGTGGCACCTTCTTAAACTGAGTACTTCCAGTCATGCTTGCTTCCCCAGTGGGGCCTCTCAGCCATGAGCACTCTCCCGAGCCCCCGCCAGAGAAGATGGAACAATTCACCCTCCTGTCTAGTTGCTACGCAAGATTCAGCTAGTTTGCATCTGCAGGTATCACATGTCTCTTTAGGATAGTCACATTTCCACTGTGAACCATTGGGTTGTACCATCATACATTTTGTAATGTTTATAGTGCCAATTACTGTTTGCACCTGCTACCTGTTAGGCCCATATCTGTTGTGATTTAACATGTGATTTCCCCCCAGGTTCATTGGACCATTCCATGCTTCCACTTGGGTCACATGTCCTTCTGGAACACTAATGGCTTCCTGTATAAATACCCCACTTTAAACTAGCGTTGGTGCTTGACCTCAAACCTGTTCCCGACATGCACAAGCATTGTTCCTGCACACACCTTCCAGTGTGCAAGTCCTGAGCTAGTCTCTTCTCTGCACTCGCCTCCTGATTCACCCAGAGCTTCCAGCATTCTAGTCTTCCAACCCTACCTAATGATTCAGTGATTCTGGCGTCTGCAATGCTTCCAGTGTTTTCCTTCATGAGTTCCGATTCTGCCTCTTCTTGAGCTTCTTGCATCGGGTTTCCTGTTTTCTTCTAATACCTGTTCCAGTATTGTTAAGCCTAAATACTTTCTTCTCAGGTTAGAGCGCACTAATCCATAGACTAATAATATTGCAAGACTTTATTCCCAAAGACGAGAGCACATTTTGGATTTTGAACATTGTTAGAGTATTGAACCTTCCCCTTGAGGCCCAGTGCTCTGAGCTCTTTATTCATGAACAGTAAGTGTGTCATTGTGCTTCTTGACAAGTTGCATCAAGTACCTTGGAATAAGTTACTAGAGACTAAAGTTGTATTCATTTAGAATCGGAAATCCTGTAAATTCTGGAATTCCGGAGGATCACCATTTGTTCTTTAAGTGATTGATGCTCTCCTTCATGCAAAGTTTATGACGATGCCTGTAAGTGTACCAGAAGTGGAAACTATTGTTTGAGATTCTAAGTTGGTAGTATATAGGTAACTCTGGCTTTTGTTGTTTATAGTATATCGCATCTGCAAAGAGGATTTCAAGGTCCAAAGAGTTCTTAACTAATAGGCAGTGCACAAAGCAGTCTAGCAATTCCCATAGAGATGTGAGTTCACCTTTTTCTTGTTTTATCCCATCCCCATTTTCGCCCTGGGGGCTGTCTGTGGAACTAGGCAGTCCTTACTAGCTACACTACAGCCACAGCTGGGATTGGAGGTCCAGCATCGTCCCTGCGGTTGGAATCAGGGGAGTGTGTGACACACTGTATCTATAATTAAAGATCTGCAAACAATGCGTAAATAGAGAATTGTGCTGTCAAGCCAGACCTAAAAATAAGACTCGAGTTACAAACAGGGAGTTGTGAACAACCTCCACATCGCTTCTCCATGAAGTTGCACAATATGAGCAAGACAGCAAACCTTGAGTAGTTATTTCTTAGTTGTATATCTTCCCATTTATGAGACTAGTAATGATATCACAGTCATTGCAAAGTTCCCTGCCACTGATGACAATATCATCTTTTTTTCGTGCTGTCTGCTTGTATAGCAATTACCACGTTCTTTGATCTCTTCAAAGAGCTGAAAAGGGACAGAAGGTGGGATTGGCATTCATCCGAGAAACAGACTAGCAAGAAGCGACTAGTAGAGAGGCCCGAAAGCACCTTGATGTTTTCTCATGCGACCAGTCTGAGTGTTTTTCCAATATCTAGAGTTGTTTGTCAATATCATGTTTTCTGGGTGTGATGTCTATTAATCACGCAAGTGTTTTCTGTATAACATTTCCTATCTATGTCAAGTTGTCAGTGTGGCATTCCCTGGTTCTATCACAGAAGTCAGTGCAGCGCCACTATTTATGTTCATTATAAATACTCAGAGCAGGGGTGAGTTTCGCCTATAGGACAGGATATCATAAACATTCCGTGCACTGCGTGTTCTGTCTATGCGTTCAGAAAGCATCGTATTTCTGGAGTAAATATGCCAAGTTTTCAAGGTTCAGAAATTGCTTATGGGTGATGGCATCACAGTAAGCGAAATCAAACAGCCATTGGCATGATAAACATAGGGACTGAAGTGATATCAAATAAAAATAAATGTAACAGAAAAAAACGAAAACTAAATCGATTTCTAGCTTAACATTGCACACTATGCATACTATGTATCGGTGAGCACATGTACTATCCCCAATTAGTACAGAAGCAATGTGAAGTGTCTAAAGACGCCACCCCTTTACCGTCAGGGGCTTGCAGCACCCGCTGCTCATAGGCTCTATTATGAATACTCCGAACAGACCCACATTTAGAAGTCAGGATTTAGCCCCATCTCATTGGACGAGGCGAGACAGTTAACGTGATTAGTGTGAGCTCTACTCAGCCGTTCAAAAAATCTCACAATGCTTGATGCAACAAACGAGCACATCAGAAGAACTTTAGAAAATCTGTTATTCTTACTGTAAAAAAAATCGTGGTTCGTTTAAGACAACAAGATGTCACTTAGATCACTTTCCATTTTAGAAAAAAAAGACGAATTTTATGAGAACCTGTCTCGAGTTCGTGTCAGTATAAATTCTCTCCAATAACGTCCTAGTAGGTCGCCTATGGCCGCCTTTCCCCGCACACTCTCACGACTACCTGCTCATCCACAGCCCCACTCATTGCAACTGAAATACTGTATCATCCACCAGTCGCCCACTCCAAAATCAGCACCTTCCAGGGACCCGTCTGAAATCTCAAATTGCATTCTTTATAATCTGATATAGGTGGGCCCTATAGGTTGTGGGGGGTATTCTTAACTATGTACTAGGGGATTTGCCCCAGGCACCTAATTTAAGATAAGTGCTTCCGACTTTAAAACCGTACGTTAACATTTGCAGTGTCTCACCCGTGGAAGTCCAGCATGCACTTGGTGCCCACTACGCAAGCGGCATGCGTTGGCCGCATGGACGACAGGAGGATGGTTCTCTGCTGCAACCTGGCTGCCATGGCTTGACTGCTGGCGCTTGTGCCTCTAGTTCAGCGGCTGCCGCGTGCAGCTCGGAGTGTTATGTTAATAGTTCAGGGGCGCCTGGGTAAGTCTTGTCAAGGCGAAGGAGGCTCGAACAGCGCCCGTGCCTGTCTGTGGGGTGTGACCCAAATCGCCACCCAAAGCAAGAGATCGAGAACTGCCCTACCCTTGGATTTCTACCAAAAATGCGAGAGCCTACTTCCTGAACTGTGCGTGTCTGTACAAAGGCCGGTTCAGAGAACACGCACGTCTGAGTAGAAACCGCAATCAGCCCCAATAAAACGTATACCAGCCCACACTGCAATAGGCCACCTCTAATGTGGGGCTCCGGGAACAGCACTCTTGGTTCATGACAGCCCATCCTGCTGTAAAAGCAGCCCATATTTAGCAAGTATATTTTAGAACATGCCAGAAAGGTGGTCTGTCCGGCCTATATTGCATGCTCTATGATATGTGAGCGATATCATTTACCCAGTCTCCTGCCCCATATTTACCTTCTTGTTTATAACCTTTTAATTGTAACACAGAAAATTGTGTTGAACGTGATTTAGCAGCCATGAGGTGAAGTATAGTTATAATATAATGCTTCCCGATAGAAGACGAGCTGCACATGTGCCAAGGGAGGAGGTCTCAGCGTGCAGGTTAGGAAGCAACAAATAAAATCCTACATTTTAATATTCTATGCACCTCACCAATCTTTAAGTTGTTTCTGCATGGTTCTTTGGAGGCCAAACCCCAATCAAAAAACCACAGCTGCTCAGACTTGGTAGATTGAGTACTGGCAGAAGAACAGTATATAAAATAAAAGGAAGCAGTCTTGCATGAATTCATAAGGCACTGCTACGCTACATGCAATTTTTTTTTTTTGATAAAGACATTTTATTAATTTTCAGGAAGGAAAAAGATCAATGATACAAACATTTTAACAAGGAGCCAACGTGGCGCCTAACATTGGTCAGTCCCGATTCCCAGCTCCCAGGCATCACAATATAAGTAAGGTCAAACACTACCTAGGTATTCACTGCGGCCTCCCTCTTCCCCCATATCCTGTCATATTTATTCGGGCAACCCCTGGCCTCGTATACCAATTTTTCACGTTGTGCACACCAGTCCATCCCCCGCCTCCATTTAGCCAGTGCTGGGGAACCTCTGGTTTTCCAATCTGCCATTATATCCCTCTTAGCCACCAGACATGCCACCCCGAGGAAGGTTCGGTCTGATCTTCTCAGCCCGATGTCTCCCATGATCCCCAATAGGAGGGGCAGTGGGTCCCTTTCTATGTTTCCCTGTAGGGCTCCCGAGATCTCCTGTAAGACCTCTCCCCAGTAGGTCACTATAACTGGGCACGTCCATACCATGTGAAAGAAGTCGGCTGCGGGGCTCATGCATCGCGGGCACTCCGCTGTGGGTTGGAGGCCCGCCCGGTGTAGTCTGGAGGGAGTGAGGTAAGCTATGTGGAGGTAAAAGGTCTGTATTAACCGGAAGCGGGTGGCCATTGATAGGGTACGGAGGGCCATCAGTGCTTCGTTCCAATCCATCTCTTCCATAGGGCCCACCCATCCCTCCCATCTCTGGCGGAGCCCCCCTAGGGAGCTGGCAGAGTGAGCGATCAAAGAACGGTAAACCTGGGAAACACCACCCCTACCCAGGTTCCCCATCAGTACCTTCGCCTCCATGGGGCTATATTCGGGTATGTTATCTCCTACCTGCATGTGTACTAGTAGGGCGTGCCGGAGCTGGAGATACTTATGAAATTGTGTCCTATTTAGGGAGAAGAGTCTCTGTAGGTCCCCAAATGATCGCATGTGTGACCCTTCCCAAACATCGCCCAGAGTGGAGATTCCTATATTGTCCCATTTCTGGAAACCCTCCAGGTTCACCACTTCTTTTAGGTGCTTCCCGTGCCATAGTGGGGTCCGCTGGGTAAGGCGCCCCCACCACCCCGACAGTTTCTGGGCCATTCGCGAACCCAACAAAATCACCTTGGTCACTTCCGGGATGTCCCGGGAGATCGGGCCCCCATATAGGGTGTCAAAGATCCGCGGGTAGCCCAGCGATCGGAGTTCCAACCGATACGCCGGGTCCGACCACCCGCCCCCAACCCAATCGTTGATCACGAGCGGGTGCATCGCAAGGAGATAATAATGAATGTTAGACATGCCCAGTCCCCCGTCGTAAACATCTCTTTGACAGGTTTTGAGCGCTAGGCGTGGGCGGGTGTCGTTCCACATGAATTGACGTGCCAGTGAATCCATCTCACTAAACCATCTCTTAGGGATGGGGTGTGGGAAGTTTTGCAATAAATAGAGGACTCTGGGGAGGATCATCATCTTGTAGAGTGCTATTCTGCCAAGCAGATTTAAGGGGAGAGTCTTCCAGCGCTGGAGGTCAGTTCTAATTCTTTTAGTTAGCGGCGTCATGTTGAGCTCCCATGTCAGCTCAGTTAGTAACGAGATATGTATTCCCAAATACTTAAAACTGTTCCTTCGCACTGGGATGTTGTGCTGCCAGTCCACGCAGTCCCGGGAACGATGTAGGGGGACCAAAAGGGACTTATTGGGGTTTAGCATCAGACCCGAGGCCTCTGCGAAGAGGCTCAGAATTCGTAGGACGCGGGGACCGCTTTTAGCAGGGTTAGAAATGTACAGTAGGACGTCGTCTGCGTATAACGCTATTCGATCCTCTGGGCAGGCATGCCAGGACCAGCCCTCGATCAAGGGGTCTTCCCGTAGCAGTATTGCCAGGGGCTCTATTGTTAGTGCGAAGAGCAGGGGGGATAGCGGGCATCCTTGTCGGGTGCCGCGACCAATGGGAAACGGGTCGGAGACCACTCCATTCACTTGTACCCGGGCCGTCGGGTTAGAATAGAGGAGCCTCACCAGGCCTCGGAATTTAGGCCCAAGCCCATTGCCTTGCAGCACTTGGTCTAGGAAGGACCAATCCACCGTGTCAAAGGCTTTTTCAAAGTCGAGCAGGAGTAACGCCAGAGGGTTGTGTGACAAGGTCCTGTGGTGTGCTAGTGCCAGATGTAATCGTCTAATACAATGTCGGGTACTTCGGGTAGGCATAAAACCGCATTGGTCAGGGTGAACCAGGGTGGGCATCACCTCCCTCAGTCTGGATGCAAGGATCGTGGACAGCACTTTGATCTCTGTATTCAAAAGTGAAATGGGCCGGTATGCCGAGCAGTATCGCGACGGGGGTTGGGTCTTGGGGATCACTACAATTGTGGCTTGGTCGATCTCATTGGGGAAGCAACCCTGCCTTTCGGCTTCTTCGTACATATTGAGCAAGTGGGGGCCCAGAATGTCGCCGCATCTATTGTATAGCTCCGCAGGGAATCCATCCGGTCCCGGGGTCCTGCCCGGCGCCAGGCTAGCGATCGCGTTTGTAACCTCCGCGAGGTCGATGGATTCATCTAGTCTGTCCCTTATCGCAAGGGGAATTCTTGGGAGAGTTATGTCGTTTAGGAGGGGGGACTCTCTCTCGGCACTGGGTCGAGGGTGTTCTGCGTATAAGCTCGAGTAGTAGGAAGCGAACCTTTGCGCAATTTCAATGGGTGTTTTGGAAAGCGAACCTGAATCCTCCGCAATTTCAGGTATGACCCTGTTGGCTAGAGGGCGGGTGGCCAGCCAGTGTAGGATTTTCCAGTTTTTGTCCCCCCAGCCATATATTCGTGCTGCCGAGGCCCTCCAGATATGTTTTGCTGATTCTAGTGTTATGTGCTTAATTTCTTCTCTAACCATAGTGAGCTGTCTTAAAATAGAGGCCGACGCTGAGGTCGCTTGTTGGCGTTCCAGGGTTAGCGCCTTGGCCTCCAACTCAACCAGTTGTGAATCTCTGGCCCGCTCGCGTGAACGCAGGAGGTATTTGGCTTGTCCTCTGAGAGTGGCCTTGTAGGCTGCCCATATTGTACCTGGAGATCGGACCGATCCCACATTCAGCTCGAAATATTGGGCGAGGTGGTTTCTGATTTCCTGGGTATAGTCGTTGTCCTGTAGGAACCATGCGTTCAGGCGCCACATCGGGCGTCTAGTGGGGTCCGTACCGCCCAGCCGGACGCGCACTGGTGCATGATCTGAGACCCCGCGGGGCAGCAACTCCGCACCCGTAACGCTGGTAATGTCTAGGGCGGGCATAAATACTAGGTCAATTCTGGACAGTGTCGAGTGAGCAGCCGAGGTATGTGTATAGCGGCGTTCCCTAGGATGCCAGATTCTCCATACCTCGCACACGCCGAGGCTCTCAGCCCAGCTGTTAAGACTCGAGGCCCGGGCGGATCTACTAGCAGTAATTTCACCGGATACGTCCAGACTAGGGTTGAGGACGGTGTTGAAGTCCCCTCCCAGCAGGGTGATACCCTGGGAGAGACCCGCTGCCACATGGCGGAGCGAAAGTAGGAATGCGTCAAGTCCTGCTGGAGGCCCGTACGCACATACAAGGTTTATCGGTGACCCGTGAAGAATCCCATTAACTACTACAAATCTGCCCTGGGGGTCGGATTGTGTGGCTGTGACCACCATGGGTAGTGAGCGGTGGAGCAGAATGGCCACCCCCCTGGATCCTCTAGAGAAGCCCGCATGAAACACTCTGTCGTACCCTCCCCGTGCAAGCATGGGGCACTTGGTCCCAAGGAGGTGGGTTTCCTGTAGTAGGACCACTGAGGGGGAGTATCTGCGGAGGGTATTGAATACTGCGGATCTCTTGATCTTATCTAGTAGGCCATTTACATTCCATGAAATAATCTGGGTCAGTGAGGGCTGTGCGTGGGTTGCATGGGTGTTACATGGTTTTGAGTGCCTGTCTGTGGACCCTGGGACGACTGTTTTAAACACAACAATGAAATACTAAAATAATAAAGAAAACTAATCAACATTTTACTATCTAAACCCATTTTAAACTCTTTACCCCCCAACCGCCCCCCTCCCCATACTCCCTCCCTGGAAGCATCTGTCGCCCAAATACCCAACCAGAACCTGACAGCCAGAAGGACTGTCGTTGGGGTGGAGTGGTGGACCCCTCCATTTAGTCGGATCAATTGCAATTTAGCGGACATAGTTCAAGTTTAGCGCGGGATGCGCTGAGGAATAGTAGCGCCAACCGCAGTGGCTCCTCCAAGGTCTCCGGTCGCGCGCCGGCACCCAGGATCTCCTAATGTATCCCAATAGGGACCCAATGGTTCAAATCAGCCGAGCACCGGGGACTGGCTCAGACGGTTGTCATCCGTGGCTTGTGTTGTGTCCCGGGGTCCCGGGGGTCCAGCCGGGGTTTTCTCGGTCTGTGTAACGGAGTCACGAGCCATCCCGTCGTTAATGGGAGTGCCCGAGTCCCTCTGCTTCCCTCTACGGGATCTGGTGCGCCTCCGGCTCCTCCGGGGTTTCCCCAAGGGGGGGGGTCCTCGTGGGAGGTCCCCCCGACTGGTTTCAGGGGACCCCTCCGGGCTCCGAGGCCTTCCTCCGTTAGCCAGTCCCACGCATTCTCAGGAGATTAGAAAAAGTACGCTTTTCCGGCCATGAGGACCTTAAGTCTCGCGGGGAAGAGGAGCATGTATGAGAGCTGCATTGCTCTGAGCTTTTGCTTTACCTGCTCATACGATCGGCGACGGGTCTGAACTTCACGGGTGTAGTCTGGGAAGATCAGGATTTTATGATTCTCCCATTGGAGGTCTTCGGTGCGTCTGGCTTCTTTAAGGATATTGTCTCGGTCTTTAAAGTTAAAGAAGCGTGCAATCATTGGACGTTTAGGGCCGCCCAGAGGGGGCCGCGGGGCAAGGGCCCTGTGTGCGCGCTCAACTGCGAACCAAGGTGAAAGAATTTGATCTGGCATCCAGGTCTTAATCCACTGCTCCAGAAATTCGGAGGCCTTATCTTCCTCCACGCCCTCAGGGAATCCCACAAAGCGCAGGTTGTTGCGCCTTGATCGGTTTTCCGCATCCTCTGCGCGGCGGTGCAGCTCACTAGTTCGAGTTTGTAACTGGGCTACCCTGGTTCTAAGATCGGATAATTCGTCTTCAGTCTGGGAGACGCGGGCTTCCACATCGGTGATCCGACTCACCGCATTTCTGAGGTCCTGACGAATAAGGCCCATGTCCTCTCGCACTTCCCCGATTTTGGTCTCTACGACTACTTGCGATGATTGGATTGCATGGAGGATGGCATTCACTCCATCCGGCGCGGGACCTCCACCAGCCGTGTCTCCTCCTCCCCGGGAACCCGCCGGCGTCGTGAACTGGTCGATCTTTTGCTGGGAGGCCGGGGGCTGTTTGTTTGCCTTGTCTTTCCCCATTTTGGCGTAAGAGACAGGGGTCAGTTATATAACTTCTTGGGGTGTTCCAAGTCGTGTCTCAGCAGGGCTTTTTTGTGGCAGGCAGGTATGTGTGGTCGCGGTCTTTTATATGGAACGCAAAGGACGCAAGTCCACTCCTCCCCCTGGGAAAGCCGAGTCGTCGGTGCAGCGGGGGGGACCCCCGGGGGCCCACCCCGGTGTGCCCGGGGCCATGTCGAGTGGCCACCGGCTCAGGTTCGTTGAGGCGTGAGTTAAGGGCGCGGCGCCCCGTTAGTAGGTCCGCCACCGCTCCAGCCTGGCTGCTGGTCCCACGGCTGTTGTTGATGGGTATGCGTTAACTGCGCTGCGACCGCGCAAGCTGATGGGGCCCAAGGATTTTGATCTTGTTGTTCGGCTCAATTAACACCTCTGAGGCACTCTGCAGTAGGCCCCACCAGTGGCCCACCGTGGACCCTTAGGCACTGGAGTTTTCTTCAATCAGGGGGCCAGGGGGGCCTCGTCACAAGGATATTGTGTCTGTCTCTGTTCAGGCAAGTCCCAGGGGGTCTCCCTCTTGGAGCGTCCCGGAGCCCGGGTCCCAGCTCCACTATCGCTCTTGCGGCTTGCCGCACACTGCTCACCTCACTTGGAAGCCCGGGGGGCCCCCACCGCAGGGGGCGTTCCCATCGCGGCTCCTTCGCCGCCCGGGCAGATCCGGTGGAGATCAAGTCTTCAAATCGGCTCGGACGCCGCAGCTCCTGCAGCCGGCGCCGCCAGGCAGGCGCGCTGCGCCGCCCGGGACACCGGGAGCCACGTTTGCAGCTCGGGCAGCGCCGTCCCTTCAATCCACCAGGGCCCACGCTCCAGGGCCCAGCGCCGGCTCCCTCCCGGCCACCGCTGCACCCCCGGTCCAGGGCAGTTGCGTCAAGGAGCAGGCAGCTCCGAGTCAGCCCTCCCGGGAGGTTCCGGCTCCGACGGCCATTTTCTCACTCAGGCCGCGTCGCGTGAACAGGGCTCTGCTTCGCCGCCACTCACCACATCAGGACCCCCACGGGACGGGGAGATCGCAGGGATGGTCGGCACGGCACCATTAGGTCGCTAAGTCGTGGAAATCTCGGGCGGATGACGGAGGGGTCCAGAGAACTCTCAGAGTGCCACCGCCATCTTGACGCCCGAAGCCACGCCCCCTACATGCAATTTAATGCAGATAATACCCGATGTTTTCTAACCTATCAAACACATTCATAATGCTGGAAATTGAAAGAAGGTACGTGGGAACTCTATGCTTTGAAGCTAGGGAGAGGTGCTGGTGGTGTGACTGGAAATGACTCGAGGAAAATGTATTGACAAAATAGTCTTCAGTATCTCCTCATGTCACTGTAGAGTTGTCCGAGTTATGAATGACAGGGCACTGCTACAGTTTTACATTACTGTAGAATGACAACACCAATATGGTTCTACATCACCGTAGAACTGTGTCATAAGTGTTCGAGCGTGATGCAGTGAATGCAGGCATAAAATGTGTGCGCAGCTACATGCAGATGAATAAAGACGTGATAGACAGCTCTGTGAATGGCCTGGTCATTGGCAGATACCAACCCTGGGGAAGATGGTACAACTGACAATGTGAAAGGGTATAACTAACCTGAAGATCTACAGTACTCTGCCAGAGAATTTGCTGTGGTCCAAGCAAACTGCTTGTGCTTGCCTCATGTGCCCAGTCTGTGTGAATCACTTGAAAATTGCAAAAGCTTCATTGAAAAGTCTACACATCGTTGGCCAAGAACTTGCGGGCAAGGCTGTAAAGAGAGGTACCATACCATTACATGACATAAAGCTGTACATCATATGAAGTGATAAGTCTGAAGGCAGATGAAAACAGGTTTTGAAAGTGCAACACATAGCTACAGTAAGTTGCAAGATGATGCTCAATCAGAAGTGCTGTGAGGTAGAGATCAACCAGGTGTGAAAAAGCACAAAAGTACGCTTGAAAACAAAGCAATCCAGATAGAAGAAACAGTCATTTGCTTACCAGAACCAATTAGAGTCATCACACCTCAGCACTGGGTGAAGTGGCCTAAGGAGAAGTGTCCAGGGTTGTGCTTGCATAGCTGTCCACATCCAAAGCGGCATGCCCCAAGGCTGCTGATTGAGGCTCAGAACAAATCCACAGGTCTTCGAGGACTGAAAGGCAGAGATCGGTGATCGAAATAGAAAAAGGCTGTATTTCCAATGGAGGCCAAGTAAGGGTTCATGGTTCCCGCAGTTATCAAAGCTGACCCAGGGGCCAGCATGTCGCAAGGCCTCAGAGATGGTGTGCATAAACAAGTTCACAAATACCACCAAGTAGAATCAGAGAGGACGTTATTTTCTATATCAGTGTGTTCCATAATTTGTTATAATGTCGCTGCCTTCCTGAAACCACCACCGCCGTATGAAAATGCCAAAAAACAGAATATTTGAGATAGATGGACTGCTTGGATAGAGACATTTGATAATTCCATTGATGCACTAGACGAAACCGATAATAGAAGTTTTTCAAGTACCTTAAGATTCTTGCTGGTGAGGGTGTAAAAGAAGTCAAAGAAAATGCAGCAAGGTGACGAAGTTGTGGTGCTGTCCAATTAAAGAAGGTTGGAATATCAAATTCAATCCAATGCTGAATGAAGATTATGAAAGGTACATTTTCGGTCAAGAATGACAGAGAGTTGGTGAAACCATAGATAAATATGTTGAGAGACTGGATACGTTCATCAAACACTGTAAGTTCAATGAATTTAGTGATGAGGAAGCAAAGCGTCTCAGAGTTATTGATGGATGCCTGTCAGATACATTCAGACAACAAATGCTGTGAGAAACTCTTATTGTTGAATGAGTTCTCGTGGCTGCCAGAACTGAAGAGTATGCCAACGACAAACAACTGACAGGGAGGGCGTAGGTGCCAAAATTGAGTCAGTAATGAAAATCAAAAGTAAGCAGAAGCACAAAGCTGAAGGATACAAATGAAGTTTCCACAGAAAAAGAAGTTGTGTTTCATGTGTGGGTTTCATTTCCACACAAAGGTAAATGTCCTGCCAGTGGACAGATATGCAAAGGCTGCGGGAAGAACCATTTTGTAACAGTTTGCAAGGCAAAGGAAAAAGTAAGTGAGTCATGGAGATAAGACAAAATGGCTGCCTAAACGTTCCAGAAGTGACGTTAGATGCATGCCTACAAAGCCAACACCAGTTGAGATAAATCAACGCCAAATGAAATTGATTGATGTCTAAATCATCGTCAAAAAGTTCTTCATTATCAATATCAAGTGAAAGTGAGGAAGAGGGTTGTGCAATATCCATGTTTACTACAGAAACATGGGCGCATGTTGGACTGTCTGCATGTGAAGAAAAATACCAGTCAAAGAAAAGTCAACATGAAAAAGCATCAAAGTCATTCAAATATTGTCCATAAATTACAATGAAAGTAAATGGTTGTTCAATACCTTTCATTGTTGACAGAGGTGCATCAATAAACATTAGGCCTGAGGTGAAATACAATGAACTATCTCCATTGCCACAACTGATTCCATAGAAAACTAAAGTATATACACAGGCTGCATCAAAGCCATTGAAAAGTCCAGGTTCATTTGTAGTGACAAACACAAGAAGACAATCAATCAATCAAACATTTGTTGAGCACAGCAAATCACCTGTGAGGGTCTTGAGGCACTGGAGCTGTGTGCTGCTGCGGTGTGCAGAACTGATCATTCGTACATGCAGGTCTTTAGTTCTCGTTTAAATCACTGAAATGATGGTGCAGTCCTGAGGTGCAGGGGAGGTTGTTCCAAGCCTTGGCTGCCACATGCGAGCGCCCATTTACGTGCTTAAAGGTATGGCGTCAAGTGTCTGTTTACTCCATTTCAGTACGTCTGCTGATATAGGACTGATCTCAGTGAACTACAACATGAATGCTCATCATGAAATAGTAAGTCAGTTCCCTTTGTTGTTTCATGGGTTAGGAAAACTAAAGACTATGAAAATACAATTGCATATTATCTAGGATGTCCGTCCTGTTGCTTAAAGACAAAATGCCGAATTGCATTTAATTTACAAGAAGCTGTTGATAAGGAACTTGAATCATTACTTGCTCATGAAATCAATGAGCGTTCTACTGGTCCAATGCTTCTCCCATAGTGGCAGTGCCCAAAAAGGAAAGTGAAGGAGCTGTACACAGCTATGTTGATATGCGTCAAGTGAACAAAGCATTTGAAAGAGAACAACATCCAGGTCTTCACATTGCTGACATGATAACACAACTGAATGGTGTGAAGGTCTTCTGTGGCCTTGATTTAAATAAAGGATATCATCAGTTGAAATTCAAGGAGAATTGCAGGTATGTTACAACCTTTTCTACACGTAGTGGCCTATTTCAATATAAGAGCCTACATTTCAGTGTGTCATCAGCTGCTGGGCTTTTCCAAGATGTCATTCAACATATCATACAGCCTTTAATGAATGCTTTCAACTACAATAATGACATATACGTTTTTGGAGCTACATAGAAGGAACACAATAAAGCTCCCAAGCAAGTGTGTTGTTTACTTGTTGATGCAGATTTAACTTTGAATGTTGAGAAATGTGAATTCCATAAGTCAAAGCTAATGTTCTTTGGCCATAGCAGGACCAACCCCATATCTGGTAATCCCACAGCACAGGTCCTGATAAGGATTACAGATTCACACCTGTTTATCTGCCACAGTGATATGTGTATCAAAAGGTAACTCCAGGGGCTCAACCGTACTCTTTATGATTCTCTTATCAGCCCCATGTCCTTCCTGAGATGGATGTGTGCTTGACCTTTTCCAGTGAATAAAAGAGCCCCCTTTGAAATAAACTCAAGGGCCTGGATCTTCCTTCCTCCAGTGTGTCCCAAACAGCTCACAGGAATGCAGAAATCCACAAATCTGTCCGGAGGGGATTTCTCCACCCCTCATGCTCAAGTCAGTCCTGAGTCTCCCAAAATGGAACCCAGAATCTTCCATGCATTGTATCAGTCATAGGTGCACATACTCCCACCATTTGCATATAACAATTGATCCAAAAAAAACTGTGGGTAACTGTATTGTTATAAATGTAAAAAAAAACAGTGGTGGTATGGCATTTATTGTGGAGTCTCACCCATTGAATTGAACAACTGAGAGGTATCCAGGCCCCTCCTCTAGGCTTCTTTTATAGACCTGGTCATGGCATTGTGTCATTGCAGCCTCGCACCACAGGCAGATCCTCCATGAATAGAAATACATCTACAAGCTTCTATAGCAATACTTTGAATTGCTTCACCCCACTTAGTTCCCTGGAGGAAAATGATTGACTGTGCTTTGATAATGAACAGATTCACCATACTTCTACAAGCAAGAACTTAAATAAAATTCAACATCTTTCAAGACTGGAATATGTGACTTTATTGAGTACTATAGAATTTGCTGTAGGCCCTTCTCAGCAGAAACCTAAGGGATTACTGGTCTAGGGGCTTAAACTTGTTAACATGGTATATTTCAGGTGGTCATTCGAAACTGGAAAATTCGAAGTGGGTATGTTTTGTGTCTGGCTTCGAAATATTGTCTTCAGGAACCATGGATGACACATAATTTTACTTTTGACATGCATATCACTTTTCCTAATCCAGCTAGTCTTTCCCCTACTGGCAAAGCTAAAGGCAGTCTATCTGTTTTTGTTTCAGTACACCTTTCTATAATCAAATTGTCCTCCTGTGATACCTACTCATGGTTCCAAATGTTGCTAATGTCAACCGAAGGGGTGTTTGATATTTTGCTGATTAGTTTTTGATTAATTTTCAGTGTTTTTGACTCTAGTGTTATTGCAGTGGTCACCTCTTTAGAAGAGACTCTCTCCTTTTTCTTTCTGAACTGTGGGCAATTTGTGTTAATTTCTTGGGTTGGTGATTTTAATGTCTCTGCCTGCAAATGCACCATCTGGTATGTGGCTTTACTGACTCAGAAGGGAAGGCCTAAAAGCATTTTAAGCATTCCATGTATGGGGAGGAGCTGAACAAATTGTTTAACACATATAACCTGGTCTTTGCTTGTAACACTGATTCCACTACTCAATACAGACTTCCAGATTTTAATGGAAACAGATTTGCACAAACTAGCACAACTGATTTTATCTTTTTCTTTAGGAAATATTTTCCACTATAAGCTACTTTTGAAGTAGTTAAACACTGTGTCAGTGAACATAATCCCCTTGTTTTAGACTTGGCTTTATTTCTGAGGTCTGGAAAGGAAGGTTGTGAGCGTTGTCATCATGAACATACTCATAATAGGGGCATCAGAATAAAATGAGAGAACATTAACCTGTGTTTTTTTAATCAGACTTGATCATAATTAGTTGGAGTGATTTTTATGAAGTATTGTCCAAGCTACACTTGAGCTTTTATTGATTGTGTTCTAACATCTCCAAGAAGGTCTAAGCCTATAAACTTCTTAGGAAACTGTCATGTAGATGATTTAATGCTGCTTGTTCATGCCTCACACAAAGAGTTCTTGTTGACGTTAAAAGCACAGCCAAAGAATAAGAAAGTTGTTAGGGTGCTAGCACTCATTATAAAACTGTTCTAGATGAGAGAAAAAAAGAGATACAGCTGGAAGTGCGGACAGACGTACAGGCAACTAGTTTGAATAAGGATAGCAAAGGCTTCTGGGAAGTGGTAAACCACCCCTTATTCTCCCCTACACTACCTGGCTCCCAGCTATCTTGTCTCACCTCAGTGGATGTTTAGTTGCAGCATTTTGTCAGTATTTCTGATGATGAAAGTGTCCCTGATCTTGGCAAGGACTCTTTTCCATCAGAGGTTAATTCTATGATAACCTGATTCATAAAATTGAAGCTAAGCCATTATTAATAGCCCTGCAGAGAAAGTCCTGGGGCCTCATGTTATGCTCATAGATATTTGTAACTCAAACTTAGATCTCAGGGCAACCATTATCAAAAATCTTCTGAGGGCCTCTGCTTTTGGCCATCTGATTATAACCCCTTGTGTGCCCCGGATGAGCTGGTCTCGCCTGAGGACGAGACCAGCTCGCCCTGCTATGGGTCCCTGGGGGGAGCGCTAGCGTTCCCTCAGATGGTCGAGCACCCACCTCCCCTGGGCATAAATGGAAGGGGAATTGCTTCCCCTTCCATCCCTGACCCCTCCCCGTGACGTCTGATCAGAAGCCTCCCCCCCGGTGCTGGAAGCTCAGCTTCTAGCACTCTTCCAACACCCGAATGAAGGAGAAATGCAAAAGCATTTCTCCTCCAATCACGTGGAGGGGCAGAGAGGCATAAAAGGAGAAGAAAGGCCTTTCCTCTCCTTTTATGTCTCCTTGAGCATTTCTGTTACCCGATCGCATCGCGATCGGGCAGCAGAAATGCCACTAGACACCAGGGATTTTTTTGTTGTTGTATTTATGAAATAAGGGGAGAGCCCCTTGGTCAAGGGCTGCTCCCCAGATTGCAATTTATTTCTTGCCTATATTGCCCCCCCTGGGGGCAGAAATCCACTAGACACCAGGGATAATGTTATTTCTTTTTTTTTCTCCATTTTTTTTTATGTTTGGAGAGCGACCCTTTGGGCAAGGGTCGCTCCTGGGGGGGGGAAACATCATTAGGCCATTTTTGCCCCCCCGGGGGCAGATCGGCCTTGCGATCTGGCTCCAGGGGGGCAGAAACAACTAGACACCAGGGATTTTTTTTTTTCGTACTTGCGCATAAGGGGAGCGGCCCTTTGGGCAAGGGCCGCTCCCCAGGTGGGCAAATGATTTTTAGGCCATTTCTGCCCCCCTGGGGCAGAAAACCACTAGACAACAGGGCAACATTTCTTTTTGTTTATTTTTATTTTTTTATGTTTGGGGAGTGACCCTTTAGGCAAGGGTCGCTCCCTGGGCGCGAAATTATTTTTAGGCCATTTCTGCCCCCCAGGGGCAGAAACCACAAGACACCAGGGATTTTTTTTTTTTTACACTAACGCATAAAGGGAGCGGCCCCTTTGGCAAGGGCCACTCCCATGGGGGGGGCAAAATATTTGTAGGCCTTTTCTGCCCCCGGAGGCAGATCGGCCTAATATAATTAGTTGGATCGACCCCCATGGGGGGCAGAAACCTCTAGAGACCAGAGATATATTTATATTTGTATTTACTTTATGTTTTATGTACGGGGAGTGACCCCTTAGACAAGGGTCGCTCCCCTGGGGGGCAAATTGTATTTAGGCCATTTCTGCTCCTCTTGGGGGCAGTTCGGCCTATTTTTGTTAGGCCAATCTGCCCCAAAGGGGGCAGAACCCTCTAGTCACCATGGATTGGTGTGTGTATGTGTGTATTTTGTTTGGGGGGGCAGCCCCTTGGGCAAGGGTCGCTCCTCATGGGGGCACATTACTGTTGGCCATAACTGCCCCCCTTGGGGGCAGATTGGCCTATTTTTGGGAGGCCCGTCTGCCCCCAAAGGGGCAGAAAGCCCACCAGAGACCAGGGAAGATATTTTTTCAAAATAAGAGGTTGGTCCACAAGACCTAGACACATCTGAAAACTAAACATCTAGTTGATTCCAGGGTGGTGTGCTTCGCATGCCCCCCGCACCATTTCCTTACCCACAATGCCCTGCAACTTTGCTGGAAAGCACGCATTATTCCCACATTTTTGTGATGGAACCTTCCGGAATCTGCAGGAATCCACAAAATTCCTACCACCCAGCATTGTCTCATCTATATCGATAACATTTCTGCTGCACTTGTCAGCCAAAAAATGTTTTTTTTCAAACTTCCCTTTTGGACCCACTTTGGTTCCCCCTCAATTTTGACGTGTTTTTGGCTCTTCCCTGTCACAAACACTTGGCCCACCTGCACAGGTGAGGTATCATTTTTACCGGGAGACTGAAGGGAACATTGGGCGGTAGGAAATTGGTCCAAGTGCAGTGATCCCACACAGAAATGTGGGAAAATTTTGATTTTTTAGCTAGATTTGAGGTTTGCTGAGGATTCTGGGTAAGAAAACATTGGGGGATCCAAGCAAGTCCCACCTCCCTTGACTCCCTCTGGTGTCTAGTTTTCCAAAATGTCTGGGCTTGGTAGGTTTCCCTAGATGGCTGCTGAGCCCAGGACCAAAAATGCAGGTGCTCCCTGCAAAAACAAGTAGTTTTCTATTTGATAATTTTGATATGTTCAGATAGTGTTTTGGGACATTTCCTGTTGCGAGCACAAGGCCTACCCACACAAGTGAGGTACCATTTTTATCGGGAGACTTGGGGGAACGCTGGATGGAAGGAAATTTGTGGCTCCTCTCAGATTCCAGAACTTTCTGTCACCGAAATGTGAGGAAAACGTGTTTTTTTAGCCACATTTTGAGGTTTGCAAAGGATTCTGGGTAACAGAACCTGGTGAGAGCCCCACAAGTCACCCCGTCTTGGATCCCCCTAGGTCTCTAGTTTTTAAAAATGCACAGGTTTGGTAGGTTTCCCTAGGTGCTGGCTGAGCTAGAGGCCAAAATCCACATGTAGGCACTTTGCAAAAAACACCTCTGTTTTCTTTGGGAAAATGTGATGTGTCCACGTTGTGTTTTGGGGCATTTCCTGTTGCGGGCGCTAGGCCTACCCACACAAGTGAGGTGCCATTTTTATCAGGAGACTTGGGGGAACATAGAATAGCAAAACAAATGTTATTGCCCCTTGTCTTTCTCTACATTTTTTCCTTCCAAATATAAGACAGTGTGTAAAAAAGACGTCTATTTGAGACATGGCCTGTAATTCACATGCTAGTATTGGCACCCCAGAATTCAGAGATGTGCAAATAACCTCTGCTCCTCAACACCTTATCGTGTGCCCATTTTGGAAATACAAAGGTTTTCTTGATACCTATTTTTCACTCTTTATATTCCAGCAAATGTATTGCTGTATACCCGGTATAGAATGAAAACCCACTGCAAGATGCAGCTCATTTATTGGCTCTGTGTACATAGGGTTCTTGATGAACCCACAAGTCCTATATATCTCTGCAACCAGACGTAACAGTTTATAACAGTATATTATGTCCAGCAGACGTAACAGTATATTGTTTTCGAAAATCGGACATTGCAGGAATAAGTCACAGAGTAAAACGCAGAGAAAAATGGCGGTTTTTTTCACCTCAATTTCAATATTTGTTTTATTTCAGTTGTTAGTTTCTGTAGGAAACCCTTGTATGATCCACACAAATTACCCATTGCTGAATTCAGAATTATGTCTACTTTTCAGTAATGTTTAGGTTTCTAGGATTCAGCATTGGTTTCACACCCATTTCTGTCACTGACTGGAAGGAGGCTGAAAGCACAAAAATTCGTAAAAATGAGGCATGTCCAAGTAAAATGCCAAAATTGTGTTGAAAAATTGGGTTTTGTGATTCAAGTCTGCCTGTTCCTGAAAGCTGGGAAGCTGGTGATTTTAGCACTGCAAACCCTTTGTTGGTGCCAATTTCAGGGAAAAAAACACAGCCTTCTTCTGCAGCCCTTTTTTCCCACTTGTTTAAAAAAATGAAATTTTCACTCTATTTTGGCTAATTTCTTTGTCTCCTTCAGGGGAACCCACAAAGTCTGGGTACCGCTAAAATCCCTAGGATGTTAAAAAAAAAGGGCACAAATTTGGCATGGGTAGCTTATGTGGACAAAATGTTATGAGGGCCTAATCGTCCCGTGCCCCAAATAGCCAAAAAAAGGCCTGCCACCTGAGGGGGGAAAGGCCTGGCAGCGGAGGGGTTAAGACCTGCAAGGAGGTTATTATTGTACCTATATTTATAACAAAAGGAGACAAAATGAAGCCCAAATGTTATAAACCAGTATCCCTAATGGATTCAATTACTAAGGTTATAGGTAGAGTGAGTGTTGCTAGATTAGAGATGTGGGTGTGATAAAATGAGATCTAATCTGAAATCCAATATTGCTTTAAAAAATGAAATTGGCACTTTTGAGCAGCAATTAAATCTAACCTTAGTCTCATGTATGTGAAGGATGCAAGTTGTAGCCAATGTAGTGCAAATGAGCTACAACTTGTCCTTGATCTCTTGACTTCCTTTTTGCCTAAGTTGAGCATTAAAGTTAATTTCACCAGATCTTTTTGGTATGATTAGTGGCCCAAAGAATACAAAAACCATGAAGCACAGAATTGGAGACTGGTCTTTATTTGGGCGTTCCTTTTGATGGAGGGCTATCCTAGGGTCATTTGCTCGAAATAAAGTGTCTGCAACTTTAAAGTTCATTTGAGGCTGTATTTCGATTCCCCTCACATCTCAGGCATAACCTAATCAATGGAATGATTAGCATTTACCATAGTAATGTCGTAGTTGGACTCCTGCTGTAGGCAAGACTGCTGGTTTACGGATGACAGTACTTATGTTTGTAGGCGACTATGCCAATCCTACAACAAATTGCAACAAGAGACAATCAGCTAGCCCACCAAATAACAACTCACACACGGCAAAGCTGCCAGGGCAATAACAACCATAGAGGGCAACCCACCCATGCACAATATGTCACACACAGAAACAATAACACTGCATTTACTTTCCCACAGGTATCCCAGCCAATGTCACTGGAGAAGAGGTGTCAGCAACATCGAGTCCCCCCACAGAAGAGGCCCACAGTGATGACAGCAGCTCTGCTCGCCTGGATCTGGATGACCAACCTGGCCCATCAGGGACCTCCGGACAGTCGGTTACCCAGGCACAGTCTCACACCACCACAGAGCCTCCCCCCTCAGGAAACATCACCACAGCACCCACCCAGTGGGCCCATACCTCTGTCCCCAGGACACATCAATCAGCAGTGTGTCCACCCCTACAGGGACCCTGGGCACCCCACAAACCCAGGACGATCATGGACCTGGGGTCAGTGGTGGTGGGCACACAGTTCAGGGGACAGAGGCACAGGACAACAGGGAAGCTGGGAGGACTGCTGTGTGCCAGGGGGAGGACAGGCCCAGGGAACCGACTCTCCAGGAGGCACTCACTGCGACCCTGGGAGCATACCAACATTGCCAGGATACACTGGGCCAGATCCTGGACAAGATGCAGGAGAACATGCGGCTGCAGGGGGGGCAGTCCCTGGGGATCAGGGAGGACTTAAAGTCCATTACCACCACCCTGGTCTCCATTGCAGGGGTGCTGGCAGACATGGCCAACAGTATGAGGGAGGCAGTGGCACACCAGCGGGCCCCTGCTACTAGCCAGACTACTGAGCAGCCCTCCACCTCTGCTGCCGCTAGTCGTCAGGAGGCCCCGCCACAGGACCAACAGGCCACCAGCACCCCTCCCCCTGCAGAAGGAGAACCACCCCTCAAACGTTCCCTGCGATCCAGACAGAAGCCAGAGACAATTGCCAAGAACCCCGCCAGGAAATAAGACTCTCCCGATTGTCACCCTTGTGTTCCACCCTGTCACCCTTTCCACCTTGAACTGCATTTGCTCCCCTTCCAATGCCCCCTAGGACAATGCACCTGTGCTACAAGTAGACTGGACTCTAACCTGGACTTCTCTCCATCATTACCCCAGCCCATTGCACTTCCCCATTTTCATCAGAGCACTGCAATAAACACGCTTAGAAAAAATACAAGTATGGAGTATGTCAAATGATTTCAAAATGTATTTGTTTAACAAGGTTCTTAAATTGCACTTAACTGTACAGTAATGTTTACATAGGAAAGTCCTGTAGTTGCCTGCAGTGAACATACCAGGAGCAATAGTGGGGCACCAACATCTGCAAAAAGAGATGCCAATGGGTACAGTGAGTGGACATAGAAGTAGGAATTCACATCATGCCAGTGACAATGTCACACATCAAACTGTCAATGATTTGTGAAATAACACTGTCTTACCAGTGTTTCATTGGAAGTATTGACGAATGACTGCACTTCTGTTGTCCTCATTCTCATCCTCTGCCTCCTCATCTTCAGGGTCCACTGCTGCCAAATGGCCATCTCCTGCGTCGTCCTCCTCCTCCTCCTCCAGAAAAGGCACATGGCGTCTCAAGGCAAGGTTGTGCAACATACAGCATGCCACGATGATGTGGCAGACCTTCTTGCGTGAGTAGCACAGGGATCCCCCTGTTAGATGGAAGAACCTGAACCTGGCCTTTAGGAGGCCAAAGGTCCTTTCTATTATCCTTCTTGTGTGCCCATGTGCCTCATTGTAGTGTTCCTCTGCCCTTGTCCTGGGATTCCTCACAGGGGTCAGTAGCTATGAGAGGTTGGGGTAACCAGAGTCACCTGCAAATATCGTGGGACACCTGTTAGCCACACACTAACACTTATCTCCTACACCATATCCATACACCAACATCCACTGGGTGGGAACCAGGGCTCACATATTAGCCACACACGGTGCCTCTGGAGTTGGGCCATCACATTTGGGATGCTGCTATTCCTCAGGATAAAAGCATCGTGCACCGAGCCTCAATACTTAGCATTGACATGGGAGATGTACTGGTCTGCCAAACACACCATCTGCACATTCATCGAGTGATAACTTTTTCGATTTCTGAAGACCTGTTCATTTCGCCAATAGAGGACAAATGCTATATGTGTCCCATCAATCGCACCAATTATGTTGGGGATATGTCCAATTGCATTGAAGACAGCCCTCACTGTGTCCAAATCCTCCACATGGGGGAAAACAATGTAGCTGCACATGTGTTTAATCAGGGCAGACAACACTCTGGTCAGCATCATTGAAAACATTGTCTGTGACATTCCTGCTGCCAAGCCCACTGTCACTTGGAAAGAACCAGTTGCCAAAAAATGGAGCACAGATAGCAATTGCACAAAAGAGGGGATCCCAGTGGGATGACAGATAGATGATATCAGGTCAGGCTCCAATTGGGCACACAGCTCTGTGATTGTGGCCCTGTCCAGTCTATAGGTGAGGATAATGTGCCTGTCCTCCATTGTTGCCAAGTCCACCAGGGGTCTGTACACAGGGGATGTCTCCATCTCCTATTCATCTGCAGCGGTTGCAATCTATGGGCTAAAATAGTGAGCAGCTGGTCATTATCTGTACATTGTAACCAATTTAGTTCAGTGCATATTGTGATTGTTACAATATTTTGGTGAAATATGTCCTGATTGTGAAATTGTGAACTGTGACGCAGTTAGGATCCATGGCCTCACTCCCCCTAGAAATGGCATCTGCCTGTCCAGTATGGAGGGACAGGTGGAAATGAGTTAATTCCGCTGACTTTGTGCAGCGTTGCGGGAGGAGGTCGGGAACCTCCGTGCAACTCAACTCCTCATTGGTTATCATTGGACCCAATGGGGTACAGTGGCCAATAGTGATCTACGTCGGCGGGGACCGCCATTTTCTATCTGTTCTCACTTGATACCTGACCTTCTACAGGAGATGACCTACACTGCATGTGCTGCTGTGACCTGTGTCTGGAACCTACAATGGCGAGTGTGACTGGGGAAAGGGCCCCTGCCTTCACCTCGGCGGAGTTGGAGGGATTAGTGGAAGGGGTGCTCGTCGAACCCTGACCATCCTGATGGCCCGCATACTGCCGATGGCCTATCCAGCACAGGATAGGCCCTTGGGGGCATCATAGCAGCAACAAGGGGGTGAGGACAGTGCCCTTCATTTCTACTTACGCCCGGTGGGGTGGTATCTGGGTGGGGGATGTGTGTCTATGGGTGCCCCTTGGCCAGGCCTGACATTGCAGAGTAGGTTCCATGTTGGCCAGAGTTGTGATGTGAAATTCCTCCAACCTAGCTAGTAGGCATTCACTACTGGGCAGGTGTGTGTGGATCTCAGGTATGCTGCAGTTGGCGGTATGTGTCCCTACCCATGGCCTGGTGACTAGTATTCTAACTGGTAGTGCATTGCCTAGTGCGTAAGGCTGTTCCCTGTGTGTGAGTGTGTTGTGTACGCCAACGGTGGTGTTGGTGCCGCCATTGACCAAGTGTATACTTTGTCTCTCCCCCCCTTTTTGTTTTGTCACTCTGTCCTTATGTGCATTAGCATCATCTGGCGGAGGAGCAGTGGCACCTGCGACGGAGGGAGCTGCATCCCACAGGACCCAGGAGGCAGAGTCCACCGACGCCCATGGCACCAGTGGGACGGAGGGCGAGGGGAGCACCAGGGCGGAGACTGGAGGCGACAGTTCAGACATGGATACCTCCTCTGATAGAAGCTCCCTGGTGGTGGCGGACACCTCTGTGCCCACCCCAGATACAGGTACAGCCGCCACCCCCGTACCAGCACTGCCCTCCCAGCAGCCCCTTAGCGAGTTGCCCGTGCCCGATCACCCAGGAGGCTGGGCATCTCCTTTGCCCCAGGCACCTCAGGCCCTGCCCCAGTTAGCCCTGCTGCCCGGAGTGAGGAGGCTATTGACCTCCTGCGATATGGATCTGCGATATGGATCTGTTGGGCAGTCAACCATTGTGAATGCCATCCAGGGGCTGGCAGCCCAAATGCAACAGTCCAATGCATTTCTGGAGGGCATTCACACTGGCTTGGTTGGCCCAACAGAGATCAATTCAGGCTCTCGCCTCCTCTCTGATGTCAGCCATTGTCCCTGTTTCCACCCTCCCCCCCAACTTCCTCTACCTACTCCCATTTCCCTCAACCCCAACCTATCCCAAGCACACAGGCAGACCAGCATGCACACAGGACAACACACAAGAGTGGCACAGGCAAACACAAGCACCGCACTTCATCCCACAGGCACTCACTCGCCCACCATCCAGATGCAGACATACCAACATCCACTGCTTCCACTATGTCCCCTCCTCCACCCCATCCCAGTTGCGTCTCCACTCATACCTGCATGCACTACATCCTCATCCACTACCCCCATCACCAGCACACATATAAGAACACACACCACCTCACTGCAGTCCCCACCCCCTCATCCATGCACACGTCCCCTTTGTCCTCTCCTACTGTGTCTGTGCCCCCTCCTCCCAAAGTACACAAAAGCAAGCACTCAGCCACCCAACAGCCATCCACCTCACAACAGCATCCAGCCCATGCACCTGCACCCAAAAATAGCAGACTTACACCTCCTATAATCACTCCCTCTTCCTCCACTCCCAAACCTTCTCCCTCTTCCCACCCCAATGTCCCTAAGAAGCTTTTCCTCTCCATCATTGACCTCTTCCCTAGCACTCACCATCCCCCGTCCCTTACATCAGGCCAGGGTGGTCAAAACCCAGGCAAGCACCTCAACCACCCAGTCCACGGGCACAGTAGTGTCCCCAGCAACTCCAGGTGGGAAAGGATCCCCGCCACCAGCCAGCCAGACGGAAAGGGTGCCTGGCCCAAGTGCTGCAGGAAGGAAGGGCAAGGAGCCAGGCCCAAGTGCTGCAGGAAGGAAGGTGTCAACACCAGGGCAGTGCGCGCTCTATTGGCGACTAGAGTGCAAAAACCCAGCACTCTCAAAGCAACGTAATTTATGCATTGTGCTGATATGTTGTTGTTTAACCTTTTGCATTGCAGAGTTTAATCCTGAAGACTTATTTTTAATGTGTTTACAAATACTGTTCATTTGCAATGTATTGCTGCAGGCTTTCAGAGTGTGTTAGGGTGTGGTCAATTTCCAGGGCCTTGCAGAGACTTTCCCTGCAGCATACCTGGGTGTGGTTGTGGGCTGGGCCAAGACTCTGTAAAAGGGAGCCAGCCCAGCTCCAAGTGCTCACTATTCAGAGGTCTCGGTGCAGAGCAGCAGCTTCTTCCTGAGCTCCTGTTCCGGCGGCCTATTTGGATTTTCCAGTCTTCTGCCCTTCATCCTTCATTGGTGATCATTGTTCCAGGCGGTAAGACGGTGGTTGTACTGTCCTGACACCGTTATTGAGAATTTTCATATTCTTGGTTTAATTCTTAAACGAGTAACAGATTACTTGCGCCCTACCATTTCTTGACATTTATATGGTAGTTTACAAATAGGCAAGACGCACGATTGGTTTCATAAAGCTTTGACTTTGTTATTCATTGCGTGCTACCATTTCTTGACATTGGCATGGTGGCTTAAGAATCGGCAAGACGCGCAATTCGTTTTATGGTGTTTAAACATTGTTGTGCATTGCGCGCTACTATTTCTAGACATTTACATAATGTTTTACGAGTTGACAAGACGCGCAACTCGTTTCATGAGGATTTAACTTTGTTGTTCATTGCGCGCTACCATTTCTTGACATTTACATGGTGGCTTAAGAATCAGCAAAATAAGCGCGATTCGTTTCATAGTACTTTGATCCTGAAATTCAGCTGCCCAAACAGTATTCATCTTACAAAGATGTATTTGATGAGAAAGGAGCAGAGACTCTACCTCCTCATAGATCTTATGACTGTCAAATTGATCTAGCCCCAGGTGCGATACTTCCCAACTGTCATGTATATGCCCTGTCAGAACATGAAAATCAAAATTTACGAAAATACCTAGATCAATTTTTGGAGAATGGCTTCATTCGCCACTCTAAGGCCCTCATTCTGACCGCCATTTGGCCGCCCCGCGGTGAAAAGACCGCTGTTGCCATTCTAACTTTCCCGCTGGGCCGGCGGGCGCTACCTAAGGTAGCGCCCGCCGGCCCAGCGGGAAAGGGGCCTGCAACACAGAAGCCGGCTCCGAATGGAGCCAGCGGTGTTGCAGGTGTGCGATGGGTGCAGTTGCACCCGTCGCGCTTTTCACTGTCTGCATAGCAGACAGTGAAAAGCAGGCTGGGGCCCTGTTAGGGGGCCCCTGCACTGCCCATGCAAGTGCCATGGGGCAGTGCAGGGGCCCCCAGGGCCCCAAGGACACGCGTTCCCGCCATCCTGTTCCTGGTGGTAAAAACCGCCAGAAACAGGGTGGCGGGAAGGGGGTCAGAATCCCCATGGCGGCGCTGCTTGCAGCGCTGCCATGGAGGATTCGCCCAGCCGGGGGAAATCCGGCGGAAAACCGCCAGACCCGGTTTTCTGACTGCGGCTTTACAGCCGCGGTCGGAATGGGCAATGAAGCACCGCCAGCCTGTTGGCGGTGCTTCAGTCATCCTTGGCTCCGCCAGGGTCAGAATGACCCCCTAAGTCTCCTGCAGCTTCGCCTTTGTTTTTTGTTCCAAAAGCTAATGGAGAACTTCGAACTTGCATCGACTATAGGGGTTTGAACAAAGTCACCATCAAGAATAAATATCCTTTGCCCCTAATTCCGGTCTTATTGGAACAAGTAAAGAGAGCAAAAATCTACATGAAGCTTGACCTTCGAGGTGCTTATCATTTGGTCAGAATGAGAGAGGGTGACAAATGGAAAACAGCGTTCAAGACAAGATATGGCCTCTTTGAATACACTGTCATGCCTTTTGGTCTGTGTAATGCTCCAGCAGCATTTCAGTTTTTCTTGAATGACGTTCTTAGAGAGTACCTCAACATATTTGCCATAGTATACATCAATGACATTTTGATCTACTCAGACAATGAAAATAAACATGTCCAACATGTCAAGAAAATTTTTGCAGCCCTTCGAAAACACCATTTATATTGCAAACTAACCAAGTGTGAGTTTCATGTTACCACAGTTGAGTTTTTAGGTGTTAGTCTTACCCCTCAAGGTATGGTGATGGCAGAAAAGAAAGTAAAAGCTGTATCTGATTGGCCCACCCCAAAGACTGTTCGTGATGTACAATGTTTCCTGGGGTTTGCAAATTTTTACCGGAGGTTCATAAATAATTTCTCCCAGACAGTGGCTCCAATCACTAAGCTACTAAGAAAGAAAGAAAAGTTTCTATGGTCCCCAGAAGCTGATCAAGCCTTCTCGACTTTGAAGGAAGCTTTCTCCACTGCCCCAGTCTTGACTCATCCTAATGCGAATCAACCTTTCATAGTGGAAGCTGATGCTTCAGATGTAGCAATAGGAGCCACTGGTCAACTTCATCCTGTAGCTTATATGTCTCGGAAGTTGAACGAAGCCGAACAGAACTATGTCATTGCTGAAAAAGAGCTTCTGGAGATTTGCGACGCCTTTAAAGAATGGAGACATCATTTGTTGGGTGCTAAATACACTGTCACAGTATATACTGATCATCGTATCCTTCAATTCATCAGTTCCACCAGGCTTTTGACCCCTCGGCAATTACGCTGGATGCTTTTTTTTTGCCAAATTTGATTTTGTAGTAACCTTCCAGCCTGGTAAAGATAATCGCAAGGCTGACGCCTTGTCCCGTCAAGAGTCTACCACGTTGCCTGCATTTCAAGCCTCCAGAGCTATCATTGCTCCTGACAAGGTTCTATGTATCATAAAAACTGAAGATTTCTTTGAAGAAATTCGCAACTCTTTCACTGTTGAAAAATGGCAAACATGGGCCCAAGCAGAGCCCAAAAGGTCAATCAAGCAAGGTTTACCCTTTTATGACGCTCGTTTGTTCGTACCCACTACCAAACTTCGCAAGATAGTGTTTCATTGGTTGCATGTTATACCTACGGCAGGTCACCCAGGTACTCCTCAAACTCTTGAACTGATCCAACGCTATTTTTGGTGGCCTACCCTAACAAAAGATGTAAAAGCAATGGTAAACAACTGTGAAGTTTGTGCTCGCATCAAAACAAGTCATTCAAAACCAAAAGGGTTGTTACATCCACTTCCAACCCCAAGTCGTCCATGGGAGCACATTTCTTTAGACTTTATTGACGGTCTGCCAGTGGTTCAACAGCATTCAGTAATTCTGGTGGTAGGAGGTAGTCTCATGAAATATGGACATTTCATCGCCTGTAAAAAATTGCCCACTTCTAGTGAATTGGCAACTATTTTACTGAACAGAGTGGTTCGTTATCATGGACTGCCAAAGGTTATCCTCTCCGATCGGGGGTCACAATTTTCCTCCAATTTCTGGAAGACATGGTGTAAAACACTCCAAGTGACATCTACGCTATCTACTAGTCACCATCCTCAAACAGATGGTCAAATGGAGAGACTAAATCAGACTTTGAAACAATACCTACGTGCCTACGCTAAAAAGGCACTTCATTCTTGGACATCTATGCTCTGGTTAGCTGAGTTAGCCTACAATAACTCATTCCACACTTCTATTGGCGTTACACCCTTTTTTGGTTTATTTGGCTATCATCCTGACACCTTGCCCATCACAATTCCTCAAGAAAGTTCTCTTACTCCAGCTGTGTCAGAAACCATTCAGCATTTGCATCAAACCCAGAAACTTATTCAACAGCATTTAGAAAAAGCCAAACAAAAATACAAAATGCATTATGACAAGAAACATTGTGAGGGACCGCAATATCAACCAGGTGACAAAGTGTGGCTTTCCACAAAACATATAGATTTCAAGAAGAAGCACATGTTTAACCCCAAATTCATAGGTCCTTACACTGTTCTCCAGCAAATCAATCCGGTGAGCTATAAAATACAATTGCCAAGATCCTTACGGATTCACCCAGTGTTCCACACTTCCCTCTTGAAGAAGGCAGTCCAAAAGGTCCACCCTCATCCAGCTCCTGTTCTAGTTCAAGGGGAAGAAGAATACGAAGTTAAGAAAGTGTTGGATTCTAAACTGAGAGGGCGTAATCTATGGTACTTAATTTCATGGAAAGGTTATAGTCCTGAAAGTAACTCATGGGTTTCCGCATCTGATGTTCATGCTCCAGTACTTGTGAGACGCTTTCATCGTCTTAATCCAGGCAAACCAGGCCGTCTGGGAGAGGGGAGTACTGTCAACACCAGGGCAGTGTGCGCTCTATTGGCGACTAGAATGCAAAAACCCAGCACTCTCAAAACAACGTAATTTATGCATTGTGCTGATATGTTGTTGTTTAACCTTTTGCATTGCAGAGTTTAATCCTGAAGACTTATTTTTAATGTGTTTACAAATACTGTTCATTTGCAATGTATTGCTGCAGGCTTTCAGAGTGTGTTAGGGTGTGGTCTCTTTCCAGGGCCTGCCAGAGACTTTCCCTGCAGCATGCCTGGGTGTGGTTGTGGGCTGGGCCAAGACTCTATAAAAGGGAGCCAGCCCGGCTCCAAGTGCTCACTATTCAGAGGTCCCGGTGCAGAGCAGCAGCTTCTTCCTGAGCTCCTGTTCCGGTGGCCTATTTGGATTTTCCAGTCTTCTACCCTTCATCCTTCATTGGTGATCATTGCTCCAGGCGGTAAGACGGTGGCTAGACTTTCCTGACACCGTTATTGAGAATTTTCATATTCTTGGTTTAATTCTGAAATGAGTAACAGATTATTTGCGCGCTACCATTTCTTGACATTTATATGGTAGTTTACAAATAGGCAAGACGAGCGATTGGTTTCATAAAGGTTTGACTTTGTTATTCATTGCGTGCTACCATTTCTTGACATTGGCATGGTGGCTTAAGAATCGGCAAGACGCCCGATTCGTTTTATGGTGTTTAAACATTGCTGTCCATTGCGCGCTACTATTTCTAGACATTTACATAATGTTTTACGAGTTGACAAGACGCGCAACTCGTTTCATGAGGATTTAACTTTGTTGTTCATTGCGCGCTACCATTTCTTGACATTTACATGGTGGCTTAAAAATCGGCAAAATAAGCGCGATTCGTTTCATAGTACTTTGATCCTGTTATTTATTGTGAGATGTGATTTGTTGACATTTACATCATGTTTTACGAATCGGCAAGACGCGCGATTTGATTAGTGATGATTTGACCTTGATATTCATTGCGTGTTACCATTTCTTGGTATTTTACATGGTGACACTCGAATCAGCAAGATGCTCAATTCTCTCCTCAAGTTTATTTCATGTTGTTTATTGTATGCTACTATTGTAAGATATTTATTATGTAATATTTGAGTTGACAAGTTATGTGATTTGTTTCCTGAATCCATATCGTGTTATTCATGGTGCACAATCTTTTTATTGTGTTTACTATATATATATATATATCTGTAATATGCGCAATTTGTGTTGAAACATTTTAAGAGTACACAGAAGGCCAGAGTTTCTAGATGCAATATTGTATGGTCCTAGTATACATTCTCAAAACAGGATTTATATGACTGGTTTAAAACTTAGCCAGAATGTTTTTCTGATTCTCATGAAAAGGAAAGTACTTGAATAAGAAAGTTTTCATTTATTTCATCTTGATTCCCCTACAGGTATCCGGCCATCTTGAAACTTAATCATTTTAAACTTAACTCTTAGATTGTTCATGTTTTCAGAGTGACTAGGCTTAGAATCATCGTCTAGTATTGATTTCAGGAGATATAATTTTCATATCGTGTGTTCTAACCTTTTTCTTACTACAGGTCTCCTTCCCAGCTGTTCCCTTCCTAATCCCCTCTTCCCCTCTTGAACTCTCATAGTCTCTGTGATTTATCTATCAGAGTCTTGGAGCTGTTCAGTGGTGAACGTGTTGGGACCCCGTGCACAGACCCCGAGGATCTGGTGACTCTGACAGAAGGGCAAGGAGCCAGCCCCAGGTGCTGCAAGAAGGAAGGGCAAGGAGCCAGCACCAGCTGCAAGGAGGAAGGACAAGGAGCCAGCCCCAGGTGCTGCAGGAAGGAAGGGCAAGGAGCCAGCCCCAGCTGCAGAAAGGAAGGGCAAGGGGCCTGCACCAGCAGGCAGTAAGTACAAGGGTCCTGGTGCTAGGACTCAGTCGGAGACGCCACCACCAACCATGGTGATGCAGCTGCCCGAGGCTGCAGGGGATGGGCTGGAGCCTCCCCCACCACCAGCTCCACCAGCTGTACCATCACCACCAGCAGTGGGCAGCCATCCAACGCTGCAAGGGATGGGCTGGAGCCTCCCCACACTACCAGCTCCACCAGCAGCACCGCTACCAGCACTACCACGAGCAGCACCAGTGGGAAGCCGTCCGAGGCTGCAGGGGATGGATTGGAGCCTCCCCCCACCACCACCACCAGCAGCAGCACCACTGCCACCACTGAGCAGCCGTCACCGCTGGTGGACATTCTGTAGCCCTGCGTCCATGGGCTGTTGTGCGGCCTGCCCCCCTGCCCCCTGCAAATCCAGTGGGTCGAACACCCACCTGAGAGACTGTGACCTTGCACTCCTCAAGATCTGCATCACAGGGCACAATGCCCTCTCCAGAACCAGTGGAGAAGCCATCCACTCACTCCATCCTCCCCAGGATGAAGATCACAGGGCACGATGCCCCTTCCAGAACCAGTGGAGATGCCATCCACTCACCCCATTGTCCCCAGGATGAATATCACAGGGCACGATGCCCCCTCCATAACCAGTGGAGATGCCATCCACTTACCCCATCCTCCCCAGGATAAATATCACAGGGCACGATGCCCCCTCTAGAACCAGTGGAGATGCCATCCACTCACCCCATCCTCCCCAGGATGAAGATCACAGGGCACAATGCCCCCTCCAGTGCCAGTGGGCAGGCCACCCACTTGAGAGACTATGGCCTTGCACTCCCCAAGACAAAGCACAGGGTATGATGCACCCTCCAGTGCCAGTGGGCAAGTCACCCCATTGAAAGGCTGTGGCCTTGCACACCCCAGGACAAAGAGCAAGGGGCATGTTACCCCCTCCAGGACCAGTGGTGTTGTGCCATTTGCCGACTGAGGTGCCCCCGTTCCCCGTCCCCCTGAGGTGCCTGCCTATTTTCCAAATTATGTCTCTGCAGGGTTCTCTCCGTGTTGGTGCAAGAGTGAAGTGGGGCCTTGGATTTTGTAATGTGGCCCTGTGGTCCACGAACATTGACGACTGGGCAGTGTTCCTTTATTTGTAAATATGTATGTACTTTTTTATTTGGATGCACGTATTGCTACTATTTTATCTTATTACACTCTTTTCAATCTATCGTAGCTGTCCTTGCATTATTCCTGAGGGGTACGGGACGTATCTGTTATGTTACTGCAGCTGTATGTGTGTATGGTGTTTGGGGTGGGGGTGTTGCGTGTGTGTGTCACTCTCTTTTTCCTCCCCCCTCCCTTGTATGCTACGTGGCTGTACTCACCGTGGTTGTCTTCACTGTCGTTGGTGTTCATAGTGGAGCAGCACGTAGGAGAGCATTGGGAAGATATACAGCTCGGGCTCCATGGTGGCGTGGTTCTTCCCAGAGAACATTGTCTTCCGCCTGGCTGTAGGCGGTTACCTCCGTGGTGCCCGTTGCTTCCGCCCTGGCGGTCGGTGTGTTAAAATGGCTGTCTGTCTGAGCTGTTTCCGCCATGGTCATAATTTGGTGGTATTTACCGCAAGCCTGTTGGCGGTATTACCGCCACTTTATCACCCACCGCCAGGGTTGTAATGAGGGCCATAATGTCTACCATGACATGCACAGCAGGCCAAAGTAAGGGCAAGGAATGCAAATATAAAATTTGGTATTATAAGCCAATCATCAAATTTTCTAATAATAGCCATGATCTTGAAGAGCATCGAATGGAAAGGACCCCAGAAAAAAGGCCACATGGTCAGATGTTAGATCGATCACAGGATAGGCACACGGATTCACAGAGCAGTAGTGCGTAGTAGTCCCTTGTGCAGGTCCACCTGCAGGAGTGGCATTCTCCTTAGTGCCAAAAAGAGCCAGATCATTCATCAAGGGTGGCTCATAAGTGGCCTTGCGAATCAGCCTTAGTGTCAATGGGCATGACTGTGAATGAACCCTCATCGGGGACATCAGCAGTGCTTGGTCCACAGGAGGCACTGGTGTAACAGCAAGACACACTGTAGGCAAGTGTTCGAAGAGGCACCATACGCAGTGAAAGACTGGTTGCACGCACCATAGGAGTGGTCAGAATGACAATGACCAATCACGCTCCAGTTCCTCCAGTAACGAAGCATCAAAGACCTGAACCGTGAATTAATGGCACAGTGCCTTTGCATAGCTGGAAAACACCACCATTGTGAATCAGAAGAAATAGCAGCAGTATTCTGCTAATCAATGCCAAAATTATAGGAAAACTGCCAAACACACTTGAAAACAGTGAATGGATGGCCAATGGAATGACTCCGAAGAGAGTGGGAGATGGACACAAATCCAGACCCAATAGCTTTAAAAAAGCGGACAATTCCAGTAGTGCCCGAGGCATTGAAAATTCTGGATACCAGCTCTCTAAAGTGGTTGGGGAAGTTGGTATTTAATAGGTATTGTTTCTCAGCTGATGATCTTGTAATCTGGAGAGCATACGTCACTCTAGCTGATGTCAACACAATTTGTTTTTGAAACAGTAGCTCCTTTAGTCTGCTCAACTAGTCGTGATTTACATTAACAGTATCAATGTGAGGCCACATTTCTGATACTTTTATCTCTCGTGTGGGAGGAATAAAACTTGTCCACAACACATAATGACCTTAAAGACCTTAAAGACTGAAATTGCGTGGGCAATTCCTGGTCACATACCGCAACAGCTTTGGTCGCTCAGCACTGCATAACTTTCATTTGAAAGTACATGAAATGCTGGTCAAATCAAAGAAACTGGAGTACCCTTCAGGAAACAGGCCAAGTTCACGACCCCCCCATTGCAAAGGCCATGAAGGGACACCTGCTTGCAGATCATTGAATGACTAACAGTAATCTCGCATTCGCTTCCGCTGAGAAAGACCTCTGTTTCACCATTCAGACATTTGTATTCAAAGGGCAACTCCCACTCTTGGTTAATATACCTATCGCCTTGTCGCTTGTACCTGCCCACAGCAAGATGTTTCAGGCATTCTGGCGGAGGGTGATAAAGTGGCAGTAATACCGCCAACAGGCTGGTGGTAAGTACTGCTAAATTATGACCATGGCGGTGATATCTCCGATAGACAGCCAATGTACCACACCAACTGCCAGGGCGGAACCAACAGTCACCAAGGCGGTAGCCGCATACAGCCAGGCAGAAGACAAAGTATCGCCCACTATATTTTGACCCTGCAATCCGCCACCTTTTCCGGGGCAGTACCAACGCCATCAAAAGCCTGTTGGAAACAACGCACAAAAGTCAAAGGACTCACCATGGAGACACAGGGAAGAACCATGCCGCCATGGAACTGCAAGTCTTCTCGTTGATCTTCTACGTTATTCTCCACCTGGAACACCAACGCCAGCGAAGACGACGACTGTGAGTACAGCCGCCTAGTACACAAGGGAGGGTGGGAGATAAACAAGAGTGACACACACACACGCACCACACACACCGACACACACACGCCATACACACAACCAGATGCACTACAAAAACATTTTGGCCCCGAAAATCTGCAGAATAATGCAATGACAACAGGAATTGACAAAGGTGATTGTAATCAGTCCAACAATAAAATCAACAATCCGATTTGGCCATGAAACAGATATGTACATATGTATAAAAAAAATGGACACTGCCCAGTCCATAGTTCAAAGGGCCCACATGGCCACAGGGCACAGTCCAAGTCCCCACTCGAATCCTGCACCAATCCGGATAGAACACTGCAGGAGCCTCAGTTGTCAAATCGGCAGGCACCTCAGAGGGAGGAGGGGGGATCTCAGCTGGACGTGGGAACAAGACCACTTGTCTCAAGTGGGTGTCTTGCCCACTGGTTCTGGAGGGGGCAGGCCACACAGTAGCCCCTGGGGGCTAAACTACATGGCGTCCGCCAGCGTTGATGGCCGCACTGCGGTGGTGGTTGTGGGAGGCTCCTAGTCAGCCCCTCCACTCTCTGATGGCTGCACCGTGGTGGTTGTTGTGGGAGGTTCCTGGTCAGCCCCTGCACTCCCTGATGGTTGCACTGTGGTGGTGGTTGGGGGAAGCTCCTCGTCAGCCCCTGCACTCTCTGATGGCTGCACTGTGGTGATGGTTGGGGGGAGGCTCCTGGTCAGCCCCTGCTGTCACAGTGCCCTTTCCTCAGGATCTGCACGTTGCTGAACAAGGGGCCCACCTCCGGGCAACACCAACTCAGAGTGCTGTTATAGCGCTGAGTTTTGGAGGCGCCAGGCGAGGGGAAGGGAAGTTAGGAAGGGGGACTGCAGGGAAGGAGTTCTGAAAAACAAGAAGGTTAGAACAATTCAAACAATAACCAATATAGAATTGCAATTGTCACACTCCAGGGCAAAGCATCTTAGTATCAGCAAAGATTTGACCTTTTTTGCGTGAGAAGAGACTCCAAAGTCTTGGTTCTGAATAGCACAGGTAAACTTAGGCAAACATAATATCTCACAGCCAAACAGGCGATTGACAAAGAGGCACCGACAACAACTCACTAATGTGACTAGAGAATGTATATTGATTCTCAACTTAAGCGGGATACTTAGACACAAGATCCTAAAACCCTAGATGAATGTCTCACTTGTATGCATAGCGTTTTTTAAAACAAAAAATTATCTCCCAACAAGCGCAATTTTTCTACACGCACTCTCTCTTTCTCGTAATGTTGAGCGTTCTCAATCACGCGCAACAAAGTCTAAAAATGGCAACAGAAATGGTAAGTGTTACAATGTTCAATAATTTGAAGCATTAACTTTTAGACTTCAAATATGCCACAATGTCTGAACTCTCAACTGTTTCCACTGCTTTGTCGAAGTTCCCGACTGAAAACAAGTGTGGATACAATTGTACCCTTTTATAGGTACAGTCGAAATACACAGAGAAAAATGTAGAAACCAGTAATTGACCTTACCGCTATGAGTACGACCTACTCGTTTACTTTTGTGTCTGAAGGAACATGGAGTGTTCAGATCCAGGAAGCCTCAGCTCCTCCTCGGTTGAAGTCCTCGAAATAGTGAGCATGCTCGTTAGGGTGTGGCTGGTATATATAGGCCTGCCACACCCCAAGATGGCCGCCGCCTATAAGATGCTGGAAGATGTAGTTTCCTCATGAAACTTTGTTTCTACAGAGTGCATTACAGTGATAGTTACAGCGTGTCCACCAACGTCCTGACCCTGCAGCCACATGAGCCCTGCCACAAGGGCGATGTCGGGGATGTGCCTTAGAGCATGAGGGAACAATTAAAGGAGGCATCAAAACGGCACTGCAGACACACGAAGTAGCCGAAGTACTGGTAGGGGGTTGGCCCTAGACCGTGCAATCTCCTATATCTGACACCTGCACCCTCTGATGGCTGCACTGTGGTGCTGGTTGGGGAAGGCTCCTGGGGGAGCCTCCTGGGGGAGGCTCCCTAATGTGATGTCCCACCTACAGTGGCACAGGGTGTAGCTAATAGGTGAGCCCTGGTACCCACCCAGTATATGTTGGTGTATGCCTATGGTGTTGGCCACATAGGATAGTGTGTGGCTAAATGTTGACCCTCAATATTTGTAGGTGACTCTGGTTACCCAAACCTATCATGGCTGCTGACCCCATTGAGGTATGCCAGGACAAGGGCAGAAGAACGTTATAATGAGGCACATGGGCAAACCCGAAGAAAAGACCTATGGCCTCATGAAGGCCAGGTTCAGGTATCTCCATTTGACAGGTGCTCTCTCTGATGGCTGCACTGTGGTGGTGGTTGGGGGAGACTACTAGTCAGCCTCTGCACTCTCTGATGGCTGCACAACCACGGCTGGTGGTGGTGGCCCTGTGACAGCTGGTGGTGGTGGTGGTGGCGGTGTTTGGTTGACAGCTTCCGCTGACGAAGATTGCCTCCTCTCCTCCTGGGCTACAGAGGCACAGGGTGTAGCTAATAGGTGAGCCCTGTTACCCACCCAGTATATGTTGGTGTATGCCTATGGTGTTGGCCATATAGGATAGTGTGTGGCTAAATGTTGTCCCTCAATATTTGTAAAATTGTAAATTTCGTACTTGTATAGCGCACTACTCACCCATTAGGGTCTCAAGGCACTGTACGCATACCACTGTGGAACCCCTCCTGGCTTTTCCCTGTGAGGTGCCCACTCCTGGGCAACCTCCACGGTGAAGCCAGGCATCCCAGCGCTGTTGGGGCCGTTGCGGAGATTAAGCAAGCTATTGCCCGGAGTTACAGAGTGGGACCCATGAATTAGATTAGGCACCGATGCGAGAATTATCAGGTCCGAGGAAATTGAGCCCAAGACCCGCTGAGGCGGGAATTGAACCCTGGTCCCGAGCCAGATTTCTGCATCAGGGTCTGCCGCTCTAACCATTGAGCCACACTTCTCTAGTGTAGGTGACTCTGGTTACCCAAACCTATCATGGCTGCTGACCCCTGTGAGGTATGCCAGGACAACGGCAGAAGAACGTTATAATGAGGCACATGGGCAAACCAGAAGAATAATTGAAAGGACCTTTGGCCTCCTGAAGGCCAGGTTTAGGTATCTCCATTTGACAGGTGGATCCCTGTGCTACTCACCCAAGAAGGTCTGCCAGATAGTAGCAGCATGCTGCATGTTGCACAACCTGGCCCTTAGATGGCATGTGCCTTTTCTGCAGGAGGAGGAGACTGGAGATGCCCCTGAGGCATCAGTGGACCCTGGGGGCAGTGAGGATGAGGAGGCAGAGGATGAGGATGTGGACAACAGAACATCAGTGATACATAAGTACTTTCAATGACACACAGGTGAGACAGTGCAACTTCACATTTCTATGAGTATTGGTGTACTATGTGTGGCATTGGCATACTGGCATTACTCACTTCTTTCCCCTACTTACTGTTACCTAGGGATATTCATTTTGCAGATGTTGGTGATATGACAACATTCTCCTGGTGTGATCACAACAGCCAGCTACAGGTCATTAATTCTATGCTCATTCGTTGTACAGTTGATTTGCAATATTTGGAGCTGCTTCAATCAGTACAAATTTGCAATACATGAAATACTAGTAGTCGAGTTTTAGCCAAGGGTGTTTATTGTTGTGCTAAAATATAGAGGGGAATGGGGTGATGATGGAGTAAAGTCTAGGGTATTGTTCTTGTCTGTTTGTAGCACAGGTGCATTGTCCATTGGGACATAGGGAGCGGCGCAATGGCAGTTTAAGGTGGACAAGGTGATTGAGTGGGACATAAGGGGGCAATCAGGAGGGTCTCATTTCCTGGCTGCGGTCTTGGCAAGTGTCTCTGGCTTCTGTCTGGTTCACAGGGAATGTTTGGGGGGCGGTTCACCTTCTGCAGGGGGAGGGATGTTGGTGGCCTGTTGGTCCTGTGGCAGGGCCTCCTGGCCACTAGCAGCATTGGAAGTGGAGGGCTGTTCAGATGACTTGATAGGGGCAGGGGCCTGCTGGTGTGCTGTTGCCTCCCTCATGATGTTTGCCATGTCTGCCAGCACCCCTGCTATGGAGATGAGGGTGTTGTTAATGGCCTGCAAGTCCTCCTTGATCCCCTGATACTGTCCCTCCTACAGCCGTCTGTTCTCCTGCACGTTGTCTAGGATCTGGCCCATCGTGTCCTGGGAATGTTGGTAGGCTCCCAGGATCTCGGAGAGTGCCTCCTGGAGAGTCGGTTCCCTGCTCCTGTCCTCCTCCTGCACACAGCAGTCCTCCCAGTGTCCCTGTTTACCTGTGCCTCTGTCCACTGAAGGTGTGCCCACTGCCACTGACCCCAGGTCCCTGATTGTCTTGTGTGCGAGGTGTGGCCTGGGGTCCCTGTACAGGTGGGCACACTGCTGATTGACGTCTCCTGGGGACAGAGTTGTGGTTATGCTGGATGGGTGCTGTGGTGTTGGATCCTGATGGGGGAGGCTGTGGTGGTCTGTGAGTGGGTTTGGGTGACCAGTTGTCCAGTGGTCCCTGATGGGCCAGGTAGATCGTCTAGGTCCTGAAGTCCAGAGTTACTGTCATCACTGTGGGACTCTTCTGTTGGGGGACTGGATAGTGGTGGCACCTCCTCTCCAGTGACATTGGCTGAGGTACCTGTGGGGATGCAAATTATGTATTATGCTTCAGGTGTCTGACATTTGTACTTCTGTAGCTTCCCCTCTATGGTTGTTGTTACCCTGCCAGCTTTTGCTTGTGTATGTTGGTGTATTTTGGTTATGTTAGTTTCCCTATGCTGTGCATGCTTTGGTGATGAGTGTCCATGCAGGTTTGGGAGAGGTGTCCATGCATTGGTACAGCATGCAGGGTTTGGCATTGGGATTAGTGAGCTGTGATGGTGGAGTGTGTGGGATGTGGTCAAGTGATGGGATTGAAGGTGTGTGATGGTATGCAGGTATGGGGGGTGATAATTGTTAAAAGTAGACTTACCAGTGTCCAGTCCTCCTCCAACTCCGGTGAGTGCCTCAGGATTCAGTCATGCCAAAACTCGCTCCTCCCATGCTGTGAGTTGTGGGGGAGGAGGTGGGGGTCCACCCCCAGTCCTCTGTATGGCAAGCTGGTGTCTTGCTGCTATGGAACGTACCTTCCCCCGTAGGTCGTTCCACCTCTTCCTGATGTCGTCTCTTGTTCTTGGATGCTGTCCCACGGCATTGACCCTGTCCCCGATTCTCCACCATAGCTCCAACTTCCTTGCTACTGATTTCTGCTGCACCTGTGCTCCAAAGAGCTTGGGCTCTACCCTGGCGATTTCCTCCACCGTGACCCTTAACTCCTCCTCAGTGAAACAGGGGTGCCTCTGTGGTGCCATGGGTGTTGTGTGATGTGTGTTGGTGAGGGTGTGTTGGGTAATGTGGTGGGGTGTGTCATGTGGATTGCGTGGGGGGTGTATGGGTGTAAGTGGTGTGTGTGTCTGGTTGTCTCTGTGCTCTTCTTCTCAGTCTCGTGGTGGCAATAGTTGTTGGTAAAGGGTTGTGGGTAATATGGGTGTGTGTTTTATACTGTAGTGGTGTGGATGTGTGGGTGTGGTGTGTGTATGGGTGTCAGGTGTGTGTTGTTTGAATTGTCCAAGGTAGTGTTGTTTTGTATGTGGGTGTCCATTGTGAGCATGGCAGTATGTACCGCCAATGGTTTACCGCCGTTGAATGTCTGCCATGGTGAGTCATGGGTCATAATGTGATGGGCGTTGTTCTGTTGGTGTAACGGTGTAGGTTTTGGGAACGCCACTTTTGCACTGACCTTTGGTCTGGCATATTTGTGTATGTGGCTGTATTCTGTCGTATTGGGGTGTGAGTGGCATAACATGGTGAATGGATATTCACCAGCGCGGTGGTAAGTTGGCGGCCGTCAGCATGGCAGTAAGCGCCATTTACCAACAATGTCATAATGATGACCTATGTTATTAATTAGTGCTGTACTATGTGAATTTTGTGTATGACTGTTTAAGTGTCTATAATCTAAGACTATTCTATGAAAATGGTCAGGTTTTGCAACTAGGAATAACGGGTTATTCATTGCAGAGACACAGGGCTCAATTACTCCCTGGTATTCGAGCTGAGTGAGGATCTCCCTCGCTGGGGTTTTTGCTTCGTGTTTAACAGGATATTGTGGCTGAGGTTGGGGCATAGACCTGATAGGTATTACATGACAAGGAGAATCCTTGTCCCAACCTACATGATTGAGATACAACGCAGGTGTCTGCACCAAAGCCCAATTAACAGCGTAGGCTTGTTTTACTGCCTCCGGAACAAGATCAGAGAAAGAAGGCAAAATGACATCTTCCCATATGGGATCCTACGGACATGCTCGGGCGGCCAGTCTCTCTCGGCCACCAGGATATCACAACTAAGTTCATCCCAAAATATCACACCAATGGTGCGCTCTACATCTCCCTCAGTTTGGATATTTAAATCATAAACCCTGTTGGTGGGAGAACGCGCACGTCCGCAGTCTCAACTGCAATGAAATCGCTAGTTGCTGTCGTATCCAAATGATCTTTCAGACTCTGGCGACGTATCATGACCTCTGCTGCACTGTCTAACAGTGTCACTGCCCACATCTTGTTCTTCAGCAATGTTCTCAAGTGTACTGGCATTTTTAACTGACAGTGCTCCCACCTTTTTCTTTTTAAACTGTGGCTTTTGTTGTGGGGACTTTTCTTTTTTTTTGTCTGAAGACTGTGTGGTGAGTTTTCCTTCTTTTTCACGTATTCAGGACGTCGATCAGGACGGCCCCCCTCTCACTACGTCTATCTGGTTCTTCCTGAAAAGAACGAATGGGACGTGAATCAGTATATCTGTCAGGAGCTTTTATATTTTCTCTATTTCTGAAAGTATATCTCCTTTCGGAGTTCTCTGGATGTGGAGAATCTGCTCTCTGATGTTGTCTATCTTTAAATTGCTTTTGTTTATCCTAGCGCTTCTCTGGACCCTCCTGTGCCTGTTTAGTACCTTCCTTAGGGGTGGTACTCTGTAATTTGAGCTTCTTCGGCTTGGCTCCGAAACTATCCCGTCCTATAGTGGTATAGGTGTAGGAAATAATTTTCGGTAGCTCTTTCTTCCAGTCCAAATGTGGAATCTCTCGGAGGCGCTGGCATATAGCCAGTTCTACTGCTTCCCCTTTGATATTACTGAGTATTACTGAGGAGACTGCATCGAAGTAACGCATTAATTTCATCCCCAAATCTAGGGCTGTTGCAGCCCGTGCTCATTCTGTAGTTGTTTATCACTTCTGGTAAATTGGCAAGTGTCGGGGTACCATAAATTGCAGCGAAGACTGTACCACATGTGGCACGGTCATCCACTGAGGGAACCACCCCGAAGGGCAAGTACATTGTGAGATTCTATATTTCTCCTATGGTCCTGCATAGGGGGAAACAGGTTCCAGCTGATTGGTTTTCTGGGCTATCCAGAATGATATTTTCTCCTGTTCTGTTGGTACCTTACACATGATAGTATGTACTGTTTGTGGATTAATCCCAGTAGCCAATTGATATCCAGCAGCTGGTGGTGGTGCTGGATGCACTGGTGTAGTGTTCAAAGTTCGCATTTCGAACTGAACAAGTCGTCTGTAGAGTGTTACTAGTTCAAGATATATATTTCGCAGGTCTGCTGCCTGCATGTTTTGCATACCTGGGTGAGGTGTGTATGTGGCAAACATAGGCCATGGTGGTCCTTCATTACCTAAGGGACCTAATCTCACGAGTTGTTTTACATGTGGTAGGGCACCTTCAAACCAGTTCTGGTGCTCCTGATAAGTGAGTGGTATTTCATGATATTGGTATGCTTGCTAACGTATTGGTACGGTTGCAATTCTTTATGTGTGGAATGTGAATGTAGTGTTGTCTTCCTTAGGAAAGTGAACCCAGGACTAAAAAGTTTCTGTTTGGTAAGCTTCACTAGCTTTCACTATAAATGTAACATCCCCGCCCTCTTCTCTTAAGCCATGTGCTACTAGGTGTAGAGTTAGTGCATGTCTAGCATTCTCAGGAATCTCTATAGCATTAGCCATGTTGTGAAATGGGTAAAAGAGGTGGAACACCAAATGGGGAGCAAAGTCCTTTTAAGAGTTTGAGCTTGAACAACCTACAGCCTAATTAGGTGGTCCCTGTTCAGTTGAGGAGGATCTTACCCAAGACCACGGACATTTCCGTATAATGGTACTTAGGGTACCTGTTGTATGTGAGACAGTGATAGTCGGGGTATCCGTAAATTAGTGCCTAAACACCATCATTGGTGGCGCCATGTCATAGTTGGACTCTTGCTCTAGGCAAGACTGCTGGTTTAAGGATGACAATACTTATGTTTGTAGGCGACCATGCCAATCTTACAACAAATCGCAACTGTTGTCCCATCCCTCCTGGCTCACAAGCAGCATCTCACCGAAAACCCAAACAGTAAAAGGTGATTTGTAGCAGCCTTTACCCATGGACTCAAGAGTGTGGCATCTCATTGAGTGTCGTGGTTAAACGGAGATTAGAGAACTAGGGGCCAGATGTAGGAAACTCCAATTTTGCGACTTGCAAATTGCGAGTCGGTCAGATGAGGGCCTATGTTAATAATTAGTGCTGTACTATGTGAATTTTGTGTAGGGTATGTACGTGTATGACTGTTTAAGTGTCTATAATCTAAGACTATTCTATGAAAATGGTCAGGTTTTGCAACTAGGAATAACGGGTTATTCATTGCAGAGACACAGGGCTCAATTACTCCCTGGTATTCGATCTGAGTCAGGATCTCCCTCACTGGGGTTTTTGCTTTGTGTTTAACAGGATATTTTGGCTGAGGTTGGGGCATAGACCTGATAGGTATTACATGACAAGGAGAATCCTTGTCCCAACCTACATGATTGAGATACAACGCAGGTGTCTGCACCAAAGCCCAATAAACAGCATAGGCTTGTTTTACCGCCTCCGGAACAAGATCAGAGAAAGAAGGCAAAATGACATCTTCCCATAAGGGGTCCGACGGGCATGCTCGGGCGGCCAGTCTCTATCGGCCACCAGGATATCACAACTAAGTTCATCCAACAAATCGCAACTGTTGTCCCATCCCTCCTGGCTCACAAGCAGCATCTCACCGAAAACCCAAACAGTAAAAAGTGATTTGGAGCAGCCTTTACGCATGGACTCAAGAGTGTGGCATCTCAGGGAGTGTCGGGGTTAAACGGAGATTAGAGAACAACTAGGGGCCAGATGTAGGAATCTCCAATTTTGCGACTTGCAAATTGCGAGTCTGACCGACTCGCAATTTGCAAGTCGGGAAATTGGATGCAGAAAGGTGTCTCAGACACCTTCTGCCACTCGCTATGGGGTCGCAAAGAGCCACCTCATCAATATTCATGAGGTGGGTCGCAGTTGGAGACCCCATAGCGAGTCCCTGCACTCACAGGGATGGTGGCCTGCTGTAGTCAGCAGACCTCCATGTCTGTGACTGCTTTGTAAATAAAGCATTTTTTTTTTTCATTTTGCAGCCCGTTTTCCTTAAAGGAAAACGAGCTGCAAAATGAAAACTAAACCGAAACCATTTGGTTTCGTGTTTTTTCAGAGTAGGCAGTGGTCCATAGGACCACTGCCTGCTCTGAAAAAATATTTTTTTCGGCATTCACAAAGGGGAAGGGGTCCCATGGGGACCCCTTCACTTTTGCGAATGAGTTACCACCAGTGTGACACTGGTGGTAACTGCGAGTTGGTTTGCGACTGCATTCGCGGTCACAAAGCAACTCTGAATTGTGATGCAGTCACAAATAGGAAGGGAACACCCCTTCCTATTTGCGAGTCGTATTCCCAAATTGCGAGTCGGTACCGACTCGCAATTTGGGAATGAGCATCGCGTGATGCCGTTTGCATGGCGCACACTGCGTTTTTCGCTGTTTGCGCCATGCAAACGGCTTGCTACATCTGGCCCATAGTGTGTTAAACCTAACTTGCCAATGCATGTCCATGAGAAGAGCCCCCCCAACCATCGTTACCTTGGAATGAGTTCTCTAGCTCAGACTCCGTAGGGACACGAAGACTGGGTCAGCGTCAAGGCGATGTGCAGCATCGATGGCAGCCATGGCATCTGGTCCGAATCCCTCTGACTATCTGCATAAGTGAGGAGTATTTAAACAGATCTGCTTGGACCCCTGAGGTAGGTCTGTTCCCACACAATAGATAACAGCTTGGGATGATAATTTATATAAACAATTCCCTCAACAGCGTAAAGAGGGAAAGTATCTAATGTGAACATCTACAGTTTGTTTTTCTTTGTGGCTTGATAGTGACACCTTAGCGCGGTGGCACTGATAACGCAAACTAAAACATGGGCGTAACTAAAAACAAGGCAGCCATTTAAAAAAAATTAATTAAATAAATGTGTTAAAACAGTGCAAGCTAAGTAGGGTAAAAGTCACTAGGTGACGGAGGCACGAGTTCTGCAAGCCAAAGGCTAAGCTACCTCCTGTATCCCATTAAAACAAACTAGGATTCACTGCAGAAAGTGTCAATGACAAGGGGGATGTACAGTTCAGGGTCTCTGGGGATATACAAATGCTGTCGCTCTTTAGAGGCTTGAGAACAACTTTTGGAAGGAGGTTACTTTCAGTCCTGCAGAGCACCGCTGTCAGCATATGTCATCTAGTAGTTGAACTGGGCTGTATTGAGGATATTGTAGGACTGGCTCCATTATTTTTGTGGTTCAGATTTTTGCGAACCGCCAAAGCAGATTTCTCTAGATCGATGATTAAAGACTTTCTAGTCTGGAGGGGCATGGCTGACTGCTGCACGAGATGGCTGCTTACCAGTGTGACTCCTGTCCTCCACCAGCCTTACCTCTAACATTCAGCCACTGATCTGTCTTCCGCATCTCACTGCTACATTAGGAGGGGGCTGAGGTTGTGGGGATACTGATCAACATGAAGGGGGACGGGTGGGGGGATTGTTGTTGTTGGTGATCGTCACTGTCATCTCTTGTTTCATTACTAATTTGGGATGACAGGCACGTTGCAATGTTGGGGAGGTAGATAGTTTCAAGTCCACTGTCCAAGGAGGCAGAGAAGGGGGGTGCTGCTCTGGGGTTTAGTTAGTCTTTATTGTTTGTTCTGGATGGTGAAGTTATCTTATACAACACTGGCACTGTCAATGCACATCTACAACTGTGATGTTCCTCATCCCCCAGGGCAGAGAGGCAAACTGTTGGGCCGGCGAGGCCTCTGGCTCGTGGACACACATATGAGTGTATTCACTGACAGGTTACTGATAAAAATGCTTTCCTGAAATGTAAACAGCCTAGGAGCAAAAATCAAAAGAGGGGTTGTGATTTAATACATCAAACATCGGGCTCCTGATGTGGTCCTTCTCCACGAGATCCATATGAAGGGCACCACAAATTGAGCAATGAATCGATAGGGATATGCTATTACCCCACATGGAGGTTACATTACAGGATCCAGAGTAGTGGGGATTCTCATGAAGAAATCACTCTGTTTACTATCCAAAAGACTTGGTAGGATACATACGGGAGATATGCAACCCTTACGGGGAGCTGGGAGGGAGTAACAATCAATATTTGCTCAGTCTACATCCCGTTATCCCTTCCCAATTTGGTACTACCTGACCTAAGCTCCCTGTTGCTTCAATTGCCAGAAGGTAAACTGTTGATGGGGGAGACTTTATTTTGGTGCTGTGTGAGGAGAGCGATCACTCACCTCGTAGGCCCACAGGATCCTCCCACCGCCCCTTACTTGACCTTCTTTCAGCCCTCAGTCTAACTAATATTGGGAGCGCTCAAAAGCCCAAACTATAAGACTACACTTTCCATTCTGGGGCACTTGGCTGCCTTCCCTGAATTGATCTCCTTTTTACCCTAGTGCAGCAACTTCATCATTATTCAGATGTCCAACACCTAGCTAGAAGTATTACAGATCATTCCCAAATCTGGGTGGCCTTTAGTCTTCATGGGGGCATGAGTGCCGTGAGATATTGCTAAGTCACTGGAATTTCAAAGTTCTGTGCATTAGAGAAGGCATCATGGAAGCTATGGAGCATTATTTCTCTGAGAACAAGGCCTCGATTGCCACAATACTGACCCTATGGGAGGCATATGAAACAGTAATCAAAGGGAAGGGCCTCTCCCAGATTGTTGGCCACAAAAGCGACAAGAGAGCCAAACCTGAGAACCTTGAACAGGAGACACAGGAGTTGCCACACAAGACACTACTCACGCCCATCAATCCCTACTGTTAAAGCAGAAGGAATATAAAGACAAAGGTACTGATGCTGCTAGGGTGAGTCATAGAACAACCCAACACTGCCTCTACAAAGTGGGCAACATGGCGGGCAAACTCTTAGCTTAGCTGGATAGGCAGGAACAGGCAGTCCGCCTAGCATTGGAGGTGCAAGCAGAACATGGAACACTGGCGAAAGATAAACAGAGTATATCAGACACCTTTGCTAATTACTACATCCACCTATACTCCCTGGCTGTTGCTGCTACGCCAGAGGACTCCAGGGAGCTCTTGGCCAACATTCGCCTCTCAAAGCTCACGCAATCTGATAGAGCTCTGCTTGAGAAAGAGCTTACAGAAGCTGAGATAGTACAGGCAATACACAACCTTAACTCTGGCAAGGCCATTGAACAAGTTGGAGTGCCAATCGAGATGTATAAATGTATGGCTCCGAAGCTGGCTACCAACTTGCTTCACATGTTCAAGGAATTTCAGCAACAACGATTGCTGACTAGGGACCAGCGACAAGCCACCATTGTGGTTATTCCTAAAAAAGGGAAACCACCTGAGCACTGTGCCTCAAACCGGCCGATATCACTTCTTAATCCTGAGGTCAAGATCCTGGCCAAGGTGTTGACCTCTCGCCCGCTCTAGGTCATCACAGTCTTAATCCATCAAGACCTTTCAGGCTTCATGCCTTGCCAAATTACCACTCTAATCCGAAAGTGCCTACATGTTGTTTTGAGTCAGGCAGACAATCTTTGAGATAGCGCCTTAGTGCTCTTGCTAGACGCCAGAACATCGTTCTGATACAGGAACTAGTCCTACATGTTCAAGACTGTGGCCAGACTGGGTTTTGGCCCGTGGTTTATCACATGAGTGAGATTAAATTATACTGGCCCATTAGCACAGGTGAAAGTAAATGAAGGGCATTCCTGTGTGTTTGGATGAGTCACCCACCAGAGTTGTCACTTGTTACTGCTGATCTTTGCCCTGATATTAGAGCCCCTGGCACCCTGGATCAGCCAGGACTCATTGGCCCGCAGTCTGCATTGAAATGCTCACTGGCAGGACAAAATATAAATATACACAAACAACATTCTGCTATATGTAAAAGACCCTATCAAAACACTAAGGCCCTCATTACAACCCTGGCGGTCAAAGACCGACAGGGCTGTTCCGACGGAAGCACCGGCAACAGGCTGGCGGTGCTTCACATGGGATTACGACCGCAGTGGAAGCCTTCTCGTAGTGCAGGAGTCGAGTGTCAAGGGCCTGTCAAAATGGGGGTAGATACTGCGGCAGTTTACAGCGTCACCGCTGACGGTGATCATAAATGGCCCAGCTTCCCCTTTGACAACCATGTTAACCAATGATCAGGTGCACGGGGTGAACACCGCCTACCGCCATGATGAGTTACGCCAGCGGAATTAAGTCACTTCCACACTACACTACCTGTAAGGCAGGAAGCTGCCATTTTGCATCCACCACACCTCCTTAGCCTGGCCGGGGGCCTCATCCATGGCTCCATTCCCTCTTCCCTTTGTCGAGTACTGACATGAGTACCGGTCCCTCATATGTAATCATGGTGGGAATTGTGTCTACACTGTGATGCCATTATGACTGAGACACCCTCACTACACATTAGCCTGACAGGATAACCTCCTTCTTTGTGTCTCTGTGCGGTACATTTGTGTCGCATATAAAACATGAATTCTGTCACCTTGTGATGCAAGTGTATGTCCCAACTCAATGTGTCTTTCTTCCTCCCCCATAGGTACAGACCCATGTGGAAAGTGAGAGCCCCATCTGTTTACAGACCCCTGGTAGATCTGGCCACCATGGAGGAACGTCACATCGTCATAACTTACCACCTGAATAGAGATACAATCCTCAAACTCTCTGCAGAAATGGAGCCTGTTCTGAAGCCGGCTAATAGGAATCACCATGCCATACTTACAACTGGGCAGGTACTATCTGTGATCCATATTTTGGCCACAGGCATATTCCAAGTGACAGTGGGCATGGCTGCAAGGGTATCTTAGCCGATGTTCAGCCATATCCTGTCCAATTTCCTGAATACATTTGTTCAACACCTGCACAGTTATGCCCAGTTTCCCCAAAGGGCTGATCTCACTGCCATCAAATAAGGATTCTATGCCTTAATATCACACATGTGATAGGTGCCATTGATGGTACCCACATAGCCCTCATACCCCCAAGAGTAGATGGACAGGTGTTTCGGAATCATAAAACCTATCACTCCATGAATGTCCAATTGGTGTGTACTGCTGATCAGCACATTTCACATGTCAATGCAAGGTTCCCAGGATCAGTCCATGATTCATTTGTCCTGAGAAACAGCAGTGTGCCACACATGGTGGGACAACTACAGGGGGACAGAGCTTGGCTCGTAGGTGAGTGTGTATGACACTGGATCAGTTACATAGCTGACAGGCAGGCTGTATGCAAGTAGATTGTGTGTGTTTTAACCCTCTTTCGCCCACTTTTGCAAGATATTCTGGCTACCCCAACATGCAATGGCCCCTAACACCTGTGAGGAATCCCAGGAAAAATGCAGAAAGGCATTATAATGAGGCAAATGGTCAAACTAGGAGAGAATTTGAGCAGACCATAGGACCTCTGAAGGCAAGATTTTGTTGCCTGCATCTCTCTGGAGGATCCCTGTGCTATGTCCCTGACAAGGTGTGTAAGATAGTGGTGGCCTGCTGCATGCTGCACAACTTGGCTTGGAGGAAAGCTATCCCACTTCTGGAAGAGGAGGATGCTTCCCAACCAGCACTGCCACCTCAGAAGAGGGATGAGAGTGATGGCGAAGGAGAGGTGGAAGACATCAACTCCAGGACCCGGCAAACTTCCAGTGACTCGCATGTACATTTCCTATGATGGTGATGGCTTCACTGTATTGTTTCAGGGGGACTCGTGTAGTAAGTGCTGTGGTGTCCTTTACCAGTGATATAGCAAAATCATAACTGAAGTGGCAGATGCAAGTTAACGCTATGGAATGTACAGTGTGATATACTTCAGACACTACAGTCTGTTAGACCCCCTCCTGCAATAAAACCAGCATTATGATTGTAACTGGCTAATGCATTCACATTCACAATTGATTGCTCATATTTATTAATGACATATTTTGAGTGCACAAGTGTATTTATTGAAAGTCAAAAAATCCATGAGTGATTGGACAGTGAAAGGGAGTGGGCACATGGTGAACAACATACTCAGGTACATTTGCTCAGCTGTTGGTAGCATGGGGTATATTCCATGGGGCCATTGGAAGATGGTGAGATGGCAGTGGCATGTCAACAAGGTAGCTCAGAGGCACACAAGGAAGAAAGTTCAGGGCAGAGTCACTTCCTGACAGTGGGCTTGGTCTTGGCTGGTGTTTCAGTGGGATGTCTGGGTCTGAGGGCACATTTGCGAGGGTGAAGATAGGCTGCAGGGGTAGGGGTGCTTTTGTCCTGTGAGTATTCTGGCAGTTTCACCAGTCCAGTAGCTGCTACAGATGTCGATGGCAGGGCAGTGTCCTGGCTAGTGTAAAGAGCCTGTAGGTGGGTGGAGGACTCAGGCTGGATGTTTGTCTGGCGCTGAAGCACCCCTGCAATGGAGGCCATAGTAGCATTTAGCTGTTTCCATTGCTCCATGGCCTCCTGGTGGTGTGCTACCTGCAGCCTCTGATTCTGCTCCAACATGGCCAGGATCTGGCCCATCCTGTCCTGGGAATGGGGGTATGCTACCAGGACCTCAGCAAGGACGTCCTGGGCAGCAGCATCCCTCCTTGGGCCACTGATACCCTCCCACTGGGCCTAGCCCCCTGTGCCTGTGTCCCCTGCACAGGTCTGGCAGTCCTGGTGAGTGGAGACTCGGGCCTCTGTACATGTGGGCAGCCAGTCCGTGGCCTGGAGACACTGGTGTGGTGTCGTTGGGCCAGAGCTGATGGTGGTGGCTGGGTGGTAGGGGTATCAGTGGTGTCCTGGGTGGGGCTTCTGGAGGGTGACTGTCCAGGAGTGTGGGATGGGCCAGGGATTACCTCTGTGTCAAAGCATCCCTCTGCACTCTCCTGATTGGGGCCTTCGTCTTCAGGTGGAGGACTGGCACTTCTTGACGTCTCCATCCGGGTGGCATGGGTGGTGGTGCCTGTGTGTGAGAGCATAGAGATGTGGGTGTCCTTCACTTTCTTGTCAATTGCAGCACTGGTCAGCAGGAATTGGTGGTTGAATTGCCATGCAGTAGCATGCAGGGTCCCCTCATGTTCATTTTGATGCATTTATTGAGGGCGGTGGTGGTGTAATGTGGGTGTTGTAGTGCTCCTGAGATCACATGTACGGGTTGGTGACTGTGCACAGGGGGCTGGATGGTGATTTGTAGGGGGATTGTGGGGATGTAGGTGACAGGGATATGGGTGTGTGGGTGTTGTGGGCTGGGTAGGGGATGGAGGCATGGTGATAGTGAGAGGGATGGGGTGATACATGCATTACAGTTGTGGTGACTGTTAAGGTATTGTAGTTGACTTACCTGAGGCCAGTCCTCCAGTGAGTCTAGTGAAGCCCATCGGGTGCAGGATAGCCAGGACCTTCTCCTCCCAGTTGGTGTATTCAGGGGTGTAGGCAGGGGACCACCACAAGTCTTCTGTACGGCAATGTTGTGCCTGGATGTCATGGAACGCCCCTTCCCGTGCAGGTCATTCCATCCCTTACTGATTCCATCCTTGTGCGTGGAAGGTTTACCATGGCGTTGACCTTGTTGACTATCCTCTGCCATAGCCCCATCTTCCTGGCTAAGGGTGTCTGCTGCACCGGTGCCACTAATAGGTGTGGCTCGACCCTGAGTATTTCATCCATCATTGTCCTTTACTCTCTGTCTGTAAAGCAGGGTTGGTTAGGGGGTGCCATTAGCGCAGTTTTGCGTGAAAAAGTATAGCAACATTCCAAGACGCCGGCTGGGCACCGTATTTGTGGAATGGTGCTAGCTGGCGCTCATGCCCTGTTAATGTCCTTGGAAAGGATGCTAACAGGGCGGGGAGGAGTAGAGGAAACCTGGGCTTGTGCGCCGAATTAGGGTGCTACACTGTTTAGAGGCAGAAAAGTTGCCTCTAAGCAGTGTAGCGCCATTAACTGGTGCACCACCCCCATGGACATGCCTCCTGTCTTGCCCACCACCCCAATGGCCATGCCCAGGGCACATTTAGCGCCGTGCAGGGGGCTCCAAGTCAGGGCCCCGAGCAGGGTAATAGAAAAATATATATATTCTAACTGGGACTTACCTGGGATGGGTCCCCCCTCCTGTGGTGTCCCTCTGGTGTGGGTGGGTTGGTGTGTCCTTGGAGCCAGGGAGGGGCACCTGTGGGCACTTTCCATGTTCTCTGACTATGGAAATATGCCTGCAGGTCCCCTAACGCCTGCCCATACCCAGGTGTTAAATAATGGCGCTAAGCTTATTTAAGGCCCCCATCTCCCTGTGCTGGATTTTAGCATGGGGAATAAATATGGCGCAAAGGCCATATCATCCTTTTCTGGACGGGAGCGCCTACCTTGCATGTCAATGACACAAGGTATGTTTTCACATCCAGAAAACAACATGTCTAGCGCCAAAGTATAAATATGGAGTTAGGTTTGCACTGAATTAGTGTTTAAAAAAATTCAGCGCAAACACAGTATAAATATGGGCCTTAGTTTCGTTTGAGGATTTGGAAAACATTTGCTTTTGTGCTTCACAAGCACATTAACCCAACTGAACAAGCACCTGTGAATTCACAGGTACAGACTACCGGTTGCAAGAATCTACGCATTCATAAAACAACATGCATTACAGTGTTTGAGTCTATCATGTTTTTTTTTTAGTTCAAATCGTGTTTATTGAAATATTTTAGGTATGGGAAAAAATACCAACAGTTGAATGATCTGGAGACCAGAGGATACACATGTATGAATAGTAGCATGGTGAGCAACACACCATCCATATACAAGCATCATATAACATATCCAAATGTCAGGAGGGTTGACCTGAAAGAAATCCACATATACATAGAAGGCTGGGTATAATGGACAATAATAAAAATTATGATTGAAAAGATATAAAGTGATTGTTACATGGATGAAGGTGTATCAACAGGTTAAACAAGTGATAATAACCTTAGGGAAGGTAAGGGAGGAGCAGAGGGGTGAAAGAAACGGGGGGCGGGGGTTGGTATGAAGGAGTAGCTAGTAAGAATTATCTATAATGTGGTTGTATAGATGTAGTGAGAGATGCATTAAATAGAGTTTAATTATTTTTCCATAAAATGATCTAATGTTCGCCAGATCTTGTTTGGAGTCGTTTGGGAGCACGAGAGCGAGTCGTATAGCTTATTAGTTCCTCTTAGGTATGTTACCCAAGTCCATCATGTGTGAGGGGAGACATGTTTCAAAGATTTCCAATCAGCTAAAATAACCTTAATCATTATGGTTAGAAGAAGATCCAATAAGGTCATGTCATTTCCATCTAGGCTGAGCCTGTTTGAAAGACTCCAAGGGCCCAAAATGATTAAGGGAACGTTTGGGGTAATTGGAGTCCCAAACATGTCATTAATTTTGTTTGAGAATTATGACCAATAGGATGCAAGTTAGGGGCATTGGGTAAACATGTGTTCATGAGAGTCTGGGGCAGATTCACAGGTCCAACAATAGCCGTTCTCACTGTGACCCAGCTTATTTAGTCTAGTGGACTAATGAAGAAAATGCAGGGTAAAAATTTAGATTGAATCAGTGAAGGGGCAACTTTATTTTGTAAGGCACGTTTTTCTTTATTAGACCAATTTTCTTCTGGAATCTGTATTCCAACTGACCCTTCTAGGCGTTTAGACCATTTAGAAGTAATAGATTATCTGACTCGTGATGTAGAAGCCATGAGAGCTTTATAAATCTTAGAGCATATGTGACCTGAGTAATGCCACAGTTTTAGTCATTGGCTAATGGTTTCATTTGTTGTGTTTGTAGTCCAGTCAAGATTAGATCATTTGGCTTTAATATTTAGGAAACTATAAAAGTCAATCAAGGGGAGGTTATATTTCGCAGCCACGAAGGCAAAGGACATGGGATCTCCGTTATCATCATATAGGTCCCGGATAACATGGATTTTGGTTTTAGGTCCATGATCGCTGTAATTCAACTGTAGTGTCTAGTTTTATTCTGGGGTTGTTCCAGAGAGAAGCCATAAAAGATCTATGTATTGGAGTTTGTGATTGTTTGTCTAATGATTTAATAGCGGAAGCAGTGTCAGCAAATATCTCGTGCGTGATAGGAGGACTAAACCTTTTATGGAAAGATAGGCGGCTGGTGAAAATGGTGAGCTGATAGACTTTTCAATTTCAAGCCATCTCGGGGGGACGGGTGGGGGATGTCAGGTAAATCATCAAATAGCCAGATATCACCTTGTGATGCTAGGAAAGCTGTTTGTTCCATTCTTAAGGTCTTAAAGGAGATACAAGCCCTCATTCCCTCCACAAAAATGCAGATGTGAATTTATCAACCTTGTGAAAGAAGGAGTGGTAAAGATGCATTGGTAACATGGATGTAGTGAAATTAGTAATTGGGGTGATGATCATTTTCAGCATCTGGAGTCTATACCACCAGGATGTATTTTTGGGTGTCAAGGTGTCTAAAAGGTTTTTAATCTCATTGATTTTTTTAGAGTGTGCCTAGCGTGTCTCTAGCAAACCAGATGCCTAGGTATTTAGGTTTTTTAGGTTGCCATTTTAGGCCTGTTATACCCAGGTGAGCAGCAAAACATAATGAGTTGAGGGGGAAGACCTCCGTCTTATCTCTATTTGGCATATACCTGAAACTTTAGAGACGTTTGATATTATATTAATGAATGCCGGAATTACAGTCTCTATATCTTCCGTGTAAATAAGTATATCATCAGCATATGCTGAGGTTTTGTAGGTGTCGTTGCCGAATTTGAATCCCGCAATCTCTGTAGCAGATTCAATTAGTAGGAGTAGGGATTTATTGCTAGGAGGAACAATACTGGGGATAGTGAGCATCCCTGTTTGCGCCCTGAAATAAATTCAAAGAGGCAGATAGTTCGTTGAGCCGAATGTTTTCTTTAGGGTTGGCATATAGAGCCATATACATGTTAATAAAAGATTCCCCTAAGTCGTGGGCCTCAAGGGTGGTATGTAAGAATGGCCAATAGACCTTGTCGCATGCTTTCTTAGCGTCAAGCGCTATGGCAGCAGTAGGTAGAGTTGCCAATTTTGCCTTATTCATGATGTGACAGAATGTACGGATGTTGTCTCTTGCCATTCTGCCCTTAACGACACCTATTTGGGAGTTATGTATATGTTTTCGAATTACCGATTCAATCCGTTTTGCCAGGATTTTCCCAAAAATATTTGCCTCCATGTTGAGTAAGGAAATGAGTTGATAGTCTTTTGGGTCTGAGTAGTCTTTGTCCTCCTTGGGGATTACTACTATTTTCGCTTCAGCAGGGGAGCCCTACACTTTCTTTTGGAGTATGGAGCAATTCAATGTGTCTTTAAAGTGTTCGATCAGTGGGGCTTGAAATGTTTTATAGGAGGAAATAGGAAACCCATCTGAACCTGGTGCTTTGCCTGATTTAATGTATCTGATTGCATGTGCAATTTCAGAGGAATCAACAGGCTTGTTAAATTGGGTTCTTTCTGACTTGGTTAGTTTTTTGATGGGGAGGTTTCGGAGAAATGCTTCGCAATCTGATTTTGTGTATTGTATTTGTGGGCTGTAGAGTTTAGCATAAAAGTTTCTAAAGATTTCTAGGATCTCATTAATTTTTATTTTAAAACTCCAATGGGAGTTTTGATATGAGAGACAGTGTTAGAAGTCTGTTTAAATTTGAGTGTGGAGGCCAGATTTTCCCAGCTTTGTATAAAAATAATAGACGTTTCGATTTTATAGCATAGACCCAGAGATAAACATGTTTACTAATATTAGTGTTATATTTTTTTATTTCAGGTGTTAAATCTCAGTTAATGTTGCATTACACCTTGTTTGTCTGAATGTGGATTCCTTAGCTTTAATTTCTGAAGCCAGTTGTTGAAGTGATTTCTTGATCTGGTAGTTTTTGTTGGACATGTGTTTGATGATTTGTCCCCTTATTGTGCATTTATATGTATCCCATAGGATTACCGCAGAAGAAAACGATTGGCTATTTTCTGTAAAATATAAATCAATCTCTTTGTTTAGGCTCTCTATATCGTTAGGGTTGTCAAGAATTTCTTCATTCATGCGCCAGATCCTGTTATTCCGTTTGGTAGTGATTAGGATAAAAGTCATGGAAACGGCAGCATGGTCGGATAGTAAAATTTGGTGAATTTTAGATGACATGGTATGCCAGAGAAGAGGTGGGGTGGAGAGAAAAATGTAAAATCATTACTGGTTGGATTATGAATCCTCAATACATCTTTGAGTGTGCGTGATTGGCAGAGTTTTATCATCTATTTATGGGATTTGTGTATTCTGAACTATACGGCATGGCAGCAGTCGAGGATAGTGTCCATTGGGAGGTTAAAATCTCAGTGGCCAATCAGGATAGAATTAGGAGAGAGATCAGTCAATTTCTTGTCCAGTCTGGCCCAGAATTCATAGTCATAATTTTTGATGCATAAATGTTCAGTATGTATATATCCTGGGTGCCTTTGGATACCCTAGTAAGAAGTCATCTTACGTATTCCGATGAGATAATCAACAGACCAGAACTCTTTGAGATAAGAGTTAGTGCTCCATTTATTTTTCCTGCGGCTTCAGTGCATAGCACTTCTGCCACCCACCCTCTCCTCATAGAAAGGGCTTCCCTGTAACCAATCTTAGTTTCCTGTAAGAGAATAATATCACCTGCTAAGCGTTTACAATATTCTAAGATTTTTGTTCTTTTCACTGGATGATTCAACCCTTCAGTGTTCAGCGAAACTACATTAATGGACGACATAGGGAAAGAAGTTATTGATTGTCAACCACAATAGAATGTGGGTAAATAGGGAGAACCGATCCCTAATCAGCGTATATATATGTAATACCAACGCAGGGGCAAGCGGAAGATAACACGGGGTGGGGGGCATCCACAAGTAAGTGCGCAAATAATACTTGATGTTAGAATATTGGAATGGTGGCCCTTCCCACTAGGGGGAGTCTGTTAAGACGAATATCAAAAAGAGGGGGTGGGGAGCACAAGCAATGTGTAGGGGCACAGCTGTGCCTGTCACTGGAGCCCATGACAATGACTGAACAAGTATATGTCATTAAGAGTAATTTGAAGACCCCATAGGCAGAGTATGGATAGAGATCAAATATACTTTCCGACGGTGTGTGGGTGATTATATATAATTAGAATTATTATGTAACGACAATTCAACAAGTAGACAGCGGCCTAGGTATAGTAGTCTAGAACGTTAGACCCAACAACGCAGAAAAACAAGTTAAAACACATTAACTGTGATATTCCTGACAAAGCCAGGTATACATTATGGAACATATTGGTTTACAACCTAGTGTGGTTGTGGTGTGAGATCTAAAACGAAAAGAAAAAATAGACTTTGAGTTGTAGTGCCAAGGTATTAGCCCTGCATAGATGAGGTAGAGGGACGGTATCCTTGGACAGGACTAACATAGTATAAGAGAGTAGTGAGTGTCCGAGAGGTATATCAACAATGTATTTCAACACAAAAACATGTTATGACAATAATCGTGTGTTGTAATTGACTGAGGAGAATGCTCAGGGTGGAGTGTAATTAGATGCTAAGGAATTGGAGGGTTCAGCTTCCATCTGCATTTCAGATTTATTGTCCAGGAATCTCGATAGCTCCGCAGGATCCAAGAAGATTTACATTTGGCCTTGGTGTGAAATACAGAATTTGGACAGACCATTAAAGGCGAAGGCGAAGCCTTTCCGATGAATCAGTTTCTTTTGCGTAGTCTTGTGAAATGGATATTTTCCGAGATTACCACTTTAATCTTCCTCATCTGGGCCAGAACTAGTTTTGTGTGTTTGTGTCTGAGAGGTTTAAATGTCATGGCTCTTGGGGGCATTTGGTTTGTCAGCTTATAGGAAGGGACCCTGTGAGAATTCTGCTGCTAATTTGTCGTTCGGTTCGATTCCTTCGTGTAGTCCAAAGATTCAGAGGTTGCTTCTTCTGTTTCGATCTTCCTGTTCCGTTATTTGGGATTTCAGAGTCGCAACCACCTTTTCTAGACCAGAAAACGTTTGGGAATGTTCACTGATACACTCTTCAAATCTGCTTATCCTGGATTCCGCGATGGTTACTCTTATTTTCAGCTCTTTGAGGTTGCTACGAATTGCTGCTACTTCAACTTGGAGAAGATCAGTATTGGTCTTGGAGCTTTGGGCTACGTCATGCACGGTGTTCAGGTTGTGCAAAATTACATTGAGTGTTAAGGAGGAATCCGTTTTTTTCTTGACCAGAGATTCTAGCATTGGTGGCGAGTGTTTCATTCGTTTGAGTGCAGTTTTGGATTCTCTTTCTTTAGAGGAAGAGTCCTTGGAGTCCGCCATGTTGCTTTCTGTGATATTCATGGAGCCAAGGGAAATGTGACTTGGGGACCAGCCGCCCGAGGGCTCACACATTAAACGTCTTATTACAAGGTCAGGATAGGCCCAGATATATATATTAATGGATTGGCGATTAGCCTGTAGCCGGAGTGAACAGTGCTCTTAATATGAGCTTTTGGCATCTGATAATAGTAACTGTGCAGATACCACTTAAGTCCTTTCCAAGTATGCAAGACCATGAAAGTGTCTCACCATAGGTGATAACAGACTGTCTGGTAACACAGGCATTCCATCTACGGAAACCCAGATCTCTTTACATAACCTGCTGTGACCTAACTTTTCTGCTCAGTCCCTGGTGCTTCTTCCTGCTGTCTTCTAAATTCCTTCCACATATCTTCAATGGTTAATATTAGTCTCACAGCAGGCTGATTCTCAGATTCATTTGAATATTCCCTATTGAAAACACAGGACACATAAACACAACATTGGGCAACGTCATCAGCATAACAATTTCTAGCAGTGACGTAATCATTTCTGCTCTGTTTGTTGTGCTATTTACAACAGCCACCTTGAAAGGCATTTGCAGTGTCTCAAGAAGTTGAATATCTTACATTCCATTGTGGCTCGGAGATCCAGAAAGTGTCACAAACCCTTGTTTTGACAACCCTCATTTTGAGTGGCTGAGAAGTAAGCTATAGGTCTCTGCATCGCCATGGGTTTATGTAAGCATGGAGAGAGTGCACCCTTCCCTCTCACTGCAATACAGATTAAACTTTTTACTGTAATCTGGCATTCCTGGAGCTAGGGTATGACAAATACTTTTTTGGAACTCCAGGAAAGCATTTCTGCTTTCATATACCCAAGGTAGTGGATCAGACAGATCCTTGTGTGTCAACCTCTGCAGATGCTTGGCCACTAGGGAAAAGTAGGGTATCTACTGATGACAGTAGCCCACCATTCCCAGAAACATCCTGACTTCTGTCTGCAGTTGTAGGGTTCATTTTCAGAATGGCAGATATTCTAACCAGCAAGACCTTCCTTGCTCCTTTCTCAATAGGATGTTCCAGATACAGGATGTCTTTCTGACAATATTGTAATTTGCTTAGGGACATTCTCTGTCCATTTTTGGCCAAATGATGGAACAGGGCAATATTGGATATCTTCGATGCCTCTTGCACAATTAACACCATCAACAGGTCATCAATATATTGCACAAAAACTGAATTGTATGGCAGCTTCAGGCACTCCAGATTCTTTTTCAAGAATGGTTGAAAATCGAGGGGCTCTCAGTAAACCCCGGTTGAACTAGACACTATGCCACAAGTCTATTTGAGTCAGAGTGAGAAGAGGAATTGGCTCCCTTCATGTGGTGGGATGGAGAAGAAAATTTAGCACAAGTCAGTCACTGTGATTTATGAGGTTTCGCAGGGTACCTGAAAGAGTATTAGAGAGGGGGAACCATATTATTAATCTTTGGCAGGTCCACTACAATGCATTATTTCCCACTAGACTTTTGCAGGCCAGTGATGGGGGTGTTACATGAGGTCCCCAAAATCTCTTTCAAGATTTCCTGTTTAATCATAGTTTAAATCACTGGAGTGATTCCAGTCACTGGCCCTCATTATGACCTTGGCGGTAAATCCCACTTACCGCCATGCTGACTGCCACCAACATGCCGCAGCGGATTACCGCCACCCTTATTATGACCCACACATAGCAATCCGTCACTATACAGCCACACACACAAGTCCGCCAGCCTAAAGGTCAGTGATAAAATGGTGGTAGCAAAACCCACACCGTTACGCCAACAGAACTACGCCCATAGCATTATGACCCACGAATCACCGCGGCGGACATTCAATGGCGCTAAACCATTGGCGGTACATACTGCCGCATTTAAAATACACACACACAAACAAAACAACACCACAGTGGACAATTTGAACAACACACACCTGGCACACATACACACACCACTCCCACACCACTATAAAACACCCACCCACATTACCCACAACCCTTTACTATTACAAACAAGTGCCACAAGAGATATAGCAAGACCACAGACAAGACCACAGACACACACCACCATCACCTATACACCATCCACGCACCCCAACATCAGACACCCCAACACAGCACCCCACACACCCTCACCTACACCACTCACAATACACCCATGGGACTGCAACAACACCCCAGGTTCTCAGAGGTGGAGCTAAAGGGCATGTTGGAGGAAATCATCCGGGTAGAGCCACAGCTATTCGAATCACAGGTGCAGCAGATACCCATTGCAAGGAAGATGGAGCTATGGCGGAGAATCGTGGACAGGATCAACGCCGTGGGACAGCACCCCAGAACAAGGGATGGCATCAGGAAGAGGTAGAACACCCTACGGGGGAAGGTACATTCCACAGCAGCAAGACTCCAAATAGCTGTACAGAGGACTGGCAGTGGACCCCCACCTCCTACCCCACAACTAACAACATGGGAGGAGCAAGTCTTGGCAATCATGCATCCTGAGGGCCTGGCAGGAGTCGGAGGAGTACTGGACTCTGGTAAGTCAAATCTCTATTACTATCACCCCGCCTACATTCATGCCATCACAAACCCCCACCCCTACCCTCACTCCCATCACTTCACCACCTCCCACATACCCCACCATCAAAACGCACTCATCCCAATACTAAGCCCTGCATGTAACACCAATGCATGGACACCACTCACAGACCTGCATGGACACCTATCAACACTGCATGCACACTGGAGAGAACCACCTAGCGCACCAAATAGCTACTCACACTAAGGCAAATATGCCAGGGCAATAACAACCATATAGGGCAACACACCCATGCACAAGATGGCACACACAGAAACAATAACACTGCATTTACATCCCCACTGGTCCCCCACCGATGTCACTGGGGAGGAGGTGCCAGCAACTTCCAGTCCACCCCCAGAGGAGGCCCACCATGATGACAGCAGCTCTGGCAGCCTGGATCTGGATGACCAACCTGGCCCATCAAGGATCTCTGGACAGTCGGTTACCCAGGAACAGTCCCATACCACTTCAAAGCCTCCCCTTCAGGAAACACCATCACAGCACCCACCCAGCGGGCCCATACCTCTTTCCCCAGGACACGTCAATCAGCAGTGTGTCCACCACTACAGGGAGCTGTGGCCACACCACAAATACAGGACGATCAGGGACCTGGGGTCAGTGGCAGTGGGCACAAGGTTCAGGGGACAGAGGCACAGGACAATAGGGAATCTGGGAGGATTGTTTGTGGGACAGGGGGAAGACAGGCCCGGGGAACCGACAATCCAGGAGGCACTCACCAACATCCTGGGAGCATAAAACCATTCCCAGGTGACGATGGGCAGATACAGGACCAGTTGCAGGAGACCCAGCGGCTGCAGGAGGGACAGTACCTGGGGATCAGGGAGGACTTGAAGGACATAAACATCACCCTGGTCACCATTGCATGGGTGCTGGCTGACATGGCCAACACCATGAGGGAGGCAGTGGCACACCACCGGGCCCCTGACACTAGCCAAACCGATGAACAGCCTTCCACCTCCGCTGCCGCTAGTGGACAGGAGGGCCTGCCACAGGACCAACAGGCCACCAGCGCCCAACCCCCTGCAGAAGGAGAACCACCCCGCAAAGGGTCCCTGTTATCCAGACAGAAGCCAGAGAACATTGCCAAGACCCCCACTAGGAAATAAGACTCTCCTGAATGTCACCCTTGTGTCCCACTCTGTCACCCTGTCCACCTTGAACTGTCATTGCTCTACTTGCTATGCCCCTTGGACAATGCACCTGTGATACAAATAGACTGGCCTACAACATGGACTTTCCTCCATCATCACCCCATCCCATTGCACATCCCCTTCTAATAATTAGCACTGAAATAAACACCATTTGAAAAAAAAATACACGTATGGAGTCTCTCAAATCATTTAACCATGTATTCGTTTAACAAGCTTTAAACACTGCAATATAACTGTACAGTATTGTATACATAGGAATGACCTGTAGTTGGCTGCAGTCAACAAACTAGGAGCGATAGTGGGACACAAATATCTGAAAATAGAGATGCCAAAGGGTACAGTAAGTGGGCATTGAATTATGAAAATTAGCCTGCCAGTGACAATGTCAAATACAAAACTTTCAATGTAAAGTGTACTTACAGTGTCCTATCTGTGTGTCATTGGAAGTACTGTCTTATAATAGCACTTCTGTTGTCCTTATCCTCTGCCTCCTCATCTTCACTGTTCACAGGGTCCACTACGCCCATCTCCAGCCTCATCCTCCTGCAGAAAAGGCACCTGATGACGTAAGGCAAGGTTGTGCAACATACAGCATTCCATGATGATCTGGCACACCTTCTTGGGTGAGTAGTACAGGAATCCACCTGTTAAATGGAGGCAACAAAACCTGGCTTTCAGGAGGCTGAATGTCCTTTCTATTATTCTTCTTGTTCGCCCATGTGACTCATTCTAACGTTCCTCTGCCCTTGTCCTGGGATTCCTCACAGGGGTCAGTAGCCATGAGAGGTTGGGGTAACCAGAGTCACCTGAAAATATCGAGAGACAACTGTTAGACAGACACTAACCCTTAGGGCCCACACCATACCCATACACCAACATCCACTGGGTGGGAACCAGGGCTCACCTAAAAGCCACACCCGGTGCCTCTGGAGTTGAGCCATCACATATGGGATGCTGCTTTTCCTCAGGATAAAGGTATCATGTACAGAGCCAGGATACTTTGCATTGACATGGGAGATGTAGTGGTCCGCCAGGCACACTATCTGCACATTCATGGAGTGAAAGCTCTTTCAATTTCTGAACACCTGTTCATTTCTCCGGGGGGCGGGGGGCAACTGCAATATGTGTACCATCAATAGCCCCAATAATGTTGGGGATATGTCCCATTGCATAGAAATCTGTTTTCACTGTGGTCAAATCCTCCACCTGGGGGAAAACGATGTAGCTGCACATCTGTTCAATCAGGGCAGACAACACTCAGTTCAGCACTATTGAGAACATTGGCTGAGACATTCCTGGTGCCAAGCCCACTGTCACTTGGAAGGAACCACTTGCCAGGAAATGGAGCACTGATAAAACTTGCACAAGAGGGGGATCCCAGTGGGGTGATGGACAGCAGATATCAGGTCAGGTTCCAATTGGGCACACAGCTCTGTGATTGTCGCCCAATCAAGACTGTAGGTGAGGATAGTGTGCCTGTCCTCCAGTGTTGCCAAGTCCAACAGGGGCCTGTACACGGGGGATGTCTCCATCTCCGATTCATCCGCAGCGGTTGAAATTTGGAGGGGAAACAGTGAGTAGCTGGTCAGTATCCCATATTTCAAAACACTACACTGCATTGCATGTTGTGACTGTAACACAAGATTGTTGTGTAGACCCAAATGGTACATATGTGTACTGTGATGCAGTTAGGTGCCATGGCCCGCCCACCCCACTCAAATGGCATCCGCCTGTCCTGTATGGAGTGACATGTGGAAATTATGTAATTCCGCTGACGTTGTGCACCTTTGCGGGAGGCGGTCGAAAACCGCAGTGCAACTCCTCATTGGATCCCATTGGGCCCTATGGGTTACAGTGGCCAATGGTGATGTACATCGGTGGTGACGGTCCGCACCGCCGCGGATGTGACGGCCATTTTCTATCTGTTCACCCACTTGCTACCTGACCTTCAACAGGAGAGGACTAACACTGCAAGCGATGCTGTGACCTGTGTCTGGAACTGCCCATGGCTCATGTCACTGGGGAAAGGGCCCCTGCGTTCACCGCTTCAGAGTTGTAGAGACCAGTGGATGGGGTCCTACCCCAGTACAGAATGCTGTATGGGCCTCCAGACCAACAGGTGAGTACACTGTGCGCACAATGCATGGGGCATGAATGCATGGAGTGCTGTGTGTGAGGGCTTCATGTAAGGGGGGGTTTCGTGGAAGGGTCCTGGGCAGCTTGCTGCATGTATGGTGGGCAATGTCTGTGCGTAAGGGGATGGGAGGGCTATGGTGGGACATGAGTGTAACAGGCCGGACGGGTTGACTGATACCTTTTTTCTATGTGTATTTTTCTGCAGGTCAGCGCCCATCAGAAAAAAGGGTATATGGCGTGCCATCACCAAGGACGTGCAGACCCTGGGGATCTATGGCAGGCGGAGCACCCACTGTCGCAAACGGTGGGAGGACCTGAGACGCTGGGTAAGGAAGACGGCGGAGGCCCAGCTGGGGATGGCCTCCCAACGAGGAAGGGGTGCCTGTCGAACCCTGACCCCCCGATGGCCCGCATACTGGTGGTGGACTTTCCGGAGCTGGGTGGGCGCTTGAGGGCATCACAGCAGCCACAAAGGGTTGAGTACAGTTCCCAAATATACTACTTGCGCGTGGTGGGGTGGTCTCCGGGTGGGGGATGTGGGCCTGTGGGTGCTCCTAGCCGAGGCCGGACATTGCAGGGTAGGTCCCATGTTGGGCAAGGTATGATGTGAACCACCTCCAACCAAGCTAGTAGGCATCCACTGCTGGGCAGGGGTCTGTGGGTCTCTGGTATGCTGTTAGTGGCGTTGAGTATTACTGTCCCTGGCCGGGTGACTAGCATTGTGATTGGTAGTGTATTGCCTAATGCGTAGGGCTGTTCCCTGTGTGTGTGTGTGTCTGTGTGTCGTGTACGCCAACAGTGGTGTTGGAGCAGCCATTGACCCAGTGTATCCTTTGCCTCTTCCCCCCCTTTTTGTTTTGTCACCCTGTCCTTCTGTGCATTATCATCATGTGGCGGAGGAGCTGAGGCACCGGGGACGGAGGGAGCTGCATCCCACAGGGCCCAGGAGGCCGAATCCACTGACGGTGAGGGCACCAGTGGGACAAAGGGTGAGGGGAGCACCACGGCAGAGACAGGAGGGGACAGTTCGGACAGGGATACCTCCTCCGATGGAAGCTCCCTGTGGTGGTGGACACCTCTGTGGCCACCCCAACTACAGGTACAATCGCCATCCCTGTACCAGCACCGCCCTCCCAGCAGCCACTCAGTAAGTTTCCCGTGCCCGCTCACCCAGGAGGGTGGGCATCTCCTTCGCCCCAGGCACCTCAGACCCTGCACCAGTTAGCCCTGCTGCCTTGAGTGAGGAGGCTATTGACCTCCTGCAATCCATCTCTGTTGGGCAACCAACCATTGTGAATGCCATCCAGGGGCTGGAAGCCCATTTGCGACAAACAAATGCATTCCTGGAGAGCATTCACTCTGGCATGGCGGCCCAACAGAGATCAATCCAGGCTCTGGCCTCCTCTCTGATGGCAGCCATTGTCCCTGTTTCTAGCCTTCCCCCTCCAACTTCCTCTACCCAATCCCCTTCCCCTCAACCCCAACCTATCCCAAGCACACAGGCACCCCAGCATGCACCCAGGACAACTCACAGGAGTGGTTCAGGCAAACACAAGCACCACACATCATCCCACAGGCACTCACACAAACACCATCCAGATGCAGACATACCAACATACACTGCCTCCACTGTGTGCCCCTCCTCCTCCTGGTCCACCTCCCTCCCAGTAGTGTCTACACACACACCTGCATGCACTACATCCTCATCCACTACCTCCATCACCACTACCTCCATCACCAGCACGCCTATCACTACACACCCCTCACTGGCAGTCACCACCCCCACATCAGTGCACACGTCCCCTCTGTCCTCTCTCACTGTGTCTGTGCCCCCTCCTCCCAAAGTACACAAACACAAGCACTCAGACACTCCAGCCCATGCACCTGCACCCAAACACACCAGACAGACACCTCCTACAACCACTCCCTCTTCCTCCACTCCCAAACCTTCACCCTCTTCCCCCCCCAATGTCACTAAGAAGCTTTTCCTCTCCATCGTTGACCTCTTCCCTACACCTCCCCCTGTCTTTCACATCGGGCCAGGGTGGTCAGAACCCAGGCGAGCACCTCAACCACCCAGTCCTCAGCCACAGTAGAGCCTACAGCTACTGCAGGTTGGAGAGGATCCTGGGAACCAGCCAGCAGTACTAGAAGTGTGCATGCACCAGGTGCATCAAGGAAGGGCAAGGAGGCACCACTAGCTGCGAAAGGGAAGGGCAAGGAGGCACCACCAGCTGCCAAAGGGAAGGGCATGGAGGCACCACCAGCTGCAAAACTGAAGGGCAAGGGGCCAGCACCAGCAGGAGGCCTGGTGCTGGGACTTATTCGGACTTATTCGGAGCCCCCACCACCAACCATGGCGGTTCAGCTCTCCGAAGCTGCAGGGGAAGGGCTGGAACCCCCCCCCCCACTGCCAGCCCCACCACCAGCACCACTGCCAGCAGCAACCCCAGCACTGTCACCAGCACTGCCACCAGCATCACCACCAGCACCACTACCGGCACCACTGCCAGTAGCAGCAGCCCCAGTGGGCAGCCGTCAGAGGCTGCAGGGTAAGGGTTGGACCCTGCCCCCACCAGTACTGGAACCACCACCAGCACCATCGCCAGCACCGACACCTGCACTGTCACCAGCAGCAGCAGCCCCAGTGGGCAGCCGTCCGAGGCTGCAGGGGAAGGGCTGAAGCCTCCCCCCACCACTGCCAGCACCACCACCAGCACCGCCACCAGCACCGCCACCTGCACCTCCACCAGCAGCAGCAGCCCCAGTGGGCAGACATCCGAGGCTGCAGGGGATGGGCTGGAGCCTCCCCCCACCACTGCCAGCCCCGACACCACCACCACCACTGCCACCACTGAGCAGCTGTCACTGCCGGTGGGCAGTGTGTAGTCCTGCCTCCACAGGCTGTAGTGCATCCTGGACCCTGCAAATCCTGTAGGTGTGACACCCAGGTGAGAGACTGTTACCTTGCACTCCCCAAGATCTATATCACAGGGCACAATGCCCCCTCCAGAACCAGTGGAAGAAGCCATCCCCTCACCCCATCCTTCTCAGGATGAAGCACACTGGGCTCAAGGCCCCCTCCAGAACCAGTGGAAGAAACCATCCACTCACCCCATCCTTCCCCGGATGAAGCACACTGGGCACGATGCCCCCTCCAGAACCAGTGGAAGAAGCCATTAACTCACCCCATCCTTCCTAGGATGAAGCACACTGGGCACAATGCCCCCTCCAGAACCAGTGGAAGAAGCCATCCACTTACCTCATCCTTCCCAGGATGAAGCACACTGGGCACACTGGGCACAATGCCCCCTGCAGAACCAGTGGAAGAAGCCATCCACTCACCCCATCCTTCCCAGAATGAAGCACACTGGACATAAGGACCCCTCCAGAACCAGTGGAAGAAGCCATCCACTCACCTCATCCTTCCCAGAATGAAGCACACTGGGCACAAGGTCCCCTCCAGAACCAGTGTAGAAGTCATCCACTAGAGAGGCTGTGGCTTTGGACTCCCCAGGACCAAGCAGTGGGCAAACCACCCACTAGAGACACTGTGGCTTTGCACTCCCCAGGACCAAGCAGTGGGCAAACCACCCACTAGAGACACTGTGGCTTTGCACTCCCCAGGACCAAGCAGTGGGCAAACCACCCACTAGAGAGACTGTGGCTTTGAACTCCCCAGGACCATGCAGTGAGCAAACCACCCACTTAAGAGACTGGGGCCTTGGCCTATGTGTTGTGGCCCTGTGGCCCACGGATATTGAGGACTGGCCAGTGTCCCTACATTTGTAGATATGTATGTACGTTTGTATTAATTCATGTTATTTTATTGTATTACACTCACTTTCTTCCAATCTTTTTGTGCTTGCATTATTCCTGAGGGGTAGGTGGTGAATATGTAATATTACTGCATCTGATTGTGTGTATGGTGTTGGGGGTGGGTGTGGGAGTGTTGTGTGTGTGTGTGTGTCACTCTCTTTTTCCTCCCCCCTCCCTTGTGTGCTAGACGGCAGTACTCACCGTGGTCGTCTTCACCGGCGTTCCATTTTTTTTACTGCCGGCCAGTTGGTTGGTTGGTTGTAATGAGGGCCACTGTCTCTTGTGAAAGATTGTACTGGCCGTTTAGGTATATTTGTCATTGGTTTTGACTGTGAATTGCACTGGCTCAATGCCTTTTATAAATGTCTTCGCCAGAAACATCCCAGACTTCAGGTTGAACTGTATCTTTCAGATCAAGGGGAAAATCATGCACGGTCATCATTAGAAACAGCCCAACAGCTGTCCATTGCTTGGCAAGTTTGAAATCCACATATTCATCATAAGCCTGAAATTCAACAGCCTCAGTTGTATAGTATATTGTGCAATTTAACTTGCACAATAAATCTCTGTCCATTAAATTTACGAGATCCGAATCACACACCACAAATAAATGGTTTTCAAAGGACCCTATCATTACAGATACTCTGGCAGGAACAGGATTTACAGTTTGTTTACCAGAAATGGGTATAACTTGGTCGTGTTTTCCATTGAGGGGTAGTTTTGGGATGTCCACTGCCCTAACAGTAAAATGGGTAGTGCTAGTGTCAATCAAAACTGACACCTGGTGGCCATTCATCTCTCCTTCCATGAATGGACCAATCTGGTCTACCTCCAAGACTGCACCAAGCAGGCAATCTTTCTCCCTTCTCAGGTACTGTCGTTGCACTGGTCACATGTTGGGGGTGGTGGCCATACCGCCAACGTGCTTGCAGAGCAGACCGCCGTATTATGGGTTTGGCGGTCAAGGCAATAGAAGACTGCCAGTGGTCTGCTGCCACTGCCAGGCAGCACAGACCGCTGTGGTCCCCTGGAAGCATAAACAGGCCGGCGGAGACCATGATTCCGCCAAACCTATTAGGGGGTTGCACACTGCCAATTTGACTGCGGCGGTCCAACCACCACGTAGTAGAAGCGGAAACAGACTGTATAAAGGGAGACACTCACCTGCAGACAGCCATGCATGTCCGGAGCCACCATGAACAAATTCCAAAACGTCATGCCGCTGCTCCTGCTTGCTGAAAGACAACAGATTCAACGTCGACAAGTACAAACACCTACCTGTTATATTATTGAAATCACAAAAAAATAGTACCACTAGCAAACACTTCATGGGGAGTGGGGAACGCCACTGGCTGCAGCTACATCTAACATTCAACACACACACACTCAATACTGCAACACGGACACCCACACAGTCAAAACATGCACACTTCAGCCATCACACACACACACTGCACAGCAACACTACACATGTACGCACGGCTACACATAACATGCTCAGGGATACAGAAGGCCACACAACAGTCACACACACAGCAACAACAACACAACTACTGCACATATACAAATACATTCCACACACTTTCACCCAACACTGGCCAGGGACTGGCCACATACACAACCAACATATACATACATGTGCCATGGCACATGCTTAACACCACGATCAAACAACCCTGCTATCAACACACATGTCACACACATACACAAACACACACTCACTCACATAGCACAATGGAAGCACAATGCCTTGTACACTAAACACAGAGACAAATAGACAAAAGACACAAAGTCCACCACCACAACAATATCTACATAACTGGGATGGGAGAATCAGGACTAGACATGGAAGGAGGCTGCACTGAGACACAAATCACATTGGACATGGCCGCAGACAACATGTGCACAGGAATTGGTACCAATTGGATCTCAGGGACAAGCAATACAAATACCAATTGTCATGGACAGTCACACAATGGGGAAGGGCAATGCAACAAAGCACACACAACTCACATTCCATGGGACATACCCTACACCAACCAGCTGTTAGGGACACATACCTAAATGGACACATGCACACCAAATGCACAGCAAAATAGCGCAACTCACACACACCATGTCTGCACTGACAAACCTCAAGAAAACACACACCACATGTAGACAATAGCCATATTAGGGGGACAAGTCCTACACCATTCATACCCAAATCTCACAACACAAAAAGAAACACATATCACAACAAACACAACACAATGCAATGACACCAACATTGCATCTACACACACATACCCATCACACAACACACACAATTCCATTGGGGGACAACAGAACTGCACACAACTCACATAAAGCAAACACACTACATGGAGCAGCAAACAGTCCCAACACACACAACTATAGGCACACAACCAATGTCACTCAGGAACAACAGAAAGCTGGGAAAGGAAATGCAGGTCGAAGGTGTATCCAAAAAATCAACAACAGGTTGGGTTTATTAATGAATAACATCTGTAAACCAAAGTCCAAGGCCATAAGCCAGTCCAAAACCCACTATTGGGCTGAAAGGCACATTGTTGGGCCCCTGCTTAACTCCTGACTGCCATGTACCCTCCACAGATAGGGGCATAAAGGGGGCAGGCAGGCACCTCAGGGATGATTTGGGGACAGTGGTGGGGTTGGGTTTGGGAGGAGGAGCCTTCTGGGGAAGGGGTGCCTTCTTCTTGGTGGGGCAGAGGCATGGGGCAGGGGAGGCCTTGTAGGTGGAAGGGAGGGAAACTATCCTTTTGGGGGTGGCACGGGGGCAAACAGGGGTAAGGTCAAGCCCACAAAGAAAAAACCTTTGGAGACACATGGGGATGGTCATCAGAAGAGGGTTGGAATTTGGAGGTTGAGGGAGTGGTTGTCTGATGAGTAGGTGTGGATGTCTTTGGTGCATGTCTGTTGGAGGTGTTCTTGTTATTTGATGGGTGTCTGTTGAGTGGGTGAGTGAGGGTGTTGATGTCTTTTTAGATGAGGGGTGGTGGTGCAGGGGGATGCTGTAGTGGATGGGTGTCTGTTGTGGTGACTGCAGGTATGGTGGATGTGCTGCATGTGGATGTGTCTGAGGTTATGGTGTTTGCAGGTGTGGTGACTTGGGTGGGTGTTTGAGTGTCTGCTGGGGTGGTGTCTGCATATAGCATGGGTGTGGTGGCTGTATCAGTGACTATTGATGTGGTGTCTGTAGGTGTGCCAAATGTCATGTGTGTGATGCTAGGGGTGGGGCGGTGTCAGGGCAAATTGTGACTGTTGCTGTGTCTGGGATGGATGTTGTCTGTTTGCGTGCTGGTGTATCTTGTGGTGCTTGTGTTTGTCTGTGATAGCCTTGTCTGTTGAGGTGGAAGTATGTGAGACTGTCTGTGTGCTTTGGGTGGGTCGGGGAAGAGGGATTTGGACTGGGAAGAGGAAGGTGGAGGGGGGACAGAAGACAAGGGATGATTGGCTGCTGTCAGTGTGGATGCCAGAGCCCGAAAAGACCCCTGTAGGCCAGCCATTGCATTGTGAATGCCCTCTAGGAATGCATTGCTCTGTTGGATTTGGGTTTCCAGTCTCTGGGTGGCATTCACAATGGAGGACTGACCCACAGAGATTGACCTCAGTATGTCAATAACCTCCTCACTGAGGGCAACATGGGTAATGGGATGGGGTAGGAGTGGCTGCGATAAAGAAGATGCCCACCCTCTTGGGTGAGTGGGCACGGCCAACTGGGTGGGGAGCGAAATGGAGGGCGGTGATAGAATGGGGGTGGCGGACAAAGATGGTACTGGCGGGATCCCCAATGTGTCCGCCACCACTAGGGAGTGGCCACTGTAAAGAAATCCAATGATGATGAAGAATGTTCAGTCTCCTTCATTGCACTCCTCTCGTCCTCCAGGCCACTGGTCCCTCTGTGTCTATGGTGTCGTGACCGGACGTCCCATGGCCAAATGCTTCCCCACTCAGCACGGCCCTGTCTCCTTCGCCTGCTACTGCTGATGCTGCCAAAAGAAAGAGAAGTAGGGTCATGTTATGAACAAGAAAACATTTCAATCACAACTCTGAGACACACAACATATCATAATATCAAGTGGACCCCCGCATGAAGTGACAACAAAGTGGCACCATCATGTGCCAATACCAAACCATTCATGCCATCATGGATGAACTGAAGCTTCCACAGTAACCATAACACAACTAGTTGAGCACTACACCCCAAACCTGTGCCGCATACAGCACACCCCAGTTAACCAGTAGCCAACCTTTAGATCTCATTGTAAGGTACCCTGCTAATTACACAGACGCAGGCCTATGCACACATCCAACTTTCACTGATGTAATGTATCAACAATAACAGATGTTGCTAAGGAAATGTAGACAACACTGGTACAAACATGCAATACCTGGATAAGGAGACATGGAAACATCCATGTCACAATAGACACATCAAAACAATGTACAGTCGCACAAGTGACACCGGCCCAAACTGAGTCCAGGAGGTAGTAGCAAGGCCACTCAGATGTGCCCCACATGTGGTGTTCGAAGGAAGAACAATGAAGTTAGGTCCTAACCATCAAGGAGAAATGTTTCATGAATACACACAAGAATAGTCCTGTAAGGCCGAGGATAGCCCCCACAAAGGCCTCACACCCATTTCCATGTTAACTTATGAGAGTGTTTATAGTACACAACTGTACCATGCAGGAAGGAGGGATACAACCACTAATTGAAGGACACCAAATTGTTGTACAATGAGAAGCTACATCACTACCCATATATCAGACATGGCAAGTAGGGCATCTGTCTATGGCTGAATCCTTGAGCCCAAACAGATCTGATGCAAACATAACTGGAAGGCAATCCATGATGCATCCCAAAGGTCAGTGCACAATTCACAAACAATAAATAGGTGCTGTGCACCCACAACCAACATTCAACATCAAGTATGCAAATGGTCATGTAGTGGATCCACGCTCTGGCACTACCTGTCATGTCCATCGTGGCTACTGCAGATGCACATGACTAATGACATGCTATGAGGCATGAATGTATCTGTCTCACAACATATGATGATGACACAGTCCTGTCTGGGGCATCACAGTAAATGGACAACCACTGCAGATGTACCTTTACGGCAACAGGACACCCTGGACACATATGTTGGAGATTCCAGAGATCATCCCATCTGCATAGCTACCACATGCCTACATCTAATGCATGGTCCTATATCTTAGTGGGAATGGGGCACATGCAGACATAGATGCAACTGGAATGTTGGCTACACTGATGACACATCACCCATGACAATGCACATTCCTCACTTACCAAGGGAAAGTAGCAGCTTACAGCTGCCACGATGTTGTCATGTATGTCATATGTATGATGCACACCCATGTATCACATACTGCTGTGAGGCATGAACACCCAACATACACTGGAGAACACCTGCACATGGTTTGCAGATGTCAATCTACACATATCCCCAGACACATGGCAGTGGACAGTGAGCCACATCCTAACTACCTTTGGACTGTGACATTTAGGAGGAGTGATCTGTTGTTGTAAACTAACACCCACCAGAGTAGGTAAATCAGAAGATGTGTACACTAAACACAGTCATATGTACTCTCTGCTGTGCAATTGGGCTGAGGGTGCCCCACAGTTTAGTCGCAGATCCCAGTTCCAAAAGATTGAGCATACCAGTTGGAAAAACATGGCTCTCTACACCAGTTTGAACCCAGATAAACTGTGACACATCACACATCCCGCAGTCTGTACCTCACTCAATATCCTGGCAAAGGGTCAGGCATGATTTTACATTGTACTCAACCCCTTGTGGCTGCTCTACTGCCCTCAAACGCCCATCCACCTCTGGGTTGGTCACCGCCAAGATGAGGGCCATTAGGTGGGGTCATGGTCCGACCGGAATCCCATCCTTGTAGGGAGGACAGCCCCAGCTAGGCCTCTGTGGCCTTCCGGGCCCAGCGTCTCAGGTCTTCCCACCTCTTCTGACAGTGGGCGCCCTGTGGACTGTGGACCCCCAGGGTATGCACACTCTTGGCGACAGCTCTCCAAATCCCCCTCTTCTGATTGGCGTTGACCTGCATGGATGCAAGGACAAGACAGCATATTATGTCAACAAGTCCCATACAAAATGGCAGAATCACATACATGTCAGTGCACAAAGCTAATAATATCCTGTCTTGACCATCCTGTACACCTGAGGCACATAGGAGTCATTGGACACTGGGACCCGACTACAAACACTCCCCAATAGGGTGCACTATATCTCCTCCAGCTCAGGGCCTGCACTGACCAGGTAGGCTAACTGTGACTTTTGTGGGACATGAGCTAACCACATTACATTGACCAGGAACACAATTGAACGCATCACACAAAATGGCAAGTGACATGTACACCACCTAGCAAAGAACGTGCACAAACATACACAAACTTTTATTGTCACTCACTGCATACAGTTCCTACAGGTCACAGCCAGCCTAAATACTGACCCACTGTGCTTGGACCACAATGAAGGGAGTGACATGTTGAGCACACAAAGAGTCAAGCCTGTCCATGTATGGACTTTTGCAGATACAGATGCAGGAACCTGCTATTTCAGGTAGTGGGGGCCTGGGTGTCACATCAACATAACGATACACACATCAGCACATGTGTGTTCACGAAACCTAGAGTACTTTAAGAAAAACTTGGGCATGCACTGTACACGTCCAGCTTTATGCCCAAACCACAGAGTCTGAGATCCTGGCAAATCAGTTAACAACACACTGTTTGCAAATGTGAATGTCCAAAATGCAAAGAGCATACACAGGACACATCAGAGCTGGATGTAGAGACAACAGGGCTGTGGGATCAAGGGACCTGTCAAGGCTATGTGACACACATTGTCAGAGTTGAAAAGAGCACATCATTCACACATCACCAGCCTGCACCAATGCAATTCCCACAGTAATCAGTGGACAGAGGCTCAGTTAGCTGCATATTGGCAGTGAGTCATGATTTAGCAACATCACATGCTATGCAGGGATACAGGATGTGAGCACATTGTCATACGTGCATTGCAAAAGTGAATCGATACCAACCAGATTTTGACTTTTGCTGTGAGTCATGATAATAAGGCCCTAGTCTCTGCAGGCTGAGCAGACAAACCTACACAAAACCCCATATCTTACATATCACATGCATCGCAGTACATCTTGTAGTCTACAGCCAATTCCCATTGGCTGACTATGTGCAGAATTGAGTAGTTCTTAGGAATCATTACCTGGCTGCAGAAGAACAGTACAACAAGGCCACATGTGGCCAGAGATCACTATGCAAACACAGAAAGAGCTCAAATAGTGTTCAATTGACACACACAACATTAATCAACATCTCCTGCTGACATGCAATCACATGTTACCACACATGATATACATTTTATGGCAAGAGTTGCTTGGGGATGGCTGTCATGACACCTCACCTAGTCATGTGCATCCAAAACAATATCTGTCAGCGAACACCCAATATACAGTCACTACATTGTCTCAGGACTCCAAACCTGTCACTTGACATAGATTCATGCCCATGAACTCAACACTTATTGCACACTATCAGCCCCAACAGGGCTTTAAGGACACGTTCTGACAAGGTGGCCCTAAGCCTAGGCTGACTGAAGCTAAGATGAGTAGAGGTACAGAGAAATTGTGCACGTGAGGCATTTACCTGATCCTCTGGTGCACAATAGAGCTGTTTATACAGGGGTAGGACCTTATCCACCAGCTTCTCAAGTTCTTATGGCAAGAAGGTAGGGGCCCTATCACCTGTTGGACAAGGCACGATTGCTCTCATAGGCGGGACACAGCAGCTCAGGCAGTGGAGGTCTTGCTGGCAGCAGGTTCAGGAGTCAAGTGAGGGATTCAGCTAAAGATGGCAGTCACATCCGCCACTTACGTGACCGTCACCGTCGGCAGACACTGCCAATGGCCGAAGACTGCCACAGGCAGCAATGTTATCCAATGGCAAGGTCTGCCGCAGTAGCATCCGCCTACCACCATGACGACTTCCGCCAGTGGTCGCGGGCAGTTCCTAATGTCCAGTGGAGTAGGTCAGGCAAACACCATTTTAGAGGCACACAATGTAATGTAACACAATTTGAGATGCATCGCAAGTTTGAAATGTTTTACCTTTTTGAATATTGACTGTTGGCCTTGTCCTGTCTGGCAGGTCAGTCGTTTCAGTGTACATAATGGTACGTGGTCCAGCACATATCACAACATAATTGGGTAAAGAGCCACCACCATCTCCCCCACAGGCATTCCAGGATTTTAAGCATTGAATCACAGTCAGATTTGCAAGTTAGATGCACATATTGTTGCTGTCCAGATAGAGGATGTGTACAGATATGTTTAAAAGCAATGGGGTTACGTGTTACAAAAATGAGACAATGTTAATCTTGATGGGCGCTGTGTATCATGTTTTCGGTGGCTCACATGACATATCACAGTTCGTATATGACATGTATTATTTAATATGCAAGATACACAATTAAAGATGGCCACAAGTTTATTTTTTCCCGAATAGTTACCCAGGAGTAGAAGGATCAGACAACCTCCTGTGCACCGTCCACTAGCAGACTTGCAGGCCATGGAGGACAGACATGTCATTCTGATTTACTGCCTGGATAGGCAGACAATCATGTATCTTTGTCGTCAGTTGGAGCCAGATCTGATGCAAGCTATCTATCATCCAAATAGCATACCATCCATTGCACATCATGTCAGCTTTGCACTTCCTGGCCACAGGGTCCTTCCAAAATACAGTGGCCCTAACTGCTTGGATGTCCCAGCCTATGTTCAGTCTGGTCTTGAAGGATGTTCTCTCAACAATGTTGAAACATCTGGACAGCTACATTCAGTTTTCTCAATGTGAGGATTTTGGCTATGTGAAGGCAGAGTTCTATAGTTTGGCACACATGCCACATGTTGTGAGAGCCAGTGATGGTACCCATGTAGCCTTGGTTCCACCGCATGGCAATGAACAGATCTATTGTAACAGGAAGACTACCATTCCATCAATATCCAAGTAGTTCGTCTGGCAGGCCTCTACATTTCCCAAGTCTGTGCCTGGCACGTGGGTTCAGTCCATGGTGCCTTCATCATGCGGAGCAGCACAGTTCCACAGCTGATGACACAACTGTACTCAGAGAGGGCCTGGATGGTTAGTAAGTAACATATGTCATGTGTGTTTGTATGCTATGTCTGCTGCTAATGAGATGTTGCTTTGGACTCATGGTAGCACACGTCTCATTCTCTTAAGGGGGGCTCTGCATACCCAACCATCCATGGTTGTTGACATTGGTGAGGAACCCAGCTACGCGAAGGGAAGTTTGCTTTAACGAGGCACATGGAAAAACACAGCGTGTCGTGGAGTGGGTTTTTGGTCTCCTGGGGGCAAAATTCCAGTCCATTGCCAAGACTGGTGGAGCCTTCTTCTACTCTCCCACAAAGGTGTGTAAGATCATTGTGACCTGCTGCATGCTCTTGCTCTGAGGAGAAATATTCCATACATACCTGATGACGGAGAGCTAGCAGTGCCACCAGGTGAGCCTCCTGAAATGCCAAGTGAGGATGACAGTGATGAGGATAAAGATCGAGACATGCGGGCAGATCTCATCAATCAGTACTTCCCTTGAGTGTAAGTTTGTGATGTTCTGTGATTAGTGTGACTGCATGGAATACTGTAGGGGTCACTATTTGTTCATAATATAAGCATCTTACAGCCCGGGTTTGCTGGCTAGATCTGGCTTGAAGCTGCAACTCTCTTGAGGATCTCCTTTGTTTGGGCCAGTCACATTGCACTGTCAGCGAAACAACTGAAGTTTGAAATGAGGTTTGTCTCTTATGTATTCCTTTACCTCCATAAACTCCATCTATGTCACTTATTCCTTCCAGGTATCTTCACCATGCCATCCTCATTTGAGCATTTCAGAGTTGTGTCATTGACAGGTGTCCGTTGCTGGTCTGACATGTGAAGTGGACATGGATTGAGCCAGTTCCTATAGGTTGCAGATTTTGGGTGTATGAGTCCTATGGCCAAGCTGCATGGGCAGTGGGAGGGCAGGAATCTGAGCTACACAATAGACTTGTTTGCTGGGGTGTGTTGGTCCAATGGTCTCATGTGTGTGATCATGTGGCCTTGTAACATGTCATCCTATCCAATCATTTCCCTCTACCTTCACATTTTGATGACATTGATCCTGTATGACCGGTTAGTGGCTGTCAATGTGTTTCCTCATTGTAGGCTAATGTGCCTGCACCACAACACTGAAACAGGTTTGTGACATTAATCAAGGTACTTGCTCATTGTTATGGAAGGGCCTGGGCCTAGGCTCTGTCTGTGCCAGGGCATGTATTGAGTTGGCAGGCCTACTTTTGGTATGTGATAAGGGTCAAACTAGAGACAAAATCCCAAACTCTCTTTGCCTAATTTCTAGGACAATGCCTTACAGGCCCTTTCTGGTGTGACCTGTGGCGCATTGGAAATTGGATATCTGCCCTGACTTCATGTGGCTGGGACGTTCTTGGTTATGACTGTGCAGACATTCTTCACAGCTTCTGTGCAATACAGTACAATAAAACATTTGATGTGACCAGACACCTGTGACATTGTGTTGTTAGCCATCTTCAGCATAACACTACCAGAGACATCTCCCTCCATCCATTGTCTCCTAATTTCTAAAGCATGTACATTACATGTGATGAGCATTCAACATTCCAGGCAGATAACATAGAGAGGCAATATTTTAGTGATAGGTGTGTTAATTTACATTTATCAAAAATGAATAGTGCTACTGGATAAAAAACGGTACTTCAGGTGAAGGGATCAGTGATGGTGGATGCAATCAATAGAGTAGAAGCCACAACATTTGGGTCTGGAGCCCAATGTCCTACTAGTATGGAATATATAAAGTGGTTAAGGAACAGTCAACAGAGTGGGTCCGTGGCACACAAAGGAGTGACATTAGGAAGTGGTCACTTGCTGACAGTGGTTAGCGTCTTGCCACCCGCACCTCCTGGATGCTTGGCTGGACGTCCCCACTTGAGGGGGGGCTCAGTAACTACAGAGGCAGGGGTGTCCGAGGCGTCTGCTTCCCCTGGCAGGGCCTCTCTTCCAGTGGCTGGCATCAATGAAGGGCCTGGTGTGGATGCGTCAAAGGAAGGGGTGGGCTGTTGTTGTCTATCCTTGCTCATGGTACTGTTAATGTCCCTTAGCACTCGTGTTAGGGAGGCCATGTTGGAATTGTGGGCCTCCCACTGTTCCCACATCTCACAATGGAAATCAATCTGTAGCTCCTTCATTTCCCTGAGTTTATTCAGTACCTAGCCCATCACGCCTTGGGAAAGTTGGTAGGCAGTTAAGAGCTGACTGATGGTATCTTGGGCAGGGGCATCACCAGCAGCCTCTTGCCGCTGGGCCACAACATCCCTTCCATGCAGCCCACCCCCACCCCCATGAGCCTGCGCCCTTGGTGCCACCTTCCACTGGTTCCAGGTCCATCATTGTCAGGGTTGGCAGGTTGAGACTCCGGAACTTGGACTGGGGGGAAAAAGATGTAGGAGACTGTTGTAGGGATGCAGGTCTTGGGTCAACTTGCTGCCTGCGATGTTGAGGCCATGGGGCTGGGAGGAGTCGATGTTGTCAGGCTGAGGCTGACCGGTGTCATCTCTCCATGTTGGCTGGAGGGGCCAGAAACATCCTCCACCTCCAGAGGCCCAGCAGTGTTCTTTTCACTGAGGGCTTCATCCATGAGGGTAGTGGCAGTCTCCTCTGTGGTGTTGGTCATAGGATTCCCAGTTGCAGTGGCAGCACAACCTGTTGATGTGGAAAGATTATGCTAGTGGTTGTATTGTGACATCTACCTCCAATAGTTGACAGTGACAATGGGCTAGGGCCATGCTCACATTGTATTTGCTAATTTCCCTCATGTGACAGGTACACATATTGTCATTTGTAGTGAGCTGACACTATAGCCACATACCAATTCCAGTTCAGTGGCCTAGCCTCAGTTTGTCTGGAATCCTTAGCTGTTGGAGGGATAGTAATAGACTCATGTATTGCCAGCAGTGCAGGCAGGGCATTGGCTGGGCAAGATGTTGTTTGAGTCATCTTGAAAGCTATTTGTTTGTCATGCTGGCATTGGATGATGTGTGATAGTTGTCATCACACAGTTCACATTGTCCATCCTCTGAGGTGTGTGGACATACATAACAAGTATACCAAGAGGGATAATTGACCATATGCAGAGTGTTTTGGGTATTTGGATGTGGTAGACAGAGCCTCCTTGCCGCAGCAGTCATGTGACCCCCTGTACTAAATGCAGTTTTTCAGTTAGACTCTCCCAAGTGTGTATAAGTCATGAGTGTGTTTTAAGGTAAAGGTATTTTTACAGTTGTACAGTGTGCTGTTGCTTGAATTGTGAGTAAGGCATCTCCTATGGGTACTAACCATTCCAAACTCTGGGGGTCATTACAACCCTGGCGGACGGTGTTAAAGGTGCGGTAATACCGCAAACAGGCCGGCGGACAAAAAAAGAGAACATAGACAGCCACTTTAACACTCCGCCCGCCACGGCGGTACAGACAAGCAGCGTGGCGGTCACCGCCAACCGACAGGTGGAAGACAATGTACCGCCCACAGTATCACAACCCGCCAATCCACCACCTTTTCCAGGGCGGATACACTGTGTATAGAAATATGGCAGAAACAGCTTTTGCAATGGGAAAACGCTCACCTGAACACATCCCACGAGGAAGGAGGACACCATGGAGCCGGAATTACAAATCCTACCTTCCCTTGTCTTCCTACTCATCTACGAAGACCAGCGCCGGCGGCGGCGAAGACAACGGTGAGTACTGCACCTACGACATAGGGGAGGGGGGAGACAAAAGTCAGGGGGACACACACGCAACACCCCCACCCCCACCCTCGCACATTACAACAAACACACCAATGCATTTCCAAACATCACGGTAACAACCCACAACCCCCCCGGAAGAATGCAAAGACAAAACTAAATCAGTTCAAACATTGTAATGTATCAAAATACAGTAAGCCAATATATACAGATATATATAAACTCACTCAAAAGTATATACATTACGAGAAGTAGTGCAGATATGCACATCTCAATGTCCGTGCACCACTGGGCCAAATATGCATGAGCGAGGCCCACACAAGATACCTGCCCACAAAGGGAGAGAACACTGCCGAGGCATCAGAGAGAAATACAACAGGCACCTCAGGGGGAAGGGAAGGGAGGGCACCTCAGCCGGATTACAGCACCACGCCACATCCACGACGGGGCTCCATGCCCATTGATGTATCCTGGGGAGTGCAAAGCCACAGTCTCACAAGTCTCTACTGTGGGTGGGTTGCCCACTGCCATCTCCTGGGGAGTGCAAAGCCACAGTCTCACAAGTCTCTACAGTAGGTGGGTTGCCCACTGCCATCTCCTGGGGAGTGCATAGCCACAGTCTCACAAGTCTCTACAGTGGGTGGGTTGCCCACTGCCATCTCCTGGGGAGTGCAAAGCCACAGTCTCACAAGTCTCTACAGTGGGTGGGTTGCCCGCTGCCATATCCTGGGGAGTGCAAAGCCACAGTCTCTCAAGTGGATAACAGCCTCCACTGGTTCTGGAGGGGGACTGGTGCCCAGAGTGCTTCATCCTGTGAAGGACAGAGGTAGTGGATGGATCTCTCCACTGGTTCTGGAGGGGGAATGGTGCCCAGAGTGCTTCATCCTGTGAAGGACAGAGGTAGTGGATGGATCTCTCCACTGGTTCTGGAGGGGGAATGGTGCCCAGAGTGCTTCATCCTGTGAAGGATAGAGGTAGTGGATGGATCTCTCCACTGGTTCTGGAGGGGGAATGGTGCCTAGACTGGATTAGGCTCCTCGTGACAGTTCCTGTCCCGTCACTGTCCCAGCTGCACATGGGATAACGATGCTTGATGTGGCGGTCTTGTCCTGCTGCAGCGGTGCTCTGCCCTGTTCAGCGGTGCTTTGCCATGGCGGTCTCTGGCCTGTTCAGCTGTGCTTTGCCATGGCGGTCTCTGGCCTTTTCAGCGGTGCTTGCCCTGTTCAGCGGTGCTTTGCCATGGTGGTCTCTGCCCTGTTCAGCGGTGCTTTGCCATGGCGGTCTCTGGCCTGTTCAGCGGTGCTCTGCCCTGTTCAGCGGTGCTTTGCCATGGTGGTCTCTGGCCTGTTCAGCGGTGCTTTGCCATGGCGGTCTCAGACCTGTGCATTGGTGTGTGGCATGACGGTCCCTCATTGCCCAGCGAGGCTGTGGGTGCCGGGGCCCTCCTGGCCACTGACTCCGGCGGTGGTCTCCTGACCAGTGACGATACTTGTGCCCTCCTGGGCAATGACTCTGGCGGTGGTCTCCTGACCAGTGACGATACTCGTGCCCTCCTGGGCAATGACTCTGGCGGTGGTCTCCTGACCAGTGACGATACTTGTGCACTCCTGGGCAATGACTCCGGCGGTGGCGGTGGTCTCCTGACCAGTGACGATACTTGTGCCCTCCTGGGCAATGACTCTGGCGGTAGTCTCCTGACCAGTGACGATACTCCTGCCCTCCTGGGCAATGACTCTGGCGGTGGCGGTGGTCTCCTGACCAGTGACGATACTTGTGCCCTCCTGGGCAATGACTCTGGCGGTGGTCTCCTGACCAGTGATGACGGTGCTTGCGGTGGAGAAGGATGCCGCCCTTCTCCGCTGTGCTGCTCACACCAGGCTGTGCAGACTTCTTCTGGCCCTTTCCCACCTTTGGAGGAGTCACAGCTGACTCTGCAATCCCCCTGACACCCCTGTGAGTAGTTTTGCCTCCAGGAGTCTTCACCCGGTCCCGTCGGCCACTTTCCAACTTCAGATGCTTTACAGGGGGTGGACTGGCAGTGCCTTGGCTCCGTGTCACACTGCCTGCCCTGGTGACCGGTGCACTCCACACACCTGTAACAAGCACCACTGGTACTGGAGGCTTTTTGGCTGAGGCGCTACGACGGGACTGATGAATTGGAGGGGTGGGGTGGGGGCAAAGAGGTCAACGTTGCAGAGGCACAGTTTCTGACGAACACTGGGATGGGTAGCTGGAGGGGGTCTGGGAGTGGAGGAAGAGGAGGTGGTTGTAGGAGGTGTCACTTTAGGTGTTTTGGGTGCAGGTGCAGGTACTGGAGGCTGTCGTGAGGTGGATGGATGTTGGGTGTGTGTGGGTGCCCGCGTTTGTGTACTTTGGGAGGGGGCGTCACAGACACACTGGGAGAGGACACAGGGGACGTGTAAATGGGCGTGGGGGTGGTGAGTGCAGGTGAGCGGGGTGTGGTGCTGGGTGTTCGGGTGCGAGTCCTAGTGCCTGTAGATGTAGTGCATGCAGGTGAGAGTGTAGACGATACTGGGAGGGAGGAGGGAGACGACGAGTAGGGGGACACAGTGGAGGCAGTGGATGTTGCTGTGTCTGCATGTGGGTGATGCTTGTGTGAGTGCCTGTGGGTTGTGTGGCGCCTATGTTTGCCTGAGCTACTATTGGGTGTTGAGGTGTAAGCATGCTTGTCTGATGGTGTGCTTGGGACAGGCTGGGGTACAGGGGATTGGCTCTGGGTGGAGGAAGTTGGAAGGGGGAGGCTAGAGACAGGGACAATGGCTGCCATCAGTGCTGAGGCCAGAGATTGCAGGGTTCCATGATGGGCAGCCTGACCTGAATGAATGCCCTCCAGGAATGCATTAGTGTGTTGCAACTCCCTTTCTACACCCTGGATGGCATTCTGAGTCCGTGGTGTGGCCCTCCATGGCCATGTGGGATGCAGCTCCCTCGTGCCCCGGTGCCACTGTACCTCCGCCTGATTATGCTGATGCACAAAAGAACAGGGAGAGTAGAAAAAGGGGTAGGGGACGACAGAAGAAAGACAGGTTGAGTGCATGGCTTACCGCTACCGTTGGCGGACAATACAGACACAGCAGCCCCCTGCACCACGCCGTGCTCTTGGCCTCTACAGATGCAATTCCTGGGATATGGCCTACATGCCTATGATGGACATCTGCACACATGGATGCCACAGGGGCATCTATACCTGTACTTGGCCTACTACTGAGGTGTGGTGGAGTGCCACATGCCCTGCATTACGGAGGGGCCTAGCCTACGTATTTCTGCCTGGCCTAGGTACACCCACAGCCCTCCTCCCCCACCCAGACCCCTCAACTGCGTGCAAAGTCCCCAGAATGAGGTTGTACTCACCCCCTTGTGTTTGCTGTGATGCCCTCAAGCGCCCATCCAACTCCGGGTAGGCCACCGCCAGGATCCAGAACATCAGGGGGGTCATGGTGCGACGGGCACCCCTCCCACGTTGGGAGGCCATCCCCAGCTGAGCCTCCGCCGTCTTCTTGCTCCAGCGGCGAATGTCCTCCCATCTCTTATGGCAGTGGGTGCCCAGTCTCTGGTGGACCCCCAGGGTCTGGACTTCCTTGGCGATGGCACGCCAAATGTCCTTCTTCTGGTGGGCGCTGACCTACATGACATGCACAAGGGAAGAAGAGAATTCATTACCAACTGCACCGTCGATGTGAGTGGCCCCCATCCCTACCCTTGCCATGGGCACATGCATTCATGTTCCCTGAACTCTGCCCCCTTCCCTCTTACAACCAGCCCTCTCCACCCAGGCCTAGCCCATACAACGTGCTCCCTGTGTACTTACCTGTTGGTCTGGAGGACCGTAGAGTAGCGTGTACTGGGGGAGGACCCTGTCTACTAGCTTCTCCAACTCCTGAGCAGTGAAGGCAGGGGCCCTTTCCCCAGACGCAGCAGCCATTGTATCTTCCAGACCGAGGTCACAGCAGCACTTGCAGTGTAGGTCCTCTCCTGTCGAAGATTAAGTATCGAGTGATTGAACAGATAGAAAATGGTGGTCACGTCCGCGGCGGTGCGTATCATCACCGCTGGCACACTTCGTCTTTGGCTCCTGGGACCCATAGGGTCCAATGTTAACCAATGCAGCATTGCGCCACGGTCTATGACCGCCTACCGCGACTGGGTACAACGCCAGCGCAGTGACCTCACATTCCCATTGTCCCAGTTTAGAGGTCAGGCAGCCGCCATTTCAGGGGCCCACATGCCTTCATTTACTACTGCGTCACACATAGCTAGGCCTACACTCAACACACATACAGGAAGGGTTTTGTGTTTGGTGTCGTGTTCTGTGTATCTGTGGGTACATACCTGGGAATTTGTTGACTCTGTGGTCGCTGTTGTCCTTCCTAGGCACCGTCAGCTGGGACATTTGAGAAGATGGCGGAATCCTCCGGTGTACCGACCGCTGGTGGACCTGTTGACAATGGAGAAGTGACATTTACTCGTCACCTACAGGTTTGACCGTGCCACTATCCAGGAACTATGTACCAAGTTGGAGCCAGACCTGATGTCACCAATCCGCCATCCCACTGGAATCCCCCCTGACATGCAGGTGCTATCAGTGCTCCATTTCCTTGCTAGTGGGTCTTTTCAGACAACAGTGGCCATGGCATCAGGGATGTCCCAGCCTATGTTTTCCAACGTGTTGTCCAGAGTGTTGTCTGCCCTGCTGAAACACGTAAGGAGCTACATCGTTTTCCCTGAGGTGGAGGATTTGGCTACAGTGAAAGGTGACTTCTATGCCCTTGGACATATCCCCAACATCATAGGTGCTATTGATGGGACCCATGTAGCTCTGGTCCCCGCCCCCCACAGGAGTGAACAGGTGTACAGGAACCAGAAGAGTTATCATTCGATGACTGTACAGATGGTATGTTTGGCAGACCAGTACATCTCCCAGGTAAATGCTATGTTCCCTGGCTCAGTGCATGATGCCTACATCCTGCGGAATAGCAGCATCCCTTATATGATGGGTCAACTCCAGAGGCACCGTGTGTGGCTATTAGGGGACTCTGGTTACCCCAACCTGTCCAGGCTATTGACCCCAGTAAGGAATCCCAGGACTAGGGCAGAGGAACGCTACAAAGAGGCCCATGGGCGGACTAGGAGGGTGATCGAATGCACCTTCGGGCTCCTGAAGGCCAGGTTCAGGTGCCTCCATATGACAGGTGGTTCCCTATTCTACTCACCAAAGAAGGTGTGCCAGATCATCATCGCCTGCTCGATGCTTCACAATCTTGCTTTGCGACGCCAGGTGCCTTTTCTGCAGGAGAATGGTCCAGATGACGGTGTTGAGGCAGCTGTGGAGCCTGTGGAGCCTGTGGACAGTGATGAGGAGGAAGCTGAGGATGAAGACATCGACAACACGGAGTCAGTCATACAGCAATATTTCCAGTGACACACAGGTGAGAACATTGGCATTTTTACCATCACATTAACTTTCACAAGTCTACCTCGATCCTGTCTGTCATTTCATAGCAGTATTTGGTCACTGACTTGTACCTTTCCATTACAGTTTCACAGGTGTGGTTACCAACGTGTGTCATCTGCTTGCATCCTTCTAGGACTTGTGATGTGTGACATCGGTATGTTGGCTTTGCAATAGGAAACGCATTATGACACTGTCATTCATAATACATATTTACTACATCATAGACTGACTCCAGATTGTTTTGTGATTCAAGGGTGTTTATTTAAGTGCTCAAAAATGGAGGGGGGTTGTAATTTGGTGATGGGGGACGGTGGAGGAATGTCCATGGCAGAGTCCAGTCCATTGGTCACACAGGTGCACTGCCCATATGGGCATAGGAAGTGGAGCTGGGGCAGTTTAAGTATGGACAGGGTAACAAAGTGGGACAGTGGGAGGACAATCAGGGTGGTCTCATTTCCTGGCGGGAGTCTTGCCATCTTGCTCTGTCCTGTTCCTGGATCTCAGGGACTGCTTGCATGGTGGTTGTCCGTCTGCAGGGGGTGTGGTGCTGGTGTGGTGTTCCTGTGGCGGGGCGTCCTGTCCACTAGCGCCGGCGGAGGTGGTGGGCAGTTAATCGTTTAGGCTCGTGTCAGGGGCCTCTTGGTGTGCCACGGTATCCCTCATGGTGTGCTGTATGTCCTTCAGCACCCGTACGATGGTGCCCAGGATGGAGCTGATGGTCCTGAGCTCCTCCCTGAACCCCAAATACTGCTCCTCCTGCAGGTGCTGGGTCTCCTGAAACTTGGCCAGGACAGTTGCCATCGTCTCCTGGGAGTGGTGGTAGGCTCCCATGATGGAGGAGAGGGCCTCATGGAGAGTGGGTTCCCTTGGCCTGTCCGCCCCCTGTCGCACAGCAGCCCTCCCAGTTCCCCTGTGTTTCTGTGCCTCCGTCCCCTGGACCGTGTGCCCACTATCACTGCCCCCAGGTCCCTGTTGTTGGGGTGGTGGGTTATCCTGGGTTCCCTATAGTGGTGGACACACCGCTGATTGACCTGTCCTGGGTACGGAGGTATGGGCCCGCTGGGTGGGTGCTGTGCTGGTGTTACCAGAGGGTGGAAAGTCAGTGTTGGGCTGTGCCTGTGCGAGGGGAACCGACTGTTCCGAGGCCCACTATGGTCCGGGCTGGTCATCAGGATCCAGTAGGGCAGAGCTGCTATCGTCACTGTGGGCCTCTTCTGTGGGTGGAGTGGAGCTGTCTGGACCCTCCGGTGTGGTGACGGTCCTTCGTGATCCTGCAGGGGCATAAGAGCATGATTATTGCATGTGTGTGTGTCATGGTGTGCAATGGGTGGCTCATCGTGTACAGCAGTGCAAGCATTCCTGTGTGTGGGTTTGTGTGATGATGGTTAAGGGGTTGTTATGGGTATGTGCAGTGAGCATGCTTTAGTGAGGGGTGACCATGCTTAGTTGTGTCATGCAGGGCTTGGTGTTGTGATGGGTGGTTTGTGTTATTGGTACATTAGTGAGGAGTTTGAGTGATAGGGGAGGGAGCGTGGGTGAGGGTGTGTGATAGGATGCAGGTATGGTGGGGGATCTGATAGTTAAGATTTGACTTACCAGTGTCCATTCCTCCACCGACTCCTCTGAGGCCCTCTGGATGCATGATGGTCAAGACTTGCTCCTCCCATGTTGTTAGTTGTGGGGGAGGAGGTGGGGGTCCGCCGACAGTCCGCTGAACCGCAATGTTGTGCCTGGAGACCGCTGAACGCACCTTCCCCCGTAGGTCGTTCCACCTCTTCCTGATGTCCTCCCGATTTCTTGGATGCTGTCCCACAGCGTTGACCCTGTCCACGATTCTGCGCCATAGCTCCATCTTCCTGGCTATGGATGTGTGCTGCACCTGTGAGCCAAATAGCTGTGGCTCTACCCGTAGGATTTCCTCCACCATGACCCGGAGCTCCTCCTCGGAAAACCGGGGGTGTCTTTGGCGTGACATGGGGTGGTGTGGGTGATGTGTGGGGTGGTGTCAGTGTTGATGTGTGTGGTGATGTGTAGTGGTGTGTGGTGTATTGTGAGTGTAATGTTGTATGGGTGATGGTGTTGTGTGCCTCTGTGTGGTGGGGTTCTCAGTTGCTGTGCTCTCTGTCTCTCTGGCCTTCGGTCGTGAATTGTGGTCGTAGAGGTTTGTGGGTGATGTGGGTGTGTGTTTTATATTGCATTGGGTTTGTGGGAGTGGTATTTGTATGTGTATCAGGTGTGTGTATTTGGAATTGTCCAATGTGGCGGTGTTTTGGAGATGTGTGTGTATTTTGAGCGCGGCGGTGTGTACCGCTAATGGAATACCGCGGTTGAAAGACCGCCGCGTGGATTCGTGGGTCGTAATAGCATGGGCGTGTTTCTGTTGGCGTGGAGGTGGAGGTTTTGTTTTCGCCAGTTTATCACTGACCTTTGGTGTGACGGACTTGTGTGGGTGTCTGAATTTCATTGGATTCCGAGATGTGTTTCATAATAGCTGTGGCGGAATTCCGCGGCTCCGGCGGTGTACTGACGGTCTTCTGCACCGCGGTAAGCGGCTTTTACCGCCAATGTTGTAATGACCACCTCTGTATTACACACACTGTAGAGTTATTCTCCTGTCAGGTGAGTACAGTTGTATGGCTGTACTACACACACACTATACTGATGTCATCCTCTCAGGTGGGTAGACTCCAATAGGGATTTGACAAACAAGGCAATTTTGATTAGGCTACACTGTTCTGGTTTTAGTGATGTGGAACAGTGCCTGCTGGGACTTGTAGAGCTGTCAATCCCTGTACTACACCCACTATACAAAGATCTTGTTTCCCCAGGTGAGTCTACCTGTTATGTTGGAGGCCAGACATGGATCTATAGACAGGTGGACACTGGACTGTTGAATGGGGTGACATAGCAGGCGGCAAGAGGTAATTAGTGAGCATGCATGCGGAACACACTTTGGTACCATTTTAGTTGTTGTGACTTACTCGACTCTACTTCCCCAGGTATTACTGCCAAGCAATGTTTCCCTTAACGTGTGCGTGTGGACGTACGCACAGCCTTCCTTCCTACACCGCACAGGCCCCTTTGTCAAGCTTGCACGTTTTTGCAACGTCACGTCGCTGCCTGCATCATGCGGGAGAGAGGACGTCAGCACTGCGTTTAAAAAATAGAAACAGAGCGAAAACAGGGTCACTCTTCACGGCCGAGCAGGACGAAAAACGACAGTGCAGCCACCCAAGGACAGATCACTGCACAAAGGGAGCACCGGATTAAAGCAGGTACTGCTCAGTCTGGGCCAGGAGACAGGATAGGACTTTTCCCTGTGTGGAAAGGACCTGCACGCTTCAACCAGAGCCCGAGTTCAGAACGCAACATCTTGCCATGAGGATGTCTTAAGTTCTGAGCCTGTAATCATCAGGACCTATTAACTGCTGTGTCATCGACTTAACAATCTTTTGTGAGTGGTGTATCCCAAGCTGGTGTGTCGCGTGACCCTGACCTGCTCATAGCCGAAGGAGAAATCTTTTTTTATTCTGCTTGGAATCTCTCCATTACAAACATTTAATTTTTGGCAGTCTAATATTGTCAGCAGTGAATCAATAACCTGCAGGGTGGAAAGCGCAGAGAGTGCCTCTACAAAATAGGATGTGCACTCGTGACTGGCTCCAGGCTGCATCTTGTGGATTTGTAAATAATTGTGTTCAATCCAACTGTACTTTTTACAGCTCCCTGAGCTTGAGGCTACCATAGATGTGCAATCTGGCAGTCATATCCACATGTGAAGGTCGCCAAGCCCACATAATATCCTACTGTTTCCATAACTTCAGTAAATGCATTAGACATGCAATATCATTCTTCCCTCCTATTTGCTGCAGTGGAAAATGCAGTGAGCATCTCTGCCGACTCTGGCATGAATAATTCATTAAAGGCCAGATGTAGGTAGGGAAAAATTAGCGAGTCGGAAATTGCGAGTCGGTGCGACTCGCAATTTCCGACTCGCTAAATGTAATGCAAGAAGAAAACGCGACTTCAATTTGCGACTCGCAAATGAAGTCGCACCGCAGATAGCGAGTCCGCTGTTTGCAAGGTCGCTTTTTGCGACCGCGCTAAAAACGGACACGCAATTTGCGAGTGGGTGTCGCAAATTGCGATTGTGCCGCAAATTGAATTCAGGTGCTGCAGAACACTCTGGAAAACACTTCCTGGCACATGATGATGACATCACAGCCAGGAAGTTTACAAATACACCTGGGAGGAAGGAGGACCACACCCATTTAAACAGCAGAACTGCAAACAGAAAGAACAGCAGCTACCATGGCAGAGACACCAAGGAAGCGCAAACTTAAATTTGCAGAGAAAGAGCTGGAGGTGTTGACAGAGGAGTGCTGCCAGCACCATGACCAACTGTTTGGAAGGGAAGCCCTCACCGTGCCAGAGGTGGAGAAAAGAAGACTATGGATGGACATTCAAGAGAAAGTGAACTCCCTGGGTGTCAGCCACCGGAGTATAGAAGAACTCAAAAAAAGGTGGTATGACCTGCGCTCCCGGACCAAGGAGAGGGTGGCAGAGTGGCTCCGGGAGATGATGGGCACTGGAGGGGGACCGTCCACATTACCACCACCCACACCCCTGGAGGAAAGAGTAGAGGAGACCCTTGAGCCTGAGGCAGTGTGCGGGATGGGAGAGCTGGACACATCTGAGCCAGGACCATCAACCGGTGAGTACCATGAGACATTCGTGTACGCTCATTAATGCCATACCCCCACCCACCTTGTACACAGTAGCATGCACAACCAAAATAGCTCCATTTCAGAGTAGCAATCACCAGAATGGTGCATTATGGGCAATGTAGTCAAGTAGGCAGTTTATAGGCAACAGTTTATTAGGAAGTTGATAACAGATAGTAGATACTGACAGTGTGTTCCCTATGTCCCACAGGTCTCCCACAAGACACCCCTACCAGCCAAAGCAGACAGGGGCCACTGGTCAGCCAGCAGCCAACAGATGGATCAGGACCAGCCACCACTGAGACCTGCACCACCAACACTCAGTCCCCTCATGATACACCAGTTCACAGCTGCAGGCAGAGTCAGGGGACGCCTCCATGTCACGTGCTGAGGCCGCACTCCTACGGGGTCAGCGCCTGCAAACACAGGAGATTAGGAGTATTACAGGGGCATTGCGGCGCATGGAGCGCAATCAAGGCAGTAGCATGCAGCTTGTGCATACAGAGTTGCAACAAATCAACACACATATGGACGACCTTGCACTCTCCATGCGACAACTTGTGGCTGGACTCCTAACGCAGACAGAGGGTGCAAGGCGTCGTGACAGGCAGCTGCTAAACCGGCTGGACCGAATGTCAGCATCCATAGTCAGGCTGGCAGTGAACACTACTGGCCTTTCTAGGCGCACGGGCAGCCTCCAAGTTGACATGAGCCACTTTGCCAGTGACGTGGGCCGTCTCAGCCACGCTGTTGATTTAAGGGAGACATGGCAGGTGGCCAGGGGTGCGGCCGACACGCCGCAAGATAGTGAGGAGGGCTCCACCGTCAGCAGTGTCTCTGCCAGTGACACCAGGGTGTTGCGCAGTGGAAGCGCAAGGCGGGGCACTGCTGACACCCCAGGTACCAGCCATGCTGGCCGAGGCCGGCGTAGGGTTTGAGCTCCACACTGTCCTGGGGTTGGGGCACATGAAGTCAATGTGTCCCATGCCAGGTGGACTTTTACAGCCCCTGAACTGTTGACAATGTATATAGTTTTTTTGGTTGCAAAATTAAATCACTTGTTCTTTCCACTTAACACCTGGACTCTTTGTGTGTGACATTAGTGAGTGTGGTGACAGTTAGCACGTACCTTCCAAAGTATTGGTTTGCAATGTGTTCCCGTCTCAGTCTGCCTTGATTTGCTATGCTTCAATCCCCATGATGGCGATGTGCTAGCTCTTGCTCTTCATCCTCAGAATCAGGGTCTTCAGGGGTGAGAGGTAGCCCACGTCTGGTGGCAATGTTGTGCAGTATACCGCATGCAACAACAATCTTGAAAGCTGTTATTGGGGTATACTGGAGGGCACCTCCACTTCTGTGGAGGCATTTGAATCTTGCTTTCAGCAGTCCAAAGGTCCGTTCAATGATATTTCTGGTCCTCTTATGTGCACTGTTGTATCGCTTCTCTGTCTCATTGCTGGGTGTTAAGTACGGGGTAAGTATCCATGGTCGGAGTGCATATGCACTGTCACCTGTTTGGCAAAAATGTACAATGTTAGCTGGGCATAGATGGTTTCCACATTGACCTGTGTGTATGTCTGTAAGTGGTATTCAGCTATACCTAGGAGGTATCCGTCTCCAAACTCCCCACGTTCTAGGCGTTGGTGTATCCCACTGTGCCTAAAAATGTAGGAGTCGTGAGTACTCCCTGGGAATTTGGCAACCATGACAGTGATAACATAATGGACGTCACATACCACCTGGATGTTGAGTGAGTGGGTACACTTCCTATTGCGGAACAGATATTCCAGGTTTGCAGGAGGGCATATTTGTATATGTGTCCCATCTACACACCCTATGACATGGGGGAAGTTGGCAATCCTGTAGAATTCCAACTTGGTGCTGTTGATTTCTGCCTCATTCCTGGGTCGGTTCATGTATCTGGACATGTGTGTGAGTAAGGCATCTAGGAATGCCCTGAGGAACCGTGAGAGTGCACTTTGGGATACCCCACCTGCCACAGCAATGACCCCTTGATAGCTACCCGAGGCCAAGAGGTGCAGTGAGCAAAGCACTTGCACATGCGTAGGGATGGCGCAGCCGCGCACAGTCTGGCATTGTAGCTGTGGTTTGAGTAATTCTATTAAATCTAGTATAGCTGCACTGCTGAGTCTATATTTATCATAAATCTCCTCCTCTGCTGAAAAGTGTCTGCCTGGTTCTGTATATCTTCTCCTGTCTCTGGCTCCTCCTCCTCCTCTGCTGTGCGGCGTGGCTCTCCTCTTAATTCCTATCACATATATCTCCGCCATCTTGAGTAACCCAGATGCCTTCTGGGTCTCCTTTTATACTTTGGTAATGGTTACCACCTGCTCTGAGTTAGTGGTAAATTGGAAGTGCAAAATGGGCTTTTTGCGAGTGGCTTTTGCATTTGGGTTGCGACTCGCAAATTGCGACTTCCTATTTGCGAGTCGCTATTTTTGCGAGTTGGTAATGGCTCGCAACGCATTTTGCGAGTCGGAAATGGGATTTTTGCAACCCATTTCCGATTTTGCAGGGTCGCAAATTGCGATTTGGGCCATTTGCGACTCACAAAAGTTTCCTATATCTGGCCCTAAATATCTTACCTTAAGAGCAAAGGATGTCGTCAATTAAAATAAAGCCAGATTATTGCATTGACCTAGCCTTCGGAAATGAGGGTTTACCACACGTAATGCGTGAGGAAACCTTCTGTGGGTCAAGATATAGGCCCATGCATCTACTAACTAGTTCAGACCCCCTTGCAGTGCTAGATGTCGAAACCTTCCATGAGGTGACACCGAAATGCAACATACATTTCAAACGAGTATAGATGACAAATGACATTTGGGGTGGTAGAGCAGGAAGAAGCTGGAAATTCAGCTCAGACTACTTTACAATTTAGCTACACATTTTCAGAACACATTTTGCTTCTAATGCATATTGAAGTTATTTTACATGGTTTTGGGATAGTGATGCATATGCTCTTAACATACCAATGCCTGCTGCAGCCTATTACCAGCGTCACTCGAATGACATGATTTTGTGGCTATATTGCTTTCTGAATAAATATCGGCTTGCTTCATGTCCAGCCACAACAGGTCAATACTGCTCAACCTACACAAGATATTGGTGGTCTTGCCAACTCAGGACCTGTTTAATTACATTAATACTTTGGAGGAATGAGGACAGACTAATCTCAAGCCTTTAATTCCCCACAACTCATTGTGGCCCACAAAATACACAATTGCTTTGCTGCAATAGGTGCCACCCACAATGACACTCCAAACTCGGCTACCCCTTCAAACACTCAGTGACATTTTCACTGCCTTTGACACACGACAGAGATCTGCTTTTTGGGTTATAATCACGCAATACAAATGCCACATAGATACACACAGGTTCCCAAATTATAAATTAGTTTTTAGCTTGCTACTTCGGACTATTCTTCACACTATGTCATGTTCAATTGTCGTAGTTGATTTCAACTATTTTGAAATTGTTTGGTGGGTGTGAGGTTGGATGGAAATACAAATAAATAAAAACTGTGAAAAATACAATAAGATATTTAAAAGTGATAGAAAGCTAATCAATTGTGGCCTTCTTTCATTTGTGCCTTTTCCATCAGAGAAAGAGAAGTGGGGAAATAATTTTACTGTAAGGCAGGGTGCTGAAAATCTGACAAATATGAGTTGCACATCTCCCTAGCTGCAAACTCCCCACTTACCCAGCTCCTCAAAATGAGGCCAAGAGGCCAATGGTTCACCTTTTTATTGGATTTCCTATCAAAAACACACAAAGTAGCACAGCAAAGAGGATGCCATGGCAGGGTCAGCACCAGAACAAAAGGGACTGACATGGACGTTGGGGCTGGACTGGATGTAAAGACTGGTGTCAGCACAGGGTAGGTGAAGGGTCATACTGGGACAGATGACACCACTGGAAGACCCTGTGGCTCAATGGGGTGCAAGGCACTCCAGAGGAAGCTGGTAGCATCTTCTAAATATGAAGCATGACCTCCATCTGCTCCGTGGTCAACAATGGCTCGGGGAATTCCTGGCACCCTGGAACCAATTTTGAAATGGTGTCCCAGAGGTTCGTGTTGGAAAAGAAAGCCTCTTGGAGTGCTGGTTATCTGGCTTCTCACTGGACTTCAAGAGGCAAGAAGGAGGCAAATACAGCTTGGCCTTCTTGCATTTGTGATGCCTTTGGGATTTTGCCTTACCTGAGGACTTTAAGCAGCACCACAGTTTAGCACTGGACCATACTCAAAATCTGTAGTGAAGGTGGCCCTTGGCCTTGTCCTATGTCCAGTGACAAATAACTTCAATTCCATCTCTCGAATCGCTTTCAGAGTCATCATGTGACACTTTGTACATGACTGATTTGTGCTCGGGCCAAGCACCTTAGACACAAGTAGAGGGGTTCCTTAACTCAAAACCTTAACTAATGTCATTTTTGGTGGAGACATTTTCTATGGCACATTGTCTGAGAACTAGTTGGGGGCAGAGCACTGATTCTGCATGGAAAATAATTGAGATCAGCACACAGTGGTGGTGCCTATATGCAGCTCTGCTCCGTCATTTCCAGGGCAGTGTGTGGGCACCGCAGGGGCAGTGGCACTCAGAAGCTATTGCTTGAAAATCTCTGGTTCAATCTGGTACTGGGATATAGTTTTAGGGTGTGGAATATTATAAAAGATAGGAATCTAGATTTGAAGTATCATAAGACATGACAATACTTCTAGTATTAAATGTGTAACGGTTGAAATGTTTGTCAGAGGAGACATCCATATAAGCAAAATTTGAAGAATCAAACATAATTGAACCTCAAAATACTTAGAAAGAAGCAAAGAACAAATTAAATCAAACCTGCATGGGGGCTTGAAGAAATGTATTCATTAGCAACCAGAACTTGCAACACATCTATTTGACAACACTGTTCAATATATCTAAATATTTTAAGGCAAATCCAGCTAAAAGTTCAGCGCTACAGGCAAAGATATAGTCAACGAGGTAGCTGAATTTTAGGAGAAGAGGAGGACCGTTAATGTATTGGGATGCATTTTCCTTTACAGAGGTGTGTTTTCAGGTCTTATCTAATTTGAACCCCAGGGTGATCCTGATGGACACAGATATATAGGTTGATCTAGATCGCAGGTGCACATATTGATACAGCCAATTGCCTTGTTATTTCTTTTTTTCACTTGTTAAGCACCAGGCTAGAGGCACGCTGGCTTCCGGTGAGCAGACTCACCAGCGATGGTAAGCATCTCAGCACAGGAGTGCTGGTCAGGATTGCTTTATAAATGATGTAGCTAGTTTAAAAAATGGTGTGTCAGGTAGCGGAAACCAACAGTGTTCTATCAATATGGAATTGATGTGGTCCTATTCTTCAAGCCCTGGATGAGACATTCTCTGGGGTGTAGTATGTGTTTCAGGGGTGACAATGTGAAGTGTAGGAGGTCAAGGAGCAGAGTAGATGATCAAACCATAAAATAGATTTTTTTCTCCAACCATAATCCGCAAGGTTGCTTACCCCTTACAAGAAATTTCTCCCTGTCTTTCTATTTTTCATGAAAAAAGGTCTCAAGATCTGTCTCATTTGGTGTCCTCCTAAATTGAATCTAGGTCCCAAATGACACCTGTCACTTCTATTTTAGTTTGAGCACATCAGAACACTCAGCCTTTAACTTGACTTGTCTTCATTCCAGGAAGAGAGCAGATCTTTTACAGCTTATCTGATTATCTGATGATTCAGAGCCTGAGCTGGTCATCACACCAGCACATCTTGTAATTATTATAGTATTGTAGCCCCAGCATTGCATGCATGTCTACTGAAGTCCACTGTAGCCCACTGCACTTAAACATGTGCTTACTCTAGCAGCTTTCTACTTTCTCCCTTTGTGACGCTTTATTGTTTTTTCCCATCCTCTGTCTGTCCCATATTTGTCTTTTGCTCGCAGCAAATGCTTGAGGCAGATGAATGTGCCCCGGCCCTCAAAAATAAGTGCCGGTGCTCAGCACCGGAAACAACAAGCACAAATTAAGCACTGCTTTCTATCTGTGAAGGCATATAACACTCAGATAGGTACACTTATTGGCCATCTTACTGGTATTTATCCATATTTATTTTGTGCTTTGAGAATAACTAGAGTCATAAAATAGTATATTTCCATATATATTTAAGTGATAAACATGCCCTCATACTGTGACGCCTGTCACAATTTAGCAAACTAAGCTTTAAGATATAGCAGAAACTACACCCACAGGTCAAGGGCAATGCAAGGGCAAAATGAATACTATAGAAATGTCTTTGTATCATCATGTCTCTAACTCCACCCAGTAGCCACACCCCCTTGCTCGATATAATTAGTACCACCGCTTCATGTAATTGTTCTGTGGAGGATGGACTGCAGAAGTAGAGTAATGTGAATTTAACCTTTTCTACACTTGTTTCATGGGAGACAATTTGTTCAGAATGAAACCAGATTTGTGTTTTTAACCTTCTACCGCCCACACACATTGACTCTGGAAGCAATGTATAGCGAAATAGCATTAATCACTGCAGTGTTTTATATCACATTGTTGTGTGTCTCACCGATGCAAAAAATAGAAGGTTGTGTGTTATTGTGGGTATGTAACTGAAGGCAGTGTCACTCAAGTCAGAGCTTTATGGATGTAGAATGTGAATGCTCATGGTTCCACCAGATTCTTTCGCCTTAGTGATGAGAGCTCTCAGGGGCTGGGTAGCTCTCCCCACTTTCAGCTGGTAGGGGGGACACATGTTGGACCTGACAGCCTTAGGGTGGTCAACTCACAACTTTTTGCCTGCCTCCCTCCAGTTTTTTGACATTGTTTTTGCTGGTTTTAAGACTCTGCGAACAGTACAGCTGCTAACCAGTGCTAAAGTTCATATGCTCTCTCCCTTAATCACAGTATCTTTGGTTCATTCCCAATTGCCATATTTTATTTACCTATAACTCCCTAGTGAAGTGCACTACATGTGCCCAGGGCCTGTAAATTAAAAAATAAAAAGCAGGATCTGTTTGCGCCGAATTAGCATGATTCTTTTTACGATAATTCGTCACAAACTGAACTCCGCAGCACACTTTATTAAATCCTCTAACTTTGCAGTCAGAGTAGAAAAGTAACCATTAGTCTCCAGGATAGAATAAGCAGCAAATTGTAAGAAGACATAAGCTGGCACTGGACTTCTGTCGTTAAACCCGCAGCAAAAGTGACAAGACAACAACAAAACTTAAATTGTCACTGTCTGAATGAACAGAATACTTTTTTTGTCAGCTTGCCAGAACGAGCCAGTAGGCCCAAAAATGGCTCACCCTTATAAATCCGATTAGTCATAGTGAGTGGCTGGGCAGATAACTTGAGGCCTGTAAAGGCTGCACCATCGAAGGTCTAACACGTGATGTAGGTTTCCAAGCGGATGACAATATGGAACCAGAGTTCATCTAAACTGAAAGCCCAGGTAACTACTCAATTGCTCTGGAACTTTCATGCATAATGTTTTTGTAACTCCTGTAACCAATGCTAAATATCTTCTTTCCAATTACTGCCGTGTGGTTCTAAAAATTCTGGACCCATGTAATTTACTTTGCCACAGCAGTACGATTTTAGTATCAAAAGACCGATAATGACTAGTACACTAAGCATGAGCATTATCGCTCAATTCCAGCAGCGTTTTCACCTCGAAATCGCCATTTTCGTCCTGCACTCGTGGCTCCCATTTTTAAAAGTTGCCCTCACATAGGCTTATAATACAGTCAGATTTGATTCCAAGGACACGTACACCTTGATTGACTTTTCTCTGTCCTGGGCAAGCTGGAACCATTGCCTCAGGCCAAACCTGTTTGGTCAGTCCCTCTCCCAGTGGCCGAATCAGATAGCATCAAGGCACACCATGCCATAAAACCCTTATTATCGCTCACACACCCTGCCTAATCTTGCTCACACCTCCACCTGCTCTTTTCTTCTTCTTACTTTACGAGGGGGAGGTGCCCGTTTTTATTGGGGGTCCACACTTATCTGATGTAAAATACTAGGCATTGCCGGGTAATTTATTATGGGTTGGATGACATGAAATATGAGGTTTCATCATGACACTGTTTTTTCCTTTGTAGTGAAAACATGTGAATGACCAACCAAAATGTCAAGAATGTTTGCCTGAAGCTTAAAAAACTGTATATAAGGAAACCTGATTTTGCATTGACAGACAGTCTCCTGAGAACATACAAACCGTGCTGTTGTACTTCTAGGACGCTTGTTACTTGGTTGCAGCCAATAAATTCGATCTTTGACTTCACCTAGAAGACTCTGAGTTTCTGTGGTCTGAATCAGGAAAGTACCCGAGGTCTTTGGGTGTACCCTGGCACCGCTGGGTTACCGGATCAGTACCGGTTCTGAAAAACCCAGTACCTCAGCCGGTCAGCATTTGGATCTGAACGGCCAGGCGTGAGTACCAAGAAGACCAGGTAATTCTGTATACGTTCCCGGTGGGATTAAGGGTCTCTACATAAATCACGTTCATGATCCACACCTTTGCTTCTATTACAGGTTTGTCGGACCGAGCTAGTTATAGATTTGAATGGACCGACATGTGTAGAAGCGTAATGTTCACTGTTTTTGCATTTTGGGTTATTTCGTTGCTACTCCTCGTTTTTTCGTTTTGTTTACTGCTGTAATCTGCCCCTGTCCCATTTTTGTAGTCCGTTTTGTTTTTCCGCCCTATTCCACCTATTTGTGCTCGCCCGTTTTCAGCCGGCTCTCGCCGTTCTTCTGTCCCCTGCCAATGCGTCCCCTGCGGCCCCGCCCCCCTCGCGCACCCATTGGTCCCTTCCCTCCCGCCTCCCAGCTGCTCCTCCCTCCCACCTCCCCCTCTTAACGGCAGCAGCTGTGCGGCTGCGCATCGGGTGCACCACTGGTGCTCCGTAGGCGCACCAGAGGCAAGCCCATTTGCGCCTGTCCATGCCTGGACCGCGCCCAGCGCCGGTCCCCCTGGCTCTCGCTGCTCCGACCCCCCGAGACAGCATTACTCCTCCACCAAACTCCACGCCGTCAACCCAGGACAACACTCCGCCTGCATTCAGGCCAACCCAAGCACACACACGGACCTTTCACATGTCACGCATGCCGGTTCTCCTGCATTCCCACAAACACCAACAACACCAACACGCACCACAACAACACTGACACGCTCCACACCAACTCTAACACGTACCACAACAACACTAATACGCACCACAACAACACTAACATGCTCCACAACAACTCTAACACACACCACAACAACACTAACACGTACCACAACAACACCAACACCCACCACAACAACACCAACACACACCACAACAACAACAGCCCCTACAAACACGTCAACTGCATACTCCTAAACACCCGCTCCGTCCACAAGCACGTCATCAAGCTCTGGGACCTGATCACAACACTCTCCCCTGACATCGCCTTCCTAACGGAAACATGGATGAACCCCTCATCAGAACCCAACATAGCCATAGCCATCCCAGAAGGCTGCAAAATCTCTCGTAAACACTGCATAAACAAACCAGAAGGAGGCATCGCCATCATACACAAAAGCACCATCAAGATCTCCACCAACACCCGCGACACCCTAGACATCGCAGAACACCTACACTTATTAATTCACATAAACGCCAACACCATCCTTAGAGGAACCCTCATTTACAGACCACCAGGACCCCGCCCCCTTTCTGTGACGCCATCGCTGATACCGTCAGCTCCCATGCACTCACCTCCACAGACTATATTCTCCTTGGTGACCTCAACTTTCACCTGGAAAGCACCCACGACCACTACTCCACAACCCTACTAGACAACCTCACGAACCTAGGACTCAAACAACTAGTCACCTCACCTACTCACTCAGCAGGACACACGCTTGACGCAATTTTCACCTCCAGCAACCACGTCACATTCACACACACCACCGAACTCCACTGGACCGACCACCACTGCGTCCACTTCTCCTTCGCGAAACCCCCCACCCACCACTGACAACACACCACACCTTACCGAATGTCAGACAAGATCCCCATAGAACACCTGAACGCCAAGCTCACACAAGCTCCACCCCCATCACCAACGACCCCAACATTGCTGCTCACAACCTCACACAATGGCTAACAACCTGCGTAGACTCCCTCACCCCACTGAAAAGTAACAACAACACCCGCACCATCAAGACCGACCCCTGGTTCACCACTGAACTCCAAGCGCAAATGCCGCAAAAAAGAGAAAGCATGGTGCCAAGAGCCCTCTATGAACAACTTCTCCACCCTCAAAAAACAACCATACGCAAACACCACCAACTCATCCGGACCACCAAAAGGGCCTACTACAAAGAACGCATAGATAGTAACTCACACAACAGCAAGAAACTCTTCACCATCATCAAAGAGCTCACCAAACCCAAATCCAGCACCATCGACCCCCTCACACCCAAAACCTTTGCAACTCCCTCTCCAACTACTTTCACCTCAAAATCTTAGACATACACAACAGTTTCACATCATCCGCACCCACCGTTACCACCGACATGACCAACAGCACAAAACCCCCTCACACCAACCAACTACACACCTGGACCCCTACCGACGACGAAGAAACCGAAAAAAACAGGAACTCCATCCACTCAGGCTCCCCCACAGACCCCTGCCCCCGCCACATTTTCAATAAGGCCATCCCAATCATTGCTCCCCAGCTCTGCGCCATAGTCAACAGCTCCTTCGATGCCGCAACCTTCCCAGTCACCTGGAAGGACGCCAAAGTCAACGCGCTCCTCAAAAAGCCCAAAGCAGACCCGGAAGACCTCACAAACTACTGCCCCATCTCTCTCCTCCCCTTCCCCGCCAAGGTCACTGAGAAGATAGTGAACGCCCGACTGTCTCACTTCCTAGAGGAAAGCAATGTACTTGACGCCTCCCAGTCGGGATTTTGCAAGAACCACAGCACTGAGACCGCCCTCATCACCTGCACTGACGACATCAGAACCAGAGTAGACAAAGGCGAGACCGTCACACTCATCCTCCTGAACCTCTCCGCAGCCTTCGACACTGTCTGCCACCAAATCCTCCATGCACGCCTTTTCGACGCAGGAATCCGGCACAAGGCCCTCGACTGGCTCACCTCCTTCCTCCCCGAAAGAACCCAGAAAGTCCACCTCCCTCCCTTCCAGTCCCCAGCAACCAAGATCATCTGCGGGGTCCCCCAGGGATCCTCCCTCAGCCCTACCCTCTTCAACATTTACATGGCCCCGCTCGCCAACATCCTCCGCCCCCACGGAGTCACCATCATCTCGTACCCAGGTGACACCCAGCTCGTCATCTCCCTTCCACCGCCAAGACAAACCTCCACACCGGACTCCTTGACATCGCCAAATGGATGACAGCAAGCCACCTCAAACTCAACTCCAACAAAACAGAAATCATCATATTTCAACAAGATAGTATGGGATGACTCCTGGTGGCCCACCGCCCTAGGACCACTCCCAACACCCACCACCCACGCATGCAACCTTGGCATCATCTTGGACACATCTCTCTCCATGGCCCAGCAAATCAACACCCTATCATCCTCCTGTTTTAACACCTTTCGCATGCTACGGAGGACCTTCAAAAGGATTCCCAAAGGATTCCCATAGAGACCAGAAAAACCGTGACCCATGCACTCATCAGCAGCAGATTAGACTACGGAAACACCCTCTACACTGGTATCACAGCCAAGCTTCAGCAAAAACTCCAGTGAATCCAGAACGCAGCCGCACGTCTCATCCTTAACCTCCCACGCCACAAACACATCTCCGCTCACCTCAGATCCCTTCACTGGCTGCCCATCAGCAAAAGAATCATCTTCAAAGTCCTTATCCACGCTCACAAATCTCTCCACAACACTGGACCATCCTACCTCAACGAACGAGTTACTTCCACGACCGACTCGATTACTCCGCTCTGCTGACCTCGCCCTCGCCACAGTCCCCCGCATCCAACACACCACCTCCGGAGGCAGATCCTTCTCCTACCTCGCCTTTAAGACCTGGAACTCCCTCCCCACCAACCTATGCAAGACCCAGGACCTCCTGACTTTGAGAAAGCACCTCAAGTCATGACTTTTTGAGCAGTAAACGGCATCCCCCTACCACCCCGTGCCTTGAGACCCTTTCGAGTGAGTAGTGCGCTTAATACATTTTTTGATTGATTGAAGGACCAGGTAATTATTTGGTAGGTACCTCATCTGGGTCACCTGGCACATTATAATATGACAACATGCTGTAACGAACTGTTAACCATCTTTTCTTTTGCTGCAGGCATTTCAGACAGTACTAGTCATAGATGAGGACGTGCAGACCGGAGTAGCAGCAGAAAGAGCAGGTTATTATTTGCTAGTTTTTCCTTAGGGTACAACTGAGACATTGAAACGTTCAAGTGCTTTAATCATTTATTCCCCTTGTACAAGCATCTTAGACCCTGCTACACAAATTTGAACAGGCACACGTGAGTAGAAGCAGAAAGAAAAGGGAATAATGTAGCAGATTTTTATTGTGGTGCACCTAGTACAGTGGAATATTACAACCTACTTTAACCACCTTACCCACTTTTTCTTCTGTTGCAGGCATCTCCGACAGCACTACTCATATATTACAAAAAGGCGCATGTGAGTAGAAGCAGAAAGACAAGGTAATTATTTGGTAGATTTCACTTGTGATGCAACTAGTACATTAGAAAATGACAACATTCTTCAACCCTTTTTTTGGTTCTTTTGCACGCTTATTAGACAGTGCTAACATTGGTTAGAAAAGGCATACGTGACTACAAGCAGAAAGACCAGGTAACTATTTAATAGGTTTTCCTTGTAGTGCATCTGAAACACTGGAACACAAGCATGTGCTGTAACCATTTTGTTTCTTCTATTGCAGACATCTTAGACAGTGTTACATCTGCAGGCAGGTGTGAGATCAAACAGAAAGGCCCAGGTAGTTACTTGCTACATTTTCCAAGAGATAGCTCAGTCTTGTCTGGTAGATTGCAGTCAATAGCAGAAAAAACAATTTTAAATAATGTTTCTCACTTTAAATAATGTCCCTCTTTTTTTTCTGGCTTTGCCGCACAGTAGGCTCAGACTGATTGCCACCAAAATGTTCAAGCGTGAAGCTGTGACTTCTGCAGAGAGCAGTGCTTCACTACAAAGGAAGAAATGCTGTCTTGTGTTCAAAGAAGAATGGCTGAAAGAAATTGTGGAGACTGAGACACAGAAGTCCCAGAACAAAGTTTGCATACAACTGGGAGAGCTATTTCTATACAATCCAGAAGTAGGCCTGATTTGCAAAGTATGTGCAGAATCAAAGATCGCAGGGGACTTTTCTACTGGGAAGAAATGGAGTGATGGCTGGAAGCTGGACTACTTGAAACGCCATCTATGTATCAAAGTTCATATATCTGCTTTGGTGACACTGAGAAATAAAAGTGCTGCTGCCAGGCTGGGTTTTGGAGTGCGCACCATGATAACATTAAAACGCCAGTGACAGAGCAAACAGACTAGAAGTGGTTGAACGACAAAGATCCCTGCCTGAGGAGATAAAGGGGGTCATTCCGACCCCGGTGGGCGGTGGGCGGCGCCCGCCGGGCGGAGACCGCCAGAAGACCACACCGCGGTCAAATGACCGCGGCGGTCATTCTGACTTTCCCGCTGGGCCGGCGGGCGACCGCCAAAAGGCCGCCCGCCGGCCCAGCGGGAAAGACCCAGCAATGATGAAGCCGGCTCCGAATGGAGCCGGCGGAGTTGCTGGGGTGCGACGGGTGCAGTGGCACCCGTCGCGATTTTCAGTGTCAAGCAGACACTGAAAATCTTGCTGGGGCCCTGTTAGGGGGCCCCTGCACTGCCCATGCCAGTGGCATGGGCAGTGCAGGGGCCCCCAGGGGCCCCACGGCACCCGTTCCCGTCGAGCCTCTTCCTGACGGTGTAAACTGCCAGGAACAGGCTGGCGGGAAGGGGGTCGGAATCCCCATGGCGGCGCTGCTTGCAGCGCCGCCATGGAGGATTCCTTTGGCCAGGGGAAAACCTGCGGGAAACCGCCGGTTTCCCTTTTCTGACCGCGGCTTTACCGCCGCGGTCAGAATTGGCCAGGAAGCACCGCCAGCCTGTTGGCGGTGCTTCCGTGGTCGTTGGCCCTGGCGGTCAATGACCGCCAGGGTCAGAATGACCCCCAAAGATTCTCATCAACAATGTGTTGCTAGCAGTCAAAATTAACACGTCAAGGTTATCTGTTCAAGACATCCATGACCACGTTGCATTGTATGTGAAGATACCAGACAGCTGGAAGAGCAAGAACTATGCCTTTGAGTTTTTGGAGGCCATCAACAGTGTGATACGCTCTGACTTTATGGCAGAACTTCGCAGTGCTCGATATCACACATTGATGATTGGTGAGAGCACAGATATTTCAGTTACAAAAATGCTCATCCTCTACTTCAAGTTCCGATCTGTAACATCAACAGAGCATTAAACAGTGTTTGGGGGAATTGTAACTCTGAGTGCATGCAATGCAGAGGCTATCTCTATAGCTGTAAAACACTTCTACACTGCCAATAAACTGGATCTTATGAAAATGGTCCTGTTCACATCAGATGGTGCACCAGTGATGCCTGGAAAGAACAATGGTGTAGCTACACGCCTCAAACAATCCATTCCCCATCTAGTTGAGCAGCACTGTGTTGCGCACAGAGAAGATTTTGGAGTTGATGATGCCTGGAAAAAAGTACAGATGATCAGAAAAATGGAAACATTACTAAGGACTGTCTACACTGTGTTCTTCCACTCACCTTTAAGGTAATCCAAGCTGGATGAAATTGCTTTGGTCACTGAATGTGAAGTGGTCTCCTTGTGGCCACTCAATGAGGTGCAGTGGCTTTCAAGGCATTTTGCTGTTGGTGCACACTTGCGTAATTATGAGGTTGCTCTCAAATACTTTGATCATGAAAGAGTTGAGGAGAATAACCCAATTGCTAAATATTGCTACAAAAAAACTATCTGACTCAAACTACCACATTTCCTTTGGAGCACTAAATGACATTCTGGGTGAACTTGCATCTTTGTGCAAGTTGTTTCAGAAAAGCTCTTTGACCACTGTTGATGCTGTACAGTATGCAAGAGCGAACATTACCCAAATAAAGGAACAGTATTTGGGTGACGCTGTCTTTTGGAGCAACACAGTAAGAGATCTGATGGCTTTGTGCAGAAAGGACCGAGAGTATGATAGTGAGCTGATGTTATCTTTCATTAAACTTCCTTGTGAGCACATGGAAAGAAGGTTCCCAGAAGATGAATTGAAGGAATCAACAAGCTTTGATTTCCATACACAATCATAGTTTGAATTTGGGACTGAGAATGTACAAAGACTTGCTGAAAAGTATAAGAAGGTCTTGGTCCTGGGTGATTGTGGCACCCCTGATGATGTTGTTCGGCAGTATAGAGATTATAAATATGTGGTGGCAGCACATATAAAAAAAAAGATTGTTTAGGACCTTTCAAGACATGGTGAATTTCACTATTCGGAATGCTGCACAGTATAGTGTTGTATCTCAGCTTGTTGATGTCTGTGCAACTTTCCAAGCTTCAAGTGCAGACTGCAAACGAGAATTCATCCCCATGAACTCAATCAAGTCCAAATTAAGAAACAGACTAGAGGAGAGTCACCTAGATATGCTGATGAGGACAAATGCTTACCACTCATATGGGAAAGTTGACTTAGACCAAGTTTATCAGCACTGTAAGAATGGCAAGGACCGTCGAGAAAAACAATCATGTCACACATCTAATGTTGGCACCTGACTTGTCTAAAATCTGATGCGGCTCCTCCTACAGTCCATGTGTGGTTGGGGTAGGAACATTTCTCAGCCTGTATCTTGGCAGGCGCATCATGGCATCTATCAGCAGTGTGTTCATCAAATTGGAAATGTTAACTCATTGTACAACTGGCTGTATTTGATGTGCAGGGCCATCTGCAGCACTCTGAGAGCATTCAGTAAATGTTCATAATGGTTCAACTTCCTGATTTCTGTTTTCTCTAACTGGGGTGTAGGTGGCACTTAAGAGGTCATGTCCTTGGGGTGTGCAACCAGGTCACAAAACTGCCCTAATGCTCTATTGCATGGAGCAATGTTTATAAAAATATCCCTTTTTTGCTTTAGTGGTGTGGAGAGGCTAATGCCAAAGATCCTGGTAGTTATGCGCTGCGCTCGCGTGAATGGTCAATTTCTTGGTGCACGTATTCTTGTCTGCAGCGCACAGAGACCTCACACTGCTGCACACAGTCGAAAAAAATTAGAGGGAACGTTGCTGCCAAGCCCTCTGGATGCAGGATGGCCAAGACCTTCTCCTCCATAATGTCAGTTGTAGGGGAGGAGGTGGGGGACCACCACCAGTCTTCAGGACCGCAAGCTGGTACCTGGATGCCATGGTACAAACCTTCCCCCTGAGTACATTCCGGGCCAGATGTAGGTAGGACACAATTTGCGAGTCGGAAATTGCGAGTCGTTGCGACTCGCAATTTCGGACTCGCAAAATGGTATCTAAGAAGAAAAAGCGACTTCATTTTGCGACTCGCAAATGAAGTCGCACCGCAGATTGCGAGTCCGCTGTTTGCGAGGTCACTTTTTGCGACAGCGCTACAAACGAACACGCAAATTGCGAGTGGGTGTCGCAAATTGCGACTGTGCCGCAAATTGCACGCAACTTGTCACTGAGAGAGAGGGTGCAAGGCGCCGTGACCGGCACCTCATCCACCGCCTGGACCGTATGTCTGCCTCCATCATCCGGCTGGCTGTTAACACCACTGGGCTGTCATGGCGCACGGTCAGCCTCCAGGTGGACGTGGGCCACTATGCCAGCGATGTGGCATGTGGGCTGGGATGTATTAGCCACGCAGTTGATCTTATGGAGGCACGACAGGTGGCTAGGGGCACGGCAGACACGCCGCAGGACAGTGAGGAGGGCTCTACCGTTAGCAGTGTCTCAGCCACAGACACCAGGGTGTTGCGCAGTGGTAGCGCACGGCAGGGCACTGCAGACACACCAGGAACCAGCCATGCTGGATGAGCACGGCGTAGGGTGTGAGCTACGCACTGTCATTGACTGGAGGCACATGAGGTTAATGTGTCCTCATGGCAGGTGGACTTTTACAGCCCCTGAACTGTAGTTTGTGTAAATAGTTTTTTGGTGCACATTATTAAAGTCCTTGTTTGTTCTACTTCACACCTGGGCTCTTTCTGTGTGATATTCTTGTGTGTGGTGACAGTTAGCACGTACCTTCCAAAGTATTGGTTTGCAATGTGGTCCCGTCTCTGTCTGCCTTGATTTGCAATGCTTCTATCCCCATGATGGCGATGTGGTAGCTCTTGCTCGTCATCCTCCGAATCTGGGTCTTCTGGGGTGAGAGGTAGCCCACGTCTGGTGGCAATGTTGTGCAGTATAGCGCATGCGCCAACGATCTTGAAAGCTGTAATTGGGGCATACTGGAGGGCACCTCCACTTCTGTGGAGACATCTGAATCTTGCCTTCAGCAGTCCAAAGGTCCTTTCTATAATATTTCGGGTCCTCCTATGTGCACTGTTGTATCGCCTCTCTGTCTCATTGCTGGGTGTTAAGTACGGGGTAAGTATCCATGGTCGTAGTGCATATGCACTGTCACCTGTTTGGCACAAAATGTACAATGTTAGCTGGGCATAGATGGGTTCCACATTGACCTGTGTGTATGTCTTCAAGGTGTATTCAGCTATACCTAGGAGGTATCCGTCTCCAAACTCCCCACGTTCTAGGCGTTTGGGTATCCCACTGTGCCTGAAAATGTAGGAGTCATGTGGACTCCCTGGAAATTTGGCAACCATGTCAGTGATAACATAATGGGCGTCACATACAACCTGGATGTTCAGTGAGTGGGTACACTTCCGGTTGCGGAACAGACATTCCAGATTTGCAGGAAGGCATATTTGTATATGTGTCCCATCTACACACCCTATTACATGGGGGAAGTTGGCAATCCTGTAGAATTCCAACTTGGTGCTGTTGATTTCTGCCTCATTCCTGGGTAGGTATATGTATCTGGACATGTGTGTGAGTATGGCATCTAGGAATGCTCTGAAGAACCGAGAGAGTGCACTTTGAGATACCCCACCTGCCACGGCAATGACCCTCTGATAGCTACCCGAGGCCAAGAGGTGCAGTGAGCATAGCACTTGCACATGTGTGGGGATGGCGCTGCCGCGCACAGTCTGGCATTGAAGCTGCGGATTGAGTAGATCTATTAAATCTAGTATTGCTGCACTGCTAAGTCTGTATTTATCATATATCTCTTCCTCAGTTTGTTGGAAAAGTGTCTGTCTGGTTCTGTATAACTTCTCCTGTCTCTGGCTCCTCCTCCTCATCTGCTGTGCGGCGTGGGCTCTCCTCCTCCTTGCTATCACATATATCTCTGCCATCTTGAGTTACCCAGGTGCCTTCTGGGTCCCCTTTTATACTTTGGTTATGGTTACCACCTGCTCTGAGTTAGTGGTAAATTGGAAGTGAAAATGGGCTTTATGCGACTAGTCACAATTTGCGAGTGCCTATTGCATATGGTTTGCGACACGCAAATATCGACTTCCTATTCGCTGGTCGCAAAATGGGGTCGCTGTTTTTGCGAGTCGGTAATGGCTTGCGATGCATTTTGCGATTCGGAAATGGGATTTTTGCATCCCATTTCCGATTTTGCGGGGTCGCAAATTGCGATTCGGGCCAATTGCGACTCGCAAATGTTTGCTACATCTGGCCCTCCATCTCTTCCTGATGCTCTCCCTTGTGACTATCCTTTGCCACATTTCTCTATTCCTAATGATAGTAGTTTGCTGGACTTGGGCTCCAAACAGTTGCGGCTCTACTCTGATGATTTTATTCACCATGACTCTAACTTGTCATCTGTGAAACGGGGATGTTTCTGTGGTGACATGGTGGTGGAAATGAACTTGAAAAATAGATTTACTGGTTAGGTGCAGTGTAATGAAGTGACAGGGAGTAAATGGGGTGTAGAGGTGCAAATATGTGTGGTGGGTGTGTGTTGAGGCTGTGGAATATGTGCTTAGTGCAAGTTGGTAGAGTGCCTATTCTATTGTTGTTGAAGTTTTAGGGCAGTGCCCTGACCTGTATTCGACGTGGAGATGCAAAGGATTGTAGTGTGTGAAAGGGTGTGTTTTATAGTGTGGTTTGTAGGAGTGTCAAGTATGTGGATGTGTATCCGCTGTGTTGTTTTCAAATCCATCCAATGTGGTCTTGTGTCTTACTGTGGTGGCCGCCACAGTTCTCACCGCCATGGCAATTTTCTACTTGTAATACAGTCGGTGGTTGGTTGACGGGCTGGCGGTGTTGGTGGTCGAGCCACCTAATTCCTGCCCTCTAGAGTCCTGGCGGGGTAGGATTTTTGGCTGGCTTGTCGTGGACCTGTCTGTGTGACTCCTAATATGGTGGTCTTTATGACCGCCAACATGGTGGTCTTTTGGAGGCCACCAGCATGGCGCTCTGGCGGTCCGACTGCCAAACTCGTTATGGGGTCCATAGTCTCCAGAAGCATAAAAGACTGTAAACTGTTGGGCATTGCCATTCTTCTTAAAGGAGTTCAAGTTAGCCCTGTGAGCTGAATTTGCATTAACCATCAGATTACTTAGGTTCTGCTGCACCATCAAGGCTTAGGTAACCTGCAATATTGGGCTTGCGACATATTAGAGTTCTGAGACCTATGTATCTGCATGTTTTGTACTGGCATCAAATTCACATTTTGCATTTTACCATCACCTGAATTTGCATTGGGACTGAGTCTACACTTCAAATGGCTACAATAATGACACTAATTTGCTCTTTTAGAGTTGCAACATCTATTCCAGTGTATGGGTTTTTCTGGGCAAAATAACTTCTATCTTGAGGTACTCCAGTCATCATCTGTCTTCCACCTTAAAACCTGCTGCCTTGCATTCTACCAACAACACCCCACTTATAGCCTGCATTCCCCATGTAGGGACCATTCTGAAATCCTATCTGTGCTAACCTGGGCTGTACCAATATGATTTTTTCTTTAAACCTGTTCTGCTTCAATTCCAAGGCATCAATGCAATACGCATGCCGAAGTATTTCGTCATAAGTTTTACACTGCCAACAAATCACATTTTGCCGAATATGAGAAATTATCTACGAACAGAACCAAGAACAAATTGAGACACAAAATTGCTCAAATTTCCCCATACACAGATTCCTTGGCCCCTTGAGTAGTTTGATTTATATTCAACCAATCAATCTACTTTTGTGGGAGCTTTATTTTCAAAAAGTTTATCACTTGTTCATAATTCCCACAACCTCAGGAGACGGAGCATTTGTCACAGCCACTCAAGGGTATTTGGGATTTGGCCATTGTATGAACACGTAGTATTCAGCGCACACATTGCGAGGAACCAAAATGTAGAAAAAGGGTATTTAAATCCTTCCGCAACACTTTAGAAATTAAAAAAATGTTCTCAACTTGTGTGTACCATAAATGAGGATTTTCACAAACCTTTGAAAGTTGACTTGTATATGTAGCAAGATTACCCGGACTCCTTGGATACATGCACGTAACCTCCACCATATACCTCTCTTGAGGAAGAAGCGCTAACTCCAGGATCATTCTGGCTATCGTTTATAAGTGTCCTCCCTGAATTTCTGCTTACTTTTTTAGCTTTCTCAGCCCACTTGCCCTTAATCTTCTCCAAAGTACTCCATTTTGGTATACTGAGCACTAATTCCTTCAGATGTGCCTTCAACCTAGACCTTCTCATGCTAGTATGTCCTCTCTTATTTGTATCCTACAATTATTTTATAAGGTTTGACTGTCAGTCAAATAAACTCTAAATTCAGCAGCTGCTCCTCCTAGTGTTGTATAAGCTTCAATAAGTTGCCTATTAACCTCCCTACACAGGAACTGAAGTTCCTCTTCATTGTACTTCTCTACATAGCTCTCATCCAAATTTCCCTCAGTAAGTTCATCCAACTCAAATTGCAGCCTGACATTATCTAGAGTTCATGTGACACCCTGAATAGTGTGACTATCAATTACCTCCTCAGTGGTCTTACTCCCATTCAGTATTTCCTGTACTTAAGACCTGGCTTCCATGTCTACAAATCCAGTAACACCTGTGGCACCAGGCACTGAGAATACCATAGATAGTCTGGGGCAGTAGCGCCTCCATGTGTACTCTCATGACTGAGACAACAGGAGGAGTTCCTCCTGTATGGGTTTAATTCTGATTGTATGTGCAGTCAAAAACTACAGGTACATATTAATCCAGATCTGCAGGGGGGCTTGATTGGTTTTGCCCCAATTTATTGTAGATTAAGGGGGTCATTAGAACCCTGGCGGACGTTGTTAAAGCGGCGGTAAGACCGCCAACAGTCTGGCGGTCTTTTTTTGAGTATTATGACCATGGCGGTAACCGCCATGGTCATCCACTGCTTCTCCGTTCCGCCCGCCAGGGCGGAGACGACCGCTGGGCTGGAGACCTGGGTCTCCAGCCCGGTGGCCGTCACAATACCGCCGCTGGTATTTTGAGCCGGCTTACCGCCGTGGATTTCCAGTGGTAGGAACCGCCATGAAATCCATGGCGATAAGCACTATCAGTGCCAGGGAATTCCTTCCCTGGCACTGATAGGGGTCTCCCCCACCCCGCCCCGACTCCCTCCCCTACACCCCCCACCACCCCTGCCACCCCCCAAAGGTGGCAGGGCTCCACTCCCCACCCCGACCCCCAACATCATATAACTCACACACACACGACATGCACGCAGGCACCACCAACACACACATGCACACACACTGACATACATGCCTACATCCACACACTCAGTCAGACACGCACACCCATATACAGACATACACGCACACATCCATACAGACATACATACAGCCATACACGCACTCATTCCAAAAACACGCAACACCCCCTCAAGCATACACGCACTCACACATCCCCTCTACATACACAGACGCACACCCCCATGCACCCACACAACACACAACACCCCCCCACCCCCCCTCCCCTAACGGACGATCGACTTACCTGTTCCGTCGATCCTCCGGGAGGCGACGGGAGCCATGGGGGCTGCTCCGCCGACACCACACCGCCAACAGAACACCGCCGCGCCAAATAACAGGACGTGATCCGCTGGGCGGTGTTCTGTTGGCGTGGCGGTGGAGCAACCTCCACTTCCCCCCCGCCCGCCAGTATGGCTGTTGGTGGCTCTCCGTCGGAAAAAGGACTGAGAGCAGCCAACAGTCATAATACGCCGAGCGGCAAACCGCCACTACTGGCGGTCTTCCGCACGGCGGTCCCTCGGCGGTCTTGTTAAAAGACCGCTGGGGTTGTAATGACCCCCTAGGTCTGCAACAGCAACAATATTTCTTATCAGATCTCTGGTACCCAAGCCCCTGATTCTATAAAAATGAAAATCCCGACTCCTCCTATAAACCTGAATATCTAAAATGGATCAGGTTAGGAAGCTAGAAAAGATGAATGTTCAGAGAGTGCGTACAGTGAAAAAAGCCAGAGGAATTTAGAGTCTTTATAGAGAGATTAATCAGAGCTTAGTGATGGGTCTGATATTATGCGCTTTAGTATTTTGTATCAACTAGTGAATTATGAACAATGTATTTCCTATCTTTTTATTTTTTATGTAATCTATATTTTGAACTGAATACCTCATTATCCAATAAACAAATACAAAAATAGTATGTGCAGTCACATTATTACCACTCAATGGTTGATTCCCTCCACCTGGCTGAACTACGTTTTATGGGAATGGTCGGGACGATAGCAAGTCCTCCAAGAAATCATCACCAGAATTTCTATTGAAACTTACCTTGGGTTGTGCAGTCTTCTGTGCTTTCTACTTCTTTGTTCTATTGGTTGTCAATACAGGGTACATCCTAACTCAATCAATCATATCTTTCCTCCACACATTGTTTGGCATCTGACTTTGCATACATCCAGCTATGGACTGTTCTCTTTGCTTGAGTCTGATATCTTTCCTTATCAATCGCATGTGCACCCCCCTCCCATGCATCTAAAGCCTCACACTGTGCTAGCCAGGTAGAGTTTCATGTCGTACAGTATTTGTAACAAGTGCTCTGTTATATTTAGGTGAAAGGCACCATATCTAGGAAATTGCAAAGACGCATCTTTCTTGGTAATACTGTTCCATTGTTGATTCAAAATTTGGATCACTGACATAAAATGGATGCATACAGTAGTGAAACACAAAAATATCTGAAATTAAATATGAACAACAAAAATATCAACTTCCGACACTAGTAAAACAACAAATGTTGAGAAGACAAACATCATTGTTATAAATATCAATTTTTTACCTATATCAAGACAAAAATATCAGAAACAAGAATATTTTGACCTTTAAATATACATAAATGTCAAAAATATTGATTCACATAATATCAACTACAATGTTATCACCAAATTAATTAAATAATCATGAATACATATTTTTTAAAATACTTTTTACATACAATTACTTCAAATAAATCCAAAACATTTCATACACCTATTTAAATTAAAAAAGAATATATTACATCAACAAAATATTTACCATACACTCTAATAAATTATTGTCATAGTGCCCTTTCCTTGGGATCTGCACGCTTCTGAACAAAAGGCCCACCTCTCAGCATCACCAACTCAGAAGGCTATTATAGCACAGAGTTATGATGAAGCCAGGCGGGGGAGGGAATTAGGGTAGGGAACTGCAGAGAGAGAGATCTGAAAAGAAACGGTTAGAACAAATAAGCATACATTCATTCATAACAGTATAACTCACCAATAGACTCTTGAATGAAGGCATCTCCGTGATATCAGGTTGAGACCCTTTGTGAATTGGGCGTCGCCCCTTCTTTGAATCATGGAACAAGCACAAACTGCAGCCTCTAAACCTAGAGATGGCAAGAGCTTTGGACTATGGTCATACTCTAAATATCAATCATGTAACAATTATGTATTCATAAGATAAACGTTTGATCTCAGCCTAGAAATTCTCAAAGACTTAAATATGTATCTCACATATTGTGCTTCCCAAAAAACAATGAAACTATAATTTGCTTATCTCTGAAACGTTTTCACATTAACTACATAGGCCTAAAAGTTTACTCATTGAACTTGAAGCGTTTTGTTCATTGGGCAGAAGCGCCTTGCTCGTTGTTCATGTGGCGCTTTAATCATCATACATGAAGCGCTTTGGTCATTATGCCATGGAGCGCTTTTACTTGGTTTGTCTGAAGCTCTATGCTCGTTATGCCAAGGGGCGCTTTCCTCATGTGGCCTGAAGCGTTTTGATAGTCGTGCCCAGATCGCTTTACTCATGTAGCCTGAAACGCTTTGTCGTACCAAGGGTGCTTTACTCTTGTGCCTTGAAGCGCTTTGCTCGTTGTGCTAATGGGGCGCTTTTATTCATGTGGACTAAAGCGTTTTGATCCTCGTGCCAATACCGCTTTACTCATGTGGCCTGAAATGCTTTGATTGTCGTGCCAAGGGCACTTTACTCATGTGGACTGAAACGCTTTGATTGGCGCTTTACTCATGTGGACTGAAACACTTTGAGTGTCATGCCAAGGACGCTTTACTCATGTGGACTGAAACGCTTTGATTGTCGTGCCAAGGTCACTTTACTCATGTGGACTGAAATGCTTTGATTGTCGTGCCAAGGGCGCTTAGCTCATGTGGACTGAAACGCTTTGATTGTCGTGCCAAGGGCGCTTTACTCATGTGGACTGAAGCGCTTTGATCGTCGTGCCAAGGCTGCTTTACTCTCAGAACTGGAAACGCTTTGCTCGTTGTGCTAAGGGGCGCTGTAATTTTGGAAGTAACAACTTCCTTCAAGATTGGGCTCATCAAGACTTTACCGCTACGACTACGACCTACTCGTATCTGAATTCACCATGGAAACAAGGATACTCCAACTTGCTGTCAATCTGCCATGCAGGAAATCTGCTCTTCTTCAGAGGAACCCCCACGAGGTCTGACTGCATCGAAGTCTTCAAAATAGTGAGCAATGTGCTTGGGTGAGGCTGGGCTTTATAGGACTGCCACACCCCAAAATGGCCGCTGTCTCTAAAAACCTGGGAATTGTAGTACATTCATAGAATAGAACTGATAAGTGCTTCTTGTCCACTGATGTCCTGACCCTGCAGCTACATGAGCTTTACCACAGGGCAGGCAATGCTGATGACCACTTTTAGAACAGGAAGGGATGACAAGTGGTGCGCATGAAGCACCGCAAATAGGCGAAGTGGAGTTTCACGCGTAACCTGGTCCGCGCACAGCCTTATTCTTGACAATTATAGAATTAAAATACTAACATGCATCTCCATAGCAAAATCAGCATTCACTACAAACATTTAAACCCCAACCTAAATAATAATAAATAAACATGTAAATGCATTTATATTTAACACAATCATACATCAAAGATAAACCCTTAATTAGCGTTTACCATAAAGGACTCAACCAAAAAATAAATCAAACTAAAGCTAAACTAACAACCAAAATAAAAATATAATCAACTTTAACCAATAAAATCAAACAAACAATTAAATCAACAATATAAAAGGTAAACTAATTTAAACAACATAGGACCTGATTACTAGTTTGGTGGTCTTGTCACCGCCATCATGGAGGTTTCAGAAACCCCGACCATCGCCTAGGTGGTCCGCCAGCCGAATTACATTGTTGGTGGTTTGCTGAACTAGAGACCACCAGAGTCCCACCAACACTGCCAGCCATTCACCGACCACCTTGACGGGGGCTGGGGAAAAGCAGCCATCAGAAGGCGATATAGTCAAGGGTACCACCATCCACATTATGATGTGTCTTTTATTGAGCTGACTATGGTGGTGGAGACCCCCTGCTTCGAGATGGCAGAAATAAAGGAAATGGGGTGCTAGCCCCTCATTTCTTTCTTTTTGGTTCCGTCTCCACGTGGACCCCTTCGTGCAGGCCTCCCCGCTTCACAGCAGCAACCTCACCCAAAAGAAAAAACAAATAAAACTTTTGGCATTTTCTGCCATTGACTGGACTGAGCATGTATGCCCAAGTCACCTTCAATGGAATAGTAGATATACAAAGTGTTTTTACACATGGCATGCATATGTGTTCATTTTGGTAAAAATGTACACATCTGCATCAACACAAATGTAAAAATATACCTTGTATTGACGGCCATGTCCCCCGCCGGTCCACAGACGTCAGGAACACCGACGTTTTGGCCAGTGGTAACATTGTAATACAGCAGATGGGAGACCGTCAACTCAGTGGGCTTTATGGGACCGCCACCTTGGCGATATGGGGATCCAACCACCAAACTTGTAATCAGGCACTAAATACTTCATAAATGACAAAAATCTATAAGACAAAGAAACTCTGTGGGATTTTCTCACCAGATCATTGAAGAAGAAATATATACATATAAACAACAACCTAACTAATGAAGTAAAACTTACATTTAAACCAAAATGTAAATTGTATTAAACTTAAAAATGTAGCAAATAAATATCAAAACACTGTCCAACTTCTATCTCTTAACGGAGACTTCCTGAAAAAAAAAACACATCATGAAAAACTAGTAAACTCCCAGAAAATAACTACCAAAATCCAGCAGAAATATATAAGAAAGTAATATTTAAAATAATAAAAAAACTATAGGCTCACCCGAATAACAAGCAAAATAAACCTAATGACCTCAAACTCTAAAAACTACCAACAAATTAGCACTCAGAATGAAATGTATGTATTTTTTATAACCACAAGAAAAGAAAGCAGCTGCTCCACATTCGAACACCCCTAACAGAAAAGGTGCAAAACCCCATGAAACATCTAAACAGAACATATGTGTAAATATACAAAACAGAAGCTGCTGCATATTTTTACATGTAAGGAACAACCATACAAATTTAAATTTATTTTATGTATTTATTCTATTATACTACTTTCACTTACAATGAAAGAAGCTGCAAAATATATTGTTCCACAGAAATGAAGGAAGTTGCTAAATCCCATTGGCTACACCTACAGCAAAGAAAGTGCATTGTTAGAAAATATAAACCGGAAATGTACTAAATATTATTCTAATGCATGCTACAGTAAGACAACTACAAAAGATGATTTTGTAAATCGTGTAAGAGAGCACAACTACCCCCAAATGTGAAAGAAATATAAGTAAGGTAGATAGTGCAGGATGTAAAAGAGGCAAGCACTGGCACCCAGGAACCCACAACCGAAATCCGAAAAGACATATGAACAAATGTCCCCAAACACATAACAGGGCAAGTGCAATCTATCCCCACTTTAAAATGTTAATTGCAAGAACTAAAAAAGCCACCAGCGATACTCCACCTGCCCCTGGAAGATACCCAGATATATACATACCTAAACAATTAAAAATTACCTTCTTTTATTATTGTTGTCAAGCTATCCAGCCATAACAAATTTTCAATTACAAGCTAAAAAACGTCACTTCATAATACATTAAAGGTCACCTAAAATACGGTCCTATCAATGACCTGTAAGAGACAATCAGTTCATTGACATGCACCATCGCACAGAGCTAAGAACACCTACAATAGTTATATATATGCTTTGCAAAAATGGCTAACTAATCACACCATTACTTCATCATGTAATGCACTAGTCAGCTCAATACAAGTACAATAAGGCTTAAATTAGGTGTAATTGTCCTAAAACGATCAGGTAGGACCATGTGATTAAACCCCCAAAAGTAGTACTGTCCTAAAATACTTCCCCTATCGTATCTGCTCCAGCCTTGCCTACAGTAATTACTTCATAGATGAAAGACTTGAAAATCACCTATTAGGTCAAGATCGGGATAGTACTACTAAAATATGCCTCATCCTGCACCATTTGCCCAAAAAGATAAGCACCCGTGAGGCACAACTGTTCTAAAATATATTAGCATGATAATACTAGCAGTCTGTTAACATTACGATTATAAAGATGCTGAGAGCTGTAAGTGAATTGATGATCTTAAATATGCCTCTAAAATATATGCTGAAACCGTCATCACAATGTCTTATTCATCAGAGTGCATGCACAAGGCTTCGGCTTCCTTGCAATTCCTGACACCATGCTTTTTAACAAGTGGCCACAAATACAGTCTTCGAAGTTGAATTGTAAAATGACATAATAAAAGAGAATGAGCAGGGTGCCACTTTTTGGTCACTGAGATCACCAGTAACGTGCCCATATGATGTTTAAAATGAAGAGACCTTTTTCCTCAGGATAGATGCTGTTGATAAAGGTAGCTGGTTTAAGTTCTTGGTTAAATAAAAAGTAGCGCTTTAACAAGGGACCAGGTGAATTACAAGTCCTCAGAAACTTATGATCCTAATATGCCTTTGTGACTGCAGCAAGACTAAGGCCGTCATTATGGTAATGGCGGTAAAAACTGCCTTCCGCTGCGGTGACGCCGCCAACATACTGTCACCAGGGCTACCATCCGTCTGCCATATTAGGAGCACTGCCTGACTTCTGCCACAAGAAGGGCAGAAATCCGGCAGTGATCATACTGGCGGATGGTTGTAAGCTGGTGCTGCTACCACCAGCACCGCTACACAAGTAGAACGCTGCCAGTTGTATCATGTCCAGTAATACAGACTGGTGGTGTTCTGCTGGCACGTCGTTGCTTGGGTAGCAATGCCCATTCATGTTCCCTGCTGGAACACCTCCTCGACTATGGTAAGTCAGTCTTCCTACAGGGGAGGTGGGTGGGAGGGTGGATGGTATAGTGTGTGTGTGTCTGAGTGTTTGCATGTGTGTGTGTGAATGCGTCTGTGTGTGTTGGGTTGTTTGCGTGGATGTATGTGTATGAGTGAATGCGTGTAAGAATGGTGAAGTGAGTGCTTGTCTGCATGTCAGTGTGCTTGTGTGTAAGAATGTGTGTGAGTATGTCTGGAAGTATGCATGAATGAATGCGTGTATGCCAGTGTGAGTGATTCAGTGTATGCGTGGTGCATGTCTGCGGGTCTGTGAGTGTGTGGGGGGGCTTGGATGGGTGAGTGTGAGGATCGGACGCGGTGGGGGTGAGTGTGAGAATCAGAGTGGTTAGGGGTGTGTGTGAGAATCCGAGGGGTGGGGGTGAGTGTGAGGATCGGAGGGGGTGGGGTGTGAGGATCGGAGGGTTGGGGGGTGAGGATTGGAGGGGGTGGGGGTGTGTGAGGATCGGAGGGGGTGGTGGAGTGAGTGTGAGGATCAGAGGGAGTAGGGGAGTTTGGATAGAAGGAGGGTGCGGGTGTCCAGTGTGTGTCGGGGGGGTGGGGGAGCCACCTACCAGTGACAGGGAAGGAATTCCCCATCACCGTTAGGGCCTACCGCCATGGTTTTTGTGGCATTGCTAACCCCAGGAAAACCATGGTAGTAGGCAGGCTCATAATGCCACCGGCGCTATTATGCCGGCCGCCGGGCTGGAAATGGATATCACTGGCCCGGCGGCTCATATCGCCATGGCGGTATGAGTGGAGAAGTGGCGGGTTGGCTCCAGCCAAACTGCCAATCTCATAATGTACCGCCACCCTTTTGGCGGTATTGCCGCCACATTACCACTCACCACCGGAGTCATAATGACCCCCTAAGTTTCGTAATTTTTTCTGGGTGGAACCCAAGTTCTTCTAAGCCTACCGCAGCCAAAGTAGTTGAAACAAGATTGAACTAACGCAACTTTTGATGTTTTTGTAAGTTCATGATGTCAATCATTGCAGCTTTGTATGATTTTAATTCCTCCTTGGACCAGATGTGAATACAGTATCTTATTGGAGCCAATGCAGTATAATCTTCGATTTTTCCCATTTGAAAGTCTGTTCTTATTGCATCCATAAGTGTACGATGGCCCAGACGGAGCAAGTGTTGTATAAATTTGTTTTTGGTTATTTGTATTCATGGGATCTTTTTAAATCCCCAGATCTCTGCACCATAAAGTTCACCCGCCCTCGCTTTCATTTTATACACCAGCAGTGCGGATCTCACAGAATGGTTCCCTGTGGATTTTGCAAATCTAAGAACAGCACTGGCTTGTTGGGCCAAGGAGATATTGCTTTTGTGTACCTCAGGGTTCCAGGCCAATTTGTCATCCACCCTGCATCCCAAATAGTCATAGGTCACTACTCGGTCCAGAGGCCTGTTACTAGCCTTGAAGGTTGCTCGCAACTTCTGTTTTTGGTTAAGAATCATGAATTTTGTTTTACTTGCATGATCATCAAGTTCCTTGATGCACTAAAAGACTGAAAACACCCTTTCTAGATGATGCATCGATGTCTCTGTTCTAGTCAATAACACAGGATCATCTGCGAAAAGCAATATAGGTATACTTTCATTAGCTAGTTTCGACACATCGAGGTTTAAATTCTTCAGTTTTTGGCAAACTTCATTTATGTAGCAGTTGAATAGGGGTGGAGCCAGAACACACCCTTGTTTAACGCCTCACTGGATTGGAATCTCTGCTGTGTAATAATTTCATGTACTGTATCTGACCCTTGTGGTGTTTCCTGTGTGCAGTAAAATTAGCAGCCTTAGGATCTTTCCTACGATATCCATTTCCGTCCGAAGTTGCCATAGTATTGGCTGATCCATGCTGTTGAAGGCTGTTTGAAGATCGACAAATACCAAATACAGCGCCAACTTTCTTAAGGAGACATATTTGGAACAGATCATGTTCAACTTGAAGAGTTGATCTATTGTGCTTTGGCCCCTCATAAACCCAGCTTGGTGTGACGATAGTTAAATCTCTTTCTTCTATCCACTGTTTTTTTTGTCAATTTGGCAAAAACAAATCCAGCACTGTCAATCAGTGAAATTGGCCTGGAATTACACACCATGCCCTGTGGTCCTTTTTTGTGTATTGGAACAACTGTTGATTTTCTCCATTATGGCCGAATTTCTTTGAAGGACCAAACGCTGTTGTATAAGCGAGTTAGAACTGGTAGCCATATAACTAGGTGGTGACGAGAGACGTCTGATGGAATTCTATCTGGGCCTGCTGCCTTATGCGGTTTTTGTAAAAGGATGCCTTGTGCAAATTCTTTCTCGATAAATTCTTGCACTAACACATAACACAGGGCGTAACATGAGCTGTATATCCGGACTTAATCTGAAGTGTGTTATTGGGAACTGACTGAACCGGTGTTTCATGTTCAGGCACCTGTGGCCGCTGAGTCATTATCTCACAGTTTTTAGGTAGTGACATTGTCTTGCTTGAGTTGTGATCACTTCTTTACAACACCTGCTTGTGGCCTATTAGGTCAATAATACTGTGAGATGTAATCTTATCTTCTCCCTGGTACAGAGTGGTAAAGTGATCTACCCAGAGTTGTGGATTAATGTTCAATTCCAAATTTTTGGGGGGTTCTTCACATCCCCTCCTGATTATTTCCCCCCAAAAATTTAAATTTCCCACAGAGAATGCATCCAGGATGTCTCCCCAAAGCTCATGTGGAAATATTTTCTTTTTATATATTAGTAGATTCTTCTATTGTTGCCTGAAGTTTAAGAATTGTTGCTCATTGATATTGCACGAGTGCCGATTCTTTAAAGCTTGTGATAGTACCTTTTTAAATTTTAAGCATTCATCATCAAACCATCCTTAATTGGCCGGTGGAATGTTTTTGATATTCTTAGCTCTTTCCATCAATGTTTGTACTAAGAGAGTATTAAATTTTTGCAAAAAGAGGGAAACCTCATTGCCTGATAGGTCTAAAATTTCGGCGAATTATGCCATCCAAATTTAACTAGGGGTACAGATGTAAGGTTCGCACTCAACTGCCATTGTGATATTTTTCCTATTTGGTCTCAAGGCTATTGTTGGGCGATTTCATTTATATGAAGAACCAGGTTTCCAGGAGCCCGTGTCAGGATGGACCCTCTCCATTAATAGCGGATCATGATCACTTTCGATCCAATCCACAACTTCCATGTCTATGTTGTAATGCCAAGCTTTGATGTTTATGACTATGTAATCAATCATGCATTGCCTATTTCCAGCTCGGAAGGTAGATTTCAATACTTTATCTGATTTAGTTTTTCCATTTAAAGTGAGAATTCCACCTTCAATTAAGGCTTCAAAAATTATTTCTCCTTTCTTTGAACCTCGGCATCGCTCAGTGGGGGGGCGTGGAATATTCCAAACATTATCTTCTTCTAGTAATAGCTCATCCCCTAAGATAGGATGCGGAATGGTGTTAAAATCACCACATATTAATAGAAAGTTGTTACAAAACTGGAAAGGGCACCCGCCCATGGATCCAATCGTAGATTTCCACTGATCTCCAGTTCTTTTCTTTAGGATATGCTCCTCGAGCAACTAAACACCTGGCTTAACTTGAAACCAGTTAATAGGTTAAAAGTACAAATTCACTATTTCAAGTGACCACACCTCATCTTACACTGCTATTGTGTGGATGTCGTTACTTAATACAGTGTGGATTGCTACAGAGTTTCGAGTAGCGGTGTTCTAATCCAAATGGTCAAACCCCCTACTGGCCTACATTTATTTTGTTTGATTGCTGGTAGGTGAAAGCTAGAATACCCATCTAAGTCGATGGCATTAACAGAACTAACATCTTATTGTTTGATAAATTCTGTACAATCCTTGTCCTCAGTCTTGGCCTTTGGGCCTGCAATGCTCCAATTTAAGATTTTCAGTGGCAGTCTTATTCCATCTTTTATTTTTGAAAAGTCAATTTTTTGCTACAAGCTTCTATGCTGCTGTTCTTCAAGTGACTTTTGGGTTTGCGGCTGTGGTATTGAACTGGAGTTGTTCCTTGGGATGTTGACTGATAGGCAGTACCTCATGTAACTCAGATTTAACTGTTTGGGGAGGTGTCGATTGGAACTAATTGCTCCCTGCAAAGCCGACCCGAAGTTGTCTTTAGGCTTGTGCTTACTTTGTAGATTTTGTATTTGTGCTTTTTCAAGAAATATAGATGGATACAATTCCTTTTGCAGGATGTTGATTGTTATGCTCCAAGTCTTCATGAAACTGGACTGATTTAAGATCTCATTTGCTATCCATGGTGAGACACAGACTGTTTCTGAAGATTCTCCGTTGCTCGATCCTTTTCTTTGTATAAATTTTACAGAGAGCAAATCATTAGTTTTATTTAAACCATATTTTATTGTGATTTTAAATTTTCTCAAAATTGTTCAATGCCTCTCACAAAATTACAAATAGCAGATAAGTTGTGTTGCATCTGTAAATACCGGTTGTAAATGGTCATGCACAATACATTTCTAAATTAGTACTAAACATTAACCTCCCTCCCATGTCCCACCCCTGATCCCTTCCCTTAGTGAGCTCTGTGGCTTGCTATAAATCGTTTTGCAGAGCTGCACGTATCATGACAGTCTAAGGACAGGTATCTGAGGCTAAGAGTTGTGCGCTAGTTCTTATTCTATACTATTGATCCCATATATCAAGTTCTGGGTAGAAACACTCACAGCTATAAGTTCCTCTTTCGTATAGGCCTCTAGACCCGTGAGACCATTAGGGGGGGTGATCAATTCTGGGTTTCGGCTTTAAGGGTTTTAAGTAGCATCTCCCAGCCCTCTGCAACTTCTGGGGAATCTGATTCCTCTCTTTGCTTTTCGATGGAGAATAGTCCCCTCACTAGCTGCCCACTTGGACAACTCACTTTTCCAGTGGGACGTTCTAGGTCCCCTTGGGTTTTTCCAAGATGTCACGATCTCTCGCCTAGCTAAGGAAAGGGCCAAGTCTTGAAATCTGTCGGAGACCTTATTTTTTGCAGAATGCGGAAACCAGTTCAAAAGGCAGTGACCCATAGTACGGGGGATTTCTCTTTCTGTGAGCTGCGTCAGGGTTTGGTGCACCTCTGTCCAGAATAGTTCTAGCCGGGGACAGTATCAGAACATGTGTTTGAATTCAGCCCCCACCGAGCCACATCGCGGGCAACACTCTGTCACCTTCCCAAAGTATTTGTTGATGAGTGTGGGTGTCAAGTATGCTTGGTGGAACACATAAAAATAATGAGCTTGAATCTGGCATTTCGTGTCGCTTTAGGAAGACCCTTCAGGATACGCCCCCATTTCTCTTCGGAGATATCTTGGTTCAGATCTTTCTCCCAAGTTTGTTTAAGAAGGGTCAGGGGGACCGTTCTGTCGCCCGCATCAGGCCGTAAAGGGTTGAAACTGCTTTATATTTGCCAGTTGCGGAAGCCAGATAAGAGCATGCAGCCTGTGTTAGAGGTTCCCCTCCTCTCCCCCGCCAATGCCTACGAATACTGGTCACTAGTGCCCCATGCACTAAAAAGTGCCCCCTGGCAGTCCAAATTCCGCCCTGAGGGCCTCAAAGGACATCAATGTGCCATCCTTGAATACTGCACCCACTGTAAGGATCCTGGCCTCCACCCAGGTCTTAAGTTCATTCCAAGTACCCCGGTGCGGTACGCCTGTAGAGATATAAGGGGTAGTTCTGGAGAGTAGGGAGTCCCCACTTTGATTTTACGCAAGAAAGTCTTCCAGCACTGAGTCAGGATTTTTAATTCAGGAGGGTCTTGTTTCCCATCCCCGGAGGTTCTTAATAGGACCTTGAACAGTCTGGGCGCCGGCGGTTGGAGCGCCTTCACACTCGATCCCAATTCCACTCTGCTCGACATCCATTGCGCTAACCATTGGAGTTGAGCCGACAAGTAGTAGGTTTCAAAATCTGGGACCGCTAGACCACCGTGTGTGGATTGTCTTTGAAGTTTAATTAGGGCAACCCTCCTCCGTCTTTCGCCCCATATAAATGATACTACCATTGTTTCTAAATCTTTAAAGATGGCTCTATGAATCCAAATTGGCAACACCGTGAACTGGTATAGTAGTTGTGGGAGCACGATCATTTTGAGGAGTGCTATTCTCCCAGCCACTGATAATGGTAAGGTCTGCCAAAAGGACATACAGGACTTTATAGAACGTATGGAGCCACCAATGTTGCCCTCTAGGATGTCTTGTGAATCATGGTAAATTTTTACTCTGAGATAAGGGAGCCCATTCGGGATCCATCTGACCAAGTCCAGGTACGGTGGGGGCGCCCGGGGCCCCCCCAGCAGGAACAATCCAGTTTTGTCCAGGTTTACCTTCAGACCCGAGCATCCCTCAAACCGAGATAACATTTGTTGCGCCCGAGATAGATCTGTCTGGACATCTTCCAGAAATATTAAAAGGTCATCAGCGTAAAGGGCTATTCGATGTCTCTCACCTCCTGCTAGTATTCCCGGACCCCCCTCTCCAGCTCTAGCCGCGGCTGCTAACGGTTCCATTGCCAAGGCAAATGAAAGCGGAGACAAAGGGCAGCCCTGCCTGGTACCCTGCTCAACCATGTTGCTTCTGGATATTATCTGGCCTGTGTGTACTCTGGCAGTGGGCTTGGTATATAAGAGTTTCACCCAGGAGATATATTCGGGCCCTTGTTTAAGTCGGGCCATCACAGTATAGAGGAACTCCCAGTCCAAGCTGTCAAAAGCTTTCTCTATATCTACCGCCAGGACTCCAGTGGGAGAGGCCTTGGACGACTGGTGTCTCATGATGGCTAGCAGTCTGCCGATGTTGCTGGAGGTGTTTCGCCCCGGAATGAAGCCTGCCTGATCTGGGTGTATCAGTGTGGTCATAAGTGGGAGTAGCCTGGTTGCTAAAATCTTACTGAGGATTTTGTAATCAAGGTTTAACATGGACAATGGTCTATAGGCCCCAACTTCTGTAGGGTTTTTACCGGGTTTGAGGGATTATGACCGCTTCCCAGGCTGTTGCCGGTAATTCGCCCCATTCTTTGGCAGTTTTGTATAGGCTTTCTAATCGCGGCGAGAATACGTCTACGTAAGTAGCGTAAAATTCAATAGGGAGTCCGTCTGTCCCCGGGGTTTTCCCTCTAGCCAGGCTTTGTATGGCCTCCCTGATTTCTGTCTGTGTGATGGGCCCTTCCAGTTGCTCAGGGATCCCAGGTAAAAGTGAACCTAATTGCAGTCCGGTTAGGTAACCCTCTGCAACCTCCCTGACGTGATCAATTCTACTCTTATATAGGCGTTCGTAAAAGGTTGTAAATGTGACTTGATTTGTTCTTGCCTGTATATGTGACCCTCCTGCACAGTGGTTAAGTCCATTATGACTGGGGACCTGAGGGATTGTGATACGACCCATGCAAGTAGTCAGCCCGCTTTGTCTCGCTCCCCGTGTACACGAGTGAGGTAGTTTCTATAATCAAAGCACTAGAGGCGTTCTGTACAATCTGCCACTTCCGCTGTAAGCTCCAATATAGAGTTCGGTAGATGTGGGTTCCCGGGTCTGTTTCTCTCGGCCACCCGCAGCTTGTCCTCAGCCCGTTCTGTGTCCCTCAGGAGAACCCTACGCACCCCCACCGCCCGCTATACACCTCCCCCTTATTACCGCTTTAAAGGCATCCCATTCAATCAAGGGGTTAACAGCGGATGCATCGTTATATTAAAAAAAACGAGTGATATGTTGCCACAACTATTTACGGAAGAGCGAGTCTTCTAGAATTTCGGGTTTGAGCCTCCAAGTAGGGATGCTGGGGACAGGGGGACCCCCACCTCAATGACAATAAAAGGGGGTTGTGGTCAGAAAGTGTGCAGGTCAGATATTCCGCATTGTGTACCTGGGGGTATACATCTGGGGTGCAGAAGAATGCATCTAATCTAACATGCAACTCATGAAAATGAGAAAAGAAGGAGTAGTCTCTTTCATCTGGATGCAATCTGCACCAGCCATCAATCAGCCCCCAGTTCTTTTGCCAGGTCGAGAATTGCCGAGCCACTCTCACTAGGGGAGAATCATGCAGTGGCTAGTGTGATCTGTCCATAACAGGGTCTCCCACACAGTTGAAGTCACCCCCCAGCACCACTGAGGTTTGTAAATATGGGGCCAATAAACCAGACAGGCGTGTAAAGAACTCTCCCTGATCCGAGTTGGGCGCATACACATTAATCAACGCCAGGTCTCTGCCCTCCAACCTGCCCCGAACCGCCACAAATCAGCCCTCTGGGTCTATGAAGCTATCCAAAATCTGGAAGGGGACGCCGGCCGGATCCAAATTAGAGTTCCCCTCGCGAAAGCAGAATAAGAGGTGTAGTATGCCTGGCCTCTCCATCGCTTTTGAGAGAGCAAATCGTTAGTTGTTACAATAAGCAAGCCTGGCAAGGAGTTGACAAGGCATAAGATGTTACTCATATTTAGAATATCTGGACTCCCTCTTGAAGAGTACTCAGGGGTACATGTTATCGTAACTGGTCTTTGTTCCTTCCGGGGTGCATCTCAGTATACTTGCAGCCTTCTTGTATATGGCTTCTTTGGAGCCGGAGTATATCTCTTACTTTACTTTTAGCATCAAATGCAGGCCGTAATAGTGCTAGCCCTTCCTGGTCTTTGTTCCTTCCGGGGTGCATCTCAGTATATGTGCAGCCTTCTTATATTTGGCTTCTTTGGAGCCAGAATTCATCTCATACTTTACTTTTAGAATCAAGTGCGGGTCATAGGGGTGCAGGCCGAGCACTATCATTTGACTGCTGGAGAGACCTCACCTGGCTACACTGTTCATCTGGCTGGACCCTGGTGATGATATTTTTTTATGGAAAGAGCGAGAGCCGGGGATATAGGTTCATCCTCAATTTCCCCATGGATGGCTGTTTTTATGCTTTGCTCTGTGTCCTCAAGTTCAATACACTTGGACGTCCTAGTTTTTATCTTATCATTTGTTTGCGGTGTACACTCAATAGTGGTGTAAGTTTTTTGTTGGTGAATTTCATAAAAAATTTCACTACACTCGAATAGAGTACTTGGGCTGGGTGTTCTATTTTAGTAACAGTCCCACCTTTGAGATGTGTATCTTTAGTGTGATTTTACATTGGTTTTAATATCTCTGAACTCTGTTTAAACTTCATATTTGGTGGATCTTCACTTGCCCAGGTTGCCACCAGGTTCATTGCCTGATCTATTTCCATCCTCTTCTTGTTTATAGGTTCTGAATTGGATGCTAGACTTCCCCTGTATCCAGTGGGTACATGATTTATATGAGAGTGAAGGGTGCAGCCTTTATCGCACAGCAAACCTGGATTTTTATTCCGAAAGTTGCTATCTTTTTCAGATATTTTTCCTGGGCTATCTACCAAAGCATTTTGACCTACATTCTGTTGATGAGCAACGTATTCCTTTCGAGGCTGTGCAGTTTTTTGATGTTGCCCTGCTGCTCTTGACTGCCACATCAAGTCTTTTGTGTTTTTTTGCTGTGCCTTTTTTACCCCCCTTAGCTTTTTTCCCCTTGATTTTGGTTTTCCCCTTTAATTGAAACCTTTTTCTCTGGGCCTTCTTTCCCTCTGCACTTGGAGCTTCAGTTGCTGGTGTAAGAATTCCACTCAGCTCCTCTGTGCTCTCAGTACAACTGCTGATTTCTGGGCAGTATACACGTCCCAGGGTTAGTGGAGGTGAGCTGTTCATTAGCTTTCTTGGCGCTTTTGCTTAAAGCTCGGGGCCAGTCGTGGGCAAAGTTTTGAGAATAAGGTGGTCATTCTGAGTTTGGTGGTAGCCTGACCGCTACACCAGCAGCCGTGTCTTGACCGCCGCCAGGGTGGCAGTGTAGACCACCATATAACGAGCAAGGCAGTAAACCCAACGCAACACAGACAATTCCCAGCCAGCACCACCACCGCCAACGAGTAGCATCCAGCAGTGGAAGGCAACTTCAGGCTGGCGAAAGCCAATGTCCCGCCCACCATATTTCGAGTCACCACACAGCCAGGATATCCGGGGTGGCCAGGCACTGAGGAAAAACCTGGCAGAAACAGAAAGTACAAAAGGAGACTCCCACCTCCAGGCACAGAGACACGTCCACCATGGCAAACAAACTGCTATTCTTCCCATTCCCGTTGTATCTCACCAAACACCTTCGGGCCACCGACAACGACGAAGACAACAACCCTAAGTACGCCTAGTACAGAGTGGAGGAAAGGCAGTGAAACACTCCCACACATAACACACATTCCATGCAGTGACAGCAAAGGCCACACACAAAATACGTCAATGCCAAGTACCCAATACGCACACAATGCCAAGCAGATACGTGCTAAACATACAGCACAATGCACACCAATAGCACAACAGCACACCCCATAACCACACAATGACAACTAGACCACAAACCCCTCAACGCAGGCATAGACAGGCATGCTGTGCAACACCAAACATACAAACGCACCATGAACTGTATGTAGCAATGACACACAATAGCAGTGAACACACATCCAAACAATGACACAGGTGACACATCACATACATCCAACAATCAAGGAAATCCACACATGCAGCATCATGCACATGGACGCACACTACACCCCATTCAATCCCACAAGCAAGCAGTAAGACACATGACAACATGCACATGGCACTACACATCTACCCAGCGCATGTAACAACATGGACACAACCCATACACAGACTTCACACACCGTTGCACACAGATGTCACACCACCATGTACAAGGAGACCAGGACAAGCATCTCAACTTGCCAACCACAGCAATCTCCAGAATTTCAGGACACATTGTCCAAAAATCATGGCCTCAACTTGACTCTTGACAGCAAATAGGCCTTCAGATCATAGGCGCATCAATGGGTCAAGCAGCCACCTCAGGAGCATGGGGATGGTGTGGGTGGCTTGGATTTGGAAGGGGCATGTTTTGTTTTGGGCTTGGGAGAGGTGACTTTGGCACTGGGGGTATAGATTTCTTGCTGGGTGGAGGAGATAGGGAAACACCAGAGGGGGCACCTGAGAAATGGGAGGGGGAAGGGCCTGGGAGGGGCAGGGGGACACAGCATTTACTGGGAACACGAGGTGGGAGAAAAGTAGGGAAGAGGCCAGGGGTGGCAAGGAACACTTTCTATGGTACGCGGGGGTGGTCACATGATTGAGGGTTGGGAGTGGAGGTAGAGGGAGTGCTCGTCTGACATGTTGGTGTGCTGTACGTGAATGCTGGTGTGTGCAATGTCTGCATGTGTCTGGAGGGTGAATGTTGGGTGGGTGAGTGGGTGCAAGTGCATTCATTGGGAGAAAGGGGTAGAGATGCCGGGAGAGGGAATGGGAGATGTGTGAGTGAATGTTGCAGTGGTGTGTGCAAGTGAGGTGGATGTGCTGCAGGTAGCAGAGACGGTAGTCGTGGTGAGTGCGGATGTGGTGTGTGGGGTGTGTGTCTGTGAGTCTGCTGTTGTGGTGACTGAGGGTCTGACATGAATGAGGGCAGGACTAGTGTGTGTTGAAGCAGTGCTGGTAGGTGTGAGTGGAGATGTGACAGTAAGGGAGGAGGTGGGGGGAAGTGTCTGTTGTGTCTGCAGATGTGTGTTGTGTGTGTGCATGCCTGTGTGAACGTTTGTGATGCCTATGTCTGTCTTTGTGCACTTTGTCTGTTGTAGTGGGTGTATTCTGGTCTGTAGGTGTGCTTTGGATGGGTGTAGAGAGAGGGGTTGTGGATTGGGACCAGGTAGCTGGAGGGGGGACAGAAGATGAAGGGACACTGGCTGCTGTCAACGAGGAGCCAAAGCCTGAAACGATCTCTGTAGGCCAGACAAGGCACCGTGAATGCCTTTCAAGAACACATTAGACTGCTGCATCTGCAATGCCAGTTCCTGGATGGCATTGTCTGCCCCACAGAGATGGACCTCATGAGGTCAATAGCCACCTCATTGAGGGCAGTTAGGCTGACTGGGGCAGGGGTGGAGGTGCCTGCGGCAAAGGAGACACCTACTCTCCTGGGTGAGCGGGCACAGGCAACTGGGTGGGGTGCTACAGGGAAGGGGGTTGGTGGACAAGGATGGTGCTGGGGTGGTCCCAGATGGTTCCGCCACCACAAGGGAGCAGCCATCGGAGGAGGAATCTGTATCAGATGTGGTGGTTGCTTCTGCCTCCCCTGTGGTGCTCCCCTCGCCCTCTCTCGCACTGGTCCCCTCAGCTTCGCTGGTGCCAGCCTCCTGGGTTCCGCGGGCTGCACCATCCCCACTCGCCAGTAACCTTCCTCCTTCACAAGATGATGTTAATGCACACATAGACAGAGGTGGAGAGAGCAGGAGTGTGGGAGGTATAGAAAGGGAGGGAATGGTGACAACACACATGCACTTCACATACAAACAATACATAATTCAGCCCCTGCAGGGTAAACAAGAGATCATTTTTCAATCAGTTACAATTGAGTCTTGCAAGTGATACCCAAACAAATCACCGATCTGCTCAACCCTGCAGCCTAAACACCTGAATGAAGACCACTACATGCCTATCAACTGGCTAAATGACTAATCCAACATTCCAGCCCAAGAACATACTCAACCACATGTCATCCATTGGGGGATGAGGCAAATCTGAGCTGATTGGAATGTGTGAAGTACATGTGGTACAGCGGTCCATTGATGTAGCAAGTGAAGCAATTGAAATGTTTACATAACATGCCTGTCATTACCCACATACAGTGCCAATATGAACACCTTGTAGTACAACAGTACACACAGAGATGGAGGGTGCAGCCAGTGACATGATAGCATACTTGAGCGACCCATAGATACAGGTGAATGTGCGTCACAGTACCAACACTTCTTTTCCTGCATCGCTCAACATAGCTAACGTGTCACACTCCTACATGATGGGTGTGACAACCAGGACTATATGTTCCCCAAATCTCATCTGACCACATCAATCCCAAGTCCAGTGAGGGTCACAGTACACAACCATGCAGAAGTCACCTAACAGTCAACAAGTACCCGCTTGTGGCTGCTGTGCTGCCTTCAAGCGCCCATTCAACTCTGGGTAGGCCACCACCAGTATGTGGGCCATTAGGGGGGTCAGGGTCCGACGGGCACCCCTCCCACATTGGGAGGCTGCCCCCAGCTGGGCTTCTGCGGTCTTCCGGGCCGAGCGTCTCAGATCCTCCTACCACTTCCTGCAGTGGGTGCTCCACCGGCAATGGACCCCCAGGGTCCGCACTTTCTTGGCGATGGCTCTCCATAACCCTTTTTTTCTGGTGCGCGCTGACCTGCATGGGAAACATTCAGAAAATGGGGAACATGATGTAATTAAAAAATCAGTCATGACATGTCAATGTGCACACACATACATCGTCAAACACCACCCGACATGTGTGACAAAGGGCGTTGTACGGACTTGTTGCCCTGGAGCACCGTAAAAACCGCCAATACAAGGGTAGGAACCCATCCACCAGTTTATCCAGTTCCTCTGTAGTGAAGGCTGGGGCCCTATCCCCTGCAGTGCGTGCCATCATTGCTCCAAGATACAGAACACAGCAGCACACGAAGTGGAGGTCTGTCTTGCCGAATGCCAGGAGTCAAGTGAGCTGGTCTATACAAAATAGCGGTACCCATCGCAGTGGTCATGACCGTCACCGACGGCGTTGTCTGTCATTGGTCCCAATCTCCTATAGATGTCAATGTTAACCATTGAGGAGTTGCACGGCGGTTCAGACCGACTTCAGCCATGACAACTTCCACCGGTGGGACGAGGTCACTTCCAGATGTCCAATGCATGCCAGGCAGGCGGATGCCATATTAGTCTGTAACATGCCTGTCCTGGATTCACACTGAATTACCTGCATGTCGTCACAAATTGATACATTAGAGCATACATTGTGGAGAATGTCATATGTAGTGAGTGTCTGATGACATCACCACACTTGTCACTACAGTTGTCAGTATACATGATCCGTATAGTGGAACACATAAACAGGTATGCTTACATGTCCTGTATATGTCCATTGTCACAGGGATTATGTGCCATCCTCTGGTTAGGAATGGAGTGTGGAGTAATGTGCCATCCCATAACATCACACCCAACTTGCATGAATAAAACTTCATAACTGTTGTATTTCATACTTGGTGCACTACATTCTGAGTGGTTGCCGGATTGTTGTTTGTGTCCCCGCATAGATATCACCACAATGGAGTGATGAGGAATGCACCAGTTTACCGGCCACTCATAGATCTTGATACCATGGAAGAACACCACATCATCCTGACCTATCAACTGAACTGTTTGTGCAGCAGCGAACTGGTTGCCCAGTTGGAGCCAAACCTCCTGCCGGCTTAGAGAAATGCCATTCCCCATGCCATTCCTCCAACAGTCCAGGTGTTGTCTGTCTGGCATTTTCTGGGGAGTGGTTCTTTTCAGGTTACAGTGGGACTGGCTGCAGGGTTTACACAGCCCCAGTTCAGTAAGGTGCTCTAGAATGTGCTGGATGCCGTACTCAAGCATGTGCACAGGTACATTAGGTTCCCACAACGTACTGAATTGCTCACTGTAAAAGCAGCCTACTACAACATATCAAATGTCCCACATGTAATTGATGCCATTGATGGGACTCAAATCACCTTGGTACCTTTGAGGACCATTGAACAGGTCTACAGAAACCGGAAAGGTACATATTCGCTCAATGTACAAGTGGTGTGTCTTGCAGATGAGTACATAATACATGTAAATGCAAAATTCCCCAGTTCAGTACATGATTTCTACGTTCTGAGTGTGATGTAACAGCTACAGGGAGAAAGGGCCTGGCTCATAGGTATGTATACTGCTCTCCACGTCAGACGTTTGTCCCCCTCCAAACACAGTCAGCACTCTGCCTAGCATTGTTACCTATAGTCATGTTCCCTTTTCCACCAGGTGACTCCGGAAACCCCAACCTGCCCTGGCTCCTGACACCTGTGAGACATCCAACTACAGGAGGGGAGAACAGGTACAATGAGGCACATGACCGAATGAGGTGAGTGATTGAGCGGACTTTCGGTCTTCTGAAAGCTGGATTTTGTTGCCTCCATGTTTCAGGTGGTGCCTGAAAGGGGACCAGGGGAAGTCTGCAAGATCATTGTTGCATGCTGCATGCTCCATAATCTGGCCCCCAGAAGGCACATCCCACTGCTGGATGAGGAGGACATTGATGCTGGAGCAGTGTTTGGGGCCGGTGATTTTGATGCTGAGGGAGAGGCAGACGAGGATGAGGCACATGACAACAGGACTGACATGATTTGTCACTACTTTCAATGATGTATAGGTATTTGTGATTTGTATGTCATCTGCAAATGGAAGATGTATTGTTGAAGCCAGTCTGTAGCCAGTATTTGCCTGCATCAATGTGTGTGTGGGGACTACAGCATTCCTTCTTGGTGTCCGAGCCTGTAAGGGACACTTATCGGACTTGTCCTGTTCTGTAGGCCTTCCATGTTATATTGTCAGCTGCTGTCTAGAAACTACCTGTTTCTGACTATGCAAGGAGGTGTTCTGTAGAGGATGTCACATATGAGGTATCTTACCATAACTACACATGTGTGTGTGACAATCCTGCCCTTTAAATATGTGGTATCATACCCACTGCAGCAATCAACCTATGTTTGTGATATACTGCTGTTGATGTATGGATACGGCCTACATGACATACAAAATTGAGCCTTATCCCATGTTTGTTTTCCTCTTCCGTTACATGTCTGTTTGCAAGCTGCTTAATGAAATGCCTGTTGGCAACCTTGCCACTGGATGTTACTACCAAATGGATGTGGTTACAAATCCTGCTGGAGATTCCTGCTACATCTGTCACTCTGACATTCTTGTAGTCCAGATATGTGTATTAGATTCTTGCTTGTTAACAGAAATGCCATGTCACGCAATGAAGACACATACACCATTACTTGTGCTCATTGGTGTTTATTGAGTGTTTCACATCACAGTTCAGATGAGTGGTGACATGGTTTCTGTGATCATCAGAGTGGTGGTCTGGCTGTATGTTCCACAGGTCCTGTATCCATTTGCCTTGAGAGGATGTGAACTTGGTTTTGGACAGCCAACAGGGTGTAACAGTGGCACACAAGGATGACAGTTCAGAAGAGGGATCACTTCCACGGAGGTCCCTAAGCTGCAGGGGTATGGGTACTGGTGGCCTGTGGGTCCTCTTGCCGGGCCTCCATTCCAGTAGTAGGTGCTGATGTTGATGGCAATGGTGTTGCCCTACTACTGGATCGGGCCTGCTGTTGGGTGGAGGATGTCTGCAGGATATTGTTCAATTCCTTGAACTCCCCTAATCTGGAGACCATGGTAGCATTGAGTGCCTGCCACTGCTGCATGTTCTCCTGGTGGTATTCACCCTGCAGCCTTTAGCTGTCCTGCAAGGTGGTGTGTATCTGGCCCAACATGTCCTGGGTTTGCTAGTAGGCTCCCAGGACTCTGAAGACGGCCTCCTGGCCAGTTGTGTCCTGTACCTGCCTCGTCCTTTGGCCCACGATTTACATCACACTGGCCCTTGCCCCCTATGCCAGTGCCCCTGGTGCAGTGTGGCCCCTCCCACTGACACCATGACTGTCATTGTCTTCGGTTTGCACCGTTGACTCCTACCCCTGTCCTGTGGGGCACACTGATGATTGATATGACCCTGGGACACAGGTTTGGGAAGGTGGTATCTGCTGTGCATTAGCTGCCACAGGGGAGGTGGTTTCAGTTGTGGGCATGGTGAGTCTGGTTGTGGTGGACTGACCACTCATGCCTGATGGGCCAGGTTTGTCGTCCATACCCAGACTTCCAGGAGAATCCTCCCCTTTTGGACCTGCCTCCAGGCCTGGGCTTTCTGTCACTGGGCTCCTCTGCAGTACTTGGGAGACCTGTGGAATGAGAGGTATTGTGTCAGATGATGGTATTGCAGCAGTGACACACCTGGTTGTATGCCATCATTGACTGGATTTGGCATTGGCAGTTATTTGTCCACTGCTTATGTTCCATCAGTGTAATGTTGCAATGGGCCTATATTGGAGAAGAGTTAATGTTTGTCTTGCTGCTGACATTGCCATGTACTGATCTGCATTCCAGATACTTATTGGTGATAGGGAGTGACATGTTTTAACGTGCAATTGCAGATATTTTAAGTGGATATAGCAGTCATGCAAGGGTCGGGAGTGTTGCATTGTGGTAATTGTGGTACTTGCTGCAGTGTGGGGTTGTTCTTCCGGGCTGTGTCTGCTGAACCTGTGCTCCAAACAGTCACTGCTCCACTCTGACAATTTTATCAACCATTACCCTCAGCTCCTCATCTGTGACTTGTGTTTTTTTTTCTGGTGCTGTGGTGGTTGGGTTGTGGTTGGGGGTGTATGTTGTGTAGGGATGCGGGGTGTGCTGTTTGTTGGTGTGAGTTTAGGTAGTGGTATGTGCGTGGCTCTGTGGTGTTTGTGTGCAGTGGTGTGTGGTGTTATAAGTGTTCAGTGTGATGGTGCCTGTGATATCTAAGTGCAGTGCCTCCTTTCAGTGTGCTCCTGCCTCGCTCAGTCAAAGTTTCTGGTGGCAAAGTGTTCTGGGTATGCGTGAGGGTGTGTTTTGTAGTGCTGTGGACAGGTATGTGTATGTGTCTCAGATATTGGGTAATGGTATTGTCCAATGTGGTGTGGTGTTCTGGAAGCGGTGCCTTTTTTTCCAGCAGCACTTTGGACCACCAATAGCTTGCTGCTGTGTTGGCGCCGCATTGCTGATTCGTGGGTCATTACTTGGCGGGCAGGATGTTCTCGGCATGGCGGTGCTGGTGGTGCAGCCGCCTCCTTCACACCATTGTTTCAGCCAACGGTGTCGTTTTTTGGGTGTATTTTGGGCGGTGTTATGTGGGTGACTCGGAATGCAGCAGTCTTCACACCGCCATCACTGGCGTTCTTTCGGCAGCCGCTTGCACAGCGGTCTTCAGTAAAGACCGCCAAACTCGGAATTACCACCTAAGTCTACAGCCCTCGATTAATAACCTTCGGGACTTCCAGTAATTTCTCCAACAGTGGGCCACATGTTTGCCTATCTTCAGGTTCAGCAATGGACTGTAGTCTTAAGTTTTCCCTTACAGCACCCTCCACCAGAGCCATTCTATGACCTATGGTCATTATCGTTGCTGTGAATTGCCAAGTCAGCTCAAGTTAGCTATCAAGTTTGAAATACTGGACCATGAGCTAGTTTGTAATTGAGTCCAATATTATGCACATGATCTTCATGATGCTGAGAATAGGTTGGTCTAGGGGAAAGTAATTTTCATTCTTCTTTTGACTTTGCCCATTTTGATCGTTGTCTGTATATCCTTCCAATTGCTTCACCTCCTCATGCCTGGAGTCTATTAGAGTATTACCATCCAAGAAGTTTAAGTAATCCGATGTTATACTATCCAGTTGGGGATCTACATTACTGATGGTGAAGTTGTCACTTGAGAAGAGCTCCAAACTAAGTGATCCAAAGTCCTGTCTACACAATGCAGGATTATCTTTTCCTACTCGGACTGTGGGAGAGGACTGTGACTTTGCAAAATTTGAAGACTGCATGACTAATGATTGATCTAGTTTAAGCCCCTTATATTTTGAATTGCCACTGTCTCAATTTGAGTACTTTCTGATTGGGTTGTTTGAAAAGGATTCTCAAGTTCTTGTGATCCTGATTGAGCCCAGGGATGGCTCTTAGTTTTTTTTCCTGTTAATAGATCCCCTAAGGTTGCCACTTCCTGTGGGGGTAGTGTTTTTACTTCTAGGAAGTGATTCTTAATTGAGAAGTTATACATTGATTAAAATGGTTGCAGTGAGGGTGTTTCTAGCTGCCAGGCCCCTAATTGCTCTGGTTTGACCCCCACCAACTTAACGCTGCCATTTCCCCCCTCACAACTTCCCTGGGACAACACAAGACATGATGTGCTGCACCTGCAACCGATCAGCACTCAAATTAAGATAGTTGTAATAGTTTGGTATGGTGCCTGCGCGGCAAGTATTTTTGTCTGTAGGGGGCAGACAGTACTTTAATCTCTGGTTATGCAGTGCTTGATTGAATTTTCTACCCTCCTTGTTTCCATCCATCTCCGGGCACACCTTCATATCCTGTTGTTGTCTGTTTGATGCATTTGTGAGGTAGCTGGACTTATGTTGCTTCCCTTGGTTTTTCTCCCAGCAGTTATTACACATCCAGTATCATCGATTTCGCCCTGACCTGTTTTCCCAATATACACAATGTCATCAGTATCAACACGGGTTGGCAGGAAGAGTTTCAGACTGGACATCCCGGCCTCCACCTCCGTTTCCTCATTTTCATCACCCAGGCTTCTGGATATGGGCCCCCTTACAACAGCCTCTATTTGTTTTGCAGGTTTTACTGGGTTAGGTGCGCGATTCCAGGTTCCTGCTCCAATTCCTGCTCAGATTCCTGTTTAATGCATAGGGATCTTTTTTTGTGTGCTAATGATTCCTTGTGCCTCTTTGATTTTACCATTGTTCCATACATGTTGGAAGGCCGTGACTTTTTTGAGGGTTCTTTGTTGATTCTCAGAACTTTTAATTATTAGTTTGTTAGTTTTCGTGATCTGTTGCTCCACTGTCTGTTACATTCACTCCTTACTTTACTTTACTTTACTTTACTTTGTTTTATTTTCCCTGTTTCCTTGTTTGATCATTGACCTTTTGTAACTCTTATAGCTCTGTGGCTCTATAGTTGTTAAAGCTCTTGCAGCTCTTAGTGCCTGGCCCTTACATCTTGTGGAGAGTCTAAAGGAGAGATAGGGGAGACAAGGTGATGGTAGGCAAACAAGATGGCAGAGCTAAGCAAGCCGCACCAGCCAAATCCCGGCCGCTTCTGCCGCGCGCTACAGTCTGTAGCCCGGAGACTTCCTTAGAGCAACCAACCTTAGCCCTGACTTCAACCCCTGTCACCTCAACCATCTTTGCCCCTTGCCCTGTATTATTATATTATTATATGTTGCAAGGCATTTGGCCGTGCTGCCAGGAGAGTGATGTGAGGGCGAAAATAGCTATAAGAGTAGCAACAAGGACAGGAGTAAGAAGAAAAAAGTCTGTTGTTAGCATTTACTCTCCAGCTCCAAATTCCGGATTCCAGTTTCCAGATTCCTGTCTCCTCCTATCTGCCTCCTCAACGTGGTCCTCGTGATCCTCGATGGACCTCGTGTGGTGCCCTGTACAGCGCTCTGCTGTATACTTCTATAAAACCAAGTCGCAAAACAATCAGGTGCGGCCTCATGCAGCACCTCCGTGTTCCGTCGCACCTGCCGCGCTTGGACTCTAATGCTCTCTGAGCCGAGCTGCTGGGCCGCCAGCAGCTCTCCTCTACAACAGGACCAGCAGGCCGGCTCTGTTCAGGGACATAGAACAGCAATAGGAACAGAGGAGGGTGTGGGGAAACATACCCCCTCCTCTACCCCCGCAATAGCGGCAAATGGGCGAGTGGGCAAGCGGGCAGGGTAGCTCAGCGGGTCGATGTGCAACGTTGCAGCTCTGGCGGTAATACAAAATTACACATAACAAAGAACATTTCCTTACATGACAACCTTTTTGGCAAAGGGAATCAAAACAAACAACAAAATAGAAGGATGGCACAGCACCATCCAATACACACTACGGGCCATATGTACTAAAGCGTTTTCCCATAGACACAGAATGGGAAAAACCTACATTTATCGAAGCATTACAAAAAGAGCAGAGTTACCAGGACCTACTAATGGAACAGTCTGTTAGCCAAATTGGTCCTAAACGTAACAAGCAAACCAAAAGGATAGACAAGATGTCACAATTTAAAGTCAAACTCCTCATAATAACAAAGGAGTAGATTGCTTAGAGATGATAGCCAAAAGCATAAATAAGTATAAAATAAAATGTACCCCACCAAAGTCCTCAAAAACTACAAGCAATTTTAAACCAACACACCCAACCTTTAATTGAAAATAATAAATATAATAATTTTATTAAATCTGTCAAATAATCTATTCAAATGGCAATGTTAATGTTAATGAAGAACAATATCATAAAATTATACATAAGTTATTTTTTAAATTGTAACTGTCACCAACCAAGAAAGATAAAAACAACCTCAAACAATCACATTAAATGCTTACAACACATAAATCAAACAATTCACATGACAAAACCACATAAGACTTGAATAATATTTACACAAACAATATAATATCACATTTCCCACCCAAAAGAAAAGAAATAGCTGCTGATCGTTCTCTGCACCTATGTGTAAAAAAAGAAATACACCAAAAATTGGAAAAATATTTCCAAAAAGCACAAAAAACACAAATTTAATGAATCCAATAGAAATAACTTGAAGCAATCCAAAGTATCTAGGAAACATACAAAACTCAAAAAAAGTGTTTGAAAACAAAATAACTGTGCCCTGAAAAATGAAAAAGGAAACCAAAGTTAAAAACACTGGCTTGTTAGAAAACTATGTAAACTCATAATGCCAATAGGGCAAAAGCCTATAAAGTAAATTAAATAAACCCACCTGCAAAACACATTACATTTACAAAAACACATATACTTTGCATTTAATCATCAAAATACACTTAACCTATATCAATTTAATAAAAGATGGACATACATTACTAAAATGGTGTATAAAAAGTCAAAACAACGAAGTAGTGAGAAACAGTAACACTAATACATCTAAATATATAAAAAAACTCACAAACAACACTATACCTAAATTGTAGACCCCCCTATACTCATCTTACCCTCAAAACACTTTAAAATCCTTAAAAATTGACTTACCTGTTGTCGAACAGCAGCACTTTACTATAACCTGGGTTTGGAAAAATAGACTAAAAATAACACAAATATGTTGCAAAATAGAAGATGGCAGTAAAAATGGCTAGTAAAAAGACTATGGCCCTCATTCTGACCCTGGCGGTCTTTGACCGCCAGGGCGGAGGACCGCGGGAGCACCGCCGACAGGCCGGCGGTGCTCCAATGGGGATTCCGACCGCGGCGGTAAAGCCGCGGTCGGACCGGCACCACTGGCGGGCTCCCGCCAGTGTACCGCCGCCCCATTGAATCCTCCACGGCGGCGCAGCTTGCTGCACCGCCGCGGGGATTCCGACCCCCCCTACCGCCATCCAGATCCCGGCGGTCCGACCGCCGGGATCCGGATGGCGGTAGGGGGGGTCGCGGGGCCCCTGGGGGCCCCTGCAGTGCCCATGCCACTGGCATGGGCATTGCAGGGGCCCCCGTAAGAGGGCCCCTACATGTATTTCACTGTCTGCTGCGCAGACAGTGAAATACGCGACGGGTGCAACTGCACCCGTCGCACAGCTTCCACTCCGCCGGCTCGATTCCGAGCCGGCTTCATCGTGGAAGCCTCTTTCCCGCTGGGCTGGCGGGCGGTCTGAAGGCGACCGCCCGCCAGCCCAGCGGGAAAGTCAGAATTACCGCCGCGGTCTTTCGACCGCGGAACGGTAATCTGACGGCGGGACTTTGGCGGGCGGCCTCCGCCGCCCGCCAAGGTCAGAATGAGGGCCTATGTCCCCATAGAAACCAATGGAAATATGGCAGAAATGTTGAATAAATATATGAAAAATGTAAAAGATTATTAAACATGGAAAATATGTAACAAATGTGATAAATTGTAAAGAATGTTAAAGTATACATTAGAAATGAGTATATAATGTATACAATTATTCAATATGCACTGAACCATTGTTTATTAAAATACTGTTGTAAAATGTATATAAAAAGCTGTGAAATGTTAGAAATCTGTTAAACAATAGAAAATAAAATTTGAAATTATACAACATACAATAGTGTTGGAACATAATTTACATGTTTTTATTAATAAAAATAAAAAATAAAAAAGTATTTACAAAACCTCATATAAATGTTTATTTTTAACTAGAAGTATAAACGATTAAAAATGAGAACATATAAAATAAATAAACTTTGGGAACAAATAAAATGTGAAACATATGTCACATGTCTTTATTATAATGAATGTAATTAATAATATTATTGGTTACAGACATATAACAAACTATTGTTTATTGTATTTCTAATCACCAACAACACTATTCAAATACCACAAAGTATTTCAATCAAATGGAAATAAAACTTAAATAACTGAAATAATCATTCTCCAAAATAAATCATTCAGAAAATGATTAGACACTAAAGGGGTGACATTGACTATTCCCACTCCAATCTACCTACATTGAGGGAAGGGATTGGACACTATAGGGGTGACATTTGCTATTCCCAGTCCAATCGAAACCAATTTGGCGAAGGTTTTGGTCACTAAAGGGGTGACATTTACTATTCCAACTCTAATCTAAAGCAATTTAGGAAAGGCATTGAATACTAAAGGGGTGACATTTTTTATTTCCAATCCAATCTAACCACACTGTAAGAAGGTGTTGGACACTAAAGGGGTGCGATTTTTCTATTTCCACTCCAAACTAAATCAAATTGGGAATGGGGTTTGACACTAAGGGGTTGGCATTTACTATTTCCATTCCTATCTAAACCAGTTTGGCAATAAAGGATTGAAATTTACCAATCCCACTCCACTCTAACCATATTGGAGGAAGATGTGGGACACTAAAGGGGTTATATTGCCTATTCCCATTCCAACCTAAACCAAATTAAGGAAGGTACTGGACACTAAAAGGGTGACACCTACTACTCCCACGCCAACCTAAAACAATTCAGGGAAAGCGTTGGCCATAAAAGGGGTGACATTTACTATCCCCACTCCAATCTAAATCAATTTGGAGAAGACATTGGAACCAAAGAGGTGACATTTACTATTTCCCACTCCAATATAACCATATTGGAGGAAGGTGTTGGACACGTGGAGAAGTGTGGCACAATGGTTAGAGCGGCAGACCCTGAAGCAGAGATCTGGATCAAGACAAGGGTTCAAGTCCTGCTTCGGCAGGTCTTGGGCTCAATTCCCTTGGACCAGATAATTCTTGCCTCTGTGCCTAATCTAATTAACGAGTCCCACTCTGTAACTCTGGGCAATAGCTTGCTTAATCTCCACAACAGCCCCAACAGCGCTTGGATGCCTGGCTTCACCCTGGGGGTGCCCAGGAGTGGGCACCTCACAGGGAAAAGCCAGGAGGGGTTCCATAGCGGTATGCGTACAGCGCCTTGAGACCCTAACGGGTGAGTAGTGCGCTATACAAGTGCAAAGTTTACAGTTTACAGTTTTGACACTAAAGGGGTGAAATTTAATATTTCCACTCCAAACTAAACCAATTTGGGCTAGACATTAGATATTAAACGGGTGACATTTACTATTCCTACTCCAATCTAAAACAAGTTGGGGAAGACGTTGGACACTAAAGGGGTGATATTTTCTGTTTACATCCCAATGTAAACCAATTTGAGGACGTATTGGACACTAAAGTGGTGACATTTACTATTCCCACTCCAATCTAAACCAAGTTAGGAAGGTGTTGGACACTAAAGGGGAGACATTTACTTTTCACACTCCGATCTAAAGCAATTTGAGGAACGCGTTGGACACTAAAGGGGTGACATTCACTATTCATACTACACTGTAAACCAGTTTAAGGAAGATATTGTACACTAAAGGGGTGATGTGTCCTGTTCCCACTCCAATCTAAAACAATTTGGGTAAGGTGTTAGACACTAAAGGGTTGACATTTAATATTACAACACCAATTTAAATCATTTTACGGAAGGTGTTGGACACCAAAGGGGTGAGATTCACTATTTGCACTCCAGTCTAAACCAATTTGGGGAAGGTGTTGGACACTAAGTAGCAGACATTGACTATTTTCACTCCAATATAAACCAATTTAGGGAAGGCACTGGACACTAAAGGGGTGACATTTATTAATCCCTCTCTAAACTAAACATATGTATGGAATATGTTGCCCATTGAAGGTGTAACATTTACTATTCCCACTCTAATCTAAACCAATTTGGAGAAGGCATTGAACACCAAAGGGGTGATATTTACTATTCCCTCTCCAATCTAAACAAATTTGTGGACTATGTTGGCTATTGAAGGTGGGACATTCCCTTTTCCTACTCTAATCTAAACCAATTTGGATAAGGCATTGAGCAGTAAAGGGGTGATATTTACTATTCCAACTCCAATCAAAACCATTAGAGAGAAGGCGTTGGACATGAAAGGGTTGATATTTACTATTCTCACTCTAATCTAAACCAATTTGGGGAAGGTGTTGGCCAGTGAAGGGGTGATGTTTACTATTTCTACTCCAATCTAAAACAATTTGGGGAAGGTGTTGGACATTACAGTGATAAGCTTCACTACTCCCACTCCAATTTAAACCATATTGGGGGAAGGTGGTTCACACTAAAGGGTTGACATTCCCTATCCCCACTCCTTCTTAAGCTAATTTGGGCAAGGTGTTCAATACTAAAAGGGTGACACCTACTATCTCCGCTCCAATCTAAACCAATTCAGGTAAGGTGTTGGACACTAAAGGGGTGACATCTACTATTCCCAGTCCAATCTAAACCAAATTAGGGAATGTGTCGGACATTAAAGGGGTGACATTTACTATTTACACCCAAATCTAAAACAATTTGGGAAGGCATTGAAAACTAAAGGGGTGACACCTACCAGTCCCACTCCAACCTAAAAAGGTTTAAGGAAGGTCATGGATATTAAAGGGGGTGCTATTTACTATTCCCATTCCAATTTACAACAATTTAGGGACAGCATCGGACATGAAAGGTTTGATATTTACTATTCATACTCCAATCTAATCCAATTTGGGGAAGGTGTTAGACATTCAACAGGTGACTTTTAATATTCCCACACCAATCTACATCATTTTAAGGAAGGTGTGGGACAACAAAGTGGTGGGATTCACTGTTTGCACTCGAGACCAAAACAATTTGGGGAAGGCATTGGACACTAAATGGTGGACATTAACTATTCTCACTCCAATCTAAACCACTTTGGGTTAGGCATTGGACACCAAAGGGCTAATATTTACTATTCCTACTACAATCTAAAGCAATTTGGGGAAGGTGTTGGACACTAAAGGGTTGACATTTACTAATCCCTCTCAAATCTAAAATAATTTGGGGAAGTGTTAGACAATAGAGTGTTGATGTTTACTATTCACACTCCAATCTAAATCAACTTAATGAAGGTGCTAGACACTAAAGGGATAAAATGTACTATTCCCACTCCAATCTAAAACAATTTGGGGAAGACGTTGGACACTATAGGGGTGGCCTTCACTATTCACACTCCAATGTAAACCAATTGAAGGAAGATATTGGACACTAAAGGGGTGATGTTTACTATTTCCACTCCAATCTGAACCAATTTGGTTAAGGTGTTGGACACTGTAGTGGTAACATTTACTATTCCCACTCCAATATAAAACAATTTGGGGGAATGGCAGATACTAAAGGGGTGATATTTCCTGTTCCCACTCCAATATAAACCATAATGGAGGAAGACGTTGGACACTAAAGGATGAAATATACACTATTTCCTTCAAAATAAACCATTTTACGCAAGATAATACAAATTAAACATTTAAAATACACAATCAATGCTTCATACTCACACAGAAATTACTTACCATAAAATTAAATAACGTTTTAGCTAATAAAAACCTACAAATCTACATATACAGATTTGAATATGAAACTATAATTACGATTGATATTTATTATATTTTTCAAAATACTTAAAACCATTTTTAAAGTTTAAAGCATAATATGGCAAATAGAATCATAATACAGAATTAACAATCATAAACGAAAAAATAAAGTTTATAATTTTAAAACATTCTAAGAATATATTTATGGATAAAATTACAAATTTAAAAACAAAAACATTTAAAATATTTCTACAATTTTCAGAAATGTGTTACAAAATATTTAAAATGTAAACATTTAACAGATATAGTTCAACATATTTAAGTTTCTTAATAGTTGTGATATATATTTTTATACTTTGTTCTATTTAATTTAATAATGAATAAATACAGTTAACATATATCTTCATTCATATGATATTTAGATGTCTTAAAAATATTAACATAACATTTTTAAAAAAATCGAAATTAATAATTTGCATATCTTTAAAATTAACTTCAAATTTATTTTAAAATATATATATTTTAAATCTCTCCACCGTTATCCACTAAATACCCAATATCCCACTACTAAAAAGTAAATGTTAAACAACTATTTACATAAGTATGAGAAACAATGCACATTTTACAACTTCATAACTAAAAAACTATGGGCCTCATTTCGAGTATGGCGGTTTTCAGACCGCCACACTTGCGGTGATGGTCAGAACCGCCGTTTTTGCGACGGTCCGGCGGCCACATTAATACCCTGGCAGTCAGACCGCCAGGGTTCCGCCAACACTGCATTGATCCAGCTATCATTATCAGCCAGGGCAGTGCTGCATGCACACAAAACTTTAATTCAAATGCTTGATCAATTCAAATACATAGTGACAGCAGTGTTCAATCTCAGCATAGAACACTCCATACTGACTTCTCACAGTGTGGCACCTGTCGATGTGTTGACCAATTCCAGCACAGCACACACACCACAACATGATTTCAGCACCTTGCAACGGTTCCACCCTCCCACCTTCTGTTGCCACATCCCCAGGTTCATCTGTGCAAATTTCTTCCCCGGTATCAGACTCAAGACATCAACAACATCTAATTCCAAATGTTGCCATGCCATGAAGTGGAACCCACCAGTCTTCCTGTTGGCCAAACTGAGCACATCCAATTATGATCTCGGCACAAGCAGAAAAAAGGGGGATAGGCATATGAGAGAAAGCAAACAAGAGACATTATTGGTTTGTTTAAACATAGCTCATCCTTCAGTGACCTGTTTCTGCATGGATTCCTTCTTCTTCTTTCTTCACAGGGAGAAATAACAAATGAGGAGTCACATGAATATTGTCTCGATTATATCTGTCACAGAACTGCGCCTATCAAGTTTTATAACAGAATTCAGCTTGCAGTAATGAGTTTGGAGCTCCGGCCCTCAAACAGCGCAATATGAACTACAGTAGATTGTTTCTTCAGGAATGCTGCAGGTCTACCGATAAATAGTAACTGGCATAAGTTTAGATTAGAAGCAAATTTAACAGTGTCTCACTAAAACTTCTCAGATGGAGGTTCTTTCAGATTTTCTGCAGTGCTTCCTAAGTGTCAGCTTTCTTATGAAAAAGAGAACCCAAGACTACTCTTACTTTCTGCTCTTGCATCAACATATGTACACGTGTTTTTCATTTTCAAGCCTTGGAAGGTGGTTTCTTCCACTGAAGTCTAAGATAAACACTCCTTTCCTCAGCAGATAGGTTGTAGGGAAAACATTGCTAGATATGTTAGCAACAACAACCTTTAGACATTTGCAAAGCGTTTGATTTCCTTGACATAAGTGTGTGACTATTAGTTTAAAATGATTTCAACCTTTCATTCTTCCATTTTTCTCTCTGCCAGGGCAATAAAGAAGCTTAGAAATACAACATTTGTAGGGCAGAAAATACATTTTCAACTTAGCAAAAAGAAGGTGCATACATAGACGTTGAAGGAAAGCCCAATCATATTCCATGTGCTCAGCTTCACTATAGAAGATTAACATATCATCTATGTAAATGACCATGCATATTCAGAATGTCCCAAAGGACTTAATTTATAAAAAAAACTAGACTACCACCTTATCGTCTCAGAGCCCAAAAGGCATAATAAAGTCTCATAGAGACATTATTTTTCACTAAATGCAAAGTTCCACTTGTCTATCTCTCTGACTCTCACAAGACAGTATGCCTCTCATAGGTCCAGATTTGACTAAATGGTTAGGTGTCACACTTGGTTCAGAAGTACTAGGATCACAGTTAATGGGTACTAAGGGCCAGATGTAGCAACTTCCGCATTTGCGATTCGGAAGTTGCGAGTCTGTGCGACTCGCAATTTCCGAATCGCAAATGCGGATGCAGAACGGTGTCTCAGACACCGTCTGCGACTCGCTATGGGCTCGCAAAGACCCACCTCATAAATATTAATGAGGTGGGTCGCATTTTGCAACCCCATAGCGAGTCCTTGCACTCGCAGGGATGGTGGCCTGCTGGAGTCAGCAGACCTCCATGTCTGTGACTGCTTTTTAAATAAAGCAGTTTTTTTTTATTTTGCAGCCCGTTTTCCTTAAAGAAAAACGAGTTGCAAAATCAAAAAAATAACAAAACCATTTGTTTTTGTTTTTTCAGAGTAGGCAGTGGTCCATTGGACCACTGTCTGCTCTGAAAAAACCTTTTGGGCAACATTCACAAAGGGGAAGGGGTCCCAAGCCCTGGGGACCCCTTGCCTTTTGCGAATGAGTTACCACCAGTGTGACACTGGTGGTAACTGCGAATTGCTTTGCGACCGTATTCGCGGTCACAAAGCAATTCTGCATTGCGATGCAAGTCGCAAATAGGAAGGGAACACCCCTTCCTATTTGCGAGTCGCATTCACAATTTGCGAGTCGGTACCGACTTGCAAATTGTGAATGTGCATCGCAGAAGGCTGTTTGCATGGCGCAAACTGCGATTTTCGCAGTTTGCACCATGCAAACAGCTTACTACATCTGGCCCTAAATCTTTATGGTGATTTGTTCATGGCTCTACAGTCTATATATTTTCTAGTTCTCCATTTTTTGGCAACAAAGGCAGTGAAGACAGCAAAGATGTCAAGTCTTGTATAAACCCATTTAATTTGACAGGAGCTCATCGAGATATTCTTACATATATTCATTTTCTTCCTTGGCTAAGGCTTCTAGTCCAATGGTAAGATTGACACTGTTTGCAGGTTAATGCAGTAGTCAAACTCAGGTGTTGGGACAAGATACCAGCTTTTGTTTTGTTGAAGACATCTTGGAAATTACTGTATTGAGATGGTATTGAACTCTCAAGAGTAGTTTCCACCACTGCACAAGACAATGGGATAACTAACTGTAGAGGTTCAACTTAATATTTCCAGGAATGAATGTGAGAGTCAAGGGTCACATTCCGCAAGTGCCAATAGATCTTTGGATTATATACATAGAGTTAGAGGATACCACATCTGACACGAACAAATACAGTGTCAATAAGATCTAAAATAAGTCTTACAACATGGCCATTATCCCATTCCATGGTAACGACTTTTGTTTGTTAAGTAATTAGCCCTGGGGACAGTCCAATGCTATCGACATGTCCGACAGATCCTAGGTGCTGTTTCTTGTTTTAGAAACACTCTATTTTAATTTTAAAATATGGAGGAGGATAGACACAACCACAATTGTATATGGCATCATTGTAAAACCACAATCATTACAGCAAGTAGAGCAAACAATGCTTGTACATTTTGGTGTTACAGAGTGATAGGCAATGCCAGCATCATACCCTATAAATAGGCCAAGCATCGAGAGCGTGATGGCTATGGCTGTTTCTGTCATCAATGTTGTGTGTAGGATAGGAGTGGTAGCAAAGCTGAAATCGCCTAAGATTGACTAATGCGACCACTGAGTCCATTCATAGGATCTGGGTTCTCTTCATCAATGTTGTACAGGGAAGCCAAATGTGCAGAAATTTGTAATATTTATCAGGTGCAATGGACAAAAGCTTCTCCGTGGTGTAGATCGACCAGACTTTAACCCACCAAAAGTTAGTAGTAAGAGCAGCTGGCTGTTTTCACATTTGTGCCACTGAGAAGCTAGACGCTAGCAGTAAATGGAACATCAGCTTCCCCAGCGGGGTGGTCATTGGGAAGATGGTGTTTTCAACTGAGTCACCGAGCAAAAGCACCAGAGGTTATAGAGGTAAGGCTACTCCTATGCTGGACTTGATGTGAACTAGGACTTTACCCCAAAAGACGTGATATGCCGGCATGTCCACTACACATGCAGGGGCATACCCCTCTCACTACATGCCTTCCAACACTCTTCTCTTCTGACCCCTCCCCCCCAGGGATTTATTTGAGCCTGACTGGTGGAAGATACCATCTTTTTAGGAGTTTATAGGCATTTTTCTTGCGTTCGCACATATGGAGGATTTTTTGGCTAGTTCCCAAATACCACCCCTTGTATCTGTTGTAAAATCCACTTCTAAATCCCTTTCCTGTTGTTTCATGTATTGTTGCTTGTGTTGTGGCCCGAGGGCTTAAATAGATCTGTAGAGCCAAAATATCCCAATATAATATTCAAGTTCTCCAGCTGTTGGTGCTTCCTGCACCTGCCTGCTTTTAAGGTTTTGCCCAAGACCCAGTGGCATAATTGGCAACAAAATCATCAGACCTTGGGAATCCCAGGAGTTCCTTAAGGATCTTGAATGACAGCAGTTCTTGTCCTCAAAGAGCTTGCCTAAACCTGGAGGAGAAGTCACATTCCATGCCTGGAAACTATGGTCTAGCGAGCCCGAAGGAAAGTTGGTATTTGCGTAATGGACTTCAATGCAGAAGGGTAAGAAGTCATGCCTTTTTTTCCGCAAAATTTGGTGCTAACATTCAAGCAACATCAAGGACGATTGGAGGAGGGCAGGACTTTGATCATTGCTCTCATCTGAGTTCCAGTCCAGAGCTGGTCAGAGCAACTGTGCTTGAACATTTGTCTCTATTTCAGGAAAATGTAGGCCCCACCTCTGCTTATAGACAGAACAGCATTATCGGTGCTACTCTAGGTTTTCTTTTGCCAAAAAAGTTCTAAATTTTCTTTGGAATGTGTTGTAAGATATGCCCTGTGAAATGAAGTAGCAGAGTTTGAGTAACATAGACCAGTGTGGGAACAAAGTTCATCTTCAGGCTTGAAAGGCATCCAAATCAAGAAATCTCTAACCTCCTCTAACCGTACATGTCCCTAAACATAGTAACAAGCAAGTAAGGAATGTTGCAAGGATAAAAGGCTTTAGATTTTGCTGGAAGAAACATTCCTAGATACATAAGGGCCATTGCCTCCCATTCGAAGTCCACGGTTGTTAGAAATAGGGTCTCTGATTGGCAATCAGTTTGCACTCTGTCCAAGCAGGAACCGTCACTCTAGTCAGGGCAATGGACATACACTGTTACATAACCCCTGCTCACCCCCTTCGTAGCTTAGCACAAGCAGTCAGACTTATCTCAAAGACAATGTGTAAGGTATTTATACCAAAACACACAATAATACAGTGAAAACACTCCAAAATGGACACCACATCAGTTTAGAAAGACAGGCAATATTTATCCAAATCAAACAAGACCAAAACAACAAAAATCCAACGTACACAAGTAAAGTTATGAAGTTTTAAAATACAAATATTATTACTCCATAGAAAACAATGGAAACATTGTTTTTACACAAAGTACCTGGTTTGCGTAAAAAATAAAGCCGCACAGATGAGCGTGCGTCGGAAAAGTCAGCGATGCGTCGATTCCTTACTTGCAAGTGAGGCCGTGTGTCTTTTCTTCTCTGGTCAGGTAGGTGGTCCTTCGTCTTTCTCTCCTGCAAGAGAACGATGTGTTGATTTCCAGACGGAGCACCTCAGATCTGCACAGGTTTACAATGATTTTGACACCCAGCGATGATGTTTTTAGAAATCCAGCTGCACGGCAATGGAAAAACTGAGCTGTGAGGGGTTGTATAGTTTTTAGCGCCACGATGCAGGTGGTGTCCTGTGCATGGATTTCAGCCTTTTTCTACACAAGCTTCTTGTTTCAAGGGCCCAGGGACTGGATAGGGCACCACTTGGCAGGGCAAGAGTCTCAGCCGAGAATCCAGGTGCTGGAAGAGGAAGTCTTTGATGGCCCTGAGACTTCAGAACAGAAGGCAAACGCAGTCCAAGCCCTTGGAAATTATTCACAAGCATGAATATACAACAAAGTCAAGTCTTTGTCCTCTTTTGGGCAGAAGCAGCAACTGCTGGCCAACCCAGCAAAGCACAGTCACAGGCAAAAGAACAGTACTCCTTCTTCAGGTCTTCAGCTCTTCAGCTCTTCTCCTTAGCAGAGGTTCCTCTTGGTTCCAGAAGTAATCGGAAAATCTGGGGTTTTAGCTCCCCTACTTATACCCCTTTCTGCCTTTGAAGTAGGCAAACTTTAAAGGAAAGTCTCTGTTGTTCACAAGATCCTGCCTTGCCCAGGCCTGGCTCCAGACTCACACCAGGGGGGTTGGAGATTGCATTGTGTGATGGCAGGTACAGCCCATTCAGGTATAAGTGACCACTGCACCCTCCACTCTAGCCCAGATGGCCCATCAGGATAAGCAGTCTACACCCCAACTCCCTTTGTGTTACAGACAGTGGAGATTCACAAACATCCCAACTGTCAGTCTGAGCCGGACAGGGAATACGCAAGCAGGCAGAGTAACAGAATGGTTTAAGCAAGAAAATGGCCACTTTATAAAAGTCGCATTTTCAAACTGACCATCTAAAACTATTTTTCCAAAATATGTACTTTTAAATTGTGAGTTCAGAAACCCCAAGCTCTGTCCCTCTATCTGCTCCCAAAGGGAAACTGTTCTTAAAAGATACTTAAAGGCAGCCCCCCATGTTAATCCCTGAGAGATATAGGCCTTGCAACAGTGAAAAATTAATTTGGCAGTATTTCACTGTTACAAAATGTAAAACACATCAGAACATGTCCTACCTTTAACATGCACAGCACCCTGCCCATGAGGCTACCTATGGCCTACCTTAGGGGTGCCTGCAATGTGTAAAAAGGGAACGTTTGGGCCTGGCTGTTGTGGGTTTACTTGCCAGGTCGAACTGGCAGTTTAAAAAGACATACACAGGCGCTGCAGTGGCCGGTCTAAGCCATGTTTAAAGGGCTACTCATGTGGGTGGCACACCCAATGCTGCAGGCCCACTAGTAGCATTTGATTTACAGGCCCAGGGCACTTCTAGTGCATTTTACCAGGGATTTACTAGCAAATCAAATATGCCAGTCAGGGATAGACTAATCACTAATTCAAATTACACAGAGAGCATGTGCACTTTAGCACTGGTAAGCAGTGGTAAAGTGCACAGAGTCCTAAAGCCAACAAGAACTGGTCAGAAAAAATAGGACGCAGGAGGCAAAATGTTTGGGGATGACCCTGCAAAAAGAGCCAGGTCCAACACAACCCCTCATCAGCCTAAAACCAGAGGAGACCATTCAATACCTTGATGAACTTCCCTGATTGGGGCGATAGAACATGGACCCTGGCCTGCAACAGCAGGGGCATGTTCCAGTTCTATGCCTTCCTGAACCCAGTTGGATCCTTCTGGCCATGCTCTCAGGGCCCACTAAGCTAACACGTGGGGGACCCTTCTCCTCACCTTCAGATACCGTCTGTGCAGCACCAAACCTTACTTTGCTCACAGATGTATCCTAGTGGGCAAACAGTACCACCATGGCCAACATAGTGGTGTGACCCACTCCATCCCCGGGGTGTGATTTTCTGTCCCCCCACCCCCATGGCCAACTATGTCCACCAGCACAGCAAGCCATAGTTGTCAGGGATGAGAGCCAGGTCCCAGGCCTTGCAGGGCTCTCCAATCTGCCTGCCACCCTTTGTCCATTCTTCTCCTCCTAGGTCAGGGATGGTTGCACGACACTGGTCATCGCCTCTGAGAAGTATTTTAAATAAGGCGCACACATAGTGGCAGTAGGGGATGCTAAAGGGGGCAAGAAAAGTGGAGCTGCACTGTGTGTAGCACCATTTATCTTAAAAGTTCCCCTTACTGTTTAAGGAAGCCATTATCAGTGGTGTCACTGCTGCCTCCTCATTGGCATGTCTATGGGGCACCAGTTATGTAAATTCTGTGTTACTATTATCTGTGCATATGACCTGTGTGCTGCCTGTGTGGGATGCCTATTAAATGTTGATGTAGCCTGTTTTCTAATGCTCTGCTTTGTCAATGAAAGTGCCCCTGGCACCATATATACAGGAAAACAAAAGAAAACCGACATAATGAACTTCCATTCCTGTAGCATTCTTGACAACATTGGCTTGAAGGGAACATCTTTAGCTTCGACAAGGTCCAAATAACATAACAATACACTCAATATGTCATTTATAGTTCCTAGATAGAAGGTGGGTCAAGCTCACTGCACACAGAAGAAGCCCTATCTCTCTACCTTGTACAGAGTGCTAGTAAATTATGCTGTATGCACAAAAATAGAAACCTGTCTCTTGTTTGACAAAGAAGAGAGTCTATTGTTTCTTAGTGTTCCTTATAAGATATCTGGTGGTCTTCATTCTCTTACTGAAACCAGTGGTGGCATTTTTCTCTACGAACTTGGACAATTCAGGAAATTGCCAGTCATTTTCAGTTGATTTGGAGAGAGGTTGGTCTGTATCTGCTCTGATGCCACCGGGGTGGCTCTATGCCCAATTTCTTCCAGTCTTTTTTGTTGTCCGTTCTAGCCAGCTGTTGACCTTCAAAAGTGAAGTGGAGGCAAAAAGGGTACCACCATCATGCAAAATTGTTTCCTTTTAGAGGTTAGTAATAACCTCTTTGAATTCCTAGTGCTTGGCCAGGGTGTGGGGAGACCATTTTGTAAGAGGGAGATGACATCACCCTGAAAGGTGATTAGCTCGTATTTTCTAGCTTCAAGCCAAATATGTTCTTTCTCACAGAAGTTATAGACGCATGTCAGAAAGTCCAGAGGCAGATTCTGGTGCTGCTGGACTGTTGAGACAACCCTTTCAATGCGATCCAGCAATATTGGGGGGATTTGTGTTTTGCTAACAACTTCAACATAGCCTATTTGAGGGTGGTGAAGTTCTATAGCAAGGGGTTGTCTCGCTCAATTAGTTCTATTTTTCAAGATACAGTATAGATCTCAAGTATGACAGCATAAGTGACATTGTTTCATGAATATGGCAAACTTCCCACTATCACTATGAAAGTGATCGGCTTGGGCCAAAATTGGAAGGGAGGTGGGGAGACCACTGGCAGGCTCTAAGGCTAGGTTCTTATCAGGATTGAAGAAGCAAGACCAAGTTGTGGCTTGGATGCCAGGAAGCTAGCTGGTTACCAGAGAGCTCAAGCTGGTAGCCAGGGTTCAGCGGGCCTTGCAAGGACCACGGTTTTCCCCTGAAGAGGTACCTTCCCAGTTCTGCAATTAGTGCTTGGTTCTCTAGATGAGAAGCATGTAACTTTGCTTGAATTCTAGCTAGAATTACTACAGTTGGAGAGTTCTGAATGTGATGAACTAGAGCAGCTGCCATGTTGTTGTCGCACCGCACCACGCGGCGCGAGCCGAACAATCGGCTCGCGCCGCGCAGCGCGTCCCAAGGACGCGGCGCGCCCCGAGCCTGCTGTGTACCGCGCGAGGCCCCAGATTTTACTTGGGGCCTCGCTCTGCTTTCTGTTGCGTCCCTGTTTCCCTCTGACCCCTCCTTACCTGTTCTTTTTCTTCTTTTTCTTCTTTGCTTTCTGAGGCATTTTTCTTGTCCTTTCTTTATGTCTTTACCCCCTTCCCATATTACCTTTTTCTTCCCAGCATTCCTTGTTCCCTATTTTCTATGGTTTCTGTTCTATTCTGTCCTATGTACTTCTTCCCTATCTAAGATGGCGTCTTTACTTCCTGTTTGGTCATTTCCTGTTTCTTGGTATATAAGGGCTCTGTTTTCTCCCTTTCCTTGCGCTGCAACACTATCTGCTCTGATTGTGTCTTCGCTCCTGATTCTTAGCCTTCGGTTCTGAATCTTGTCAAACTCGTGTTTACCTGCATTTTTGTTTCTTTTTGATTCCTGGTTTTTTGTTCTTGTTTCAGGAATCCACTGTTTGGAGGTTTTTTCCCCGTTTTTTTTTTCTTTCCCTCTGGCACTATTTCTAAAGGGCACGGTCTGTTCTTGGCGGTTCCATTGCCTACAGCACCGTGGCTACTAGAAAGAGTCACCCCTTTCTGGACCAAAGCCGAACCTTCAAGACCCACGCCACAAGATCTGCGGTTTCCAGGCGCAAGCAGCACGTGAGTCGTGACAGATTGCAGCGCCCAACCATTCCGACGTCTTCTGACACCATGGATGATACAGTGGCGGCTGCTGCAGATCCTGATTCATCTCTTCTGACTACTATTCAACAACAAGCTCAGGAATTGCAACAATTGCGCAATGAGAACGCTGTGTTACGACAGGCCTTGGCCTTCCGCAGTGGCGATGTTCCGACTATCTCCGCCTCTACTCCTCGTTTCTCTGGTGAACCAACTAAACTGCGTGAATTCCTGGATGCATTAACGGTGTACTTCGCCTTCAGACCTACCCAATTCTCTCTTGACAGGACAAAGGTGGGATATCTTATCAGTGCATTATCCGGTCCTGCCTTGGCCTGGGCAACCCCGATGGTGTCATCCAACGATCCGGTATTGTCGGACTATTCTGCCTTCGTGATCCGCTTCAAACAAATGTTTAGTCGTCCAGGATTGGAAGCCTCGGCAGAGGAAGCATTATGTGATATCCAGCAAGGTTCCCAAGATGTCCTTCAATATATTACACGTTTCCGTCAGTTAGCGGCAGAGACCACTTGGGTGGAACGTACCCTGGTAACTTTGTTTCGCAGAGGACTTAAGGAAGAAATAAAGGATGAATTAGTACATTCCACCAGAGTTGAAGATCTTCGTTGCCTGATGGATCAAGCACTTTCCATCGAGTATCGTCTTCAAGAACGACGAATGGAGAAGAGAAGGAGTAGAGGATCTTCCCAGCCAAGCACTTCACGGATGTATCTGCCTCGTTCTGAGGAATCTCGTCCCCCTGCTAGAGACATAGAATGGGAACCCATGCAAGTGGATGCTACTAGAGGGCCGCTCTCAGCGAGTGAGAGGGAAGACAGACGGAAGAAGGGATTGTGCCTATACTGTGGATCTGCTGGTCACATACTTCGTACCTGTCCTGTACGTCCACCAAGACCCTCGGGAAACGCCACTTCCCGTCCTCTGTAAGAAGGGAGGGGACGGGATCATCGGCTATACCTTCCATCAGTTCATTTAATGACAATACAACATACTTGTTCATGTTACCTGTCATATTACAACTACCTGATGGCCGCCAAGAAAGAACTATGGCATTATTAGATTGTGGTGCTAGTGGTATATACATGGATAAGACTTGGGCCACTAATCAACAGATTCCCACACAACCCAAAGACATTCCTGAACAAGTGCACACCGTGGATGGATCCTTGATATCCTCAGGTCCAGTCGATACTACGACCTTGATGTTAAATTTACAGTTTGGTAATCATCAGGAACACATCTCCTTTAATCTCATTTCATCTCCCAACCATACCATTATTCTCGGAATTCCGTGGTTTACAAGACATAATCCGTATGTAAACTGGGTAACCCGGACAATTTCCTTGTCCTCACAGTTTTGTCAAGAGAACTGCTTTGCTTCCGACAAATATTGGTCACCGAACAGATTAACACCTATTAAGAGTACTACGGAATATTCCATCAATACTGTCCAAGGAGTTCCTGAACATTATTTAGAGTTTCAAGACGTGTTTCAAAAGCCATCCAGACCTGTATTACCTCCACATCGAGAGTACGATTGTGCTATTCCTTTGGAACCTGGAACAGTCGTCCCCTTTGGGAGGATGTATTCTCTCACGGAACCTGAAAAGGAAGTTCTTAAGGAGTATCTGGAGGAAAATGTACAGAGTGGTCTCATTGTTCCATCGTCTTCTCCGGCAGGGGCTCCTCTCTTTTTTGTACCTAAGAAGACCAAAGATCTTCGTCCTTGCCTGGATTTTCGAGGCCTAAATAAAATAACTATAAAGGATCGTTATCCTTTGCCCCTCATCAAGGATATTCTAGAGGCAGTCAGAGGGGCTCAACGTTTTACCAAGTTGGATCTTCGAGGAGCTTACCACCTTTTACGTGTAAAAGAAGGAGACGAGTGGAAAACAGCATTCAGGACACCATTTGGTCATTTTGAGTACAAAGTCATGCCTTTTGGTCTTACGAATGCCCCTGCAATATTTCAAAGATTTATGGACAAAATATTTTCCATTCTCTTGAACCAGACAGTCGTAATCTACTTAGACGACATCCTTATCTTTTCCAGACATCCGATCTCCATTCTTTTCATGTGAAACAAGTCCTCCAAAGACTCCAAGCACATCAACTATCCTGTAAACCCGAAAAGTGTGAGTTCGATAAGACGGAAGTCAAATATCTGGGTTATCATTTAAGTCCCACCGGCATAGCTATGGACCAAGAAAAGGTACAAGCAATTCTCGATTGGCCTTCTCCCTCTTCTATTAAAGAAACACAATGTTTCCTAGGATTAGCAAATTTTTATCGGCAGTTCATTCAAGACTTTGCTAAACAGACCAGCCATATAACTCATACTTTAAAGAAGGAAAATCTTAAGCAGGGGTTTGTCTGGACTAAGGCGGCTGAGACAGCTTTTTAAGATTTAAAGAAGGCTTTCACTCAAGCTCCCATCTTAAGACACCCAGATACCAACAAACAGTTTATTGTAGTTACCGATGCTTCCAAAAGAGCTATTGGAGCTGTCTTACTCCAACTACAAGAGGATGATGGTCTTGAACATCCTGTTTTCTATTTGTCCCATATTCTCTCTACAGCTGAACAACATTACTCAGTACTAGAAAGAGAGTTGTTAGCTCTGAAGACAGCCTGCATCGAATGGAGACAGTTTCTGATGGGTTCCAAGGAGCCTTTCGAGGTGAGAACAGATCACCGTAATCTGCAATGTCTACGTAATTTTGTATGCCAGAATAGTCGCCAGGCCCGTTGGGCCTTTTTCTTCAGTCAGTATGACTTTTACATCACCTATATTCCTGGATCTCAAAACATTCTGGCTGATGCTCTGTCTCGCCGTTATCCAGACTGTACTCCTTCCCCGTCTCAGTTTCTACTGGAGCCTAGTAAGATCATTGGAGTTGCTCAATCTTTTCTGGAGGAGGTACAACTGGAGTACTCCAGCCTGTCCAATAGCGAAATAGAGAAATTAAGAACCTTTTTATGCAAGAAAGAAGGATACTATTATCATCAGAATCTGTTATTCCTCCCTACTAACAGAGTTCGAGACAAGGCATTACAGATGTGCCATGATTCACCGGTTGCTGGTCATAGAGGCATCAAGGCCACGCAAGAACTTCTTTCGCGATCTTTCTGGTGGCCTACCTGGAAATCAGATGTCGAAAGATACGTTCAGGCTTGTCCCATATGTGCTCAAGTCAAGATTCCCGGTACCAGACCTGCAGGATTACTACAGCCTTTGCCGGTTCCACCAACTCCATGGCATACTATTTCCACTGACTTCATGTGTTCACTTCCACCATCAGCTGGAAACCAGGTTATCATGGTCACTGTTGATTCTTTCACTAAAATGGCTCACTTCACTGCCCTAAAGAAGTTACCTACATCTCAAGAATTGAGCCAGATATTTATCGACCATATTTTCCGTCTCCATGGACTTCCACATACCATTGTATCTGACAGAGGACCTCAGTATATTTCCCGGTTTTGGAAATATTTTTGCAAGACACTCAACATCAATATAGCACTATCATCCGGTTTCCATCCTCAGACCAATGGACAAACCGAGCGTTTGAACCAAGGATTAGAACAATACCTTCGCTGTTTTTGTAATGCCACCCAAAGCAACTGGAACACTTATCTTCCTATTGCTGAATATTCCTACAACAATACTGTCCATAGTGCCTCCAAGGTCACTCCTTTTTTCTGTTCCTATGGCTATCATCCTACCTCTTTTCCTACTTCTCCTCAATCTACCTCTCCTCTGCCTGCAATTACATCTTTTTCCACACGTCTCTTGCAACTCCATAGGCTAATTAGATCTAATTTATTGAACACCAAGAGATATATGAAGAAGGTCGCAGATAAGAAACGTGGACCCACTCCAGATTATCACCCTCAAGATAAAGTCTGTCTTTCTTCCAAATTCTTGCCCTCTCGCCTTTCTCTAAATAAGTTCACGCCTCGCTATTATGGGCCTTTCCGTATTCTTCAGTTGATCAATCCTGTCACTGTTCGTCTTCGCTTGCCTCATACTTGGAAAATTCATCCGGTCTTTCATGTATCCCAGCTCAAACCTTTTGTCCCTGACCCTTTCTCTCGTCAGTTTCCTTGTCCTCCTCCTGTGTTGGTGAATGATGTGCCTGAATATGAGGTTCAGGAAATTTGTGACTCTCGCCTTTTTCACCGACATCTTCAGTATTTGATTCACTGGAAGGGATATCCTCTTAGTGAATGCTCTTGGGAAGATGCATCTTCTGTTCACGCCCCTCTTCTGATTTCTCGTTTTCATCGTATGTTTCCCTTCAAACCTGGACCTTCGGGGGGGGGACCTACTGTTGCGGCGCACCACGCGGCGCGAGCTGAACATTCGGCTCGCGCAGCGCGTCCCCAGGACGCGGCGCACCCCGAGCCTGCTGTGTACCGCGCGAGGCCCCAGATTTTACTTGGGGCCTCGCTCTGCTTTCTGTTGCGTCCCTGTTTCCCTCTGACCCCTCCTTACCTGTTCTTTTTCTTCTTTTTCTTCTTTGCTTTCTGAGGCATTTTTCTTGTCCTTTCTTTATGTCTTTCCCCCCTTCCCATATTACCTTTTTCTTCCCAGCATTCCTTGTTCCCTATTTTCTATGGTTTCGGTTCTATTCTGTCCTATGTACTTCTTCCCTATCTAAGATGGCGTCTTTACTTCCTGTTTGGTCATTTCCTGTTTCTTGGTATATAAGGGCTCTGTTTTCTCCCTTTCCTTGTGCTGCAACACTATCTGCTCTGATTGTGTCTTCGCTCCTGATTCTTAGCCTTCGGTTCTGAATCTTGTCAAACTCGTGTTTACCTGCATTTTTGTTTCTTTTTGATTCCTGGTTTTTTGTTCTTGTTTCAGGAATCCACTGTTTGGAGGTTTTTTCCCCTTTTGGGGTTTTTTCCCTCTGGCACTATTTCTAAAGGGCACAGTCTGTTCTTGGCGGTTCCATTGCCTACAGCACCGTGGCTACTAGAAAGAGTCGCCCCTTTCTGGGCCAAAGACGAACCTTCAAGACCCACGCCACAAGATCTGCGGTTTCCAGGCGCAAGCAGCACGTGAGTCGTGACAGTTGTGGATGTTCAGAGTGTGGTCAGGAAGTCCAACATCCATGTTTTTCAGGTAGTAAGGTTCTGTGTGCTTAGTTTTCTGTTTGACACAACTCATAGCTAACCTGTACATCCAAAGGTGGCTGCAGGAGCAATCAGGAACCCACCAGTGACTATCCCCATCAGCAGTACTGATCACACTCAAGACTGCATTAAGATCTGATATTGCATTGTGACCAAGATAACTGGTATCTTGGCTCCACAGTAAACTGTTTCACACAGAAAAGAAACAAGCTAGGCTAAGGGGGTAGATTAATAATTTGGGAAGATGCATGTTTTCAGGGCTTTCCTAAAACTCAGTGGCTCAATGTGCCCTCTCAAATTTGTTGGGAGCACATTCCACATATGTGCTGCTGTAACAGAAAAGGAACAGACACCTGGTGAGCTCTGCGGAATCTAGGTACCCGTTTAAGGTTAGCAGACGCAGAGCGTATTGCTCTCCTCAAAGCATACCTTTTTAGTTTATTCTGGAGCAGACCTGGACCTTCCCATGAAGAACTTTCAAGACTATGTGCATACATTTAAACTGGGTCCTCTGTTTAACCAGGAGCCAGTGCAGTTCATTATGGGCATTGGAGGCGGATGATCTTCAAGACCTATTCAGCGCCAACTTCGCCGCAGGCAAATGAACTCTTTGGAGTTGCATGATCAAGAAATCTGGGCCTCCCAGCAGGATGGCATTGCAATAATCCAGCCTACTGAGTATAGTTCTTTGGACAATTAATGGTTTGACAGATGTCGGTAGGAACGAGAGCAGTGTTCTTAGGCCCCGCATCAGGGCAAAACAGATACCGGCAACTATATTTATATGTTTCTCAAGTGTAAGATGAGAATCAAAAGTTACCCCAAGATTACGAACTGCTTCAGACGCACACAGTTCTGTTTCAATAGGAAGTAGCCAGAGATTAGCAGGTAATGAATGGTGAATCTTAAGTGCGAGCAACAAAGAAATCCCATTTTGTCCCTGTTTACTTTTAAAGAATTCATTTTCATTTGTTTTATGATATCAGTCATGCAGTTCTGAGAAGAGGCGATTGAGTCATGCAGCTTAAGGGACAGAATCAATTGAGTATTGTCGGCAAAACTGATCACAGGGATGGTATGATGTTTTTTTTAGAAAAATCAATGGTTTCATATACACATTAAACAAAATTGGGCTGAGAACCGATGCCTACGGCACCCCATGTTTCATACCTCTGAACTCAGAACAAAAAGGGGGCAGTGACACTGCTTGCAGTGATCCTGCAAATAAGAATGTATCCAATTTAATGCAATGCCGCCAACACCCATAAATGACAGCCATATCAAAAGCTGGTGACAGATCATGAAGAACTAAGACCACGGCCTAGTCATTGTCGGATCTCCGTTGTAGATCGTCCAAAGTTCACACTAAGGCTGTCTCAGTACTATGGTCAGGCCTAAAGCCAAATTGTTCTTCCTCTAACAAAGCATGCTCTTCTATATATTGTGGCAGGATCTTACTAATATGTCGCTCCAGGATCTAGGAGCAAGATGGATCTGAAATTGCTCAGCTCAGCCCTGGTGAATCAGCTGATAGTTTTCCCAAAAGGGGTGTTACAATAGCCTTTTTCCAGGCTTGAGGAACCATCCTTGAGGTCAGTGATTGATTGCAGCAAGACCTCAGTGGTGGCAGAAGCTCATACGCCCACCTTTTCCAGTGCCTAGCAGGAAGAGGTCTATTGGAGATCCGGACATAGTAGCCATAGCAATCTTAAGGAAATTCTCCTCTGAGATTAATTCTAAACTGTCCATCTGACAGTAAGGTGTCACCACCAAATCCTGTGGGTACCATGATCTGACCGGACACAGTGAAAAGTCTCAGCCAAAGTATCTTCCACAGTTAATGACGGATGCTCTCTATCTGATGATTCTGCAATATCTTCTCGAATTTTTGATAACTCATTTTCAAAAAAGGTTGCCAAATTGTCACATAGGTCCTCATTTTGACTTTGGTGGTCTTTTTTAAGGCCCGCCGAAGCCGCGGGCGCCAGAAGACCACCAGTGCTGGCGGTTTTCGCCCTACCATATTACAAGTACTGCTGGATTTCTGCCACATTTTGGGCAGAACTGCAGCAGTAGTCGTGCTGGCGGGGGAGGCTCATGGGCGGTTCCACCACCAGCCCGCCCCAGTAAAAGGACTCCACCAGCCGTATTACGAGCAGAAATACAGCCTGGTGATGTACTGATGGTGGGGCACTGCCGGTGGTGGAAGCACCCGTTCCCTGCCAGACGACCACCCCGCCAGCTAAGGTAAGTCGTGCGCCCGACAGAGGGTGGGGTAGGAGGTGTTGTGTGTGCGTGTGTGAGTGGGTGTTTGCATGTGTGTATGCATGTGTGAGTGGGTGTTTGTCTGCGTGTGTGTATGCAAGTATAAATGTTGAAGTGAATGCATGTATGGATGCATGTGAGTCAATGTGTTTATTTCAGTGTTGGTGAATGAGTGTATGCAGGGTTCGTGTGGGTGTCTGTGTGCAGGGAGGGGGGCGCTGTACCTGGAGGAGGGGTGTGGGGTGGGGAGAGGAGTTCGCTGTACCTGGAGGGGGGTATTGTGCTTGCTGGGGGGGTGGTGGAGTTGTCTACCAGTGACAGGGAAGAATTTCCCTGTCACCAGTAGCCTTTCGGCCAGGGTTTTCATAGCGGTGTTACCACTACGGAAACCCTGGTGGAAAGACGGCTCAAAATACCGCCGGCGGTCTTCTGCAGACCTCCGGGTTGGAGATGCTCATCTCTGGCCCGGTGGGTCCAACTGCCCTGGCGGTATGAGTGGGGATGTGGCGGGTTGGCAGAGGTCAACCCGCCACACTCATAATGTGGCGGTCTTCACCGCCAGCCTGATGGTGGTGAAACTGCCACCGTGACCCTGGCTATCAGAAGACTGCCGGGGTCATAATGTGGGCTTTAGTTCCTGTCAAGAGACTATGGCCCTCATTACAACCCTGGCGGTTGGTGATAAAGCAGCGGTAATACCGCCAACAGGCCGGCGGTAAATAGCGCCATATTATGACCATGGCGGAAACCACTCAGACAGCCAATTCAACACACCAACCGACAGGGTGGAATCAACAGGCACCACGGAGGTAACTGCCTACAGCCAGATGGAAGACAATGTTCCGCCCACTATATTATGACACACCAATCCGCCACCTTTTCTGAGGTGGTACCAACGACATCAAAAGCCTGGCGGAAACACTGCACAGAATGGAAACGACTCACCTGTGGAGACTCTGGGAAGAACCACGCTGCCATGGAGCCCGAGCTGCATGTCTTCCCAAGGCTCTTCTACGTGCTGCTCCACTACGAACACCAACGACGGCGAAGACGACCACGGTGAGTACAGCCACCTAACACACACGGGAAGGGGAGAGGAAAAAGAGTGTGACACACACACGCAACACCTCCACCCCCAACAACATACATACAAGCAGATGCAGCAATATAACATTTACCCCGTATCCCTCAGGAATAATGCAAGGACAAAAGGAATTGATGAAAGTGAGTGTAATAAGATAAAAAAGCAGAAATATGTGCATCCAAATCACAAAGTAGATACATATTTCCAAATCTAGGGACACTGCCCAGTACTCAATGTTCATGGGCCACAGGGCCACATTACAAAGTCCAAGGCCCCACCTCACTCCTGCAATAACATGGAGAGAACACTGCAGGGGCACCAGGTCGAAAATAGGCAGGCACCTCAGGGGGATGGGGAATGGGTGGGCACCTCAGCCAGCAGATGGAACATCACTGGTCCTGGAGCGGGCAACATACCCATTACTCTGTCCTGGGGAGTGCAAGGCCACAGTCTCTCAAGTGGGTGACTTGCCCACATGCTCTGGAGGGGGCAACATGCCTTGTGCTTGGTCCTGGGGAGTGCAAGGCCACAGTCTCTCAAGTGGGTGACTTGCCCACTGACAATGGAGGGGGCAACATGCCCTGTGCTTGGTCCTGGGGAGTGCAAGGCCACAGTCTCTCAAGTGGGTGACATGCCCACTGACAATAGAGGGGGCAACATGACCTGTGCTTGGTCCTGGAGAGTGCAAGGCCACAGTCTCTCAAGTGGATGACTTGCCCACTGGTTCTGGAGGGGGCATCGTGCCCTCTGAGCTTTATCCTGGGAAGGATAGAGTGAGTGGATGGCATCTCCACTGGTTGTGGAGGGGGCACCGTGCCTTGTGCGCTTCTTCATGGGGAGGATGGGGTGAGTGGGTGCCATTCCCACTGGCTCTGGAGGGGGCAACGTGCCCTGTGATGCAGATCTTGGGGAGTGCAAGGTCACAGTCTCTCAAGTGGGTGTCATTCCCACAGAATTTTAGGGAGCAGGCCGCACAACAGCCCATGGAGGCAGGTCTACAGAATATCCGCTGGTGGTGATGGCTGTTCAGTAGTGGCAGTGGTGGTGCTGCTGCTGCTGGTGGTTGCGGGGGAAGCTCCTGACCATCCCCTGCAGCCTCGGACGGCTGCCTACTGCTGGTGGTGGTGTTGCTGCTGGTGGTTGTGGGGGGAAGCTCCTGCCCATCCCTTGCAGCCTTTGAGGGCTGCCCACTGCTGGTGGTAGTGGTGCTGTTGCTGCTGGTGGTGGTTGTGGGAGGAAGCTCCTGCCCATCCCCTGCAGCCTCGGACGCCTGCCCACTGCTGGTGATGGTGCTGCTGCTGCTGGCGGTGGTTGTGGGGGGAAGCTCCTGCCCATCTCCTGCAGCCTCGGACGGCTGCACAACCATGGTTGGTGGTGGGGGCTCCGACCGAGTCCCAGCACCAGTCCCATTGCCCTTCCTGACAGCAGCTGGGGATGGCTCCTTGCCCTCCTGGCAGCAGCTGGGGCTGGGGCTGGCCCCTTGCCCTTCCTGGCAGCAGCTGGGACTGGCTCCTTGTCCTTCCTGGCAGCAGCTGGTGATGGCTACTTGCCCTTCCTGGCACCAGCTGGGGATGGCTCCTTGCCCTTCCTGGCAGCACTTGGGGCAGGCACCCTTTCCGTGAGGCAGCCTGGTGCCCTGGATCCTTTCCCGCAACAAGTGGGTGTGGATTTTACTGGGCCCGTGGGCTGGGTGGCTGAGGTTCTTGCCTGGGTTTTAGCCACCCTGGCCAGACGTGAAGTAGGGGGGGAGGGGTAGGGAAGAGGTCAATGGTGGAGAGGAAAAGCTGCTTAGGGACACTGGGGTGGGGAGAGAGAAAAGGTATGGGAGTGGAGGAAGATGGAGTGGTTGTGGGAGCTGTTTGTCTGCTGTGTTTGGGTGCAGGTGCATGGGCTGGATGGCTGTTGGGTGTCTGAGTGCTTGCATTTGTGTTGTTTGGAAGGGGGTGGGGCAGACACAGTGGGAGAGGACACAGGGGACGTGTGCATGGCTGTTGTGGAGGTGTCTGCCAGTGAGGTGGGTGTTCTGATAGGTGTGCTGGTGATAGCGGTAGTGGATGTGGATGTAGTGCATGCAGGTGTGAGTGTAGACACAACTGGGAGGGAGATGGAGGAGGAGGAGGAGGAGGGGGACAAAGTGGAGGCAGTGGATGTTGGGATGTCAGCATCTGGATGGTGTTTGTGTGAGTGCCTGTGGGATGATGTGTGGTGCTTGTGTTAGCCTGTGCCACTCTTGTGTGTTGTCTTGTGTTCATGCCCGTCTGCCTGTGTACTTGGCATAGGTTGGGGTTGAGGGGAATGGGATTGGGTAGAGGAAGTCGGAGGGTGGAAACAGGGACAATGGCTGGCATCCGCGAGGAGGATTGATCTTTGTTGGGCCGCCAAGCCAGTGTGAATGCCCTCCAGAAATGCATTGGTCTGTTTTATTTGGGCTGCCAGCCCCTGGATGGCATTCACAATGGTTGACTGCCCAACAGAGATGGATCTCAGGAGATCAATAAGCTCCTCACTCAGGGCAGCTGGGCTAACTGAGGCAGGGCCTGAGGTGCTGGGGCGAAGGAGATGCCCACCCTCCTGGGTGAGCAGGCACGGGCAACTCGTTGAGGGGCTGCTGGGAGGACGATGCTGGTACGGGGATGGCGGATGTACCTGTATCTGGGGTGGGCACAGAGGTGTCCGCCACCAACAGGGAGCGTCCATCGGAGGAGGTATCTGTGTCAGAACTATCCCCTCCAGTCTGGTGCCCCCTCGCCCTCCGTCCCACTGGTGCCCTCACCGTCGGTGGACTCTGCGTTCTGGGTCCTGTGGGATGCAGCTCCCTCCATCGCCAGGGGCCTCTGCTCCTCCGCCTGATTATGCTAATAGGATAGGATGAGAGAACGAAAAGGTAGGGGGAGAGACAAAGGATACACTTGGTGAATGGCTGCACCAACACAGCACCCTCACACATGGGGAACAGGACTACGCACTTTGCAATGCTCTACCAGTAACAATACTAGTCACCAGGGCATGGGGAGGTAAACATACCTCCAACTGCAGCATACCTGGGACCCTCACAGCCCTGCCTAGTAGTGGATGCCTACAAGCTAGGTAGGAGGACTTTCACATCAGAACCCTGGCCAGCATGGGACCTACTCTGCAATGTGAGGCCTGGCCTAGAGGCACCCACAGACACACATCCCCTACCCGGATACCACCCCACCAGGCGTAGGTAGTAATCATGGGCACTGTACTCACCCCCAGCTGGGCCTCCGCTGTCTTCTGTGCCCACTTTCTCAGGTCCTCCCACCGTTTCCGACAGTGGGTCCTCCACCTGCCGTAGACCCCCCGGGTCCACACGTCCTTGGCGATGGCACGCCATATACCCTTCTTTTGATGGGCGCTGACCTGCAGAGGAAATACACACAGGGAAAGGTATTAGTCAGACCGTCCTGCCTGGTACACTCATGGCCCACCATACCCCTTGCCATCCCCAGTTGCACAGACCTGGCCCAGCACACAAGCAGCACGCCGCCTTGTGGACATCCACCAACACCCCCCCACACGAGGCCTTCACACACACCACTCCATGCATTCATGCCCCATGCATCGTGCTCACAGTGTACTCACCTGTTGGTCTGGAGGCCCATACAGCAGTCGGTAGTGGGGTAGGACCACATCCATTAGTCTCTCCCACTCCACCAAGGTGAAGGCAGGGGCCTTTTTCCCAGTCACACGTACCATGGTAGGTTCCAGCCACAGGTCACAGCAACACATGCAGTGTAGGTCCTCTCCTGTTGAAGGTCAGGTAGCAAGTGAGTGAACAAATAGAAAATGGCGGTGACGTCCGTGGCGGTGCATACAGTCACCACCCGCGTACAACACCACTGGCCACTGTACCCCATAGGGCCCAATATTATCGAATGAGGTGTTGCACAGCAGCTCCCGACCGCCTCCCGCAATGGCGCACAACGTCAGCAGAATTACCTCACTTCCACCTGTCCATCCACACAGGACAGGTGGACGCCATTTCAGGGGGGGGCAGGCCATGTATTACAACTGCGTCACAGTTCACAAATGTACATACAGGACAGATGCCACTTATATATTTCAAATTAACTTCATGCATTGTACTGTTGTGGCTACAATGTACAGTTTGTGACCGGCACCTCAGTCTTTAGCCCCATAGATTGCTACTGCTGTGGATGAATAGGAGATGGAGACAAACCCCCATGTACAGACCACTGGTGGACTTGGCAACAATGGAGAACAGGCACATTATCCTCACCTATAGACTTGACAGGGCTACAATCACTGAGCTGTGTGCCCAATTGGAGCCTGACCTGATATCTGCTATCCGTCACCCCACTGGGATCCCCCCTCTTGTGCAAGTCCTATCTGTGCTCCATTTCTTGGCAACTGGTTCTTTCCAAGTGACAGTGGGCTTGGCAGCAGGAATGTCACAGCCAATGTTCTCAATAGTTCTGACAAGAGTATTGTCTGCCCTGTATGAACACATGTGCAGCTACATTGTTTTCCCACAGGTGGAGGATTTGGCCACAGTGAAGGCTGACTTCTATGCAATAGGACATATCCCCAACATCATTGGGGCAATTGATGGCTCACATATTGCATTTGTTCCCCCACGTCAAAATGAGCGTGTTCAGAAATCGAAAGAGCTTTCACTCAATGAATGTCTAGATGGTGTGCCTGATGGACCAGTACATCTCCCACATCAGTGCCAAGTATCCTGGGTCTGTGCATGATGTCTTTATCCTGAGGAACAGCAGCATTCCAAATGCGATGGCCCAACTGCAGAGGCACAGGGTGTGGCTAATAGGTGAGCCCTGATTCCCACCCAGTGGATGTTGGTGTATGGCTATTGTGTGGGCCATATGGGATAGTGTGTGGCTAAATGTTGTCCCTCAATATTTGCAGGTGACTCACGTTACCCCAACCTATCATGGCTACTGACCTCTTTGAGGAATCCCAGGACAAGGGCAGAGGAACATTACAATGAGGCACATGGGCGAACAAGAAGGAATATTGAATATACTTTTGGCCTCCTGAAGGCCAGGTTTCTGTGCCTCCATCTAATAGGTGGATCCCTGTGCTACTCACCCAAGAAGGTCTGCCAGATAATCGTGGCATGCTGCATGTTGCATAACCGTGCCTTGAGACGCCATTTGCCTTTTCTGCTGGAGGAGGAGGCTGGAGATGGCCGTGTGGCAGCAGTGGATCCTGTGGACAGTGAGGATGAGGAGGCAGAGAATGAGGATGAGGACAACAGAACAGTAGTGACATGACAATACTTCCAATGACTCACAGGTAAGACAGTGCAACTTCACATTTCATTGTCATTTGTTTGTTTCACATTGTCACTGGCAGGCTGTGATTTCCTATTTCTATGCCCACTCACTGTTCCCTTTGGACACCCTTTTTGCAGATGTTGGTGCCCCACTATCGCTCCTGGGGTGTTCACTGCAGCCAACTAGAGGTCCATCCTATGTGCACATTACTGTCAGTTTATTTGCAATGTTTGAACCTTGTTAAACAAATACATAATTAAATCATTTGACAGTCCATTCAAAGTGTGTTTATTGAAGTGCTATGAAGAAAAGGGGGTAGTGCAACGGGCTGAGGTGATGATGGAGGAAAGTCCAGGCTATTGTTCCAGTCTATTCTAGCCATGTGCATTGTCCAAGGGGACACAGGAAGTGGAACAATGGCAGTTCAAGGTGGACAGGGTGACAGAGTGGGACACAAGGGTGACAATCAGGAGAGTCTTATTTCCTGGCGGGGTTCTTGGCAATAGCCTCTGGCTTCTGCCTGGGTCTCAGGGAAAGTTTGCGGAGTGGTTCTCCTTCTGCAGAGGGAGGGATGCTGGTGGCCTGATGGTGCACTAGCGGCAGCGGAGGTGGAGGGCAGTTCAGTAGTCTGGCTAGTGGCAGGGGCTGGCTGTTGTAAGACTGCCTCCCTCATAATGTTGGCCATGTCTGCCAGCACTCCTGCTATGGAGGCCAGGGTGGTGTTGATGGCCTGCAAGTCTTCCCTGATCCCCTGGCACTTTCCCTCCTGCAGCCGCATGTTCTCCTGTACGTTGTCCAGTATCTGGCCCAGCGTATCCTGGGAATGTTGGTATGCTCCCAGGATTTCGGTGAATGCCTCCTGGAGAGTCGGTTCCCTGGGCCTGTCCCCCCTCTGGCGCACAGCACTCCTCCCAGTTTCCCTGTTGTCCTGTGCCTCTGTCCCCTGAACTATGTGCCCACTGCCACTGACCCCAGGCTCCTGATTGTCCTGGGTATGAGGTGTGCCCTGGGGTCCTGGGGACAGAGGTATGGGTACGCTGGGTGGGTGTTGTGGTGGGGTTACTGAGGGGAGAGGCTCTGTGGTGGTGTGTGACTGTGGCTGGGTAACCGACTGTCCAGAGGTCCCTGATGGGCCAGGTTGGTCATCCTGATCCAGACGACCAGAGTTGCTGTCATCACTGGGGGGCTGGAAGTTGCTGGCACCTCTTCTCCGCTGACATTGGCTGGAATACCTGTGAAGATGTAAATGCAGTGTTATAGTTTCTGTGTGTGACATATGGTGCATGGGTGGCTTGCCCTCTTTGGTTGTATTTGCCCTGGCAGCTTTCACTTGTGTGAGTTGGTATGTGGTGGGCTTGCTGATTCTCTCTAGTGTGCATGCTTTAGTGATAAGTGTCCATACAGGTCTGTGAGTGGTGTCCATGCATTGGTTTAGCATTCAGGGCTTGGCACTGGGATGAGTGAGAGGTGATGGTGGGGGGTGTGGGACGTGGTGATGTGATGGGAGTGAGGGTATGTGAAGGCATGCAGGTAGTGGGGGTTATAGAAATAGAGCGTTGACTTACTAGAGGCCAGTCCTCCTGCTTCTTCTGCCAGGTCCTCAGGAAGCATGATTGCTAAGACTTGCTGATCCCATGTTGTTTCTTCTGAGGGAGGAGGTGGGGGTCCACCATCAGTCCTTTGTACAGCTAGTTGGTGTCTTTCTGCTATGGAATGTACCTTCCCCCGTAGGTCGTTCCACCTCTTCCTGATATCATCCTTGGTTCTTGGGTGCTGTCCCACGGCGTTGACCCTATCCACAATCCTCTGCCATATCTCCATCTTCCTAGCAATGGATATCTGCTACACCTGTGCTCCAAATAGCTGAGGCTCTACCTGGATGATTTCCTCCACAATGACCCTTAGCTCCTCCTCAGTGTATATGGGGTGTCGTTGTGGTGCCATGGGTGTAGTGTGAGTGGTGGGGTGAGGGTGTGTAGGGTGATGTGTTGGGGCGTGTGATGTAAGGTGTGTGGGTGGTGTATAGGTGATAGTGGTGTGTGGATCTGGTCTTGTCTGTAGTCGTGATGTCAGTCTGTTGGCAATGATTTGCAATCTTAAAGGGTTGTGGGCACTCTGGGTGTGTGTTTTATAGTGGTGTGGGTGTGGTGTGTGTATGGGTGTCAGGTGTGTCTAGTTTGAATTGTTCAATGTGGTGCTGTTTTGTTTGTGTATTTTGAGTGCAGCGGTATGTACCACCAATGGTTTACCACAATTGAATGTCCGCATAGTGATTCGTGGGTCATAATGTGGTGGGCGTTTTTCTGTTGGCGTAACGGTATGGGTTTTGATACCGCCAGTTTCTCACTGACCTTTGGTGTGGCAGATTTGTGTCTGTGGCAGAATAGTGACGGATTGGTGTGTGTGTGTCATAATATGGTGAACGGATATCCGCCGCAGCGGCGGTATGTTGGCGGCAGTCAGCGTGGCAGTAAGTGGTATTTACTGCCAATGTCATAATGAGGGCCATAGTGCCAGTAATGGGAGATCTCGCCAAAGGGAGTAAATTCTGCAATGATAGATGGAATACGATAAGCAAATGATCAGTCCAACAAAGAGGCAACACCTTGTACACTGAAATTAGATTCTCATTAGCAGAGATGAGGTCAAAAGTATGCCCCTCTTGGTGGGTGGGGCCATGGACAAGCTGTTGAAGGCCAGCAAATCTGCATGCATTCCACATTTCTTTCCCAGAAGTGGGTAATTCCCCTTCTGCCCAGAGGTTAAAATCATCCAGGACAAAAAATGAGCATGAGTCAATGCCATATTAGTGAACACCTCTATTACGGAATGAAGGCGTGTGAGTGAGGCATCAGGTGGCCTATAACATCATGCCCCTGTAAATGCACATTCTCTTCTAGACATAATAGAGAAGCCTAGCACCTCAATGTTACCTGTGTCATCCAATGATATAGTATGAAAGTCACATTTTTCATGATATAAAATGCCCACTCCACCTCCTGTCTTAAAAAACGGTCAGTGAATAATCTTAAAACCTACTGGGAAGGCCTTATCTAAATCTATTGCTGACTCTGCAGTGGTCCAGGTCTTGATGGATAATACTTCCAGGTTTTCTGATTTCAATAACATGCTAATTTCATCAGAATGTTTCACCAAGGATTTAGACTGTTATTCTCTGTTCTCACATCAACTTGAAATGCAGGCAGCTTTTTCATTTACATGGCTTTCACATGAATGGTGGCAGTATGCAGGAAATGAGATTTACTACTGATGGACTATCATAAACATTCCACATGCCAATGTCTTGTTAGAACCAAAGGAATCATCCTGAGTCTCGTCTTGTTCAAATGTCCTTCCACTGTTTTTAATGATTCACAACTTGAAACACTGATCAAAGATACAGGTTTAACTGGGATCTGCATTATAACACTACAGAGACTCCAAAACCATCCGTTTTTGATGCTCCTGTTTGTTCACTGGCTACAGCTGAATTTCACTGTACAAATGACAATGCCATTTCAGCTTCAACAAGGAGGGGCAACACCTCTACACATGTATCTCAGTCATCATTTGTCTCTCTAGCTTTGGCATTTTGGATTCCATTGCACTGGATAGGCCCTTTACATTTTTTGCACTGTTCAAAGATTGTTTAAAGAATGTTGTCAAATATAGTTTGGGTGTACATCACAGTTTTCTTTTCATATGTTGGCCCTTGTTTCTGCAGGTGATAGAGATTAAATTGTAGATCTGTCCCTTGTGTCACTAAAGCCACCCGATTGTGACAAGTTTAAGTTTATAAACATAAAGACTGGTAAGACTAACATAGAAAGCTGAACTGACATGCATTTTAAGTGTGCAATTCACTTGTATTTCAAAGTTTGATATAGGTGCCTTTTTTATTAAATCACATGCTAGAAGGTTAAAGTTGATGTTAAAATATAATTTAAACTCTGAACTAATAGCTCATCTAGAAGCGAATTTGAATTTCTTGTGTTTAATGAATGATTATTGACTTTCAAAATGATGTGGATGTGAGAAAATGCAGTTCTCTGCTATGCCTAATGTAATGCAGTAACAAAGCTTTTCCAATTTATATGAAAGGTTTTACTAATACTGATGAAAAGTTATTAATGGTGATTTTATAAGTTTGCATTTATGGGTGTTTTATTAACAAGTATTAAATCAACTGCATTTTATATTTTCATTGTGCTAGCATAACTGAGGCCTACAGAGCTTACAATTCACAGTCATGTAAAAGTATTGAATTAGTTTTTCATACTGTGAAGTCTTCTTTCAGATTTCATTTCCATGAGAAGCAGAGTCCCATTTGTAAAAAGTCTAGTATTTAACTGTAGAAAGTCATACACTTTTGAACTTGGAGAATGTTAGAGTACAGAAACATAGACTTAAATCATATACAAATGTTTCTACTTGTTTTCAGTTACACCAAAAGGAGATGATGTCAATTTTAATGGGATGATGCCCCTTCAATTTAATGTGAACTGACACCTTTGACAAATCGGAATGTTTTATGTGGATTAATATAGTATTGAATATTTGAACTTTTCTCAGAGCAATCCTGTCTTGGTCAGAGACAGACACTTTCCTGATGCTTGCAGATGCCTTGCTGACCAGATGGTTTGCTGATGAAGATTCCCCCGAATGCTGCATCCATTTGAGATGTATCTTCATCTCTGCCTTATGCCATTGCTACTTGAAATGCCTTTTTTAGGTTAGAAACTTCACTAGGCTGATGCTTTTTTTAATTTATTTTTTTAGTTAGTGGCCTGTAGCCCAAGTTATTCTTTTACAAATTATTATTTTCCATTTTGTATTTTGGCCGTATGTGTTCTTCCCCACACATGTATTTCCCAAATTTGACTAACAGTAGGGTTGACATTAAGAAAATTCACATAATCCTCTTATTGAGGGCATATCAAAGCATCTCATTTTTTCATATGTCCTTTATACTTCTCCAATACCTACCTGAGACTAATGCATTGACGTTTTCCTGTGTTGTTGTTCACAGTTTTGTAATTGCCTTGTACACATCTCACCTTGCATAACTTTCATTGGGGTATTGAACTTCCGATTTTTGACAAGGGGTCTGTGACTTTTGAACATTGGCATCAATCTTTGCTATTCAATGGTATATTGGTTTTACTGTTAAAATGTTTATGTAATATTTGTGTGCTTTTATTTAGCAGAAACAGAATTCTCATAGAACCATAAACTTTCTGCCACATCCTCACAAACATGGGGAGAAACAACTACTGTCTTGTCACAACTTTTTTAACTCCTTCAACACAATATAAAAAGTCAACGTTTAGCTTTTAGTTAGCTATCAGAGTTGCCATGAAGTTTATTATCAGATGCAGAAATAATTCCAAAATATAGGCACTAAGGCCCTCATTATGAGTTTGGCAGGAAACACCACAAGTGTTGGCTGAATTCATTCTGCCATATTATGAGTACAAAAAGGTCAGAACAACCTCATGCATTGGGTCATTAAAAAACCTCACACCTGAGAAACATATACATACAACACCCACACAGCACTATAAAACACATACACATACATCCCAAAATCCCTTGCAGCGTCAATTGCACCATAGTTATTGCCACTAACACCACACACACACTCTACAAACCTGTTACACAAGTCACACACACTAGACAACACAAACTACACAACCACCACAACCACCACACGCCCGAGGACCCACACGTACACACACACAAATACACACACCACACCACCCCCATATTCTTTTACAAATTATTATTTTCCATTTTGTATTTTGGCCGTATGTGTTCTTCCCCACACATGTATTTCCCAAATTTGACTAACAGTAGGGTTGACATTAAGAAAATTCACATAATCCTCTTATTGAGGGCATATCAAAGCATCTCATTTTTTCATATGTCCTTTATACTTCTCCAATACCTACCTGAGACTAATGCATTGACGTTTTCCTGTGTTGTTGTTCACAGTTTTGTAATTGCCTTGTACACATCTCACCTTGCATAACTTTCATTGGGGTATTGAACTTCCGATTTTTGACAAGGGGTCTGTGACTTTTGAACATTGGCATCAATCTTTGCTATTCAATGGTATATTGGTTTTACTGTTAAAATGTTTATGTAATATTTGTGTGCTTTTATTTAGCAGAAACAGAATTCTCATAGAACCATAAACTTTCTGCCACATCCTCACAAACATGGGGAGAAACAACTACTGTCTTGTCACAACTTTTTTAACTCCTTCAACACAATATAAAAAGTCAACGTTTAGCTTTTAGTTAGCTATCAGAGTTGCCATGAAGTTTATTATCAGATGCAGAAATAATTCCAAAATATAGGCACTAAGGCCCTCATTATGAGTTTGGCAGGAAACACCACAAGTGTCGGCTGAATTCATTCTGCCATATTATGAGTACAAAAAGGTCAGAACAACCTCATGCATTGGGTCATTAAAAAACCTCACACCTGAGAAACATATACATACAACACCCACACAGCACTATAAAACACATACACATACATCCCAAAATCCCTTGCAGCGTCAATTGCACCATAGTTATTGCCACTAACACCACACACACACTCTACAAACCTGTTACACAAGTCACACACACTAGACAACACAAACTACACAACCACCACAACCACCACACGCCCGAGGACCCACACGTACACACACACAAATACACACACCACACCACCCCCACCAACTCACCCTCACAACACCAGACACATCACACATCATGGCACACCTTAAACACCCCCGATTCACTGACGGAGCTAAAGAACATGGTGGGCGAAATACTCAGGGTCAAGCAGCAGCTGTTTGGGGCACGGGTACAGCAGACGTCCATCGCCAGGAAGATAGAGCTATGGCAAAGGATTGTCAACAAGGTGAATGCATTAGAAGACCATCCACACACAAGGGTCAACATTAGGAAGAGATGGAACGACCTGCGTGGGAAGGTACGGTCCAGGGCATCACAACATCAAATTGTAGTTCAGAAGACTGACGGTGCCCCCCCTCCACCTCCAGAATACACCGACTGGGAGGAGAAGGTCTTGGCTATCCTGCACCCGGAGGCCTCACTGGACTCACTGGAGGACTGGACTCGGGTAAGTCAGATGATCTATCCTACCATGTATCCCACCTGTAATTCATGTCTCGCCCTACCCCTCTCAGTACCGCTAAACACCCTATCCCATGCTCATCCAACATCCCAAATTCAACTGTACCCAGAATCCTTGCATGCCCAAAACACCCCCTCCAACTCACAACAACTCCGTGTGAGCACAATCACCATCCCCTGCATGTAATGTATGCTGCACTACTTCCCCCAAAATGCACCACCAATGCTTTAATGCAAAAATGCATCACACCTATCCGAAGTGCCCCTGCATGCAAGTGACTGGGAATGGAAGCACAACAAACAGGTGCTTAGTGCTGCAAGGGAAATGGCACTGACAGCATAGGGGGCACAAAACAGAAGAGAAATACAACAATGGCAAAAACTGAAAAACAAACACATAGAAAACTACAAAAATACTCTGGGACACTACTGTCAATGCCAAATCCTCTACAGCACTGCCGCTGCACCATCACCCACTAGCCACAAGTCATTACACATTGCAGGAAACTAAATACTGATTGATTTGACACACTGGTATCACAGCCCATGACACCCGACCTGAGATGGCAAGAAGTGCAAGTCCCCCACCAGAAGAAGAAGGTCCCAGTGAGGAGAGTGCAACAGCATGTCTGGACCAAGAGGAGTTCCCTGGCCCATCCCACAGCCCTGGGCAGTCACCTTCCAGAAGCCCCGCCCAGGACACCACAGACAGCACCACCACTCAACCACCACCATCACCAGTGGCCTAACGTCCCTAAACCAGTGTCTCCTGGCCACGGACTGTCTGCCCACCTGTACAGGGATAGGAGTCACCACCCACCACCAGGCAGGACAATGAAGGCCCCAGTGCAAGTGAGACTTGCTCACCTGTGATGGGGACAAAAGCCCAGGGGGCTAGGCCCAGTAGGAGGGTGTCAGTGGCAAAGGGTAGTGGGCCACAGAGGTATGCGGAAGCCCATGAGGCCATACCAAAGGTCCTGGGGAAAACCACCATTCCCAGGACAGGATGGGCCAGATTCTGGACACGTTGCAGGACAACCAGAGGCTGCATGTGTCACACCACTAGGAGGCCATGGAGCAATTGAGAGAACTAAGGCCCTCATTTCAACTTTGGTGGGCGGTGCTTCCGCGCGGCCACCAATACGGCCGCATTCCCGCAGTGCCCATTTGGAGATCCCCGCTGGACCGGCAGGCAGAAACCTAGTTTCCGCCCGCCGGCCCAGCGGGGATCTCAGCCGCATAACGGGAGCCGGCTCCAAATGGAGCCGGCGGTGTTGCGGCGGTGCGACGGGTGCAGTTGCACCTGTCACGATTTTCACTCTCTGCTATGCAGAGAGTGAAAAGCTCCATGGGGCCGGGGCAGGGGGCCCCGCGACTCCCCTTTCCGCCAGCCTTTTCATGGCAGTTCATACTACCATGAAAAGGCTGGCGGAGGGGGACTCGTAATCCCCTGGGCGCTGCCCTCGGGGATTACAACCGCCGGGACCAATGTGGCGGGAAACCGCCGGGACCAATGTGGCGGGAAACCGCCGGTCCCGGTGGTGCGACCGCGGTGGCTTCCGCTGCCGTCGTAATCCCATGGGAAGCAGCGCCAGCCTGTTGGCAGTGCTTCCATCGAAACAGCCCTGGCGGTCTTTGACTGCCAGGGTTGTAATGAGGGCCTAAATGCTACCATGGCCTCCATTGCACGGGTGCTGCAGAGATTGCCTTACATCTTGCCAGAGTCCACCACCCACAAGGAGGGCCCTTCTACTACTCAGGAAACAGCTGAGCCATCAACATCTGCTGCAGCCAGTGCAATGATGGCCCTGCCAGAGGGCTCACAGGACACCAGCACCACTTCCCCTGTAGCCCAGGAACCCCCTTGCAAACGTGGCCAGAGACCCAGTGGCTCAGTAGCCAAGACCGAGGCCATCGCCAAGAAGTGACTCTGCCCAAACTGTCTCCTTTGTGTGCCACTGAACCATCTTGTTGACTAGCCACTGCCATTTGCCCATTTCACATGGGCCCCATCTATTCTGCCCCTGTGCTACCAACAGCTTGTGGAAATGTAACATTTTTGTTCACCATGTGCCAATCCCTTCCACATTCTCATCCCTATTGTCATACACAACATCAATAAACAGTACAGGATCACACCAAAATATTGTTATTATTTCATACCAATGTTTCTGCTTTACATGTAACTGACACATCAAACATGAACCCAAGTACAGACATCTTGCAGGAACACATTGTACAGAGAGGAGGATGGTAAATACGTGACACTGTACACTCCAGCAGTTTTAAACTCATCTCATCAACATCCATGATGTAGCCATATGTCAGGGTTATGACACCATAGCAGCATCTGTCAGCAAGAGAAATGCAACTCAATTTTAACTGCACTGTATCAATACAACTGTTGCCACATTTGCTGCCAGACATACATCCCCCATTACAGCACAGGGAACTAGGTTAAAGGTAGCACATATACCTAATGTGGGCTATGCACTACTCAGACATTTGTAAAAACACATATTTACATGGATATGTATGTAGAGTGGCAGATGAAAACAGAACATTACATCACCCACCATAGCGTCTAGGAATGCCAACCTGTAAGAACAACTGTCAGCGCTTGCACCACCACATGTGTCACATCCATTAAAAATATCCTGATGAGCTCCAGACACCAGCCCTGTCAGAGGTATGTGGAGAATAAAGCAACCAAAGTGTAATGCAGGTAATGATAATATATAAAACTACTGTGACCACTCTGTTCAACAATCTGCAGATGGCAAAAAGTGGATCCCCAAACATCCACACATACACATACTCCTATCCACGCAGCACTGTGCAGCTACAGGCACCATCCAGCCCAATCTAGCTAACATAACACTGCAACATGTACCTGAGAGTCATTGGAAGTAGAGCTGTAGTAGCTGGCTCCTTGAGTCAACTTCATCCTTCTCATCTCCTCCATCACTGTCATCCATCCCCTGAGATCCCACGGGTGGCAGTGCAGCCTCCTCCTCTTCCAGTAGTGGAACATGCTTCCTCAGAGCCAAATTATGGAGCATGCAGCTCCTGACACACCTTGTCAGGAGCATAGTTCAGGGATCCACCAGACATGTGCAGGCAGCGAAATCTGACCTTCAGGAGTCCAATGGTCAACTCAATCACCCTTCTTGTGCGACCATGGACATCATTGTACCATTTTTCTGCATCTTTCCTGAGATTTATCACAGTTGTCAGGAGCCACTGCATGTTTGGATATCCTCAATTACCTGGGAGGAGGGCTAAAAGTTAGTTAAAAACACACTTTGCTGCAATGCTAACAAGCTGACAGTCATATTTGATTGCAGATCTGTGTCATACAGACCCACCTATTAGCCAAGCTCTCTCTCCCTAGTGTCATCATGTGTGGCACACTGCTGTTCCTCAGTATGTAGGCATCATGGACAGATCCAGTGACTCATGCAGCCACCTGTGAGATATACTGATCTGCAAGACAGACCAATTGTACCTTCAGTGAGTGGTAGTTTTTTTTATTTCTGTACAACATAGGTTGGGGGTGGGATTA